>NC_059476.1:7326875-8000000 GCF_018139145.2 Gymnogyps californianus
TTGGAGACTCAGTAGGATGCCCAGGCATCTGAATGCTCTAAAAGAAACACCGCTGCTTTGACTGATTGTGCAATGGCACTTCTCCTCCCGGCTGCATCTCATAATCTCCGACTGCCAGCAGACCTGTGGTGAACAGAGACTCTTTCCCCTGCTCGACTGCTTCTCCTCTGACATCTCTTCCTCCCACAGGTTGCATCACGTTTTTTCCCATGGCCGCTCAAAGCCGAAAGCTTTGCACTTCCTCAAAAGGCAAGGGCTTTGAGACTGGGGGGAGGAGGAGAAGAGCCTGCCAGAAAAGTAATGCCCTTGATGATCTTGTGTTGTAACTTCTGTGCTGAGGGTGCTTGAGAGCTCGTGAGAGCTCTGAACTCCTCTGTAGCGCTAGGAAGGCACAAAAGATGCCGGATATGAGTAAAGGCTTGGGACAAGCTTTTCAATAAAGCATCTCCTGAGGGCTGCTTTCGAACTGTGACATCCTGAAACTGAAGCTATGCTTGGTCTGTGTGAACCAGGCTGCTTTGTGTCAGCAGGGAGGCCCCCAGCAGAAAGCCTCTTTAGTCCCTGGGTGATGAGACCAAAACTTGTGTGTGTTTTGTGTGCGTGTTTAAACACACAGTGCTCATCCAGCTCTCCAGTGCCTCTGCTAGCAGGATGCCTCTCGAGCCCCAGGGAGCAGATAAATGTATTGGCACAGCTACTTCAGCTCCCCTCCAGCCTCACGCACCCTCAGCTCAGCATGCTGCAAATTTAAATGATTTAGAAAGCATTATTTGCCAGCTTCCCTCTTTAATAGGGATTAGTGTATCTTCCATCTATTCTTTGCGCTGAGGTCATTGTTTCATAGCTGCAAGGCTACAACCTCATGACTTCAGCTCTTAATTGTGTTTTAGGACTACTTTCCTTATCCATAATGGATTTGCAGTGCAGTCAGAAATGAAAAGCGATGTTTGTAAAATATTGGGTTGAGGATAGCTCAAAAAACCCCCGTCAGCCCTCTCTCATGAGTCTGACTTACAGCTCCATTGACAAAAGATATGCGTGCACATGTCAAAAATGTTCTTCTTGGGATGGTTTTGAAATGGAGAGGTACTTGATGTCCAAATATTGATCTTTCTTTAGAAGTTTTACCTTCTATAATCCATTCTCAAAAGCCTCACCACCTTCTTCCCAAAGGTAAATAGACATTTAAAACAGGTCATTGTGCACTGCGGTCTTGGCTGTCCTGCATATTCAGGTCCTTCGAGCAGCAGCATCTGCCCATAGATATTTGAAAAACCTCTCTTAATGGAGAGGGTAGTAAAGTGCTGTGATTCGTTTCAAGTTTCTCCTCCCCCCATGCAGCCTCTGTAAATCCGAAAGAAGCGTAGATAATCCTCAGTGAGAGATAGTGGAGGAGTGTCTGGTGCTCCTCACAGATATGGGCTGGGGGAAATTAGTACAATAAAATCTAGGAAAAAGCCTGATATGGGTACCAGTCCCGCCCTGGTTGGTCTTGCAGCACTATAGCCCTTCTCCTCCATTATGCGATCGGGACTCTCTCCTGCAGAGCCCGGCACCTGCCTTGGTCATGGCATTTGAGACTTTTCTGACTCCCTGTGCTGCGTGATTAATTGCTTGTGCAGGGAGGGCACATGAGGGCCCACGTCTTGTGGCCCCAGTCATGGCTCACTGTCCCAAAGTAGGCAGTAGTTGGTGTGCTTGGATATTAAACACATGGAAAGCTACTGTCAAGCTGCATATACGTGTACTTCTTACCTCTCCCTGGTGGCTGTCTCTTCATGCTTATGCATTACATCCTGGAGCTGGTATTAAGGAACTTGTTTTCCTTTGCTGAGAGAAGTGTGTACAGAGGAAACTGTCTCCTGATCAAAGCAGACGACTCGGATTCAGGGTTTCTGACTTGCCTTCCCTTTGAGTTGACTATTCAGTACCTTATTTTTTTAATGCTTGCACTGCAAAACGGATGCAGTACCTGAGTTAACGCAGTGCAGTGAGTCGTGGTGCTTTACAGGGACATGCTAAGGTAACACACACCTGATGTGCACGTTTTTGAAGGTGAGGGAGACCTGAGCTGAATCACTGAATGTTTGCCAACGCAAATTTGTTAAATCTGCTGGGAAGTGTTTAGCGTACATGCTCAAACTCTCAAACTTCCAAATTTGTGTAGAAGAAAGGCTTGTTTGGACTCATTGCTAGTCTGTGAGAAGTGCTCGCTTCCCTTGTCCGGCTGGCAGCCTTCCCAGGTGGTGCATCCAAGTCCCGAGGCAGCAGTCACAGATCATGTCACTTCGGGGAAAGGACCTGTGCCTTGCACAATGTTCACGATAACAAGGGAGGAGATTGGAACGAGGCTTTCAAGGAACCGAAGAGAAAGGAGGTAGGTGACCTTGAACTGAAAGGGTCTTTATCCTATTTCTAATCTGAACCTTGCTGGATCAGGACTGGCTGAAAATTATTCTCTTCTGCTGGTTGCTCAATGGCCTGTGTGAAACATAATTGACAGATTTGGCCGTGGCGTTGCCAAGTCTTCAGGCTCCCTGCGAGTAACACAATTCTGGCCCCTGCTGCGTAGAGCCTTTCTTACTGTAACGTGAGGCATTGCTTACTTTCTGTGATATTTTGGGGGAGGAAGGCAGTTTTCTACCCCACACAATGACTCACAGCTGAGAGAAGCACAAAGCCACAAGCTCACGGGCTAAGTTTAGTCTGTTGTTTAGTTTGCCGCATGCGTCTCACGAGACCGCTTTCATACAATTTGTATTAACATTCGTCCTTCATTAGGACAGCATTGTGGTTTTTTGCGTAATATAAGGTTATGCCAGATGATGTTAGGAATAGGCTGCAGGAGCTAGAATCATCCCACCTAGCCGTAGGTGCTCAGGTGAAGTGGGTCTCAGCTCCTTGTCGTCAGAGGAAGGAGACATTTGTGCTTTGACAGGGTGACAGTTTTGGGCCTGGGTCATCTGGGTCTCCATTGTCAATGGGGAGAAAGAAGGGTGACGAGGCTCCTGACTTAGGCTCCTGGGTGATGAATCTGAAGTTGCACTCGGTGAACTTAAGCTGAGATCTCTAATAAAACAGAGGTCCCTCTCTGTCACTTCAGCCACGGGCTCTCATAGGGGAAATCAGAGGGGACTGTGCCTCACTTGGTAGCAGGGGATCTACGTGCAGAAGTGTGTGGCTCTATTGGTACCTCCAAGGGGATTAGGACAAGGTGTTGGCTCCCCTGCTGTTGCTGGCCCAATGTTTGGAGATGGGCTTTTCAGCTCAGCTGGAATCTCTCAGCCTTTTGTATCCTTGAGACCCAGGCTCAGTTCCTGCAGATGATTTGTATGGGCTCATGGCTGCGTCTCACTAGCCGTTCAGTCACAGTCTGCCTGCAGAGGCTGTGAGCAGAAGGGTGACCACTGCCTTTAGTAGCTCAGTGTTGGCTTGTGGTGACTCCTGTTACAGACTGGCTCACTTAGGGGAAATTTCCCTAGAAGTGACTTCAATAGAAAAAGTTTGATAATTCTGTGCTTCAGGCTTACAATTTGCTGGTGACTTTTCAATGTATTTTACAAAGAGAATATAAAGGACTGTGGCATCATTGATGGGATGCACATATAGCATCCCATGGTGGGAGCATGGGGCAGGAAGCCCCGATTCAGCTACTGGATCCCATCAGGTGCTATCACAGGGAAAGTGCGGTACTGAGGTAGGACTCTGGATATTGTGCCGGTGCTGGTTTTATTGCAGTGCTTTCCATATTTAATGAGACACTTTCTTTAGGAGTGTCTGTGTAGGAAAGATGCTTCCTGTGTGCCTAGGAACTGCCTAGCTCTGCCTGGGTAAGGTCTGAATGGGTAAGTCTAGAAAAGAAACTATTTTTTGAGGCAGCAGGTACTTTCTACAAGGTATGAAGATTTTGCTTGGAAATGGGGCTCATCCTAGGTGTTGCCAAGGAGCTCTGTAGCATTCAAGGATGGCTCTCCAGTCTGAGCCTTGACTGGTTCAGTTATGTCTAGAAGTTCCCATTCAGTGGAAGTTTACTCTAATATAAAGTGAATTTGCATCTCATTTCCAATTGTTTTTCCAGTGCTACTGTCTGTTACATTCCCCTGAGACATTTACCTGACCTCTAAATTGATCCAGTCTCTTTTCGGAGGTGGGGCCTTGCTGCATTTCACTAGGGATCAAGTAGGGCAGGTCTTCCAGGGGGTTAAGCATTTACTGCAGCTAAGACATGTGATTTGATCAAAGGTTTTATCCCATGGTGTGAAAATACTGCGTTCCTGCTCCTGCCCCAGGAGCGTAGCTTGGGCACTGCTTGCTCCCCGCACTTGGGATTTCAGACTGGCAGTGGGGGGAAAAAAAAGCGCGGGTGGCAAAACCCACTAAAGCAGCAGAAAGAGCAACAGGTAATGAGAGGGGAAGCACATTTGCTTTGCAAAGTCTTGAAAGATCTTTGGATGGCAGAAGAAGTGGCTGAGGAGGGATAAAGGTCCTGAAGGGCAGACAGTGAAGTCCAGCCCCGTGGAGCACTGCAGGCTCTCAGTGAAGCCCTTCCTTACCACCTCCTCATTGACATCTTCCTCTTCTTCCTCTTCCCAAGGCAGCTGACACAAAGCAAGTTGAAGGGACAGCATTTTTCCACAGATGCTGCTATGCTGACTGCTTAATTTAGCAGCCGCTTTGGCAATTCCTCAGTGCCCAAAGCTGTCGAAGGAAGCCTCTGTGCGGTGAGGGGAAAAAATAAACAAGTCAAAGGCTTCATTAGGGAACGAGTCCATCAGTTTTGGCTGGGGGTGAAAGATGAAGCCCTTTGCTTTCCTGGGGCTCCATAGCAGGTTTTCCTGTCTTGTATCCTTTGCATTCGTCTCACCTTGGAGTTGTGGCTGTTGACCCTGGTGTAGCTGCCACACAAGCATAAATTGGATGAGAGCTAATTAACTGTCAAAACCCAGGGCAAAAGACAATAAACCCCTGCTTCACCTCCTGGTGGGTTTTAGTCTTTTCTCTTTGATGTGACAGCTTGTCCTCCATTCCTTTTGCAAACAACTCACCATTGCAGAGGAAATGCAATACAGCAAGGCAATCACTTATCACCAGTGACAGCAAATAAACATGAAAAATGGGCTTTGAAATACTAAAGGACAATGATCAGAATGGTTTCTTCTTTCATCCTAAATCATGATGTTTAGCACTCAGCTGTAGTATTATAAGTTATTTATAAATGTCTCGGCTTGTTAGGAAATATATGTTTTTATATAAAGATAAATAACATTTTTAATCAGATGATAAATGTATGTGTTCTGCGTGGGGAGGGGGGAATGCGGAGAAACCAACACAGACTCAGTGTAATACCCTCATATTTATGGGGAGGCACCTAACCAATGAAAATATTGCAAAGTGACATTTGCTCCTAGGCATGTGTAAAACAAACATGTTTATATTGCAGGAAAGCTAATCAAAATTTCTGATGGAACAATTTTCTGTCAGAAAATGCAGTTTCATCAAAATCAGAATGTCTTACTGAGAGGTGTCAATCGTACAGATATTTTCAACTGAGGAACATTTTTGTTTTGCTTTGGGAAGGTAAAATCGTTGTTTCCATGTTTGTTTGGATTCTTCACATAAAATGTTGATACACTTTAGCAGGATTTAATTTGTTACATTGCTTTGACATTCTCAAAACAAAATGTTTAAATGTATCAATACGGATGGGTTCAAAACTGGATTTTTTTTGGATTGTCACTTCATGAGAAATTTTAGATTTTTTTGTTGTTGTTGTTCTGATTCAGTGTAAAAACTATGCCAAAATGTCAGTTTCTCATATGACAGAAACTCTTGTTTTTCACTCAACTCCAATTATAGCATTTGAATTTTGAAATTCAAAGAAGCTGAGAGAAACAGGAGGCGGGACAAGATGTGTTAAAATCACCTTTTTTTCCCCCCACATAGACACATGAATCAGCTTTGGCAAACTCAGCATTTTCCAATGTTGTTATTGGAATTGGAATACTGGCATATTATTATTTCCATGCTATTGTAGGCACGTTCCTAGCCAAGCCCTGTGGGGATGTATTTCTTCTGGGAAAACTCAGTCGCTACACCTGAATGCTGGATGCAACCTCCTCGTCCCGCTGAAGCAGGGGTTTTTGTGGATTCTCATTTCTGCTGCTTGTGAGGGTCTTGGGTCATTTTGTTGATTGAGTGTTTAGAAGTAATGGAAGCTGCTGTTCTCTGCAGGCTCTGGAGTATCCTGCTGACTTGGGGGACTGTATTATGGAGTTTCAGGGTCCTCTGTACAGTGAAGCAGCCGTTAGAGATGCTCATGACAACTCCAGAACTGGGAGGGCTGTGAAGGCAGCAGAAGGCTGCTGTACCTAAAATGAACAACCCCCCCCCAAACAGCAGTAATGGTGCATCTGCTGTGCTAGCAGCTTTTATTTAAAAACCATTCCCAAGTCTTCCACGTACTGTTTAACAGTGTGAGCATGCTTGTGTGTGATTTGTTTTCTTTACAATGAAGTTGTAACACACTTTGGAGCAGTCTGTGAACAGTTATAGGCGCACGTATTCCAGGTTTGGTTTATCGTGCTCTGAGGTTAATAGGTATAATGCCTTTGGAACGGTTTTTTGAAATGTAAAACTTTACCTTTTGTAAACACACAGGCAAAACAGAAATGCAGAAAAAGCCAGGTTGGAAACAAGCTTACAATATTGTTCCAGCACCCCCTTGCCACTGTGCACACTTCTGGGTTATTATTTCAACTGTTTTGAGGTTAGGGCAGCCTAGCTTATAAAGTCTTTAAGGGGGACTGTAAATCATGCTGGAAATGAGGCTTTTGACAAATAAGATGAGCACAAATTTACTTCATATAGGATGATTTTGGTATTTGAAAATAAATTCTGTCCAACAAAGGCATTCTCTTACTTAATTACAGGATTTTGACAGGTTTTATTCCAAGAAGAAAATAATGTTACCAGTTGTCACGAGCCAGCCTGAATAAGACCTTGTTTGTACACTCCTTTTCCACACTATTTCAAATTACACTGTAGTAAATTTGGAGCAGCTCTACTGAGTTTACTGGGAAGTAACTTTGGTTTTATACAGGTGGAATTAAAAAGTGACTTGGCCTGTTGCATTTGGATTTGTGGCTGATTTAAGACATCTGGCAGGTTAGCAGGTGTTAACACTATTTGCTAATCTGAACTACCAGAAATGGGAGCCCACATTAGATAATGAATGATGTTGGGGAAGTGATGACTGAGAGAGAAAGATGCGTCTTGAAAATGTACCAGTATATCCCAGGCTTTCCAATCCCCATGTCATCATCATTAGTGCTGCTGAAAGGTGTGCTGGAGGAGCCATCCAGCCCTGCCAACATACCAGAGGTGGGACCGATGTAAGGTCGGTATGGATGTAGTGCAAACTCCTAACATAAATGTGCAGTACCATTTCCATCTCTTCAGCAATAGGTTTGTTACTACTAAGTAGCAATCGAGCTGTAGCAAATAATTAGGTCTGTTCCTAACTATCAGACTCGTGTGTGTTTCACTGTAACAAACAAACCCTTAATAGTATGTAGATGTTTGCATATGTGCATAACAAGGTGGCTCCTTGTATGACCTTTGGGACCTATTATATATGAAGTCTTTGGCCATCGTGACATCATGCAACCCATTGCACTGTTCTTCCCCATTTCATAAAAGGTTCTGATTTGCTTTTGGTTTCGGAGTTTGTTTTGCTTTTGAGGGAGGAAGGCAATATTTCATTGTGGTGAAAGGAGGAGGAGGAAACTGAGCCTACATGGGTCTTCACATGTGATTTTTGGCTTCTGTGTGGTTTTCGGATGGACAGGGAAAATGAGCTTGGATTGCAAATGGTTCACAGTGTCGTAAACCGGCTTGCTGGGAGCCCCTTCTGAAATAAGCCCTCCAACTTGGCACAGCTTCATACGGAGCATGTGTTCAAGTACGAGGAAACAATCCTGCAGCAGCTAAAAGCTCTGCAACTTTTGCACTGTCTTGTGAGGAGCAGGGTCGTTGTGGTGCTGCGAGAAACTCAGGCACTGATGGTGGGAGGTGTCGGGGTCAGTGGGGTGTGCAGGCTGCTTGATAAGCCTTGAAGGCTGAAGTCGTCTTTCAGGGAACTGCAATTGTTAGAAATCAGGCTTGTCCAGATTTTATTGGCTCTGTTGGCTCCTTCAGGGTGACTTTTGGTAGCGCACAGCTATTAAATGCAGAGAGTGACTCTGACTCCCGAACAGAAGAGAGTGACGAGAAGGCACGGTAACAGGCTGCGAGGGCAAAGACGTGCCTTGGTAAAAGATTCCTTTAGCTGAATTGGAGTTGTTAAGTTCTTCCCTGAGGGCAAATACTTGATTTTATTTATGGCTGTTGAGTTGGAAGAAAGCCTTCATTTTAGAAAGATTTCAGAATTATTTCTCTTCTCTCTCCCACTTGTTTTATTTAACTAGCTGTGGCACTGACTATCGTTTCACATGATAAAAACACTTTGTTATAGAAATCAGAAAAGAAATCAACCTCATAATAACCTAAACTATCCTCCCATTTCTTGGTTTCCAAATCAGGTAGCTGTAGAAATGTTTATACCTCAGGCCTTTTAAAATTCCAAGCACTCCAGTATTTCCCTCCACATATGGGAGTCCCTATGTTAGACTCAAGCCTTTTTAAACACATTTATTTTCTGAAGATAACCAAAGAAGTTTTTGTGCCCAAAACGTTCGTGCTCCAACACTGCTTACAACTTCAATAACGCGATAACCATGACAGGTAAAATTCCCCAGTAGGACTAACATTGGGAGGGGCTCTTAGTCTTAAACAAATAAGGAGAAATGCTGCTTTTTTCCAGTTAATGCTGACAAATGTTGGGCACTGTTCCTTGTCATGTAGGAGCTGGTGTCTGATGCTGGCTGCAGTAGGCTTTAAGTTATCACCTACGTGCTTTAACAAGAGCTAGAAGCCAGCATGCTCCTTGTCTCCCTCTGCCCACAAAAAGCCTGTATTGGTGCTCCTGGGCTGTGTAAGGACTTGACCTTCCTCTTATTAAAATCAAATGTTGACTGGAAGGTAAAGAATACCAAGCCCTACACCCCTTCATTATAGGTGCCTTGGGTACCAAGGCGATGTCAGGAATCACAAGGGACTGGCCACAGTGACTTGCAGCTGCCGTCCAGCTGGAAGGAAGGGGATTATTTGGTTTTTCAGATAACCGAGGCTGTTTAAGGCACCGCAGGTTAGGTTCTGAAGCCAGAATTGCTGCTGCAGATCCAACACCCTGTCATTGCCATGTGCTCTGCCGTGTCTCTTCATGCTGCCATCTTCTTTGGCTACTGAGGGGCTCCTCTTTCAAGCGCTGACCTCTGCCTTTGTGTCTGCTAATCCAAACTGAGCATGAGGACCAGACAAGGTAATGGTGGTAAATAACGTAAATAGGAAAAATTGAGGTAACTGTGTGTCGTTGTTAAAATGGGCTGAAAAAGGGAGTGGGACTCCTTTGGGGCACTTAGATGACCTCGTGGTCAAGTGCATCTGAGAAAACCGAGCAGGGGAAGTGTCCTGTTCGTCACAGCTCCTGGGGGTTTGCATTGGGTCTGCTCTTGGCTTTGCTTCAACTCGGCCTGCATGCCCCTGCCAGGCAGCTCCTGTTTTTGCTCCACATGGGAGGGTACCAGTCCTCCTGTATTATTGCCCATGCCACCCTGCTGTCCCGGCCCTGTGCTCTTGCATTGTTTGAGCGGTGTTTGAGCTGCAGACGGATGTTAGTTGGTCAGTTGAACTGAATTAAGATCTTGCCTTCGATGTCCTGGTGCAGAATGCCCCATCAAGGTGGGGTGACCCATTTAACTATTTCTAGCCCTGCTGAAATGCAGAAAACTTAAATCTGCCCTTTCCTTTCCCTGCCAGCTCCCATTTCCCCACTGACCCTCCTGTTGTTTCCTATTGAGAGCAAATAGGTAGGATAACCATGTCCTTGGTTAACGATATCTACCCCCGCATTGTGCAGTGAGAGTCATGTCTGTACTTAGAAATGCAAGCAGAAAGCTTCAAATAGGCATAACATAGATGAGGGCAGAGCTAGAGAAATCTTGTTTTACATTCTTTCCTCCCCCCTCACCAGCATCGGTAATGCGAGGAGCCCAAGGGAGTGAGCTGCCAGGCAGGTTTTACTCTTCCTCCTCTCTCTAAAGCAGCTTTTAGAGTCCAGGGGGGCATTCTCAAGACACTGATTTGTGCTCAGTTTCGCCAGATCCCCACAAATGGCTCCACTGACTTAAGCCTGCTTTCTATGTCTGCTGTCGGCACAGCCAGAATCCAGGAGTGTTGGTTCAGTTTGATAGTTTTCAGCCTGCTTGGCCTCCCCTTCGGACTACTCTCCTTTCTCAGCACTGCAGGAGATCGCTGCAGTGCGGGGCTGGAGGGGGCTGATGATCTGGCACGTCGTGTGGAGTGGGCTGCAGAGGTCAGGCAATCGACTGATGAATACGGTATGGACCAGTGATTTGGGGTCTACGCTCTGCGTGGTAACATACCCGTAACAGAGCAGCACACCAGTCTGATTATCTGGTGGCTTCCCTAATGACCTCTGTTCGAGACTCCTTTTGCTCTTTGGGAAATTGTTCTTTTTGTCTCTGTTCAAGCTCATCTCTGAACCAGCCCTTGCAGCTGTCTAAGGTTTAGCTTTCTGCACCATTTATTTGTTGTCTGTTCCCACTTAAATTGCCAGTCTTGATGCCATATGGCTCGCTTAATGGATAAATAAGCCAATGTGTGTGGTGTAAATATTTCCTTACAAGTTAGATTGCAAATGAGGAAGTTGTTACCTCATCGGAAGAAATAGAGTTTTTAAAGTGAGATTAACAAAAACAAGGCTAGTTGAATACTGCTCTAAAGGACTTCACCTTGAAGCTTTTGAATGCCCGATACATCTTTTTTTTTTTTTTTTTAAATAAACTGACTAGATTTTTAATTACTGTAGCAATGTTTAAACCTGCCCTTTGGTAAGACATCCTATTGGGATGTTATAAATGGCAACAAAAGACCCAGCTCTTTTTTCAGGCAGTGGATATAGCATTAAAAATGTCAGGTTTAAGAGTACTAAGATTATGTGATATAAATAGTATAATGGAAAATACTAGGCAACTTGCAGTGCATTTACTGCTGTACAGCCTAATACCCTCAGTTCAAAGCTTGACAAAGCCGCAAAGATGAAAACAACAACAACAACCCCTCTCTCCCATGAATGTGCTCTGGGAACAGCATGTAGCTTATTAAATTAGTACAGATACTATAAAAGGATGTATCTCAAAGCTCATCTCTCAGATGTACTTGCCTGTATGTGTACGTTGAGTAAGCTTGCTGGCGGGTTTGCCAAGAAATGCATGTGGGAAGGAAAGGAGCATCCTGATATTTACTGCCCTTAAAACACTTTGAGGATAACGTGGCCCCATCCATTTCTTGAACACTGCCTTTTTTCCACAGACTGCTTTAACCTGACTCTGGAAACAGTCATGAGAACAGAGGTGTTTAGCTGGTGCTAAGGGGTCAATGGGGGAAGAAAAATTTAAGGAGGGGGTGGATGGGTTACAAACTTGTCCTCTTTGCAGAAATCTGGAGTAAGACTGATTGTTCAAGATGCAAGTCAGATATATGAACAACTTTCCATGTTGTTTTAAAAACAAGTATTTAATGCTATGCCATCTTCTGGAGCATAGTGTAAAATGGTGGGTTTTTTGTTTTGTTTAAGAAAAGTTCCCAGGTATTCATGACTAAGCATGACTCCAATATGGTCTCATAGTACCACTGGGTAGGCAGCGATGGTGAGTAGGGGGTACTGTGGCAGTGCCTCCAAGGAGACTGAAATCACAGGGCTCCCCCCACGACACAGCATTGTCTTACAGAGAGGGAAGTAATATTCAGACCAACCAAAAAGAAGATCAAAGTTGAGCTATTTGTGAAACATGATGTAGCCTTAGGTGAGTTGTTAACATCTCAGCGCATGTAGGTTGCGCTCAGAAAAATTCTAGCTCTTATCTAATGGAATAAATTGTTCCTAGCACTGAGTGGTAATGGTCTTGAGAGTGAGGGGACTACTGAAGCACACAAATATGAGGAGCATCTGTTGAGAGTCCAACTCTTGTGCATTTTGATGCCCTTGAAATTTAGGCTTCTAGTTCAACTATTGGCTTCTGAAGATAAATGCTCTGGCTGAGGCAGGCAGAGAATATTTCCAGGGAGAAGTGGATGAAACAGCAGAGCTGCAAGTGGTTTGGTCTAGTCTGCCTTTGAGAAGCCAAATGATGGCTGCCTGGGCTGCTGCAGAAACCCACTTGGAGTTTGCTCTTGGAAGCAACAGTGACTCTCTGTTCAAGGGAGATGCAGCCATGTGCTGCTGGGGTGGACTACTGAGGCATGGTTTTATCTTGTTTCAACGGGACATGCAGCTGCTTTGTGTTTCTTGGGATTTAGCCACGCAGGATTTTGCCACTTAGTGTGAGCAGTAAGTGCTGTGAAATGGGGATCTTGGCAGGTGGCTGGGGCTGTGTTTGCGGCTGAGTTACTGACCTGACACTGTCTTTGCTCTGTCTGGTGTTGGACAGGCTGAAATTAGTGTCAGTTTTATCACCTTTTGTTCCTTCTCCTGGGCACACACAGCTTCCAAGCACTGCTGGTAAAAGTAATGCTGGGTTTTGAAAGCAAATGTCCCAGAGACTGTGCTCGCTGGCAGGGAGCCGGCTGTTGGGGCTGGTGAGCCAGGACTACCTGGCATAGCTCTGTGGTCCCTGCACCAGCTGGGAATGTGCACTCCTGACACCGGATTCCTGGCCTTGGTTCAGTTACAGAATTAAAAGCACGGTGGTGGGGAGGAAGAGTCCGCTTCTCAACACGCTGTCGGTCACAAGGGAGAGTCGGGTTCCTGAGAGGATCCCTGTCACCTGGCAGCGAAGAGAGCGAGGATATATCTTGTCAGAAATTCCAACAATGTGTTTCTTCTCGACTGGCTGCCTTTCTCCTCCTGAAGCCTGAAGATGTTTGAGTAACACCCTGGTATGCAGTGTCGACTGCAATATTTCACTGTTGCTGTTGGTATGGCATGCAAGGCTGGTCAAATGCCTTCTCTCTAAGCTTCTGCCTCTGTGAAATTTTCTCTTTCTCTAATAATCTGATTTACTTTGCCACCAGGGATTTCCCCATATCATTTTGCAATAATTTTCAACACTAAAAGCAATGTTTGCAAAATGTTTGTCCAACCCCCCGTAGAGCTCAGTGGCTATTCCACAGCGTCTCCTGTAACCTGGAGTGTCGGTGGAGCTCCCACTGCGGTGTTTGCAACTCAGAGGGTCTCCAGGTTGGATAAAAAGTGTAAAGAAATGAATACTTTTGTGCTCTGTGTCATATGTGCTTGGAATGATCTGCTGGCAGAAATTTAATTTTGTTTCCAGTAATTTGAGGTTATAGATAGGATTACATCTCCCAGTCAGAGAGAGACATTAATCAAGAAATAGGCCTCTTAATCCTCCTTTCAATTTTAATGAAACACTGTAAAAATGCCTTTCACCGGGGGATGTCAAGTATCAGTTGTGCTTTGATTAACATGCTTTTGTGACAGGTTTACTGTTGTACCATGTACCAAGTTATTCAGCAACCTAATTTAAGCTGTCCGTCAAGAGAAAACAAGTACAAAGAGAGCATTATTTTCTCATTGGAGTTGCAATAACAGACTTGTGTATCTACAAACTTTTTTTTTTAAATGCTGGTTACTCTGCACCCGTTGTGACATTTTTAACCTTCAGAATAAATGGGCAAAGGCTGGACGTGACACAAATCACACTGTCCCCTGAATGGCAATTAGAAAAGAGATAAGAGATCGGAAATGTTTTTGCAGCTGATATAAGTTAAGCACTTGCCTTTCTCACAGCAAAGTGGAATTTGGACCAACTCTGCTGGAGCATAATGGGTGTAAATCTGGGGCAACTGAGAGGAGCATTGGGCCCTGAATCTGTAATCTTCTCTTCTTTTTTCCTCTCCACCTTCTGAAGTCAAAACACATTTTCAATGGAGGCTTTGTGGTTTGAGTTGCATTTGGCTTCTTATCCGCTCAGTTCTTTCTAATGTGGCTTGATTATATTAGATATGAACTTCCTTGTGGCTGGAAGCCAACACCAGACAGACTATTCTCTCTCCTAGTTGCTGAAACCTGACAGGGGAATGCCAAGCCTTTTCACAGGAGTTGGTTTATTTTTAGAGAGGTTTTTTTCATGCCTCTTTAAAAATTGACCTCTTGAAAAATAGTGACTCCAGATCATCTCAAAGTAGAATATAGTTGGAGTCTGGAGTCTTCCATGCAAATGCAGCCTCTTCCAGCTAATATGGCACAAAACCCCACAGGCTGCACTCACCAACCTGACACCCACCAAGTTTTAACAGCTCAGTTAACTGAGAGTTTTTTATGTGAGTGGGTGCAATTGCACTCTCAAGCCTTAGAATACGGATTAAAAGCTTCACAATGCACTGTCTTGTATGCCAGCTGCTCTGTGGACAGAAGAAATCTATTACAAGGTGGTCCTTCCCTTTGCAAAGTTTATAAGTGAACTCTCAATCTAATTCTGATGACTAATTGTCCCCAGGAGCCTGTGGCACCACGTGCCTTGCTTGGCTTGCTGGAGGGAAGGGCTGGTGGGGTTGCAGCATCTGGAAGCAAGGGAGTCAGATGGGCTGGCAGGTCTTGCAGGCAGGCTCTGTAGAAGTGACCAGTCCTCTCTGAACGGGGGTGTTTTTCTCTTTGGGGAACGGACATCTTGCTGGGGTACACCTGGGTCTCCCTTCAGCAGGGTCCCCTCGCTGCTGGCCAGCCAGCAAGGGTTTTGCAGGAAGAAAGGCTGTGGCATGTTCTTGCCTGTCGTGTTTCCCATGGCATGATAACCTGCTCAGGTCCCCAACTTCTAACTCCTCCTGCTAATCTGCCAGGGTGCTCTATACATCGTGGTGACCCGAGAGGATGTTCAGGAGCCATTTGTAACATCTTAATGACCATATTAACACTTCTAATTGTAAATGACGGGGCAATTAGTCTCAGCATAGCAGCTTGAACAATTATGTTTGCCCTACTAAAGTGACAGAATATTCATTAATGTAATAATAATAAAAAAAAATAGTCTCCTCGGGATTTGTCCCTCTGAGGAGAGTGGCCTGGCTGTTTGTCTGCTTTCAGTTTCTTTAAAAAAATGCGAGTTTGGGTGCAGCTCTTGCCAGAAATACTCAGCTGTCAAACCTATTTATTCCATGAAACACACTTACGGCAAGTGTGTGTCTACTCTGCCTCTGACTTGATTCACAGGGAAGAAGTCTAAAAGTGAGAAAGTGACTCAATCTCTATTTTCTACCAGGCCAAAGAGTCTTGGAGCCTCTTAGCTGAGTCCCAAAATAAGGTGAGGGAACCCACTGAGGTAACCAAGGTGCATATATTTAGGGTCAGAAACTGCACTGGAGGTTGTGCCAGGTCTGAAAGCTTCTTAGTATTTATACTACTTTTGTGCTTGAGGTCTCCTCTAAAAGCAGAGTTGTTTTTCTGGAGGAGACTGTGTTTCTGTAGAGCCAATCCCAGCTTTGAAGACCTCGCTGTCTTCACGAAGACAGACAAAACCTGAGGCAGCAGAGAGAATGAGGGGACCTAGACTGATGGTGTGTTACGTTTCTGACTCTCTCCATTAGATTTCACTGCTATTAGGCAAGTGAAAACACATGCAGTTTGATTTTGGCCATGAGACAGTGTTATTCCCTTCAGTGGAAGCTGCAAAATAGTGGGTCTGCTTTCAGCCACTTGCAAGAATTAGGTTTGAAACCCTGAAACTAGCTTTCTTTAGCACACTGGTTCGGTTACCTGCTCGCTTTCTATCTCTTTTCCAGTTGACATGGAACAAGTAGTAATTTTCCAGAGGTGTCTCACCTGGTATTTCCATCACAGATCTGAGGGACCCCATGGGATCTCTTTGGAGCTGGGGGTTTGCTCAAGACATCGCAGTGGGACTTTGGGTGAAGGGCAGCCCTAAAGGCAGCCTCATTTTCCCAACCACCTTTGTGTGGTATTGCTATCAAACAACTTGCGTGGTGAAGCTAGGATCTGTTTAAACAAGCTTTTACAAGCTTTGTTTTTAATGTCTTAATCAATGAACATCCTGGTACCTTGGACGAGGTGGCACTGTTTGGTGGTTTTTGTTTTGGTGGTTGGTTTTTTTTTTTGATAAATGCATCTGAACTCAGACTAGTGAGGTTGTCGTTTCAAAAATAGCTTCACTCCTAAGTGAAAGCTGTCGTTGCAGATGTGTTTTAGCTCAGTGGAAACATCAGGACTGTGTTTGGGACTGCAGGATCATGACATCTTTTTAAGCACAGTGGGAGACAGATGGGTAAGCTGCCAACTTGATGCAAAAACAATAAGAACAAATGAGCTTTTTAAAAATAGAACAATTGCATTTGGAAAGAGGGTTGGAGGGGGATGAAGTTGAGAGGGAAATAATTCTCCCATGATCCTATCCTGGTTTTTATATTAAACAAAACATGTTGCAACATTGTCTTCATTAGCAATGAAGTGACAAACTGGAGCGCTTCCAAAATGGCTGGCTCCAAACTGCTTTCATATTGACCTGAAATGTCAGCTGCTATTATGTTCTGCTGACCACTGATTGCTTCCAGAGTAGCATTTTCCTCTGTGAAATGAAAGAAGTTTCATCTCAGTGATCTCAGTGTCTCCTGGTGTTTGTGAAGTATGATAGTCATGGGAAATGATAGTGCCTTTATTTCAAACCACTTCTCAGTTCAAGTGAAATGAATTGTTAATCTTAAAGTTATTTATACTGTGAGAGTGTGTTTTGTGCAAGAACATTGTATTTGCTGATCTAGAAGATCCTCCACTTCATCATCTTGCAGCCAGCAAACCAACCAAACCTCTAATTTATTTCCCTACCTTCACACACGCGTACATAGAGTTGGGCTTTGATGTAGCAACGTTGATATCGCACTCTGCAGGCAAACTTTTAATTTTTTCTATGGAGCTATGCAAAAAATATGAATATGGAGAAATGGTACTTCTGGTAGCAGTAGTCGAAGTTCTGTGATCAGGTCTCTAATGATATGATGGAAAGTGTGTTTTGTTTCGTTTTTTAATCCTATTTACAAGACAGGGGAATGTTCAGGTAATATTTTATTTCACATAATGCAGGCTTAAAGTTATGTGAAAACCTCTTGGTCTTTAATTGTCAGGGAAATGAACTAGGTGATCTGTAAGGTCTTTTCAATCTTTCTCTTCTGAAAACCTGTGTAATATAATTTTTTCATATTCCTATACTCTATTTTTCTGTAGTTATCACTTGAAAAGGACTCTTCCAAGCAAAAGTGAAGGAAATAGGTCTGTCTTTTTGGAAAAGATAAACAGGTCTGTTATCTGCTGAAGACCAGGATGAAATATGCTGACCAAATAAACCTACTGGATCCACTCTTGTAAAGTAACAGCAACTAAATGATCTGTAAAATGGAGGAAAACTCTTAGGGTTTTTTTCAGAAACAGATATTTCCCCAGCTGGAAAAATCCCAGCTGTTGGGCTGGGCAGAATTTGATTGCCTTACTTCGTTTCTGTGATAATTTGGCTCCAAGAGGAAATGTGTTTGAAAGCGGTGGAAGTGCGCAACCTTGGTAAGGTATTACTTGGGCAAAGGAGAAACTAGGCCTTGTATCTCTACTAATCAGTACCCCTGGGTTTTTTTTCCATGTCTTTTCTGAGAACTTTTCTTCTAAGGGAGTGACCATTAACTAAGTGCAGCCAAGTCAGTCTGCGGGCTTTCCCAATATCTAGGTGGCAGTATAGATGGACTCTGAGGAGATGGCCTTGGGCCACTGCCAGTACCTATTCATGTACGAGTTCTTCCTTCTCGTTAAGGTCCTACTTGACACTTGTATTTCCTTCATTTGTGAAAGAACTAGAAACAATGAGTTTCCTAAAAGGAGAAAAAGAGAAGTGTAAAGGAGAACGGTCATGTTTTCATAAGAAGCTTTGACTTTCCTCTATTTTGTGTGTCTTAAGAATTAAAAGATGAAACTGCAGCACTTGGGCTACTATTTTGTACAGTGAAGTCTCTGACAGTTTTGTCCAGTCAGACCCACTCTCTCTTTCTCTGTTACCTCCCAATTAAAATTAAACTCAGCTTGTGGAAGGACCAAAAGCTTTTGTAGGCATCAGGCTATTGCTTTATTTTATTTTTTTTTTTATAGGGAGCTAGCTCCATTCTATCCAATCAATTATTAAGAAGAAAATAAAAATCACTTATTTTCCGCAGCATTTTTATCAGTTCCTAAAGGAATGCTGAAGTATCCCAAATAAAGATAAAACCAGCTCCTTGCTGGAAGAGTAGATGAAGAGCTGAATGTTGTCAGGACAAGAAAAAAATGTTTCATACTTGCTGTGCATGATATTTCTGAATGCGGAGTGGGGATTAGGTAAATAGTTGAGGTGAACGCTTTAAAGATGAAATCCATAACATGAAACACAAAAGCAAATAGTCCCCTAATAGTTGTGACAGTGATCTGTATGGAAAAAATAAGCAATGCCTCAGCCACGAGGAGGTTTCAGCAGAAGGACAGCCATTCAAAGGGTCTTGTGACTGGGACACCCAAACAACAACTAGGGATGTCTTACTTGCATACAGACAATGAGTTATGTGACTTGATTAATGGCAATTTCAATGCCTGAATTTGTCACCTTTCCCGAGCACTTGAGTAACTGTCATCGCATTTATTAAGTGAGGCAGCCGCGACCTGGGACCTGTGCAGACAGCCTGGCTTTCAGGCAGGGCGCAGTGCCATCTGCGCACCCAGTCCGGGTCCCCGCCTGGCTTCCCTGTCTGACTGCTGTCTGCAGCCACAGCGGAGGCTGAATTCCCCCTTCTGATTAATGCTGGGAAAGATGCTCTTGGCAGCTGGCTTCCTAGTCCTGAGCGGAGTGGGATCTGGGCCCCATTTCCTAACTGGAAGATAGTATATCCTTATAAATTATAAAGCCTTTTTATTTCCTACATGGTGCATATATTAGTCTGCTAAGCAAATTCTTCCTTCTCCTAAGCTTTCCTACCCCTAGCAGTTCTCTGTTCAATTTTAGCCATAACTTTTGATGATTACGTTCTTCAGGTCTGGGAGCCCATCTATACAGCATCCCAGAAGTATGTTCTTCCTAATGCAAACAAATCAAATGATTAATGGCTGTCCCTAGTACGAGCCAGGCAACCTCCCTGGTCTCGGCGAGAGCCTGGATCCTGCTCTGTGCTTGCAAAGCGAATGGTTTGGATTGGGACTTTCATTATTTGCAATGTTACCTTGGGGGCCTCCTGTAATACCAGATACGGTAACAGATTGTTGCAGCTTCAAGCTATTTGGGATAGTCAGGGAAAAGACAGAGAATTTTTAAAGGTTGTCTTCATTTTTTCAGTTAATTTTTCCCTGACAGTGGATTAAGGGTGCACCTATGTTAGTACTGATACTATTTTGGGTCTGAAGCAGCGTTTGAGACTTTTTTAATTTCAAATGACTTTATTGGAACAAAATGGGTGCAGCTTTTCTTGTCACTTGCCAAGCTAGGATGGCAGAGAAGGCTCGGCTATTTTTCACCACTCTGCTGAGAAGAAACCTGTTTCAGGCAGCTGCTGCTTTTATTATTGTAATAATCTGTGGAGAGCGCAAACAGAGCGGCACTGGAGGCTGGATCCTGTGTGCCGGGTTTCAGGAGTTGTGCTCTTGACTGTAAAGGGAGCGTGGAGGAGTCGCTGCAGCACAGCTGAGAGCAACGGCACAAAGGGCTGCGCAGAGCGAGCTGGGAGAGCGCCTAGGTGAGACGCTTCCCAAGATGGAGGGGCTTCTGATGAATGAAGCCATGACTAACTGGTGGCCTTTGGAGAAGGCGATTGGTGCTTCCAAAGAATCTCAGAATAGCTTTGTTTACAAAACTTGTGAATAATTGAAATACTAGCAGCGCGATTGAGTCATAGAGAGATGAAACTTTTACAGCTGCTGTGATGATTCTTGTGAATCCACAGGGGTCTGCCCATTGGAAATTTCATTCCTAACAGTAAAAATAGCAACTCTTACTACGAGTCAGGGCTCACACTTAGCAGAAGGCAATTAGGGTGCTGGTAGCTTTAGTAAACGTGAGTCAGTGCAACAGCAGGAGTAGACCGCAGGGCTCTTGCTGCAGCCCAGGTGACCCATGCCTGTTTTCCTGAAATCCCACGGAGCCTTGGTTGGAGTCCACCCCCTGTTTTCCTCCAGTCTTGGTCACTTACAAGCATGCTCTTTCCCTTTCAAATGGACTGAAGTCCTCCAGAGAACTCCAAAACAAACAAACAGCCCTCCTAAAGCTCTTCCCAGGAGAAGGTAGTTGCTCAGCTGCCTTTACTGATGCTCTCCTGAAATGTCTGTCCTACAAACCATGCGTGAAGGGCACCAGGAGGAAAGATCTCTATCTTCCGGGAACAAGGGATGTCAGCACAGCAAAGGCTTTAGAGATCTATTTCTGCTCCCTCTTTGGTTCAAGATAGTGGCCCTTTTCTTTAAATGCCGTACAGGTAAATAGATTCCCCAGGGTGAGTCTGTCCCATCCTGGGTTTTATCACAGTCTACAGAGCTGGCAGGAATTTTGTTGGATCCCCTTGTTAAAATATTAGCTGCACTTGACTGAAAAGCCTAATGCTTTAAATTCTGCTGTAATGGCCTCCCACCCCCTGCAACTGTAGGGGGAAAAATTCCGGCCAAATGAAAGATCTGTAAAAAGAAACATCTCTTTTTATATGACACCCTGTTAGCCCTAATGACAGTTTTCTCTCTGTAAGTGCAGTAAAGTATGGAAATATTGCTGTGCTCCATGGTGCAATTTTCTGACTGTGATTTTCGTTGATAAAAGCCTTCAGAGAGCGCATTTCCCTTCCCACTTATCTGCCATCAAAAGACAGCAAATACATGAAAAATTCAGCTGTCACTCTAAACAAAATATACAATTACTCTGGGTTGACGTTTTAAGCAGAAATAATTTCCATGGCAAAAACCTGCAGCTATTTTCTAAATGCTGTGATGTTTGCTTCTAGCTTTTTGCATTATGCATGTATCAGCTGTTTTAGATATTTGAATGCAAAGACGAGATATCACGAGTTAAAACTTCGCACTTGCCAAATTAAATATTTGCCGGGCTGAGCCCTAAGTTCATTACTTGACTGCTATTTTGCACCGCAGAATGAAAAATCTTTTCTAACCTGCCAAAGGCAGTTATTTTAGGAAGCTGACGAAGAGGGCAGATGTTATTCAAGTGGTTGGATAAGAAAAGGAAATAGTACATGTTAACTCTTCTGGAATAACCAGATAGATGAAAGAAAGTGGAAATGTTCCTGAAATCTGCTAATTTGTTTGGACAAATCTAAGCAGAAAAGATAGGATGGAAATTTGACACTTCATTTTTCACAACTTGAAATATTAAAATGGGGTTCCTTATGTCTCATGTTGCTTGGATTGAATTTCTTTTAGGGCACCTCCAAACTTTGAAAAGACTCAAAGTCCAGAACAGTGTTCCTGTGTTTGGTTTTCTTGTTTTGTTTTATTTTGTTTTTTTTCCATACAGCTGATGATAGAGATCAAGAAGACTGTAACCTTAATGTAGCTGTATTTAGAAACAGAGATGGAAATTTTTCTTATTTTATTTCAAGGGCTGAACCTAAGAATAATAGTCAAAAGCATCTTATCTTGGCAAAACAAAACTGAAAGATCTCTTACCTTTTGTAAGTCACTTAGGCTTTATTACTCTTTCTCTCCCTCCCACTTCAAAATTATAGTTCATCTGTGTCATTCTGAAATGCAAATTCAAAGCTCAGTTTAAAACTTCAAAAAGTATTTTAGCACTCCTAAGCTAGAATTGTTGAGTTTGGCAGAGAAATCTTTAGTCCTGCTCCCCCCTGCTCAAAGCAGAAACACTGAAACTCTTACTTTGAAAACATGAAGAAAAAATATTTTGATACTTTTAGTGTCACAGAATCAAAAAACCATTTAGATTGGAAGAGACCTCTGGAGATCAACTAGTCCAACGGCCCTGCTTGAGCAGGGTCAGCTAGAGGGGGTTGCCCAGGACCTTGTCCAGTTGGGTTTTGACTGTCTCCGCAGATGAAGATGTCCTCCTCTTTTTTTTTTTTTCTTTTTTTTCCTGAAAGTATTAGCTAACTTTAATGTTAATACACTAATAGTTTTTGTCGCCTCCCAAATTCCGTCTCTGCAAATTTCATGTTCTGTTGTGGTGGGTTGACCCTGGCTGGATGCCAGGTGCCCACCGAAGCCGCTCTATCACTCCCCCTCCTCAACTGGACAGGGGAGAGAAAATATAATGAAAGGCTCGTGGGTTGAGATAAGGACAGGCAGAGATCACTCACCAATTACCGTCACGGGCAAAACAGACTCAACTTGGGGAAATTAATTTAATTTATTACCAGTCAAATCAGAGCAGGATAATGAGAAATAAAAGCAAATCTTAAAACACCTTCCCCCACCCCTCCCTTCTTCCCAAGCTTAACTTTACCCCCCTTTTTCTCTACTTCCTTCCTCTCAGCGATGCAGGGGGACAGGGAAAGGGGGTTGCGGTCAGTTCATCACCCGTTGTTTCTGCTGCTCCTTCCTCCTCGGGGGAGGACTCCTCGCACTCTTCCCCTGCTGCAGCGTGGGGTCCCTCCCACGGGAGACAGTCCTCCACAAACTTCTCCAATGTGAGTCCTTCCCACGGGCTGCAGTTCTTCACGAACTGCTCCAGCGTGGGTCCCTTCCACAGGGTGCAGTCCTTCAGGAACAGACTGCTCCAGCGTGGGTCCCCCGCGGGGTCACAAGCCCTGCCAGCAAACCTGCTCCAGCCTGGGCTCCTCTCTCCACGGGGCCACAGGTCCTGCCAGGACCCTGCTCCAGCGCAGGCTTCCCACGGGGTCACAGCGTCCTTTGGGCATCTCCCTGCTCCGGCGTGGGGTCCTCCATGGGCTGCAGGTGGATATCTGCTCCCCCGTGGACCTCCATGGGCTGCAGGGGGACAGCCTGCCTCACCATGGTCTTCCCCACGGGCTGCAGGGGAATCTCTGCTCCGGCGCCTGGAGCACCTCCTCCCCCTCCTTCACTGACCTTGGTGTCTGCAGAGTTGTTTCTCTCGCATCTTCTCACTCCGCTCTCTGGCTGCAATTGCTGCTGCGCAGTAACTTTTTTTCCCCCTTCTTAAATCTGTTATCCCAGAGGCACTACCACTGTTGCTGATGGGCTCGGCCTTGGCCAGCGGCGGGTCCGTCTTGGAGCCGGCTGGCATTGGCTCTGTCGGACATGGGGGAAGCTTCTGCAGCTTCTCACAGAAGCCACCCTTGTAGCCCCCCTGCTACCACAACCTTGCCGCGCAGACCCAATACATCTATAAAAAGAAGAAGAAAAAAGTCTCCCACCTCACCATGTTACTCATTTCCCAGAAAATACTGCCATTTGCAGTTGCCAGTTTGGTTTTTGTTATTGTTGATTACGTATGTAATGTTCTCTGGAGAGCACTACAGCATCTTCTGGTTTCATACAAAGAAGTCTGATTCACTCTCCTTGAGGAAATTTTCATATTATCATTACACTTGGCTTTAGTTCAGAGGGTCTTTGCAGTGAAATTCCTATGTCCTGGTGAGGTCATGTCACCATTTAAAGTTCCTGCAATGAAAGAAAGAGGAAGTCCAGAATGCAGATACATGGCATTCAGTTAAATTATGTTAATTCAGTTTGAGAAAATGAGTATTTAGCATTCCATGGCATGTAAAGATATCATTTCATAGTGGCAGAAAAAGTCATTGAACTTCATATGCAAGTGGCATAGCTAGTTATTCTGACCTGAACTAGTCCTGCTCTCAAAATGGCCATGGGTCCGCTGTGCCAGACTCTCATTGCTGAAAGGTTCATGGATTTCAGTTCCTCTCAAGCTCAGGTCTAAGCTGTAGCACCTCATCAGTGTTTCCAGGTCTGGTCACCCATGCCTATTCCTAGGGATAGACCATTTGCCACCTCCTTCTCAGGCTGTTGGAGCTAGCTCCTGCCTTAGAGAAGTCCAATGCATAGCAGGACTCAGCCTACAGAAGCAGGATTTTAAGCAGAGGAAAAAATCAAGCCTCTTGGTGAGACTCAGTCAAGTCAGCTGCTCTGCTCTTCATATTTATACAGCAGTGGTGCTCAACTCTACAACTAAAATCATCTAACACGCTTGCATAAAGGTCAGGCAGCAGATGCTGCCACTAGACCTGACAGATTCACTGATAAGCTTCACTTCCAGGCAAAGCTTATAAGCAGAAAATGAAGTATCAACATATAATATTTCCAACAACACGTGCGCATACACGAGCATACATCTTAGCAGTGAGTTTATTCTTCATTTTTTAGTAGAAATATGCACTACTAAGGCTCAACCTTTTGAAAACCATGCCACACACACTAAATAAAATTGATACTTTAAATAAGATATGTGACACAACTGTGACTGGCAATTCTTTATGTACAGTCAAGTGTTTGTGTAGCTAACGGCAAATGAGATGTATTCTGAAGAATGAATGGATATTGCATTAATATACAGAATATCTTAGCATAGTAATAATGGAAGAAAAATCAAATTATTCCAGAGTCTGACTAGGCATTGAGTGGAGTTATATGAGAATGTAAATTGGAGAGAGAAGGGGCCATATCTCTGTATTCTCACCAATCTTGTATAGGTAATGAATTGTTTACAAAATTTAGCTAGGGAAAAGCTTTTGAGTTGGAGTCTGACAGTCCTTCAGGGTATTCTTAGAGGTTATCTCTGCAAGGCAGGTGGATGAGGGAAGAGACAAGCTTAACTCTATAAAAATAATTATGATATATTATTAGCAACTAATGGCAATCTAATGGAGTCTTTTCAGCAAAGACACCACTGGCTGCAATTTCTCTCTGTCATATGCATAAAAAAGCAACTCTTAATGAAACCTACATTCTGGTAATTTCTCAAACTCAGAGAAGTTAGCGAGAAACTGCACTTGAAACTTCATGTGCTTCGGCGTATTTCCATGCTAATGTTAATGGGAACAATCCACTCAGGCAGCATGCAGCAAGGTTCAACCCTTAAATCAGCATTAGAAATCTGTTGAGACCATGTGGTCAGGTAGATTGAGTGTGTACCTGGGATTTTTCCTTTTTTCCCCCTTTCTTACCTAAATTTTTCCTTTCTGAGATTTATTTTTTACATGAAGCAAACTGGCATGACCTTACTGATTGTGTACGTATCAGAGCCTGTTGGATGGTTTTACTTCACAAAGGCATAAAAAGAGCTCAAGATAATTGTGTTCCTACAGGCTTTGTGAAAAGAGACAGCTGGATAGAGGGAAGAGACCTTATAAATATCCCCATAAAATCAACAAGGGGGAAAAAAATCCCTGGAAGAATGGAATTTGAGAAACTGTGATCAGCAACCAAAACACCTCATGCATGAAGTCTCACTCCACAGTCCATTGCCTAAAAAGACTTAGCTAGCAGTTGGAGAAGGGGCAAAGGAGGGGGAGAAGAGGACAAGGACAACATTAGCGAAAACCAGGGCACATTATGTAGTCAATCAGTAATTGCTGCAATTGGAGTTCATCACCTGCTTAGCACTTAATGTCTTGGCCTTTTCAAAATGCATTTTATTAATACTAATGTCTTAAGAAAACTGTAGCAGTCATTATCCTTGTTGATTCTTGTGACGTTCAGAAGTGAAGCTGTTCTCCTCTTGCTGTTGATCACTAGTCTGGCTAGGAGGCAAAAGTGCAGGATGTGGGTGGCCAACTTTCTTGAAGCTACAAATCCTATACCAAATTCTTCATGTTGCCAAGGGCTGTCAGACACTGAAAACATGCCCCACGGCTCTCTGAGAAGGAGGAGTGTCAGGACTACCTCTGGACCCCCATTGCCTGGTGTCAGAATGGGGATGGCAGAATGTTTTGCTGATTTCCAAGCAATCCAACTACGCTGGCCTCCATAGTGCCTGCTTGGTTGTGTCCTCCCAGCTCTGGCTGTCCTGCAGCCCCTGCGGCAGCACAGCCTTTTGCTGGATGCGTCATGCAGCCCTGGTATGGGGGTGTGCTTGGCCTTTTCAAGAGCTGCATGTGATTTGCATTGGGTGTGATGAGTCACAGAACTGCTGAGGCTGGAAGGCATCTCTGAAGATCATCTAGTCAAATTCCTCCGCACAAAGAGCAGGTTGTGCAGGACCATGTCCAGTCAGGTTTTGGGTATCTCCAAAGATATACATGGTGTCACTGGGCATCACTGAGAAGAGTCTGGCTCTGTCTTCTTTATTCCGCCATCAGGTCTTTGTACACATTGTTAAGATTCCCCCAGAGACTTCTATTCTCCAGGCTGAACAGTCTCAGCCTCTCCTCAGATGACAGATGCTCCAATTCCTTAATCTTCTTTGTGACTCTCTGCTGGACTCACTCTGGTATGTCTGTGTCCCTCTTATACTGGGGAGCCCAGCACCAGATGTAGCACTCCAGATGTGTCTCACCAGTGCTGAGCAGAGGGGAAGGATCACCTCCCTCGACCTGCTGGCAACGTTCAACCTAATGCACCCCAGCATGCCATTGGCCTTCTTTGCCATGAGGGTACACTTCTGACTCATGTTCAACTTGGTGTTTACCAGGACCCCCAGGTCCTTTTCTGCAAAGCTGCTTTCCAGCTGGTGAGACCCCAGCCTGTAGTGGCCCGTGGGGGTTATTTGTCCTCAGGTGCAGAACTTTGCACTTCCTTTTGTTGAGATTCCTATCTCAACATTTGTTGTTTGCCCATTTTTTCAGCCTGTCAAGGTCCCTCTGAACCACGATGCAAACATCTGGTGTATCAGCCACTCCTGCCAATCTTGTATCATCTGCAAACTTGCTGAGGGTGTAGTCTGTTGCATTGTTTAGGTCATTAATGAAGATGTTACACAGTAGTGGCCTCAGTATTGACCCCTAAAGTACAGCAGTAGTGATTGGCCTCCAGCTGGACTTCATGCCACTGATCACAACATTTTGAGCCTGGCAGTTTAGCCAGTTTTCAGTCCATCTCACTGTCCACTTATTTAACCCATACTTCATCAGCTTGTCTATGAGGATTTTATGGAAGACCATATCAAAAGCTGTCCTAAAATCAAGATAAACCACATCCACTGCTCTCCCCTCATCTTCCAAGCCAGCCATCTCATTGTAGAAGACTATCAAGTTGATCTAGTATGATTTTCCCCCCATAAACCCATACTGACTACTCCTGATCACCTTCTTGTCCTTCAGATATTTGGAAATGGAGCAAAAAATGCTGGAAACCATCACCTTCCCAGAGATCGAGGTGGGGCCAACCAGCCTGTAGTTTCCTGGATCCTCCTCCTGGTCCTTCTTGAAGACAGGAGTGACATTTATTTTCTTCTAGTCCATAAGAACCTCTCCTGATCACCATGACCTTACAAAGACAATCAAGAGTGGCCTTGCAATAACATCGGCCAGCTCCCTCAGCACCTCATGATCAGCTCTCATGGATTTGTGTATGTCCACTTTGTTTAAATGTTCCCTAACCCGAATCCAGGTGCCTCTTCCACCAAAGGAGGTCTGCCTTGCTTCAGACTCCCACTGGTCTCAGGGACCTGGGACTGCTGAAGGTCGGTCTTACTAGTAATGGCTGAGGCAAAGAAGGCATTGAGTGCCTTGGCCTTTTCTGTGTCCCTGGGGAGGGACTTTCAGCTACATTTGACTGAGTGATGGTGGCTGCTTTCTGATGAACTGTGCTGCTAAAGGTGACCCCCTGGTGCCACCAAAATTGTCCTGGAAGACTTACCAGAGGAAATGCCCCAAGCGCAGGGGTATGGAAGGCTCATTACTTTTAGCACCCCCAATCCCACATGCTGCATTTGCTCCAGGTCTCGGGATACGGAACTGCCATTATCTCTGGTCTCAGGGAACGTTTATTGTAACCCATCATCTCTCCAGCAGAGCTCTCTCAGGTGATGCTGAGAATGCCTTCCTGGTGAAGGACAGCTTTTACTCATACCCTTTTCTTTATAAAGCAGGTTTCTTGTATGAATTCTGCTGATCTTCTGCTTTTATTTCTCCTGTTTCTCGGTTTCCTTCCATCAGTTTCCCCAATTAAGTGTAACTATTTGAGCTGCTCTGGGCCCTTGCAGCAGAAGCAGAAACATTTGCAATCCTGCAGAAAGACCTTTTTTGTGAATTTCCTCTGAAATTGCTAGGCAAAAATTATTTGCATGCTCTAAAAGTGAGGGTAGAGCAGAGACCTTGGAATAATAATTCTGCAAAGACCTCACTCTTTGTCTTTTTTCAAAACATTGATTTCTTGAGGAAGGGAGATCATCAACAAAAGAAAAAAAAAAGAACTCACATGCTGGGGTGGACCCATTAGAGGAATGCAGGCTCATTAGTCCTGCTAAATATGATACTGTGTGTAAAGTCAAAAAGGCAAAGTGAGGTCTGGAAAACTTGGCAGGAAATCAGCCAAGATCCATTATATTATCTTTCACATGGCTTGTTAGTGGTGACACTAATTGAAGGCTGGGCCCTCTTTTTTGCTGACTGTCTAACACAGGGCCATTTTAATTTCACCTGATTATGTTGCCCTATTGTAAGAAGTCTGACAAAAACAAGATTTGTGGAAACTCCTACCAATGAGTCCTTGGCTGCCCGAAAGCTCTCTTGGCAGCTAGAAGGTTTCTGTTAATAAATGGACTGACCCATTTTTCATTTCTAAATATCTCAGATAAATTGGCTACTGTACTGCTGCATTTCAGTTAAAGCTGACCAGGTTTCTGTAGTTTATCCATCTGTATTTACCTAGTGTGTGAAACTTGTGGAAATATTAAAAATACTACAATTCCTACCCACCCCCGTAAGAGAATGACTTGAGCAAGACTGCCCACCTGAGGGTTGCCAAAGAGTGGGAGTAGATGAAATAAGTGCTGTTGTAGGAAAAGACCATACAATAGCGGAATTGTTTTGGGAGAACTTTTTGTAGCACGCTTGGATAAGAACTGTGATTCTTTTGCTGCTTTTATCGATATTATTTGTAATTTCCTCTTATAGTTCCCTTGCTCTTTCTTTGCACTTCCCTTAGCAGACAAGCTCAGCTGTATAATAAGGAGCTGAGTTTTACCTCCCTTGTATCGGTGTAAATCTAGAGTGACTCTGTGGAAGTCAAAAAGATCTGACGTTGGTTAGGGGAGAAATGGTCCCACTAAAGAGCTTATTAAAGAGAAAAATTCCCTCTCCAATTGTGGAACAAATTAACTATTAGAAGCAGCCAGTTGGATGCACCTCTCTGGGGCTGATGACCGGAGAGACTTAAAAGTCCATTAAGCTAATGCCTAAATTCATTCTTTGCACATAGCATGCACAGAGGAACTGTCCTTGCAAGCTGGGCTGTGGCAAGGTCCTGGGTATCCATCAGGGAAGGGATTTACATCAGCAAGAAAACATTTGGTGATTATGACTACCAACTGCTTTAATCATCGGCTTGAATTAAAAGTCACTGACAAGTTGCTTTGGGATTCGTGTGGCTATGCAAGGGAAGAAAGCCGGAATGAGCACTTCCGAGCAAACTAGATGTGCCTTTTCCTCTGTTGACTGCTGATGCATCGCACAGAAATGGGGCTCCGTCAGAACAGGACAGGCCCTTTATGAGGCAAAATCTGCCCTTTTGCTTCATGAGGCATGGGGTACGACTGGGAGAAAGATGATTTTGTATGAGGAGGGTGTCAGTGCATGGTGCCACAGGGACCTCACTGCTGGACGGCTGCCCCAAACAGGACAAAGCTGGGTCCTGCTTTCTGTTGCCTGAACGGCTCCTCCGTGGCAAGGGAGGCTAGGTTTGGAGGACTACGCTTCCTGGGGGCCACCACCAAGCACCCTATCTAGAGACCTCTGTGAAGCAGAAGCAGCCTACTAGTCCCTTGAGCCATCTAGTGGTGCCTTCCTTGACTATTGAATATAACGTCTCACTGAAAAATATAAACAGCATCTGATTAATCTGAAAAGGGTGATTAGTGCCAGAAGCAGGCCAACTACAATGAAAATGAGACCATCAGTGTTTTGGTAGGTTACCAAAGCAACAAAAATTCTGGCCTGGAAATGGCAGACAACATAAAGAGGTGGATGCCAACGTAGGATGCTAAAGAGGTTGGTTTGGTATGGTCTATCTTATGCTTTGTCTTGGTGTTTGCAGCACTTTATGGATGCTAGTTGAACGAGGCTGGGATTTTAAAAGCAGAGCTGAACTTTCCAACCTGAAACCTCAAATCCTTTTCTGATGGGTTTTGTAACTGAAAAGCGGAAATAGACTCTTCAGTAATTCAAAAAAGATTTAATGATCAAAGCTGCAATTAAAAGTATGGTGAGTCATCTTACAACTGTCCATGTGCTAAGAAGTACAGGCTGTGCGAGAGATCATGTTGTCATGACTGGTTTTGCTCAATGAGGATATAGGAGCTGCTATTACTTCCAGCTACGGAAGCAATCTAAGTTCTGCAGACCTATGTTTATAGAGCAGCAGAAAAGGCAACAGTCCTGGCTCCCCCATTTGTGTATTTTATTTAGTAGTTCTGTCTGCAGCATCTGAATTCATTATGGTGCTTTATTACTTTTCGCCTTCTTTCAGAGTGTCTGCTCTCAGTAGGAATCCTGATTTTTTTTTTTCAGTTTACACTAACAAATTACCCACCAAAACAAATACAGAAGAACTGATCTTTAGAGTATTAATATCTTTTTTTTTTTTTGCTTTCTGCAGCATGCACTAACAATGAAATATTTAACTGAACATTTCACAGAGTGTGCATTTTCTCAAATTAAAATTGCAAAAGACAAGGAAATGAAGATAAAAATATCCAACCATGCTGTTTCTCAGAAACCCTCACAAGTAATCTAATATTTCCTTTAAATCCTGTTGTTTTATTCTGCTTGATACAAAAATTAGTGCTAAATACAATTTGGTTTAAGTATAGGAGAAACTCCTTGTTCCTAAAAATGTTTAGCCTGACACACAGAAAAACAGCTAAAAGGAAGCAGGAGAATATGTAACTCTCTACTGGAAAGATATAGGAAAAGATTTGGATATTGTGCTACAAGTCTGGCTTTCCCAGTTCCTCAATTCGTTTCCTAGTGGCAGTGAGGTATCTTCATGTTTTATTTTCAAATTCTCATAACAGCTGCAATATTCAAATCCTAACACACTAGAATGTGATTGCCTGCTTTACAAAAATCATTGCTGTAGCTCTGCTCTTAGAGATTTATTTGTAAAACAAGCTTTTTTATCTTGCCATTTTTGACATCAAGTGCCTCGAGTCAATGATAGATAGCTATAAATCAATGCCAGCTTTTACAAGAATCCCAAAAGGAACATCTGATGTAAAATACAAAGCAATCAAATCAATTGGTACTTTTTTCCCCAGCTTTATCTGAAAAGAGACCTGCTCTGTATGCTGAGAGACAAATCAGGTTATCTGATCTAGCAAGTCTTGCAAACAAGCAAATTCAAATACCTTATCATGGATCAAATCCATTGTGGTCACTTAGTTCATTCAGTTGACATAATGCACCTATAGAAAATGCTCTTAAACTCTTACATTACTTTACAAATACAGTTGTTTAGCAAATGAGAAGTAGTATTGCTATCTTTACATTTGCAGTGTATTAGAATGGCCTTTATCTAGTGCAGTCAAAGAGTTGCACATTTTAATGGGGAAATAGAAGAAAGCCCTGTTTAGAAAACATGGATCTTGAACTGAAGGATTTTATGGACTTTTTTTAGAGGTGGTCCAGGCTAGGACAAACAGTTTATGTCCTTTAAATTGGGAGGGAGAAGCTGCCCGTCTGCAAAACCTAAGAATCAATGGGCAATGGCTTTAGCATAGCTCAGCCTTGCCTTGCAATGGGGAAACGCTTAGCAGAAGCTGTGAGAAGTTCTTCAGAACTTGGATACAGCTTTCCAGTGGGTTTTGACAGATCTATGAAAGTTCTGATGCAGTGTGAAATGGTTTGTACCTGCCCATGGGGTGAAAGAGCTGCAATTGCCCTGCTGGGTCAGAGCAACATCTTGGTCTTGATGGTAAGAGCCAGAGCAAAACCCTTGCAAGGGTAGCGCTGGATAGCACAATTATGGAATTCCCACAGGAGAGTTTTCTCCCTACCTCTCCGTCACCGTTTGGTTGATGCTCTGGGCCAGCAATGCTTTTATTTCTTATAGATCATTTGTCCTCACCAATGACATGGTGAAATTCTACTATCCATGCCGATAGGGAATCTTTTGAAGTGGGATGATAGGGAACCTCCGTATTTCATAGCAATGAATCCCTCAAGTTCATTATAAGCTTCATAAAAAAATCTGTTTCATTAATTCTAAACTTTTCTCCTTTTGCCCTTTCAAGTTTCACTGTGTACCCTCTGCTCTTCTACTACAAAAGAGGCTATAGCAATTGACTGACATTAAAGGAGTTCATGAGAAAATCTGAGAGTCCTCTTTGTGAGCCTTTATTTTTTCATGAATCTCTGCCCAGTTCCATGTTGTTGGTCTCTTCTCTAAATTCAGCCACCTCAGACATTCCAAAATCTCGTCATATATTTCCTGTGATAGCTGCGTCTCAACCCCTCCTCCACGCAAGGGGGGATGGCCTTGCTACCAGGTATCATCATGAGTGGATAACTTGAATGTTGATGAGAACTAAAAGCTTGACAATGAGGAGGAGGACCTTTCAAGGCTCAGGCATTGAAAGCAGTGACAAAATTTGGCTCCATTGTATTTGCTTTTTATGCGTGTTCAAAAGAGGAAAAATACTTGCATTTTACTATCAATCCAGCAATCTGAACTGAGAGGGAAGTAATTATACATGAAAGAAATATAGTCTTTTGTAATAAGGTTTTTAAAGTATCAGTTTCATTCTATCATAATATTTTTATGATTGGATTTACCTTCTAATATTTTAATAACTTTAGAATGAAGTAAGGAAGTCCTTTGTAGCTTATCTCACAAGCCTGTCTAGGACATTGCACTTAATGAGGTTTATAATTCAATATAACCACATCTGCATCTTTAATAATGCCTAACATTTAATCTTCATTGCACCACTTGAATCAAAAGATCTAAAATTAAACCTACTGCAGCTTAATCTAATAATAAACATGCGTGACATTTTGTGCAAAATGTGTGCCTGATCAGCACGGTGCACTCTTACAATTGTATCAGGTGTAGAAAAACATAGTTTAATCAGCCAAAGGTAGATGGTGACATTTAACTCCCACTGATACATCTACTTTGGGGAAACTCTAAGATCCTGCCCCTGGAAGAAAGGACCATTTGTCAGATCATTAGCAAACTTAGGTCCAAATCCCACTAGTTAGAGCAGCTTTAACACAGAACCTTACTAGTAACAAGTGGTCTTCAGACCCCTTAATTTCAGACAGGTAATTCTGATAACTTCAACAGGAGCCTTGATTTTGTATGTGGTCAGTGGTAAGGTGCTCCTAATTTCCATGTTAATTAACTGGAGGCACCTGAATGTTGTTTGGCTTGTCAATACTGCAATGCAAGTGTCTTTCCACCTCATGTCTCCATGGCCCTTGTAGGTTGTTACAAGCCTGCTGAGACCATGCTACCAAGTTCTCAAGTGGGAAGGTAAATCGGTCTGGATCATCAGAGTAGTCTTTCAGCCATGGGTAGCCACAGCCATGACATTTGGTGGGGTTTTGGTAGCCACAGTAGTAGAGTTGTGCTCCTCCACTAAAGGATGAGGGGACTGCGAATGAGATGTAGACTTTATTTGTGTGCCCAGAAGGAACTTTGCATGGGAAAGTCTCCCTGTATTAATGGGACTTTGCACAAGCAGCCAGAGCAAAGGGACCAATTTCTGCAGAGTTCTTTGTGGACTCAGGGCTTTGCATGGGACCTGTGGGTTGGTGGTGTTTCTTTTCAAAGATGTAAATATTGCTTTGTAATCAGGTGACACCAACATTTATCTCTGATGAAAGTGAGAAAAACAAGCAGGACAGAAGACAGAGCACATCCTAGAGATAACATTTTGGAGAACAGGCAGTGCTAGAATCATCCATAACATGTTCAGGTGAAATGATAAATTTATGAAAGTTGAGCCCAATTATTTAATGAGAAGCTAAAACTTCTCATTTATCCTCTCACTTATCCTTAGGCCAGCTACACCCAAAATCACTGTTTGATTCCTTACAGGTGCAAAAATTAGCAACAAGTGAAAGATTGGAACCTATATTAGACCTTGTTCCAAGATATATGCTAGTCTCCCTGTATTTAAAGGGCTCTGGCTGTGGTCCTTACTGGATTGTAGAGCAGTCAAAGTCTGTTTTCTTTTAAATGTATTTTGAAGCTAGCATGGTAAACAACAGTGTAGCTCCTCCATGTGAGATGTCTTTGTGATATTCACAGGAAGTCCCCATCACAAATAAAAAGACAGTTCTTCACCAGGATCTGATCAGAATAATTTGACATCAGCTGGGTCGGGATAGGAAGCTTTGATCGGAGGAGATGAAAGACTGGTGAAAACTCTGCTGGGCCATAGAGTCCCCTGCTGAAGCTGAAACTTCACGTTTCAACTGGGCTCCATCTGACTTTAATTAAATAAGAGAAGATCAAAGTCTACAAATCTCCCTGATCTGTATCAGCAAGGCAAACTAAAGGTAAAAATTCTCAGTATCTTTCTGTTCCTTTGAAGTCGATAGTGAACTTTGTGCTGTGCGTGAGGACACAATGAGTGCTATTTGGGTAGCTGCAGGTTTACAATAATTTTGGCATAATGTTTATGCAAGGAGAGGGAGAAAAGCTGCATCTTGAAATGATGCCTTCGCAGCTGTGGGTCCCCACTCTTCCCCCAGGCTGATTTTATCTTTAGGATTTTCTTTGTCTTATGATGATGCTAGAGGCACAATTACATCTTAGTTTTCCTTCAGCTATAAATCACAAAGTATTCCATTTTTGTACAACCACTTCCCCTCCTGCCTTCCTTGCATGCTAGTGAGGTGAGCTGGAGACTCACTTGATAAAAACATCCTGAACTAAACCAGCTGGAAATAGACAGTATAATAATGCCAGCCTGCTGTCAGCCTTCATCTATTTTTGTTTGATTGGTATCTGATTGTGATTGAAAGGCTTACTCCCTGAGTTAGCCACCTTGACGCCAACCTTGAAAACGTGTCACATTTGGCTACTTGATAGCATCTTAGGCATAATGTTAGCTCCAGAGCGCATACAGTGCAAAAAATAGAAAGCTGGCATCTTGCTACGCTGCACAGCAAAGGAAAAGCAACACGGAAAGAATCTGACAGACATGCAAAGAAATGGAAATGCCGCAAGGCAGAGAGAGGAGCCAGTACACATGTATTAGCAGCTCTGGGCGGGACGAAACGGTGACTTCCCCTGGTCCAGGTTGGCTTCATGTCTAACTGTTGTTGCAAAATATGGTGTCCCTTCTCTGCAGTGAGGATCTATGTGAGGACAGCTTTGCCTGTGTATGGCTCAGGAGGGCTGAAGTCAGAGCAGTTCCCAGAGTTAACAGGCTCTTATTTGCTGGGGTTAGGATTAAGGTTATGGAGGGGATGGAGAGTATGTTGGTTTGTGATGCAGCTGTGCTAGGGCTGCACAGGATGCTTATGTAAGACACATAAGTAGGGGAAATAAAATACATTTTGATTATGTTGCATAAAAGTCAGGAAAAAGTGACAGTAACAGGTCTGCTGCGGAGGATAGCATTGGTTATTTTGATTTCAGTTTCTGTTGTCTGACTGACAGCCATAAATAATAGCTGTGAGGCCAACAGATACGGATCTTCAAATCATACCTCCCTGAAAAGAAGGGAGGGGTGCTCTCAGAGGTTGAGTAATGGAGGCTAATAGCAATAAACCATGGCAATGAGCTCCAGAAGAGAGAATTAGAGACGTCAATACACCTGCTGAACAGAGCGATGCTCCAGCACAGAGACCAGGAATAGCAACGGAAGAGTTGTGAGTAAATAGCTCTCTTTCATCTGCACTGGAAATGCAAATAAGAACTAGGTTATATTGCTGCAGGAGTAAGAGATGTCGTTGGTATTGCCTAAAACGTGGCTTGACTTTGGGTCAATATACTGTATTTGATGCTGGCTTGCATTTGAGCTGCTCTCAAAATAGCATGATAAAAAACAAATAGTGTGCTGCTACTTTAGGTATCAAAGAGGCCTAAGCACAGTCCTCACTAGCAATAAAGGACTTTGTAAAACAGATGTTGCAATTGATATTTAAATTGCTTGCTTTTTCAAAACATTTTAACATCATTCCTATATTGACTTCTCTAGTGGGTTTCTCATAAAATGCTGAGGTTGGTCTCCCGTCGTACGTAACCTGTAACATACCAGTGGTGCTTTCTAATGAACTTCTGAAAGGGAAGAATTTTCCCTTAAATGGAAAATCTACAGAAAACCATTGTGATCATTGAGGAATACTTTCTATATGAGCAGCATTTCTCTCTCGGTGTCTGCTTGAGATTTTCTGCTTAGGAAGTAAAGCTCCTTTCGGGTTCCTGACTGAAGAAGCGGTTGTGTTTTCACCTGCACGGTTCATCCACCAAAGCTCCCCTTTGGATGGGGGGGTGAGAGACTGCGCACAGCTGGGCAGGGCTTTCTGCCTGACCGTGCACACGGGGGTGAGTTCTGCCCCAAGAGATCAATATTTACCATTGGACACGCTGGTATGGTTGCACTGCTGCTGGGGGAGCAGGTGGAGCTGGAGGAAGGAGATCTTTATTAAGCATGCGGACGAGGGTAGGTTTTAGAGGGCAAGCGGGACTTGCCGTTCATCCTGTTTGTCCCCAGAGTTCAATACTACACTGAAGCAGCTAACGCCTCAAACGTGACCTTCACTCTTTGGTGCTACAGGCAGCCAGGGAAGTGATGGGAAAGCTGAGTCTGGGAGGGAGCTCCGATGTATTTTTACTATTACTGTAGGAGGTTAATGTCAATACAACGCCCTGACAGCAAAGCGGGGCTGTCAGAAGCACTTAGTGCTTGCGTTACTGGAGTGGCAGAACAAGGGCGCTTCAGATCGCTCCCAAACCCCACCTCTTTTCCAGGTGAGTATGACAATGAAGCATATTACTTTCTTGAACTATTTATTTGTGTTCTGGGTTAAGTAGTATCTATAACCTCGAGCAAATGGCTGTCTGCTAGTGTATGCCCATAACAAATGTCCCACCCCACAAAGCACTGGCTGTTTATTCCCAGCGATGCTGTTTGTCATTTTTAGCTAATAGGTGCAGAAAAAGGAACAATGAACGAAAGGTTCCCAATGGCTGTCAGTAAATTTATTTTGCAGTTAACAGCCTTTGTAATGCACAGACTAACTTTATCTCATTTCACTGTGGGTGTGCTGGGATAATTGCTCGAGTACTTTGTTAAAAAGAAAAGCTCTCCACATTTCCATTAACTCCCGGCATGGTGTCTGTTTCACTTGACTGCACTAGGTACCATTTACAGTTCAATTTCACAGTCGTGATGGACTGAAACATATAAACCTGCTTTCTCTCCACTCCACTAATCACATGCATTAATAAACAGGGAGATTCATAAGGTCTGTTACTCTTATTTTTCCTTTGTAATTCTATTTTTATGAATTAAATCATGAGCTTTTTTCCTGTGAAATCCAAACTGCCAGAGGAATTAATACAGTGCTATCTTATTCAGTAGGGTGTAATAAGCTACTATTTTAGGGAAGCAAGCCAGGCATACAGAAGTTGTTGCAAACTAAAAAGAAAAAAAAAAAAATCCAGCAACAAAGAATAGCATTGTATGATGTCAATCTACAGTATGCATGTGTTTATATAATCACATTGGAATTTACTTTGAACTTTAGCCTGGAAAATTTACTTACTGGGGGAAGGGGAAAGGATTTGAGTATCTAAGCACCAAAATAGCTAAGACAAAGTAGTAAAACTGTGTGGTTGGTTGTACGGCAGAACCACGTGAAAATGCAAAGAATCTCTTTTGTAACGGGTAGAGACAAGTAAGCCACTTGATCATTATAGTATGAGATAAGTATACAACCCACAGGAAATGCTGTTATTCACATTCCTCTCTTATTGTTTTTCCAAGGGTGGCTAATTTTTGCCTTTTTAAGGAACTTTATTGTACATGACTTGTTCTTGTTCTGGTTTAATAATACCAGTTCTCTACAGAAAAAGAAGGAACAGTCATAAGTACCATTACATGAGATAAAACATGGGTGAGAGATCAGAACACCAAGGGCTGTCTTTTCTTCTGTGGCTTCTTTGGTGAAGCAAGAAGAAAAAAACCCATATTTGACCTACCACAGCATGTATTAGCCCTCATTCATACTGATTGAGGGCTCAGTTGACTAGTCCTAAGTTCGGTGCTGCTACCCACAAAAGTCTTACTCTTTGTAGGGACTGCCCCATCTGGCCCTTTGTAAGACTGGGTGTAGTAGCCTTTCTCTGTTAAAGGCATATGAGAGAAGCATTCTGATCCCTTAACCACATTTTTAAAAGTGCTCAATACCCAGCAACTTCTTTTGGGTTAATTTGTCCAGAATAACAAAAGATCTCAACACTCTGGTTGCTGAGCTGTTTAGAAAATTATATTGCTTTTGCGGATGACGTGGAAGCGGAGCCTGCTTCAAAACCTCCCCCAGAAATGTTTGTTAAAATGGAATGCATAGTTTTGCATCATGCCTTTATTTTTTCTCATATGGCATATTCTGTGACAGCAGTATGGCCACATCTTTGATCACACATGGCCCATACTTCAGTTGTGCTCAAGGAAAATCTTACTGTGAACAACACTAATTCAGCCTGCAAAAGATATCATTAATGGGCTGCTGGGTTTTTCATCTCTTGTTGTAAAGCAAAACAGACTTAAATTCTTAGGATTTAATCACTAATGTTAGAACAGCTTTGCAGTCTGTCTCTCCCCTTTAAATGTTGCCTTCTCAGTCTATTTTTTTGAGAATGGACAATGGTGAGGATTGCATCTTCTGCTTAGACAGACATTAAAAAGAGTGTTTTTCTCTTAGTAAATGCCACCTGTCCTAAAAGGCAATTGGGTGACTTCTGTGATAAACCACCTGCGGTGTATAATGGCAATGTGATTCATCTTCAGACCTAGCTATTGCAATAATAAAGCTTTTTCCAGTCAGTAGCTAAGGTAATTTAATTACAGTATTTGAGCTGGAAGACATAAGCATGTAGAAACTTCCTCTAAGTGACTCATGTAGTGTTTGGAAATTCACCATAGCAGCGAGCCTTTGCTTTAAAGTTTACTCTTCCTCCCTCTCCCCCCCTGTTTTATTTGGTTTTAGCAAGAGCTGTTAGGATGTGTGAGTCCAGGGCAGCCCTTCGCATCTTTTTGAGATGGGGATCTAAGAGAAAGACAAAGTAGGATGACATTAGGTCCCTTGTACCTCATCGCACTGTGCAGCCTGCAAATGTGTGATGGGGGGTGGAGGGGATGAGGAAACCATGCAGCCCTTGTCTGCCGATTGCTTCCCTAGGAAGCAGATCTCCTGACCCTTTTGAATGCTCTCTGTGAAGACGGCAAAGACACATGGAGAAGAGGAAGCTGGTCTTAGAAAAACTAGATCCATGCTTCTAGCAGTTGCAGAGGTCTGTACTGAGTCCCTCGGTCTTCTCCTATCAGAGGAATTCACTGAAATTCTCCTGACCCGCTACATAAGATGATCAAATATAAGATGGGAAATGATGAAAAGACTGTAAATGCACAGCGGCTGTTTTTCTGGGCGATAGTCTGAGTCCGTGAATGACTAATGTGGTCAGTTCTCTCAGAACAGCAGATTCTCTGTGCTCCTCTTGGGTCTGGGGTTTGCAGAGACCTGCGGGAGTGTGCTGAGCATTTCTGGCCCTGGGGGGCTTTGGCTCAAGTCCATGTTTCTGTGACACTGCATTTTATTTTATACACTGGAAAGCTTAAGCTAGGTGTTGCTTGGCTAGTTTGCTTACCTCTGTGCTCCACACACTTGGATGTGAAGTGTGTCCATTAACTCAACAGCAACAACGGAAATGAAATAGGACATCCTACCGCTCTGTGTCATTAGACCTTGTTATTCCATGTAATTCATTACCATTTACCTGAAGTAATTTCTGCAGCCAATGGCTTTTCTTTACTTGCTTCCCTCATATTCCAGCCTGCTGAGTTGCTTCAGTTATGAATTTTGTAAAAAATAGCTTTAACCTCATAGATCTTGTAATGTTTTTGATTCATTCGCAGTCAGTAGCAACAGGTATGATCCTTCTCTTCCCAGCATCTTCACAATTCCCATTCTCCACTTGGAGTCCTCAGAGCCTGCAGGGTTTTGGGATACCTGAACCTACAGCCATATTTTTTGTTGTCCTCTAATAATTCCTAGATTGAGTTTTATGGTCTTCTCATCCACTTTTTCACTTATTCTCTATAAAGTCCCTGTGATCCATGACATGAGGTCAGTTTTACTTATGGATCAACAGCCTTTTCATACAGCTCAGTTTTTCCTGTTTCTCCTTTCCAAGCTAAAGCTGTTGTTAGGCTAAAGCCTTGTAGCTTCAGCTACCAGTAGAAATAAATCTGGACATAGCATGCATCCTTGTCTGACTTCTGTAGTCATCCTTAGCCATTCCATCATCATCTTGTCCACTGTTGCCACACGCGATGACTTGCTGTAAATGTTTTCTGCCAGCTTGATCAATCTCTGGGGATGTCACAAGTCTGCAGAATTCACCATCTTTCGCTTTCGGTGTGATGCTGTCAAAGCCTGCTCAAATTTTATGAAATTATTATAGCAGGTTCAGTTGGGTCCTGCAGACTTTTCTGAGATCTGTCTTAAAATAGTATGTTGGTATGTTTTTCCTGAGTACTGCCCTAAACCCAGCCTGTTTATCTGCAGGTATTTCTTTCACCTTCGCCCCAATGCCTTTCTTTCTTTTCATTGTTTGCTCTGCTTTTATTTACATTTTGTGAGGAATTGGTTTGTACAGCACCTTAGCTGTGGATTCCCTACCTGCTTGTAGCATGTGTTTCCAATGCCATTTTTTCTACCTTTTTCTCTTTTGAACTTTTTCCTAAGACCTTGAGACTTTGACTCCTTTGTCTAAACACCTCCCTCCACCCCCCCAAACAAAACCAAACAAAAAAACTTTGCACCTGCTCTCTCTTATTTGTGCCAGGAAGCTTCTCTGGGGCTCTTTCATCTGCTGTTCTCTGGGTTCTTCAGAACACTCTTTCCACCCCGTATTTTTGCTTGCTCACTTTGAGCTGTTCTTTACAAACAGCCTCTTCACCTCAACCTCCATACCCCTCTCCTGTTCATCTGCATATATTGATGTTGCTGGGGAGTCCCCCAAATACTAGCCTGACCTAGTGACTGATCAAAACCCATGTCAGAACAAATAAAAATAATTATTAAAAAAAAAAAAGTTAGAGTTGATACAAGAAAGGATCAGTAATGGACACAACATAAAGTTTTACTGTACCCTTCTGCTAAGAGTGCCTCTGAAAATATCCTAGGAAAATGACTACTGGATCTCAAATGACTGATCCCCCCCCCATTTTTTTATCAGACTGCCTGGGTTTTTCTGGCTTCTGCCTTTATGCTGATAAAGATGACTTTTGACAGGAAGCAATAGGATCTGCGTGTCACAGCCTGTGTTTCTGGTCTAGATTCCATGCCAAAATAGCTACACTTAGCACTTGCACAGTTCTTTTCATCTTCAAAGCTTTTTACAGATCTGATGTAAACAGCCAGAGTTCCACTGAATTTGGTGGCGAAGAGCTTAGTAGCCTTCAGAAAAGGATTATGCATTTGCATGGAAAGTAGGAATATCATCTGCTGTTCTGCTAGCTAAAATTTTATAAAGATATCAAGTTTCAAGCTAGAAAGCAATTATTAGCTGAATGGGGTGAAGTAACTTTCCTTGTGGTCAACATGCATATTCCTGGCTGCAGTTTTATCAGATGAATCGAGGACTGATTATTGAATCAATCCTTAAATGTGTTTACAAGAAATGCAATTGCTGAGACTAACAGTATTTTTGAGTGTAATTGATTTTGATATTTTATCAAGCCATGTACCTGTATGTCCTAATACATATACCCAACATGTACAGAGATATTGTCTTGGTAGTTTTTTTCAGTGTATCAGTAGCTTTGACACTTACTTTATGTTGTTTCACAGTATTTAACAAATAAGGCACTTTATTTCACTAGTGCATCGTGTGATATATGTTGCTATATTTAAGCTTGGAGTGCACTTAAGAGGTCAAGAGCTAGTCCATCCCCCCTGCTCCATGGCAGAAACAGATCTATCTAGCCTGGGAAGGTGTTTATCTAGTCTTTTTATCAATTATTTTCTGCTTTTACCTATTTAGAGACTGATACCCTGTTTGCCTTATAGTCAGGCAATGCCTGACTCTGCTTCTATAGTGAAAATTAACCCAGTTGTTTCAAACTTTCCCTGTAAATCATGTTTGTCTATACTTCTTATGATTCTTGATCTTCTCTGAACCATCTCCAAATTCTCCACATTTTTCTTAGTGTGATGCACAAATCTGGTTGCAATATTCCAGCTGCGATCTCTCAACTGCGTGTAGAGCAGAACGTTCATCTCCCATGTCTTGCGTGTAATGCGCCTGCTAGATCCAGAGCAGGATCAGCCTTGTGTGTACAGCATGATGGTAGCGATTCAGATTCAGCTGGTCTGTAATAACCTCCATTTCTGCAGTGATTCTGCCAAACCCGTTATCCCTGACTCATGGTTTTGTGTTTGATTTCTCTTCGTGTCTTTACTGAATTTCATCTTGTTGATGTCAGACCATTACAATGAACTGATGCCCATTTGTAATATAGGACCAGAATTTATTAGCAGCAGGCACAGGCTTTCCGTATTGTGGAAATATGAGTTCTTCAAAACCTGTTTGGGAAGGGATGGATGAGGAGGGGTGAAACTGTTTTAGCAGTTGGAACTGCTCTTCCAACTGCTCTGTTGGAACTGCTCTTCCAACTCAGCTCACTTTGTCAGATACTCTAAAATCAAAAGCTTCGGCTTGGTCAGGAAAGTTTTTACGGTGTTGCCATTGAGATGAAAAATAAGTCATTCCTGTAGCACCAACTCTGACCCACCCAAACAGGGCTACTGCTTTTTACAGCCATCCTTCACTTGGCTTTCTGTCAATCTGGACATTAGATTCTTGAGCCCAGCCCTCCTGTGGTGTCCAGCCTCCTCCCAAGCACTGAAATATAAATGTAAATGTGCAAGTGTTTTAGTTTTGCATGTGGAAAATGAAGCACGGGGTGAGCTGAATTATGTTCACTGCTCTGGGAAAATTATGCAGCAAAGCCAGGATTTGAAACCACTATTTCAGAGTTATAAGCTGGTGCTTCAGCACCAGGCTGTTCCTCTCATCTGGAAAGAAATAACCTCTGGAATAAGAAAGATGGTGAATTAAACCAAACGCTCATCTCCGCCAGTGACTCATCTGCTTTTTAGTTTCAGTTGGTGGACAATTTTGTCCTTTCTCTTTGAAGAAGCAGTTTAGAGTAACTGCCTTTTAATTTGTCACCAGTGCATTCTGCCAGGTCCCTAACCAAAGGCTTTTCTTCAGAGGCCAATTCAGCAAACCTGTCCTGGCTCCAGTGTCCCCAGTGCAAGTCATGCTTCTGAGGGAGCACTGTCATTGCTTCTGCTGTACCTTATCTGGAGCTCACCGGAGCAGACCTGGGTGAGAGCGCAATAAAAATGTCTTCAGCTGTCTCTCTAGGCGAGCATTCCTGCTGCTTCGAAAGGGAGGTAACCAGCCTGCATCAAAGGGAGATGTCCTGAAAAAGTCACTGTAAACACAAGCCTGTTAGTGTCTTGCTTGTGAGCCATATTGTTTACAGTCAAGTATTTCACTGCTACCTTAAACACACAGATTGCGGAAGGATTCAGAACTAATCCCATCCCCTCCTCTGCGGTGCAGGTTCACCTCCTTTCAGCTGTATATCCCCTTTCTGAAGTAACATCTGAGGACTTTTTTTCCTTTTGCATCCATCGGGAATCTTCTTCAGTCCATCATTCTCTGCTGTTAAATATTTGACAGTGGCTTCCTCTGGGCTTGCTCTTTTCTCCTTCAGTGCTTCCTTCATAAAACCAGATTCCTGTCTCCCAATCCTTTAGTGAGGTTTTTGATTATTTCCCACCTCCCCCCCACCGTGCTTTCTCTTCCCATCATTTCTTTATTGCTTTCTGGTATCTGTTCTCTACACAGGCCAATAGCTCTTACCTGAATCCTTAGATAGCTTTGTGAATATAGTTTTTCCTCCCTTTCACTTTCGTTTAATTGTATTTTGTTCCCAAATAGCTCCAAACTGCCAAAACAATTATTTCCTAGTGAGACTGAAGGAGATGCTTGCAAATATTTTCAAATCGGTGCATTCATCATTCCTAGCTTCCCATATTACCTCCCTTCTCTGATTATCGTGGGCAGCCAGCAAAGACGAACAAGGGCTGTGAATAACCCTGCTTTCTGCCCTGGACACCTCTCTGAAGTAAAATCCTCCCCCTTCTCTCAGCTTTAATTTTCACACAGTGCCTTTGCTGCTCTACTTCCCTCCAGGACGCTGCCAAAAGAAGTTCTACCTCTATTTTACGGCAGCTTATTCTGATGGGTGTGTTTTCCCGTAGCCTAACGCAATACGTGGTTCTGCTGACATGGGTGTCACCGCTGTCCTCGGGCATGTCTCTAGCAGCATCCCACCAGCTGGACCCCTCGTGCTCTCCCTGCCCAGGGCTACGCTGTGTCCTGCGGGTTCTGCGGGTGGCTCTCACAGGCTGTGTACCACCAAGCCCAGCATATTCATGCTCATCCTCTGTGATTGCCTTTTGTCTTTCCATGTGTTATAGACCTTTCCTTGGGTTGCCAGTGAATCCGTCCTAGCAACAGGGAAAGCTGCTACCGTGAAAAGGCTAATCAGAGAGACAAGTCTGAAAATATGGTAATGATATTTAAACCTGCAGTACTTTTAGCTAAGAACTGTCTAGCTTTGCTGGTTCTGTAAAGCTCTACCTTTGTACAGTGGGGAAACCTGGTGTGAACAAATCCTGTAATCTGCAGTTAATGCTTATCTGTAAAATACAAACCTGATTAAAAATAGCAGCCCTTCAGACTCTGCTTGATGTATAAAGAAATGCGCTGTGGTATATTTAGGATTAAATCCTTTAATAGCAGTAATTCTTCCATTACAGCACAAAGCATTTTATTTTATATTGGAATATGTCCAGAAAGACTGTTTAGTAGAATTGATTAAAGACTTGAATAATAGTTTAAATATTTAGATTATCATCCAGTATCCCAGATCCAAGCTCATAAGGGAACAAAGGGAATGAACTTTTTTCCAGATCCAGAGGACCAGGATACTGAATGCAGAACTCTAGCTGCATGGAAATAATGCAATACACCAGAAATACGTCAGATGCTGTATCAGCTGGGTAATTTTTTATTGCTATTTTGAAAATGCATCTGTTTTGATGCAGATGTTGCTGTCCAATGCAAGACCAAAATGGATAATATCTTTGTGCCTCCTGGTAGTAATATCTATATACTGTAGATTTTCTTTTTTTTTGAGCATATTATCTTTCATTCTGTCTGGACCAGTATTATTTTGTGAATCTGTCACTGATAGTGATGTGCTAGGAGGAAGGGTGAGCATAATCATTTAGTTATGAGACACTGAATAAAATAAATGATCTTTTCATAGATTCATAGTATTTAAGTCCAGAAGGGATTGTTGCATTTAGCCTGACCTCCTCTGTATCACATCTTTATAAAGCAGGAGCTATCTCTACTGCACTAATCATTTTTTGAGGCCCATGTTGCATACAATTATCAGTCTCCTGGATAAATACCAGCTGTTGGGATCCTTCCAGCTATGCCTTTTCCTGAAGAGGCTTCTGTGTAATAGAAGGGGACTGATGATGCTCTTTTTGAAAGAAAATTGTGCTACAGGAGCCAGGAATGTAGGAAGGAGCTTCAGGTCCAGGGAGAATGAGGGCTTCTGGCACAGCTCTGAAACTAGTAAGGGTGAGTGTTGAAATGAAAGGATTCCCCAGTCTGGCAGCCAATTTCTTTCATTTTGTAGGAGAAGAATCATGGGGAGATCAGACAGCAGTGCCCCAGAATAGGAGACTTCTCCCTCTGTTCACAGCAGCTGTTGGTAGTGTCCAAGAGGAAGGATGCTGTATGTAAAGAAGCAGCAACATTTGTCCCTATGACAGTAAAAGGACCTACTTTTTTTTTTTTCTTCTTGTGCATGTTGTTTCAATAATGAGCAGATTGCCCATAACCACAGCGATCAGCAACGATGTGATGGGTTTCTAATGGGCTAATCACAAAGGGTTATAAATGTCCTGCAGTGAAACTGTTTTTGTAGGGCTTCTACCTATTTGTGCCAATAATTGTTAGTCATATGAGTGCATATGCTAGACTGACTGTGCGTGTGTGCACACGCAGGGAGAGGATGCAGTATGCTGATTGCAGTGAGGAATTATGTTTTCGTTATATCGAGTTTTACTAGGAGCCTTGTGTACTTGACAGACAGATACTATAGCTTTCCAAATGTTCATGTCGGTGCGTTTTTGACACCTGCCTGTGTAGATACAATTACGCTAGCACATCCATATCAGACCATTAGACACTATCAGTCAATACTGGTGTCCTGGTTTCAGCTGGGATAGAGTTGATTTTCTTCCTAGTAGCTGGTACAGTGCTGTGTTTTGGATTTAGTAGGAAAATAATGTCGATAACACACTGATGTTTTTAGTTGTTGCTAAGTAGTGTTTATACTAAGTCAAGGATTTTTCAGCTTCTCATGCCCAGCCAGCAAGAAGGCTGGAGGGGCACAAGAAGTTGGGAGGGGACACAGCCAGGACAGCTGACCCAAACAGGCCAAAGGGATATTCTATACCATGTGATGTCATGCCCAGTATATAAACAGGGGGGAGCTGGCTGGGAGGCATGGATCGCTGCTTGGGAACTAACTGGGCATCGGTCGGCAAGTTGTGAGCAATTGCATTGTGCATCACTTGTTTTGTATGTTCTAATTCTTTTAGTAGTATTATTGTCATTTTATTAATATCATTATTTTCCTTACTTTCTGTCCTATTAAACTGTCTTTATCTCAACCCACAAGGGGTTTTTTTTCGATTCTCTCCCCCATCCCACTGGGTGGGGGGAGTGAGCGAGCAGCTGCATGGTGCTTAGTTGCCAGCTGGGGTTAAACCAGGACAACTGGTTATGGCTGCAGTTCCAAAAGTGGGGTGGCAATAGGATGCCTGCAAAATGAACCTCCCTTTTTACACTGTATACAGCATGAAATATGTCAGGGATCAGACTGTGGCCGTCCCTGATTTCTGAATGCTCTGTTTTCCTAGAAAAATGAGCATGAAGTGACCTTTATCCCACGCTCTTCGTATGTGCCTTGCACCTGCAAGGCTGTTACAAGCTTTCTTAAAAAGGTTGCTTCTCTCTCCCTTCCTTTTGTGAGTGACTCAACATGTACCAGATGGGAGCCCCAGGTGTGGAGCCTGAACACGGTTGCCCCACCTTCTTTCAGGACAGTAACTGGGAGCTCTGCTGGTTTCTCTCCTCCTGTCTGTTTTTTGATAATGAATGTGGCATTTGGTTGGGGATCTTGTCTCTTCTGAGTGAAATGCGTTCAGCCTAATCTTGAATCTCTCTCTGGGAAAAAGATACTTGGGAGAAAAAGATCTTCCTTCTCATTTTGACACAACCTTCTATATAACCTGAATGTCAGGAAAGCCATTTATAGAGCACATACAGTAATTGCATGCTTAATATTTCATCAGTTGCATTAACAGTAATGTCACTAAAACCAGGTATAGGTTTAAAAGGATCTTTTTTGATTAAAAGTGGCTTTAGAGCTTCTTGTGTGTAATAATAGCAGCAGTACATATTAGATGTTGCTATGGGTTTCTGAATTTAATAATTCAACACATATACACACACAGAGATTTGCATTGAGATTTCGGACAAAGCATATGCTTTACATTTGGCAGTGATCCTCTAATTACACCAAGATTAGACTGGTGTGAAGTAGATTGCTTCAGCTTGAGCCACACTCTTTTTTCACAGCCAAGAGATTGCAATATTTTAGGATTGTGCAAAACCCCATGCTTTCATTACCATGCTACAGTTAGCAGTTGTAGGAAATAGTGGTTGGAATAAATGATTAGTTTTCTACCAGACTTACTTTAGCCTCTCGTGCTACGATGTCATGCAATGTTTGGACATGAGGCAGAGATGTTTATTTTGAAACAGTGCTTCAATTCACTTGAATTCCACTGCGTTGTAGTAGTAGTAACTGAGAACAAAGATGTGCTGCCAACTCTCAATGGGGCTGAAACCCTGTGAGCATGCTTGAATGGAAAATAAAAGAAGGAATTTATTGGCTGTGTCTTAATAATAAATCTCTTGAACTTCCTTCTTGTCTTAGAAATGAGAAATAAACTTTGCAAGAAGATCTTGTGTTAAACGGTAATGAGGAGTCCCTCAACAGCAAGTGTCAGTTGGCTTCTTCAGAAACACACTTGTTGGTGATAATTTTCTTTTATTATTGAGCTAATACTTTTTCTAAACTTTAGTAATGGATCCATTGGGGTTTTGGCCAGTGATGAGTAAAAAACTTTTTTTAATGCCTGTGCTTCACTGATGATAAATTTCGCCCTTTTTTCAGGTTGTAATCATCAGAGCAGATTTCACAGATGTCCTCTTCCAGTTTGAGCACGTGCGCATCTTAAGCCTGAATTTCCGTCGGCAACCAGAATTCATCTCTGTAGACACAACTCGGGGCATGCTGAAATGCTGGAATTTGTACATTCCAAGGACTGCTGTGCCAAAAGGTGAAGGCATCGTAAGAAATTTGGGTGGTGATGCCAAACTGTGAAGAACACCTATCAGAGGAGCACAAATGCTTTATTTTGCACGGTTGTAACTTAGGCCAGTCTGTGCTCTAAATTAAAGATGTATATACATACATATGTATAAAAAAATATATGGTTCTTCCATGGTTAGGAATGGAAAAATTATTGCTCAACATTGCATGGATAATATACTGCCTTCAAAATGTGCATATGAATTACGGCAAACCATCGTTCATTTTCTATCTGGATCAACCACGTTGAATGATCGCATCAGCCGTGTACAGCCACTGTACATCTGCTCTAAGTTTTATAGGTGAGGAAAATTTATGCATCTGAGTAAAATGAAACTCAGCTTCAGTGCTTACTTATGATTCAAACTGTAATTAGCTGTTTTATAAATGTAGTCCTCCACATAAGAGAAGTGGAGTGAGAAATATATCACTCTGATACTTCTGGTCATACTATTTTCTATTATATTGGGGTGAGAGCAAATATGTAGCAAGTTTCTTTCAAGCTTATGGGTTTTTTATTCACACTGCTTGTGGGACAGTAATTTCATGGGTGGCATCCACACAGCAACACCAGTGGGAAATGGCAGAAGTTAATTCTCAGGTTCCGGTAAGGTGACAGTTACATTTCTGGATGTCGTATTACCTTAAACCTGTCTTCTGCTTTCATATAGGAATGAAAGCTCCTCCCCACCCCCTATACTGCGTCAGTAATCTGTTCCTTTTCAGCTAGGTACAACTGTAATTTTCTTTTCCTGTTGTTTACTTATACCAGACTAACATCTTCAGTTGATTATGCCAGCCCTTTCTATTAGCTATTACACGCACATGCAAAGATTTGAGGTTTTGGGGTTTTGTGTCGGATAGTTGATTGTATTTGTTTTGTATTAATACCTGCTTTCATAATATTTCAATATAATGGATATAAATGGGGAGAGAGATACTTATAATGAAATGAAAGTTGGGTCTTTGTTTGCTTTATAACTGTTGGGGTTTCTCATTTGAAGATGGTCAGAAAACTTTGATTGAAAGAGCAGTTAAAAAGAGACAAACAGTCATGGATAATTCCATTCTTGAGGAATATTTATTTAATGAAGAAGCTCTTACAGGAATTCTAGTTTTCAGTTCAATGCGAGGCATACTTACTTTGAAGACAAATCATCATCATATTAACTGTTGTAGTTACTTAATTCAGTCTAATGCTGTCTTTACATTGTAAAACATCAGGATCAGTTCTTCGTTCTATGATAGAATTTAATGAACACAAATCAATTGCTATTACTGCTGATGTGGAGACTGCAATTAAACAACTGGTAACTAAAAGGTCAGAAATGCTTACCATTGAAAAAAGCAATCTCTATCTTGTCATCAGTCTTTTAGCACTAATTTTAATACCCATATTTAAAAGAGAAATAAATCATAAGAACCTTCAATAATTAATGGCTTTGCCTTTTTCTGTGTGGGAATAGTGTGGTAGCTTCATCCTAGTCTTTCCTGGAATTTCAGCAAATGCTCCATTTAATGAGGGGATGAGTTTTTGTTTAAATGCTCTGAAGAATTTGGCTTCCAGTTCTGGGAGTTTTCCAAGCTGTAAACTGTTGATCGCCCTTTCAGGCTCTGCTTGAGGTATTGGCTCCTCAAATCTAATTACGTCTCTTTGTGATAGAACTGCCTGATGTACTCAATTAAATAGTTTGCATCTGCTCTGTAGGACTAGCGTATTTCTCTATGCCTAATTTGGTGAAGAAATCCTGAAAAGTCGATTTAGTGGATCTAGGATCACTTTCGGTTCTTCTTTCCTTTGAAAAAACTGCTTTCTGATAAGCTTTGTAAACAGATGTGTCAGTGCTTTATCTGCTTTACTTCCCTTTTCGTAAAGGATTGTTTCAACTAATTTTCTTGGTGCTGCTTTGTTTCTCCTTCAGTAGTATATTAATTTCTTTTCTGATGTTCCCTAGATTCCTTCTGCCTTCCTGAATTTATGAGGAGATCCTCCCATCCTCGTACTATTGAACAGAGATCTCTTTTCCCTTTTTTTTCCTAGCCATACCATGCAACTTTCCTTGCCAGGCTGCATTGGCCACTCCCCATGGGATGACGTTGCTTGCACCTCCTGCCTTGTTTGATTTCTACCTTCAGTCACCCCTTTGATTTTTTTTTCTTTTTTTTTTTTTCCCCGAGAGTATCCTGAAGCTCTGCAAACTGGCTCAATAAAACTCAGCAAACCTGAATATGGATGCTATCTAGATGCTCCCATTGTGTCGAATGCTTATGTGCTTTGCCGTGCAGGATGAGGCTCAGTCACATCCTCAGTGTTGACGTGAATGTGGTAACAGGGATGTTTCAGGGATTCTCAGGAGACTACTTGACGCATAAGGAAGAAGAATAATCTAAATCCTGCCCACGCAATGCCAGACTCAGAACTGGCACTTAGAGGTTAGGAAAGAGCCATCGCTGATGGCTCTTTGAAATCATGAGATCCATGTGCAGTGGCAGCCACAGAACCCAACACAGTGCTGGGTGTCCTCAGGAAGGGCACTGAGAGCAAAGCATTGGGAATTGTTTTACTGCTGAGCAAGATACGATCGAAGTTAGTAAAATCATGAATCAGGTGAACGCAGAACTGTTTCTCACCAAATTCTGCACTACTTCTGGGTGGAGGAACTCACTGAAACTGGTAGGAGTTGAGTGTAAGAGAGGTGAAAGAAATTACTGTTTCTCATAGCAGGCAGCGAACTCCCAGGATGTGTTGCTGCAGGACATTGTGGAGTCTCATGGTGTCAGCAGGTTCAAAATGGAACTAAACACGTTTAATTTCAAACAGTGGGTCCGAAGTGGATATAAAAAGTGCAGGTAGAGCAGTGCTCTCTCTGTCCCTGTTCCAGTCATTGCAGGTGCTGGAGAAGCACAGGGGCAACAGGCTGCAGAGAGCAGTCAGGCTCACATGCTCTCCTTAAATAGCGTCTCCCACTGCTGTGGTCCAAGGCAGTGGGATTTCTGGGCTAGACAGACCATAGCTCCAGCCCCTGAGAGTGTTTCTTGTTCATCCAGGCCATGCTGCTCCCATTGCTCTAGCTAGCTGTGTTCAAGCACTAGCCTGGCTTGCTGTACCTGATGCTGTAATGTGCCATGTAAGTCTCCATCCCTCGACTGTTGCTTTCTTGTTGAAATTAAACCTCTGAGAAGCAGGGATCCCTCCTTTCCCCTTGCATACTTTTTGCCATGTCTCATTTTCTTCCGTATTTTGGCTTGGGTCTTTAGGTGCCACTGTGATTTATACTACTAAAAAGGTTTATGCTCTACACAAATAAATTTACGTACATAATGCACATTAGTGCATTGCTGTTATGCTGTCATTGAAATATCTGGGCACAGGTGACTAATTTGAGGCAAGCAATGAAATTCATGTGTTTCAATTATTAAAAGGGGAAAAAACCCAAGCTAGCACTGTAAATGCCCTTCTGTTTACTTATGTCAGCCCACTTCCCTTCTGGCATTTCCCTGTCGCGGCATCATTAATATTTCCACCCCCCCTGTATCCTTAACGATCTACTTGGTTGACCTGCATCATTTAAAATATTTTTTCATTATAGAGATTTTCTCATTTAGGTCCCCAGGAGATCCCAATATGTAATCAGTTTTCTCTAACAAATGACCTCCTTTAACTTCATTAGTTCAGAATTAATTTACTAGCATCCAAGATACTGAATGACTCTGATTAGTAAAATACAGTAAAAAAAATTAAAGTTCTCTTTCATTTATGGTCAAGGCAAACATTAATTAAACCCCATATTTCTTTGCTAATGTTGTTCACAGTTGAATTTAATAAAGAGGGAACATTTGATGGGCTGTCACTAGACATTAGATGAGGGTGGGGATGGGATTACAGGCTTTCTGTGCGTGTAACATCTTCAAGCGGCTGTATTTTGCCAAATGCTTCACTTCTCTCGTGGCTTCCTTCACCTTTTAGGGAGCTTTTTAAATGAGCAAGCTGGGAAGAGCCACTGTCTTCAGTGAAAAGCGGAGAAAGAGGGCAATGAGGGCTTTGGGGAGGACGTGCTTTCTGCTGGCTGGCACTTCTCAGCCACGCACCCCTGCTGCTTGTGCACGTCAGCTTCAGCTCTCGAGTTGTCTGTCTTATCTCGGTATCTTTCCTAAGAGATGCGCCTCCCTTTCGAGGCGTGCAAGTTATTTACAGAATTAGCCGCGCTGCCAGCCCCTTACCCTTTAAGGCTTTGCAGGTTTCCATTTTGCAGATCTGCTGCAGCAGGCGCTGGCCTGGTGATGGCATTTTTCTTCCTGTCACTTGACAGTAAGCACACTTGCACTTTGCACTGCACACGAGATGGCTGATGAGGCTGTATGGAATGTGTGCAATGAATGGCAATAAGGCTTTGCTTAGGGGATGATAGTTATTCCCCGAAAAATCCAACCATGTAGGGGAGAGTACCCACCTTGAGTTGATTTGTCCCCCTCATCACTCCCCATGCTGCTGTATTTTTATTTTCCGAAAGGCAGAATCAAAAGGTACAGATAGTTTTAAATAAGCTTCCTTTTTTCTTACCATGCTGTTGGCCTGTTAAAGACTTTATTGTAGTCTCTATAACGTGTTGTGAAATTGCATTGACAGAAGCTTCGTGCTTGCTCTGATCTTTATACAAACAGGTAGTTTTGGTGAGGCTCTAGCCATGGCTTGGATCCCCACTGTGCTGGGGGCAGAAGAAAGCCTGACACAGCACCCAAAAACCTCCATGAAACAAACTTCTGGTCTCAGTAATCTTAGCTGTGGAGGGAACTTTCTGACTGTGCATGACTGAAAGCCTTTTTAGATATAGATTTTTGGATATTCATACAGGTTTGTTCCTCCATACACGTGTGCCAGTGTGGGAGCAGGAGAAGGGCCGGGACAGGCGTGTGGTCCTGATGAGCCATGTTGCTCAGCAGCGAGGTCTCCTGAGCCTGAAGGTGCCTGGCAGCTCGTGCCGGTGGCAAGCAGCATGTCTATGGGAGGGTGTCACCACTGATGCTGCATGCCTGTTGCTCACTGTGACCAGACCCTACCGTGAATAACCAGTAATGTAGGTGAGATGGGCTTGGGCACTCATGCTGCTCCTGTCCTCCTCCCTGCCACTGCTTTGGCCTCTGCCTCAGCCAGACAGCCCAGCTTGCTGCTGGGTGGGTTTGTGCAGACCTGCCTTCATGGCAGTTTAGACTATGGGTTGAGCTGACGTGGGGAAACGGAGGCAGAGGTCCTGTGCTGTTACCGGTGTGCCGGAGGTGGTCATCTCTTGCAAAAAGGCATCGCAGATCTCCTGTGACAGCACTTCAAAGCACTGCAGCAAGGTTTACTAGAGACTGCTGCTCCTGAGGCTGGAGCCTGAAGTGGTCATGCTCTTGGCCTGAGCCCAAGCCTTCACTTTGCTAAACTGTGCTGCCAGTTAGCAACATCTGGCTTTTTAATTGGTCAAGTTATGCCTATTCTGTAGTTGATTTGTCCCTCAGCCAGCCAGGAAGTTTGAAAACCAATCTGTTTGGTTCATACGCAAGGGATTTTCTAGCCCAAGAAGAACTACTTTTCAAGCACATCCCAAGAGTGTCTCTGAGGAGCATCCTTTATCCCTTTGCTCCTCTGGATCCGGCTGTATTTTCCGTACCACTGAGCTGAAAGGTACAACAGACCCTGTGCCGGTCCCTCTCATCCAGGCTGCGGGGTGGCACTGATACGGGGCTATGGGGGCTGCTGCTGCTTTGCTGTCTTGCTGGACACGAAGTGTTGTACTGGTGGCCTCTGAGAAAGGAGACCTGGAGCTAAAGGGGGATTAGATGGGGCCAATGGCCTTGTAAATTATTCTCCCCTATTCATAAGAATAAAGTTTGTGGAGGGATTCAGGCAATCAATTTACATCTCTTGAAGGAAAAGAAATTGAAAACACTAAAGCAATTTATTGCCTTTTAAATTTGGGGATGAGGGGGAATGTAAGGAGCGCTTAAATTTAACTACCTGCAAAAGCAAATAAAGAAAACTGTAATATTTCACAAAGCCGTAATCCACTATGCTATAAGTGTATTTTCAATTTCATCGTGGAAAATATAAGTTACTACTGCTTTCTGCCTAGGAACTTGCCCATAAAGCAACATCCAATTGGTGGATTCAGTAGTGTTTCTGGTATGGTTTTTTCTTCTTACTTTCTTACAATTTGCATAAAACACTTAGACAGGATTTTTTTCCCCTGTTTCATATTGCAGTATTCCAAGTTTTCAGCACAATAAGTATTTTGCCTGCAAGGCCTATATCTAATATTGGTTCATTTTGAATGTCTTTTCCCATTTAAATGTTAGTCCAGGAAACCAAAGTGATTGTAATCAAATGAGTATGCTCAATATATAGCTTATATGACTACAGGGTGGCTTTCTCGGTCTAATTCAAATGGTCTTAGAAAACAGGAGAGATGATTCGGGAGCTGTTCTAAGAAGAGTCTTGCTTCTGGCAATATTTACTCTTAGGTAGATTAGAAAAAATAAGAGCTGGCGTCTGAGAAATAGATGAAAAACAAAATGGGCTAATATCTGCTCATTACGTGAGGGCAAAGCCACTGACACCAATGCAGCAGAAAGCTAAATTTGCCCCCTCTGCCTGTGAGAGCATTTCAGAAGAGCCCTGGAGAAGCTGATTGTATGAAGAGAGTATAGGAGAGATAACTTGAGCTTCAGCCAGGCCACAAAGCCTTACTGTTCATTTTTCCCTCCAGGAAAAGTCATTCTCATTCTGCAAGATGAATCATTGATGGCTTGTTTGTGTGGGCAGATTGATTGCCTGAGCTATTCTGGGACAGCTACTGCTCTACAGGTATTCTGGAGTATTTCTTGTGTTGAGATAAAGTTAACTTCTTCTGAGATAAAGCTAACTTCTTCCTGGCATAATTACTTGGAGAATGGCTTTGCTTCTATCTTAGAGCAGATTCCCCAAGGCAGCTCTTGGGATAGCAGCCCCTTTCCTCTGCCTGGAGAGTTGAGAGCTTGTCCATGTGGAAAAATTGCTATCATCAGCTACAGCTAGGCTAGCCAACCATCCCTGCATGGCTCCACGAGCAGAGCTGGGCAGGAGGCTTCCGCTACCAACACCAACAGCGTAATGTACGTACCCTTTGCTGAGAACCTGCATTGCCTTTCCGCCCTCCCAGGCTGCCCTAGGTGGGATCTCAACGCCTCGGCCGATCCTCACCCTCATATGAGAACACAAAGGGCTGAACCTTGCCGTGGCTTAATCACAGCTAAGCCAGAAAGCTTTGTAGCAGCTTACATTTATTTAACAATCTTCACATCTTTTTGTTCCTGCTTCACACGCTTACAAGTTTCTCGATTTTATTAGCTATTTATAAATACCTGAAAGTTATGCAGATAAGATCGATTATTATGTCTCTTGAGGCACTGCTGGTATTCTAGACACTTTAAGCTGGACCTATTGAGTCTTAGCACAGAGAGGAATCAAATGTATTTTTCCTTTTAGAAATGCTAGAGCTGCTCTCTGTAATTGTCAATCTAAATTTAAGCAGAGGTATTGCACTGACCCTATCATATCTGCTGAGATTTTGAATGCATGTTCACGAGACAGTTCTGCGCATAGGCTTTTTAGCTCCAGGGCTGTACAAAGGATAATTTAGAGAGGATGGAGTTTTTCCCTTGTATAAATTCATTCGTATTCACTTCAAAGGCTGAAGTGAGCTTCGAACCAAGGTGTGCTCCGTGCAAACTGTCTTCACAGGGGTGAGTTTCACCCACCGTGACAGGACGTACATAGTCATTTTCTGTTATCATCTGAGCAAGGCTATGTGGAGGACTGGGTTTCTCCAGAGGTGCACTAACTGCCTGCTGCTCCAAGGACATGCGAATCCTTTTAGCCCATTGCAGGATAAAACCTTCAATATTTAAGACCCACTCTGGTGCTGCAAACTCTTAAATGTAATGGGCTCTGCTGCTGTAAAATGATGTAGCTCCACTGACATCAACCCTTTCCGGGGCTGGAGCCCAGGGGATTGAAATGGGACTATGCTGATTTACATGAGAATCTGGCTGTATATACTTAGAAACCAGCCTTTTGTGATCTCTTATAAACATGCCTAGTTAGGACACAGTTAAACCTGAAATCAAACCAATGTTTAGAAATACTGCAACTACAGCTCTCAGTCTTCATCACTGTAATTAGGATTTCGCCTGCTTTGCTTTGCTGCAAGGCCGTTAGAGCATTATGGCTGACTAGCGACATAAAAAGCAGATTTACTGTTATTAGCTATAAACATTGTAGCACAACAGAAAAAAAAACCCAAAATATTAATCTGTGCCGTAGCATAAAACATGCACACAAGTCATGACAATTAGCAATAATTTGTCATTCTGTGCTCTACTTAATTTTAAAATGGCCAAACTGTTGGACAAAATACTACCAGCACGCGTACTGTGGCTGTTTTGCTACAATAGCTGTCTTCTGCTCTAAGCAGCAGCACCTTCTCCTCTCCCCAGAGCCAGCCTAGGATGCTTGGCATGAACAAACCTCATGTCTATGCACAAACTTGGGAAAAGAGAGGTCTACCTGAAATAAATATCTTGTATCGGCGGAAAATTTTTGCTGTAGATCTAGCCAGCCCCCTACCCCACCCAGGGACTTGCCTTCTGAAGACCACAGCAGCACCTCTTTTGCACGCTGAAGCTGGTCCCAGAGTTGAAGCGAGCATCGTCCTCTTTCTTGGCTGGCAGGGATTCCCTAGCACTGAAGTGGGGAGAAATCAGAGCTGGTGATGCTGGCTTGAGATAAATCACTTCAGGTGGTATTGGTTTGCAAATTTTGTCTTTCCAATCACAAAATATCTTTTTTTTTTCAGTACTAAATCTTAATCTTCTTGAAACATTTTTTTTTCCAAAATGTTTCCTAACCATTCCTTTTTCTTTCCTGAAATATCAGAGTGTTTTGTAAGGATGTTACTTTAAAAAAATGAAAATTTTGAAAATAAACCTATTTTGAGCCCATTTGTTTATTGCAAATTTATTCAGAATAAACTTACTTATTTTTACATTGTTTCCTAGCTCTGATGAACTGGAGGAGTGTAGTGATACATTACCTAGTAGGGTTATGCACTGTCTGGAGTTTAATAGAAGACGTGAATCCTGGATTACAGATCTTGTCGCAGCTTTGAAAGAGAGTCCAACCTGAGCGGTGGGTTACTCTGGCTTTTGAGAACTTCATCAGCTGAGACTGAAGTCCATGCAGATTTCTGGCACTGATGCAGGGCTGTACAGTTTGAAAGATTTCCTGTAGACTAGAAGACTGTCTAGCCTGTGGGCTTGGCTTAGATGCAGCCTTACTCCAATAAGTATTTATTGGATATAATATTTAGACCAGATGAGGAAGGTCTGCTCCAGTTCAAAAATACTGTTTTAGCCTAGGCAAAAGGTAGAATAATTCAGGAGGAGGGAAGGAGGGAATTTTTTTTATTATTTTTTTTTTCCAATCTGAGAATTGTATTAGCATCAAGTCACCTGTGAATCTTTGTTAAACTAGCCTAGCTTCTATGGACCTGAGAGTCCCAGCAAGCTTATTTTCCCTGTGTTTTTTCAATGCCCAATGTGTCTTCTTTTCTCCCTCCACCCAGTGATACTTGTGTCTGCAGCAGTGCTGTGTGCTTTTGTTCCAGGCCCTCATACAAGGAATGAAGTGGGGTCTGATGTCCAGCCAACTGCTTTCCCTCACTATAGGAGCCTGGCACCTGGGACCTCCCAGTCATCTTCTGGGCCTGGCCTGAAACCCCCAAATTGGTGGATGTGAGATTACTGTGCTGAGTGGGTTTGAGGATGGCTTTAAAAATACAGGGGCCTCTCTCTTGGAGAGGTGACTGGCACAGGGACAACCCAGGCCCCCTGGTCAGATCAGGAAAATATATCAGGCAGGAAGACAGTACCCTCTGAGCTGGAAGGGTTAACAGCAGATTGCTGCTGCTTCTCCTTTGCCTTTACTGTTATCATGATTTATATATTTGAAAGTAGGGATGATGATTAATAATCCACAAACCTTCAGCCTGGAAGGAGAGCTAAGGCACTTAGCATACCAGAGTGTACTACAATGCAAACAGTAAGAAAAGATTAACAAGACTAACATTTACCCTCCTCCCTAAATAACTCAAGAGCAGCATCAATGGTCCCTTGCACTTCATGGCTCCCAGCAGTTGGGTGAGGGCTACCAAATGACTTCTGTACCAAAAGGCCGTAGCTAAAAGTCTGTGCGCTGCAGGTACCATGGTGATGAGTCTGGCACAATAGCCTGGAGAGATAAATATAGTTCGCATGCTGTTCCTGGAGCTGGATATAAATGTCTCCATTCCATATGTGCACTGTTACTCTCGAGATAAGAAAAAACTGGCCTATAAAGTCCTTATTGACCTAAGAAGTCAATTAAAGTACAGAAAGAGCCACTGAGTACAGCAGTGGAATTCATCTGCTGTTTATCAGCTTGGACCTTGACGCTTTCCCTGCTCGGCACTGGGATAAGTGTAGAGGGAGGACAATGTGGCCACAGAAGAGAGAAACAAAACCAGGAAAGTAAATTGGAGGGAATTTGTCTCTGTGGTAATGGCACATTGAATACCAAGCTGCATCAGTTCCCAGTATCTCTTCAATTCATAAAGACTGATCACTACCAGCTTTGTTCTGTGGTCTCTGGTGAAGAAGAAAGGATGTACTTAATTCAGAAAATAATTTGGAGGTCAGGCAGCGTTTTTCTTTCCCCTGGGGTTTTCAATGCCAGCAGGGGGGCAGATTTGGTTTCTTAAATACAAAGAGGCAACCTAACAAGGTCCTGTCTCTGTGCTGATACGAAAGGGATGAGGGGAAGTCCTAGTAACCCAGCGAAAAATGTACAGAAGAAAATCAAATGGAGTTGTGGGCAGCTCAGCCGCCCCTTTTTCGTGTGATGGAATTAAACATGAGAAGGTAATTTGCATCATGCTTACGTGAGAAAAGAATAACGGTACTTTTTTTGTGCTAATCCACATCAGTAGCAAAGTGGGTAGACGGGAACTAGTAACTGTTATCTGTGACCTACTTCTTTCATAATGGTACAAAACAACCCTCTTAAACAAGAGACAATGGGAAAGCGGGGCCTCAGAGGAGATTCTGAATCCCCTCCCTTCCCACCAGGGTCAATAGGAACTGAAAGTCTTCAGCATCTTGCCAGCTATCACTGCAGTGTTCAGAGTGACAGCATGTTCAATCCACCTGCGTGTTCCTTGCACTGGACAGGACAGCAGCGTGCACATGCAGTGATGCAGTTACTGCAGCAACACCCATGTGCAGCGATGAGGTTACTACACAGTAAGTGTGAGCGGGGCCCTAAGCCGTATTCTCTTTGATTTTAATCAAATGTGCACCATACCCAAGTACTGGCAGGTTTTGGTCTGGCATATTCTGTTATGACCCTTAAAAGGAAGTGGGATTTAATTTTTAAAGTGAGACTTCCTTAGCAAAAACGAAAAATTTCCGTTAAGCTTATTTCAGTCGACACCACAGTTTGCAGAGCTGCTCCACTGTCTTGGCAGCAGCTCCTCCCCAAACACTGCTGCTGCACTGCCCTGAGCCTGTGGACCAAAGTGCCCTCCAGCACACTCAGCTGTGAGCCTTAAGAAACCTGTTAGATTTGGCTGAAAACGTCCTCTGACACTGTTTTTAACAACAAACTGGACTTTCAGTGAAGTTAAACTTTTTGAGAAAAGTCCCTACTTTGTCCTTTACTTCCCCCCGCCTTCCCCTTAAGTCAGATAACTGAGAATAACATTTTATTTAGAAATATTGAAAGGATGTCTTATGGGAATTTTATTTCCCAGATGGACTGCCTTTTCCCGCATGCACCACAAACAGCTGTCTCCTCACCCTGGAGAATATTTTGTAGTGTGTGATGGGGATATAATATGACAGGGTACGTGGCTTCTGGAGAAACTTGTAGTATAGGAATATTACTCCAAGGAGGTTCCATGGTAGTACTTCAGTAGCGATATTTAAGTTTTCACTTTCTTTCTTTTCCACAATAAGCTTCGAGGGTTTTTTCAGACTGTAAAGCAGTCTAGTCTTATGTCAGATGTACTGTACACATATTTGCTATGGCATGCCAGCAAAGCTGAGCAGAGGTTTACAGGTTTGTACAGATTATCTACTGTACAACCATTGAGCTACACCACAGTTTTGGGAGAAGACACTACAGTGTAGGTAGAGCCAGACAGGGGTTATAAACAAGGGAGGTGTGCATCACCCCGATTTTGTTCCTTAGGATGGTTTCACTGAGCCCCCTGCCTCTGAACAAGGTCCTTCCTACAGTTCTTTTAGCTACATTTTTGCATTTTTCTGGTACACCAGAGGAACAACATCATTTCTGCAAGGTTATGTGGGTTATACTGCAAACACTGTTACTGAGACTAATCATAGACAGAGGTCAACAGGAAGGTTTGCTTTGGTTCCACAATTACATTTCACTTAGTACCATATGATGGTCTAGTCCTTCCGTAAAGATGTTCATGAAAAGGCAGGACCAAGCCATGGCCAACACTGGACTAAATGTCTCTTAAGATGATGATTGGCAGAGGACAGAATGACCTGCTCTCTCTCAATACCCTCCTCCTGCTCTACCTAGAAAGCACAGGGAGTTGAAAGTCTTGTCAAGATAATCAGCAGAATGGAAAGAGCTGAAAATGTTCTGGAGGCAAGGTTGTTTGGAGGCAAGGTCCTCCAAAGAGTGGCTGAATGATTTTAGGACACGCATCTGTGTTTTCTGCAAGAAGAAGGACAAGGCAACACAGATCACCCTCTGCAGGATAAAGGGAACAGCACAAATAAAAAGTAAGTGGCAGCATGTCAGGGTATTGGACAACTTAATCTTCTGAGAAATTTCATCAGAGTGGACAATGATAGCTTTGAAGAGGTTGTAGAGAGAATATGTCTGGTGCATGAAGCTCTGCTGTCTTGAAGCGAATAAGAAGAGACAACGCAGTCTCCTGAGGTTCAACAGGAGAGTTGCTTGAGAAATGCTTGTTCTTGATCCTGCTTTCTGCAGCAAAGACAGTACCAGCATGCAAAACCTGCTAGTCCTTGAAATGAAATGCCACAGATGGGATTTTATAGTTACCTGGTGAAGCACTTCAGACAATGAGATGGTCAGAAAAAAGATTAGTCTAAAGGACGTGCTGACGAAGAATGAGGGAGCTCCAGTTGTTTGGAGACCTCCAGATTGCTTGCTAAAAGCCTTGGCCTTTGGTCGGATAGAGGAAGGCTGTCCAGAAGGCAGACTGCTCAGGGTACAGCCAGGCAACATAGCCCCGCGGTGCAGCAGGGACCGAGAGACTTTCTCTGCTGCATTGCAAGGTGTAGCACGATGAGGAGTTAGCACCTAGGGCTGCCAGATTACACAACTGAGGGACGGAGTAAATGTAACAAAACTCTAACAAAAGCTACGGTCTAGGGTCCCTTTATCTCTCTGCTCTCTTCCTGTGGCACAATATACCGTGCTGTAGATTTGTACCAAGACATCGGGAAGCTTTTGGTGGCATGTCACATCCAAGCTCTGGAGACCCTCCTGCCTGATGCTTCTAGCCCAGCATTGCTCACAGCTGCAGGAAATCTGACAGCGTGCTACATCTTTTCGTCCTGTGTTCTGTCCCTAAAACCCAGCAGCGAAGGGTCAGCGCTGCTCTTCTAGGATCAGAAAAGCTTCCCGTGGAGGAGCTTGTTACGGGCTCAGATGCACGCTTGGAAAGAGCACAGGTCTAGGCTGTGTTAGTGGCTCAGGTCACCAGGGTAAGTCTTATGTAGCCCCAGCGTTACGTGCTGTGAAAGAAACCAGCATTTGGCCAGCAAATCCATAGAAAGGAAATATTTCAATCAATCAGCTCCTTTTGCTTATTCCTCTTCCCTATTTCACTTCTACTTTTCCTGCTCCTCTTTATTCTCCACCATCTCCTCTCAGACCTGACTGCTTTCATTATAAGGTTGAAGGGCAGTGCCGAGTGAGTACATTAATCTCATACATTTTCATGAATATCAATTACAACTTGGATGCCAGAAGATTTTTCTTACTTTCAGCAGAGTTGAGACCTAATTCTTTATACAGACCCTGTCTCAGGTAAAACCTGGGGGCATTTTTCCAAAGTCAAGCCTGCCATCTCCTTCCCACCATCCTGATAGCCCTTTGCTTTTTTCCTGTAGTATCTGTATATGCAATGGTTATCAGGAAAAGCCATTCCCTGTTCTGCCCTTGAAAGGCAATATCCACACAAGCTCTCGGGCAGAATTTGGAGTGTAGAATCTCTGCTGTTCAATTACCATGGAGCTTATCTCTTTCATGTGTGACTAGATATTGTACTTTTTTTTCTCCAGCAAGACTGAAGTTTAAAAGGACAGAAAAATTTCTAGTGCTTGAGATGGAGGAAAACATCTGGTGTTGAAATGAGTGGAGTTTATGGACTACTGGGAAATAGGACCATTTTTGAGGGGATAAATATTTCTCTAATTTTGTAGTCTCTGTTGCACTGTTGGTTAGCAGATTCAGATCATCATGACATCAAAAAGGTCAAAAGCATATAGCAAACTTTACATCTATTCTTTTCTACACATGAAACCATCTTTTGCTTTCATAGAGTCCATTTTACCCATGGTAAAATAAGCTCTGACTTTACGGCAGCAGAAGTAAGGCCAGAGAGAGCTGACAATAAGTCTAAGGTATTCTTTATTTGAATTACAAAAATGCCGGTGAACTTTACTTACGGGTTAGCATTCCACTTTGCTGGCTGCTCTGCAAAAACCAAGCAAAAAGGCAAATCCACCCAAAAGGGATTTTGGTTTAAGCCAGTGGTTCCCATGCTTAGTTTGCTCAGGTACCGCTGCTGTAGGAGGACTTTGATTACTAAAGGCAGCAGCTCTGCCTGCCACCTCCAGCGCTGCAGCTGATCTCCTTGGAGGAGACCAAGGGCTCAAGCTTTCCCTGGTAAACAGACAGCAAACCAGCGGTGCTGGCACGTTCCCTGCTGTGGGAGCTCGCGTGCTGCTTGCTGGTAAAACCCTGGTCTAAGTGATTGATACCAGTGATCATTAGAGCTGCAACTCCCAGAAACAGTGATCTTACCCTTTTGCAGTATCTCTCAGATAGATACACTCCTAAAATGGCTGAGAGCTGGAGAGTGTCTCTTATATGCAGACGGGCTAGGCAACTGAAGAAAGGGGAAATATATGATCTAAGATACATCTATTAATTTTGGGTCAAGATGTGGCAGCCTACCATGAAGTTTTATAGCTATAGATAGTAACAGGAGCAGTGACCTTTAATTACAGAAAGATAATGGGCGCTGCTCTAATACAGAAACAGCTAAAAATAAAAGCCAGTATAAAAATACGAAGTATCTCAGAATGTGATCACATTTTCCACTAATGGAAAACATAGCTCAACTCTCTGCATTACTGAAAAATGTTTTCTTTTACAGATACTAAGGTTACAGTTCGATGCTGAGTTGCTATGGTTTAATTCAAGGTATCATATTAGACTGGTAAATTTAGAGTAACCAGAAAACTATGTGGATATTCCCCCTTTGGTTTAAGCTGGAGTTATTAAATTTTGGTTGAGTTTGATTTGATTTGGTTCAAATTTGAAGTAAATGAAAGCCCCCAGTGTAAAATTAAATTTACCAGCCGTAAATTAAAACAAGAGAGATTCTTTGATGCATTTACTTTAGCAAGTGATCCGGTGCTGTAGATGTGGAGGGTGAAATGCTGCTGAGGCCCTGATGTCCGTACTGTGTATGTTTCTGGGGGGGTTGTTTCAGATTAATTCAGTCCTGTGGACTGAGTGCCCGTTAAGGACCGGGGCATTATTGCAGCTCGTCTGATGGTTTAGTTTCATCCAAGAGGACTCCAGAGCGTGTGCTCCCAGACCACTTCATGGACATCACCCAAAGCAAAGTGGGAACCGTCAGGACGGCTGCTTTGAAAGCACACTTCTGACCTGGATGAAGATGTGGATGCGGTTGCTTCCTGGCTAGCTGAATGACCTTTAACAAGGTGGTGCACATTTGTGTGTCAGAAGGGCCCGTGAGAGCTCCTAATACCTCACTTGGACCCCATTCTGTGAAATGCCTGGTATTGGGGCTCCCCACTGAGCAGGCATTGAAATGCCTGGGAGCTCCCGGAGCAGCCCATTCAATTCCTTTGCCTGAGGAGAAACTTGCCAAAGTTTCTGATATTTCTTCTGTGGACTGAAAATACTTTGCTTTGCTTTCCAAATATTAAATTTACTGATCTGTAGCCGAAGCTGCTATTAATGCATGGAACTTAGCTTCGTTTTTCTCTCCAAGAAAGTTAAACTGGCCCCCTGGAATTAAACCAGTGACCCAAGATAGGAAAGGACTGCTTACAACTCAAAACATCTCAAAATAATACGGCCTGTAAAAGCAGACGTGGTTCTCAACTTAGAAATGCACTTTTCACTTTTACAGAAATGTGGGCATCTAGGTTTTTCTTATGCGTTAGAGGCAAGGAAAAATTCCCACTTCCCAGGTTTTGCTGACAAACTTTCTGCACCTATTCAGATAAAGTGATTTGTGAACTGTCTTGAAATGCACCAACAATTGCAAACTGTGAATAGAAGCTCTATTAATATGCTAGTCAGGACAACGATTACGGTACAAATTATAGAGCGAGCTGAAAAAAGTTTGAAGAGCCAACTTTTGAGCATTGAGAAGCGATCAAACCCCACCCCTGCCCCGGCACATATCCTTCCACAATAGGATCTTCCCCATATCTGTTGACAAACTTTGGCTAATGTTTCTGCTCACTAAAAGGTTTTCTGCCAATACAGCAACATATTGCAGATAAAACCTAATGAGCTGAGTTTAACAAAAAAATGCCATGTGGCTTCCTTACAGTGATGCCCATCTGTCGGCTTAGTGAAGCAGCAGTGTGCTGCAGCTGTACTCCTTTGCTTTTTATCAAATCAAAATAAAGCTGTGCACCCCAGAGTCAGGTATGATAAACAGGCCAGCAAATTGCCTTACATGGGTATCATACAGCTCCTTATCTGTCTCACTTTTCAGAGCAGCATAACCAGATGGCTCCTAACAGTGGGTGAAATTTTCTCCGTTATGTTTTTGGCATTGAGCTAGAGGGACGTAGTCCAGAAGTCCACCACCAAAACAACAGATATTTAAATTGGACTGGGACTGAGATTACAGCCTGCAAACAGAACTTTTGAAATTGAAGCAGATTTCATTAATAGCAAACGAAATGCCTATTTAGAGTGGGTCTGGTGGAACAAAAAGTACACAAAACAATAAAAAAAAGAGTCTTTGTGAGCAGCCTCACACAACAATGAGGGGGTTGGCCTTCCTCCAATCTCCCGTCCGGCTGGTGCAAAGCAACTGGCCTTTCCACGCCTCCCTTATTTATCACAGGGGCAGTGGGAATAGGGAAGACTGCCCTGGCTACTGGGTGGTGGCTGGAGGCATCATTTCCCACCGGTCCTCTCTGCGGCCAAGGGTGCAGAGGAGAATAGCGTTTCTGCTGCGATCGGAAGTTGGGCCATTAAGAGGGCTTGGGGATACGGAGCATCTGTCCGTGACAGAAATCCCTGCTGAGAGCAGGATGTCACAGGCTAAAGGCTTCAGTTCCTCCTGGCTCATCTTTTTCCTGGCTCATTTGCAGACCAATCTGAAGTTTAAAATGTAAAAGGAGTTTGCTCTTCCTTTAACTAGCTACTAAACAAATATTGGTGCTTTTGTCTTATCTGTGGTTTTGACATCAGTTCCAGATTTGGGGAACAATCAGAAAGGGTCTAGATTCAGGATAGAGGGAGTTCTTGCTTGGTACGTTGGGAATGGAGACTTTGTTAACGTGTGTGCCATGCTTTTGTAGGTGGGTTTTAAGTTCAGTCGGTTCTAGCTCTCAAAGCTGAATGTGAAATTCATCATTTGCTGCCAACGTGTATGCAACCCCCATCTATTGCTGGGAACATGCAGCAGATTTGCATGAGGTTTTGCTGTCACCAAGAGAAACGTACGAAATAGAACAGATTGAAATTGTTTAAAAATGTGACTGCTGATGAACTTTTTCAGCACATTACGCTTCTGCGAATTTAGACTTATCTGAACATTTGTGTTGTAAGCACGTGTGTGTGCTGGTGTCTGCTTTGTGGGCTGTCACCCGCACAGTTGTACTAACATTTCAAAGGCTGAAACCTGGAGCTTCTCAGTTGCCTGTGCTCAGGCGAAACAGAAAATTAAAATGTCATATATAGAAATATGACTGAATAGAGGCAGAATTGGCAACTTTTGTCCCCAGGTCATCAAAAATTATCTGAATCTACCATACTTCTGAAGATCAGACTATTTCTGTTCATGTGGCTTTGCATGTAGGTAGGAGCCTCATTTTAGGCACAGATATCTGGAAAAGCTGTCCTCTTTTCCCCTAATGCAAGCTCTATATGCCTCAGGAAAATACGCCTCTGCTGAAGATGAACAAAGCAGCATTAAATAAACTGTAGACATGTTGAAGATTGGTACTGAGACAAAAACCAAAGATACCTAATTCTTGTGCATAAGACGTTTCAGGATTGTCAATACTGTGAATTGCGGTCATTCCTTGCTGTGTGGATGAGATGGTGAAGGGTGTATCCACATCATATAACCGAGGCAGGACAACAATATGATCAATGTCAGAATCAGGCAGCCCTAATTCACGTTCTTCTTCTTCATTGTGTTGTGGCTGCATCCTGTGGATATAACAAAATGAGAGGGCGCTTGTCTTGCAAAGGGTGTCAGAATTAACATGGAAAGTAATGAGTTATGTACAGTGCAGTGGCATCTAAATTTAGACAAATGGAGTTTTCTTATTTTGGAAGCGATGACAAATGCCATGTTGAACTGGTTTTGCTTGAGCAAGACTGTACAGTGGTGGCCAAAGTTTGCTGGAAAGTGTTCTGTGAAATATATACCCTGGGAGGTACATTTGCCCATTGCATGTGCTGTCACCTGATTTGCAGAAGCAAGCCCTCAACTTAGGTCAGGAGTCTGAGGCAGCTCCCTGTGACCAGAGTAATTTTATTGCTATCTGGCCATTGTTTCAAATTCTGTCCCATTTGTTATGTTCCTAAGGTCACACCTTTTTAACTCTTGCATGTCACCTCCGAGCACTAAACTGTATGGAAATCCTCCCTAAACAGAATGAAGAACATTGTAGAAATCCAGCCCTTTTCCAGATGCTGCAATTTACCTAAAACCGTGTTGAACAATTTGACTTTCTTCCTGGTATTTTATTCATGACTGCAATTTCTTCCTTTTAGCCAAGCTGCAGACGAGAGGAAGAATGAACAAGATGGCCGAGTTAAATATAGCGCTGGGGTTGAAGCATAACAGACTGTCCAGGGCTCCAGCCATAAAAGAAGAAAGAAATTACTTCAGAGAGGATTAAGCACTCTCTTGCTATAGAAGCTGTACGTGATGTCAAAGAGTGGAGAGTATTGAACAGCATGCTAGGAAAAGGAAAATCCTGGGATGCTGACCCAGAAAATTAACACACTGCTCAGTGGTTAGCTCAAAATGGAAGAGGAGTTTCACGACTCTTGTTCCTGAACTAGTGACAGCTGTGACAAAGCTATACGATGGAGTTACAACTCCAGCTTCATCCTGAGAGTCTGTATGTGTGTGTGTGCGTGCCTGTGGGTAAGGAAAAGTCACGTCTTTGTACAGCTACCGTGATGCTCTAGAGTGAGCGAGCTACAGGGGAACACACTGTGGGCTGTACTAAAGCAAGAAATACAGCCAGTCTCCCCCCACCCCATAAATCAAACCTGCTCAAACTTCCAGGAGTAATTTTCTCATGCCAGCTCTGTACCTCCTAATATTAGGAGGCATGAGAAAATTACTCCTGGAAGTATACATGAAACTCTCGAACGGAGGGAGTGTGTTTGGATGCTGTCCCTGAGCCTTTGCGGCGGAAGAGGTCTGTAGACCTGCTGTGGACAACCTGTGTCGCAGCCTCAGGATCTACAGCGCTCACTGATCCGCGTGTACAGCTCCAAGACCTGGCTAGCAGCTCCCTACCTGTGCTGGCAATATTCAACTTTCCAAATCCGAAGATAAGAGCTGGGCTGCACCCAGACAAGGAGCTTCTGACAGGGCAACAGGGCAAAGGGAGAGACAGGCAAAGGAGGGCCGAGCTGGGTTTGCGAGCTGGCGGTTGGAGGCATAGGGGCTGTGTCGATGCTACATCTCGCTCCCCTGAGCATCCCCTTGCTTGCTGCAGCGGCGGGCATGCTGCCTTCAGGACTTTGGCACAGGACGTGGGACCGCTGCAGCTCTGCAAAAACCTGTTGTTGTGGGGGTGCTTTATCTCCTGAAATCATGAGGTGCATGGTTTGTGTGAGTAGAAAAATACACGAAACAGTGGTGGCATTGCTTATACTGGGAGCTGCGCGGCCGGGAGGGAGATCGCGTGATGGGGGCAGGAGGTGCTCGCGATTGCTGGGTTAGCTGTGCTGGAGGAGATCTTCCACTGCCAGTGACTAACTGCGAGAAAATGTTGGAAATAGTTTCCAAACCCTTGCAAGCGAAGAAAGCTCTGGGTTTTGAAGAGGTGAGAGGGACTCAGTCACCTTGTTTGGTCAAACAAAGAGTGCGGGCTGAAGCAGGAGGGGAGTGACTTCTCTCTTTTCCTACATGGTGAAAGCTTTACATTGTTTTTAGTATCATTATTAAATCATGCTGTGATGGATGCAAGAGGGTCCCCGTGGTGAAAATCAAGCTGTCCCCACCCCACCGTGCTGATAGGCACTGTGTAAAGACCTAGAATCTTTTATTGCAGAGACATACTGGGAGTTGAGTAGCTACAGAGAAGAAAATGTTAGATCAGCGAGGGACCTGCTCACACTGCTGCCTTCCCCTCTCTCTCTACATGAATGTAAATGCCCCTTCTGTGGAGAGAGGAATGAAAGAAAATTGGATATTGAGAGCAAGAACATTCATCTGCTATCATCTATTTATTAAACTAACCTCATAATAGTGATGATTAGCAAAATGTTCCATTGAAATTCGTCCAATACCTTTCTCTGTACAGAAACCACTATAGTAAAATGCTACTTATGCTGAACGGATAGCAAAATCATCATAAAACCTATTGAACAATTTAACCCACACATCTACTAGCTTCTAGAAAACCACTCCCCTTCAACACCCGTCTTTTGTGGAGCAAGAGGATGCTGAACACTAGTTTAATTTCAATGTATATGTCTCCAGATCTACATGAAAGCCATTTGCCTGCTGAGTTTTGTGCCTTTTATTAGGAATGACTTACTGCAAAAGAATGTGTTTCACATTTAGTGACCCTGAGCATTAGAAAAGGGTGAAGAATTGATTTTTTGGTTTGCTGACTGAACTAGGAATGTGTGAGGAAAATGCCTGTGGGTTGATCCCCCCAACTTTTTTCATCTTCCCACAGAAATGTAAAATAAAAAAGCTAAAAAGGATTGCGTTAGCCCAAGCATTTCTTTGACATAGAACAGAATATGTTGTTCTGAAAATGTGAAAATGAATGGCCTAGCATGCTTTTACCAGAAAAAACCAGTATGTTTTCCAGTGAAAAACTGGAATTTGTGAACTATTTCAGTTAACCAAGTCTGCACTGTGTTTTGGTATAAATATTCTCTCTGCGTGCTCAGCCCCAACAAATGTAGACAATTCTGCTAGGTGCCCTGGTAGGCCAAGCACGAATGACCGTACCTATTATGCCTACTGGAGTCTGAACTGGAGTTGATTTTGGTTGTGCTAGGTGCTATATCACCACCACCTTGCTAAGTTGTGGTGTTCTCCATGTCATTTCATTATCAGGATGTGAACACCTGCAGCTCCCTCTGATCCTACTTGCTCTGTCATTCCTAAGCAGCAAAGACTCCTCCACAAGGCGTCTCGGCTCCTACGTCTGGGAATGAGTAAGGTCCTACTGGGTCATCAGTAGAGCCAGCTCATCGTGAAATGGAGACAACCTGGGCAGGAGCAGTGCCCGGTTCTGCTGGGCTGACAGAGCATGGGCATCCCCTTGTCCTCAGTTGGGAAGAAAAGCTGTCACTGCTGCCTTGTCCCTGCTCACTTCACTCCTGAACCTCTTGTGTTGACGCAAACCACCAGTACCTTCAGACAAAACAAGAGACTAATGTATAGTGCGATAAAGAGACCATTAATTGCTTGTGCTTGTCCCCAGTGATTCACCTGATTTTTACAAATGAGCGGTAGTGCCAGCAACAACAAAACATCTTTGCCAGAATTTTCAGTGGCAACAGCTTTGACAGAAATGGAAATTGCACCCAAAATACCATTTTTGCAGATTGTTTCTAAGTTTTTATTTGAGAAAAAATGTGGAAAAGAATGTTTTCCATCAACTAAAACCTAAGCTTTTGTGATTTAAAATGAAAAAAAGATCGATTTTTGAGTTTTTCAGTGCAACTTCAAAAATTCTCAAACTTTTAAACATAGAAAGGAAAATGGTTTGACTTGTTCACATGAATTTCTCTGAAACCAAGTTACATCTCTGTAGGTACTTAAACGCACTGTGGTCAGAGCCCCCAGCTTCTTGTGGTTTTGTACTCATGGAATTCATCACAAGGCTTTTATTCGCTTTCAGCTTAGAAAGGGTGATACAGCTGTACATGAAGCTTTTGTGCTTGCTCTCAGATGAGCTGGAACATTTTATAGCATCTTCTGGTCTATTTTCCAGTCCTGTATCAAGTAAATAAACTCTTTGATGTTACCAGCAGAAAGCCTAATCATTCCTATAATGATTCTTTGTTAAGTCACCTCTTTGCTTGTTGCCTGTGAAGATATTTTCCATTGCCTGAGTTCAAGACGTTCTCTCTGAAAGGCCATTATATGATACATTTTAGGAGATTTTCCATAAAAGGCTTCAGAAACTTTGAATCTTGGTTATTGAAAGAGGAGATGTTGCAAACAAGCGTCGTGAAAGCCAAGGAAGATAACCTTGAGAGCTTCACAGAAATGAAACTGCTCTATTTTAAGAGCTCTCTCTCTCTCTTTTAACTGCTCTTGTGTACTGTCCATTCTGGTAATCTTGGGGAGGGGAGTGCTATTAATTGGAGAGAAGGGAGAAGCATGAAAAAAGAATGACCTTCTATCAGGCAAGAGCAAATCACTGAAAAGAGGAAGCCTTGTTTGTTGCAGGGCTGTGCTCTCTTACATATTCCAGCATGTTTCTGGCTGCTCCAGCCCATGCACCGCCCAGCTCCTGAACCTTGATCCTTCTTCCACAGAATCAAACGACCCTAAAAGTAGCTCTTGCTTGCTTAGAGGCAAAAGACAAACTCTTCATGTTCATCTTCCCTCTGCAGAGCAGAGGAAGCATAACTTTCCACATCTATTTACAAGGACCGTCTGGTGAGTTCTACCATGTTATTCCAATAACAGTAAATTTGCCTTCTTGGCTCTTTCCAACAATTACGTTTCTTTTTCTGAAGTCTTCCTTCTTCCCCAAAGCCGGTTCCCCAGCTGTGTTTGCTTAGCCCCATTAATACAGATCTAACACAGAAGTGGCCATTGTATGAGATTATTAATGCTGTTGCATTTGCGTGTGGCATGGACCATCTTGTTTCATTTCGAACTCATAGGTCCAATTTTCTAGTCCCTCTTTGTTTATTTATTATGCAGAAACTGCTAGATTCAGCTGCGGGCTATTCCCTACCTTTTGCCCCATCCCTTCATAATTGTTTAAAGCTGTATGATTCTGCCTGCTGCTCTGAATGTGTTCTCCTGTGTTTGCGCTTCCTTTTGTTAGTGTTGAAGCATGAAGGAACACAATGAAACAGTAAATAATATGAGGTCAAGGAGGCAGTCAATGGAATTGATAGGAGGTAAACAGAGAAAATGAGTATAAACCAGCTGCAAAATGAACAGAGGCTGGAAATCAGCAGAGAGCTTTTAGGCATTAGGGGAGTATGCCCTTGCAACAGATGCCACAGACTTAATTAGTTTAAGGAGAGAGTTTGATCAATTTATGTGCAATTTTAAATAGAAAAGCTATTTGTGATAGCGGGAGTGAGTCTTAGCAACCTAGAAGGTCTCTTCCAGCACTAGCGTGCTGCTCTTACAGTCAGAGACACATGCAGTAAATGCTGCCGTGTACAGTTTTTCCGTAGGGAGGAAATATCCAGTTTCCTGACTGACCCACTCCTGCTTGTTAATTTTTCATTGCCTCAGTGGATGAGAAACATCTACTTCCATGCTGTGGGAGAAGGGGGTCAGCAGGATAGGTGGACGTGTCCCTCTTAGTGGTTGCATGTTTGGGGCAGGGGGAGGTGACTGCTTGGCAGCGTGGTCTGTGGAGCTGCTTGAGGTACCAAGGGATTCCTATTCTGGTGGCATCTGCCAGAAAAAACTGGCTAGTCTGGAAAAAAGTCTTTGAAACAGGAGACTGAGTGGGCAGGTCAGGGTACACCTTACAGATTTAGGGTCTGTGTTGAACAATAGGCCAGGCTGCTAATGAAAATAAGCCATTCCCTACAGGTTACTCTTTGCAAGCAAACATCCACGCTGCAAGTGATTTGTTAACAGCACATAGTGCCTAAGAGAGTGCAGAGCGGCTTAGTTCTCTAAAGGGAATGAAGAACAGGATCGAGTACAGGAGATTTATCATCTAGGTTAGATGTAAAGCATCATGAGTGAAAAGGGAATAAATGCCAAGGGGTTAGTAAATTCTGTGTAGACGGTCCCTGGGCTGTCTCAGCTGCCTGAGGTGCACCAAATAAAGGCCTGATAGCACTTACTCCTGAATACAACAGCTCCTCTGGCTGTTGGGAGAGCCGAGCCAATTCCTTACCGTTGCCACAAGGGCTGTGCCTCTTCCCCGCTTCTGGCACCCTTGCTCAAGTTCTTGTCCCTTGGCCTTGTACTGGCTGTGGCATAGGAAACTTCACTTGGTTTTGTCCCCCAGATTTGACAGCTGCCTGCTTAGTGCCTTGAATCAGCTTGAAAAGGGTTGGGGGTCAATATGAGGGCCAGCACCAAGAAAGGGGGCAGGAACGTACAGACCTAAACCGGGGGGAGAGGTGGGATGGAAGAGCAGGGCTGCCTAGTTTTGCAGACAGCCAACTGCTAGATCAGCTCAGCCTGTCTTGTTGCTCTGACTGTGCCCGCAGCCTGTTTGCAATCATCGCAGCTCAGGTTAGTGGGGAGCACGTTGGGGAGGGAGCTGGTCTGCTGCTGAGCTGGCATGGGATGCCAGATGTCCCCAGCGCTGACAAGCCATACCTTTTGTTATGCGTGCTAAAAGCACTTCAGCTGAAGAAGAAAAAGAAACTGGTGAAGCAAGACAAAGATATAATCCATTGTGAGAGAAAAACCCTGCCATCCCATAGAAAATATGTCGCATCACATGCTCTGGCAGAGACTTCAGGTTGGCCTAATTTAATCAAATATTCATGTTGTGGTTTTCCCTCGTCCTACTGTGATGGCAGCTGACATCGATCACCGAAAGCCTTTGACAGAGATAACTGTCCTTGTTGAGTCTTGCTTCTATTTCAACACCCCCCTTAGCAGCATCTTTTCACACCTTTATAGATCTGCACATTTACTCCCATTACTTGATTTCAGGAGCCTTCAGCTTCTGAAGTTCTGGTGTCTCACAAGAACTCTGTGCATGCACATGTTGATTTGAACACAGAACACATCCCCACGGAGCCAGCATGCAGCCTCCTTTGACAATTTTGATATGGCATGTATTAACATGTCGTGGCACCTTTTGTACAGCTGACAAGTGTGGCACTTTTTAAGAGCTAAAAAAAGGCATTCGTGAAATCCTGCATCATATTATTGGCTCTCCGCTATCTTGTCGGTATTGTTCTCCCTCGTTATGCAGAATCAAATTGTGTGCCTGCAGAATTTGATAAACTGTAGCACTTCACATATCTGCAACGGACTAACTTGATTACAGTAGTTTAATTCTGCTTGATATCAATCAGCTCTGTACACAGTAAGATTAATTATTGCTGTCACTTTGTCAGCTCTGTAATAAGAAAACATAGATTCTGAATGACAGATGCAAATTTGTTGGAAGCAAGAAGAGTGAGTTTGCCTCCCTGGCTCCCCAGGGAGGGAGAAAATCTGCAAAAGGTGAGCTGACCTGGGAAGGGATGTGCAGGCTGGAGCTGGGATTATCACCTGCTCCGTGCCGCAGATGGGTGCTTGTTAGTATCTAAACCAATTCCTCTCTTCTATCAGCCCGCCAGAGCATCTCACAATTACATTTGCCCAGGCAGACTAATTTTATTTGCAGGTATGCGATGGTGAGCATGGAAACTAGCTGCTGCCAAATGTTTGTCTTAAGGAGACTATGCTATACATTTGCCTCTCTTAAACTGTACCTCTTTATAGTGATTTTCTCTGATCCAGAGTGGGTGTAAAATGCCACCAGATCAGAACAGCAATGCCTTCCACCTGTTCTGTGCTGCTATAAATGGCTACGCAGGAAACTTGGACTGAAAAGCTGCCTGCTGTTGCAGAGGTGACAGACATAGCTGTTATTTTTGCTTTGTTATTGTGCACTGGCATTCTAGTGCAAAAGCTATGTTGAGTTGTAGATTAGTATTTAGTTCTTCTCATTCTCTACTGGTATGAGATACTTCAGTGATCTTACTGCAAGGGAGTGAGCTAGAGCATCCACAAGCTGCTCCAACCCGCGCAGGGTATGGAAGGCTCTGAATCAGGGAGTAGTGGCAACCTCTTTACTCTTCCAGCTTCATCCTTGGAATAGGAAATGAAGCAGAGCTCGGAGCAGGGAAGAAAAGTGCGTGTTTTGGTGGGAGGCTTTGGTAAAGTTAGCCTTCAGGTAGTACAAATGGGAAAGGAAGAGGCTGTTATTTCATGACACACGGTGCGGTTTTCTAAACAGATCTTGTCTTTCTGGATTTGTGTCTTCTCGTTTGCTGGGTCTGTTGCACCTGCATGAAGTGGAGCAAGATCCTCTCGTTGTGAGGCAGGGAGGATTTCTGCTCTGCTGGTGTTTTACTCCCTAACTTGCAGGTTGAACAGTGGAGCCACCCAAAACAGAAGGCCACAGGTTTTGCTATTTTTTTTTTTCTTGAAAAGCTGGTAAGTACATGTAATTGTCTGTAAATATGCAGAGAAGGCAGCCTTCTGGCGATCCAAACCTTGCACGTTTTTATATTGAAACAAGATGGGGCCACCCTGCTCGTGGCATGTTGCCGAGGTTCCTCTCCATCCCCCTGGGCTAGGCTAACCAGGGCATTTTCCTGGAAGCTGATCCAGCTTTGCCTTAGAGGTACACGTGCTGTGGCTGGGTTTCCAGGCTGCTTGGGCTGAGTGGGTGGGTAGGACTCTGAAGAGAGACAGGCTTAAAAAATGTTGTATGACAAGTGGAATTGAACTGAGATCCACTCTTCTCTCCCTTCTGCTGGAAGCCCTCTAGATCTTGAGTTAGAGAATTGCATCAAGCACAGCTAGAATTTTCATCGTCAAATGTTGGATCAGTCGTAGGAGAAAGGGTGGAGCAGGCTATGAACTGCCTCCAAATCCTGAAGCCGTACGCAGATTGCAATAACGCTCACCTTCCCCCAAAAAGAAGCGACCATGGGGGGTATGGTCTGTAAGCTGCAGCATGCACTTAGGCACCTGCCAGGGAAGTCAAATGACTCCTTTGTCCAGCATGGAGACTCCACAGTCCTGGGGCACGTCTACACAAAGCCAGCAGCAGGACTGAGCTGTCAGTCTGTCCTCAGACAGAATTCTCATCCATCAGCGGGAGGAGTCGCCTGGATAAGCCTTCAGCGTCTGGCCTGCATCTGCACCTTGCTCGTGTAGTGTCCTCTACACTCAGAAATGCTGTGCTTTCCAGGTACAGTCTTTGAAATCAGCTGGGGGGGTTAGCTTTAAAAGCATCGCTTAGTGCGATTAAGGTGAGGAACCATTATGCTGGGTAATGACTTTGTGTCCTAATCGTCTGCTTGGGCGTTTGCAGCCAAAATAGGCAACAAAATGGGGTTTTCTAATAGAGAAGAGGCCGAGGTGGAGGGAGCGGTCCCAAGCCTTCCCCCAAGGAATGGACATGGCATAGGACGGGTCTGACCTTTTGCTCAGAGGGATGCTTGGCTTCCCATGCCCTCCCCCAGCATGACTACTCCACTCCTCTGGAGCCCAAAGTCAAAACACCTCCCCTTCTCTTTTTGCAGGCAGTGAGCTGGCTTACAGGTTGCCACTGCCATCACTGGCTAATGAACTAGATGGCCTTGTTTCATTCCTATAAAAACAGTAAATTAGGACGGTAAATGTGTCCTGAGAAGAGATACAGTTTAAATGCTTCTTTGGGAAATTCTTCTGCTTATTTGCAAATAGAATTGATATTTAAAATTACACAAGAATTTCCAGATTAAACATTTCTGTATGTGGGAGAGTGTTCACAGGCTAGTTCTAGATATCTAACTTATTTCTCTCTGCTGGTTATATGGGGAGCTGAAGTGCTGCGAACGGTCCCCTGGAGAAGCTGAAGTTGCCTTTGCTGACTGTCAGAGGAACCTTGAAATCTAGCTTGGCTGCCCAAGGTCTTACAGCACCCTCAAACTTGTAATTTGTAGGAAGTTTCCATTGCAAAACAATCCATGGGCCCACAATTGAAATCTGTGATTAAAAGCTTGTTACTATATCAGCCTGTGGATGGCTAAGAGCTGGGGCTATGCAAGCTGTGCTCCTCCATTTCCCTGACCCATGAGGTGAACTCGAATCTCCATTTCCCCCCAATGTAATAAACCCTTTATTCACAAATCACACCCCTATTTGCTGATCTCTTCTCCCTGGTATCCAGTGATAGGACACATGGGAATGGTTCAAAGCTGCGCCAGGGGAGGTTCAGACTGGACATTAGGAAGCATTTCTTTACCGAGAGGGTGGTCAAACACTGGAACAGGCTTCCCAGAGAGGTGGTCGATGCCCCAAGCCTGTCAGTGTTTAAGAGGCATTTGGACAATGCCCTTAATAACGTGCTTTAACTTTTGGTCAGCCCTGAAGTGGTCAGGCAGTTGGACTCGATGATCATTGTAGGTCCCTTCCAACTGAAATGTTCTATTCTGTTCTGTTCTGTTCTATTCTGTATTAATAAAGCACTAAGAATCCTGTTTTATCCTGAAGAAACAGGGTGCTGCAGTCTTCCCTGCCCAACAACGCTAGCAAGGGAAATGATGCATTGTGCATAATTCCTGTTTCATTTCCTTAATATACAGTGCATATATCACTGTGGTGGCAGGTGGGCCATTATGGACTACCCGAGAGCTGTCTCCAATATCTCACATATATCAAAGGATGATATTATGAGGACTTTCATGTCATATGATGATCCCCTGCCATTGTTTGTCAGACTCCTGTTTTAAGTTGATTTGCTGCTAAAGCCCGCTGCTGATGGTTATATCTGCCACACCGCGTAATTCACACTGTCCTTCTCCTCAACGCTACTACCTGATGTCATGCATTTAGGGAAATTGAATGATGATAAACTACAGGATTATATTTAACCTTAACTGTTATTAAATGATTGCTCTTCTCACTGTTTCAGCTGTCAGTGGTCAAATAGATACTTGCTAATGACTTCTGCTTTTAAAGTATGTCTTGAAACTCCTGAAATTCATCAGGGGCAGTTATTCATGCCGTCATGCTAACATTTTTATAGCAGTAAAAAAGGACAACTAGTGTAGGAGGGGGGTAATAAGCACTTGCAGATCATTTAGCAGAACAGCACCAACTCACTAAAAACCCCACATTCCTCCCCAAGAACTGTGCTATGGGCCGTGAATCCTAGAGCTTAAGAAGGGGTTTTAGTCTGCGCCTTCACCCAGAGCAGGAAGGGCTGTCTTCTCACAAGATGGGTGCCAGCTAGGGTAACCAGTCCAATGGACTGAGGTCAGCACAAACAATTCCTTATGTTTACAAGGCTTTTTTTCCCTTCCTGAACCTATGAAGTCATTGAGCAGTGCCTTCGGGGTACAGGGACTGGATCAGCAATGTCTCTTTGCTGCCTCCACTTTGAAGATGAATTGCCTTGTCTGGGGGACAGGCAAGACTTGAACTGGCAGCACTGCTCTGCTTCGAGAAACTAGGTTATTAGGTATGCTGAAGGACAGGAGGTAAAGTTTTCTTGGTATTCCTCAAATGCTTAACTTAATTTAGGCATTAGATAGACTGAGAAGAGGTAGCATTGGTGACTGATACAATCCTGTTTGTCTGCAAGCACCAAAGAAAGTTGTGCTTCCCTGGAGGGAGCTGGGATAGGAAAGCAGGAGATGGCACGTCTGCTGGTAGCTGATAATCCTTTGCAGTTGGGACCCTCACCACAAGGTTTCGAAGGCTCACAGCCCTCGACGCTGCCTGTGCTTTGTTGCCTCCCTCTCATTCATTCACAAACCAGCAGCTAACAAAAACCATTTGCACATCTTTTCTGTGCTTTTATGGTTAGGTGGCAAAAATGTTCTTCTGGTAGTGGCGGTTGTTCAAAAAATGAGCATAGTATTTTTTTACAAATATTTTGAATGAATTAGCCAAACCTACAACCTTGCATTGTTCTTTGCTAAAGTTGACAGCAACTGTTTTTGTGATGGGGCTGTCTATCAAATATAAATCCAGTAGAGAGACCTCTCATCTCATTTCTCCAAAGCTACAGAAGACTCATTTTCACTTTTGATTTAGGTTGGACTTGAATAGGTCACCCATCTGAATGCGAAGGACTTTTCCAGTTGCTTCAGTTGCTCACTTTACAGTGATTTTGATCTTGCTTCCTTTGATGCATTTCTACTGCTAATCTTTTGTTAATGACACTTAGTTCAGTGTTTTTCTCAAATACCTTGCCTTTACTGAGAAGTACCTTGATACAAATCAGCCATTGTTGTACTAGGGAGATGTTCAAAGCAATGTCTGATACTGCAGGGCAATGGCTCGAAACCAGAATCACTAAAAAGTGTAGATGTCTCTTTTTTTTTTTCCTTTTTCTTTTTTCCCTCCCTGCTCAGAAAACCACAGAAAGTGTATTCTCAATAGTCAAGAATACAGGAAGGAGAGGAGGTATTTATCACAGCAGCTTGAGTGCTGGAAAGGGACCATTTGAAAAGGACAGAGGATAAAAAGCCATGAATCAATATTTCTATGTGCCTTCTGCTGCTGTTTATTTGAATCCATTTTTTTTTGCTGACATATTTCCCATGTGGCTGAAAATGCTGTTTCCTTTGATAACATCAGCAACTGATGTGTTGCGTTTGCTGTACAGCTAGGTGCATCCTAGGCATAGGGATGTCACACTGACTCTGTAACTCTGCTTTAAAAAAAAAGTGCACGTTCGCTTTTGTCTCCCAGCTATGCACCCCTGTGTGACAGGCACCGGGTTGTGCCGCTGGGCGATGCCGCCCTCGCAGGGAACGAACTGACAGACAGTGAACAAATTGCTGTCGACCAAGGGCATACCATTATTTTTGTTGGATGAGAGCTCTGGGATTTCATGTGATACAAGGCCTCTTGGAATGAATGCCATCAAGGTCTGGCAGGTCCGTTGCTGACACTGTATACCAGATAGTGGTGGGGAGATGACATGATCAGTAGAGAGAACTTCTAGAAGTTTTTAAAGCTAGAAAGGACCACCGCATCATAAGCCAGGATGCATCACCGATTTACTGGGTGATCATGCTTGTAGCAGAGTCCGCTGCTTCCTTCACTGGCCACGTCTCCTAATTACTCACCTTCACTATTGAAAATGTATCCCTTAAGCCTAACATATCCTTCCATTTGTTGATTGCAGTGGTGTAACAAATGGTATATATTTAGTCCAATATTATTTAAATCTATACACTTAGAATGCAAAGAATTATAAAAGATGAAATATTTCACCAGGAACTGATTTGGTCACACTTGGAATAATAGAGAATTAATTTTTTTAATATTATATACACATAGATCTATGTACATACCAGCTTTGGGCTGGTATTTTAACAAACCCACAACACCTGTGAGAACATGAAAGACAGGTTTTGTTAAACTGCAAACTAGAGTTTGATGTGTTGTGTAAAAGTCAGAGGAGACAACTTCTATTTATCTGACTTCCTTTCAGTGCATGTTCTGAGAAGATGGCACTTCTGCTAGAAACTCCCCAACTCAGGCAGTAGTAATTTTAATGAATGACGTATTGCTTTATGTAAAAAATGCATCTTGGTCTGTCTCACCATTACTGCTGTATGGAAAAAGCAATTATATTCTCTTTCAAGATTCAACAAGGAAAGAGCAGCTTTCCAATGAATCACAGAACCATTTATGTTTGGGGGGAGCAGAGAGGAGAGTGGAGTGGCAATAGAAAACATTTCCTGTGTTTTGCCTGCTTTCAGTGACCTAGAAAAACATTTTTTTAGCCTCCCCATAGTTACCAGAATATCCATTTTTCTTTTTTTTGTTTTGTTTTGTTTGGTTTTGTTTTGTTTTGTTCTCAAAGCCTGGCACCTGCAGGAGGTGATTTCTGTGCTCTTTGAGCATTGGATCAGTAAATGGAGACGACCGCATCCTTTCTTTGTAAAAATGTGCCATTTCCTGGAGTTTTTCCTATTCAGAAGCTGCTCAAAAGAACATACCTTTCAAGCACAATTCTTGCTATTCAGGAGGTGATGCTGAACAAAGCTGAGGCTGGATACTAACCTCTTAAAGGGAATTCTTCCCTTTTCAACATGAAGCTGGTTGCATTCCAGTTCAGACCGGCTGCTGCTTCTATTTTTGAAAGATGAAGAAGCAGATACCGACATAAAGGGATTCAAACTGCCACGTGCCAATGGCCGTTTACTTGAATCTTACTGTGCACGTTCATACAGGAATTGTCAATCTGTGGCTTCAGAGCAGTGAGGCTGTGGAAACAGATAAATAACCTGGTAGGGTGAGGTTCAACTTCAGGAGACTTCTCCCATCATCTGGATTGTTCTTTTTATCCTGTCCAACATCTGCACCGTAAATTGTGCGGAGCAGAGATTTGTTGCTAGATCACTCCTTTCCCTAGTGCTCGGTACAGCAGGGCACTGGGACTGGGCATGTGTTTCCAGGTAGACTCCTACAACAGATAGTAAATGGCAAGAGCATTGTGGTTGCTTCCACCAGCGTTGTTCTGATTGGATCAGGCCAAATTTCATTAGGGCAATGTGAAAAGCCAGAGAGACTTTCTGGCAAGTTGCAGAGAAGGAAGAATTTGTGCATAGCAGCCTGGGTACGCTGGGATCTCGTAATCAGCTTTTATAAAAGGAAAGACACTACATCTATGCTGAACGGCAAGCACAAGCCATGGTACAATCCTACTCCTGATTGCCCAGAACAGGCACCTGCCCAAAGTGCATTCGCTTTTAACCCACGCACCCAAGTTTTTCTTCTGGTTAAAGCAGAGCATCAAGGTCAAGATGGAGAGGGACAAGGGCTTGGCATGCCTGCGTCTCATCTTCACAGAGCCAGCACGTGAAGGGGATTCACACCCCTGACCTGGGAATTGGGAAAGGCTCCGGGAACTCATTTGTGGTAAGTGTCCCAGACTGGTCACAATACAGGTGATTGGAAAAGAGCATTGGAAGATTTCACCGTTTTTTTGGGGTGGAAATTTGGAATCTTTGGGTCCAAGGCAACTTCTAATTTTATAAATTTAAAAATTATCAGCCTATCTGGCACCCAACCTATGCAGTAGCAGCATTAGTTCATTGCAACGTTGAAGGTCGATGAAGTTCTGTAAGCTTTTCAAGACAGTTCACGAACACACTGAATTATAAGCGCAGGAGCAGTCTTGTGGATGTAACGTTTCTTAGCATTATCTGAAGCGTGTTCTCTTAAACCATATTTGACAGGTGAATGCAACAGAGAAAATATGGTTCCAGTGTGTATATTGAAAGCAGATGTAGTAAACTGAGTTCAATGGCTCAGAAGGAGGCAGCTGTTGCAAAGCTTGACATAGAGGATAAATTATGAGGTGCTATTTCTGGCCTCTGGCAAAAAGAAAGGTGGGCGATGGAAGATTGACTTGAAAACAATCACTTTAAATGATTTTGGAATTGTATGAGCTGGAGATGTGCTACATTTACACTGATGGATGAGTCCAGAAGCTGACCTAATTCACCTTATTTTTGTCATATGGGCTTTTCGTTACCTATTTCACTTACAGAAGAAACATTTAAAGAGAACTTAAAGTAATTTCCTGTCCGTGAAGGTAACACACATGACAGGCTACTTGCTACCTTTTTTGTTTATTTTTATTTAAGTAACAGATTACTAAGTATTTCATTTGTTTTGTCTCATTCAACCAGTTCCTCCATAGTGATTTATTTATTTGGGGTTTTTTTGCATAGAAGTTAACTTCTTTTATAAAGCAGCACATAAAAGCTCACCTACAATATGGTAATTCTCATTGCACCTCAAAGGAGAATGCCTGAAGAAAAGTATATGAAAGGTGGTTAGATTCAGCTGAGATTTCTTGCTGTAACAGTAAGTAGTCCCTGTGCTTTTCTTAATTATGCATTGAAGCAGTGAATTTTGTATTAAAATTTCCACATGCCTTAAGCCACACTAATGAATACACATAAAGAGAAGTGATTTGTTTGTTACTGTCCCATGTCCTTTTATTCACTGTAAACAAAGTTTATTTGGTTTATTTTTGCTCCTGCATTGTTTTCCGTTCACTTCGTTGTTTTGTAGCACCTCCATTATGATTTTGATCCTGGGTGACATTGTCAGCTGATATATATCAAAGAAATTGCACCAGTGAATTAAGCTATTTAAAAGCTTAGTCCCTCTGTTCTAGACTTAGGCATATGTCAAGCTGGTAGTGTTTGCAGTGTAAAGCATCAGGAATGCTATGCTAGCTTTGCTGCCACTATAATTCTGCCAGCAAGAGTTGCCCTAGAAAAGATTTATGGCTTAGAAATTGTTGTCTAACAGGAAAACACAATATTTTTGACCATATGAATAAGACAGAATATTTTCTTTGAATTCTGCTTTGACTTCAAGACAGACATTTATGAAGCCAAGTGGATAGGTCTCTGATTTAGGAATAAACTCTGTCCTGGTGAATCAGTCTTGAAGCAGGGAAGGAGCAGCTTGCAAGAAGGAGTGGCAAGAGCAGAGAAACTAATTGTCCTGGAGCATAATCTGTTAATGTTACTTATTACCACGGAACAACCACAAAAGAGGATGGGATTTGATATTTTTTGCAACATCGGAAGGTGACATTTAAAGGGTGCTAGAGTTTTAGAATCCTTTAAAAGCCTCCTTCTCTTTCTATTCTCATTTCCTGACAAGGTCTACCAGTGGTTAGATACAAATACTTGACAGAAGCAAAGGTGTGAACTTAAAATATTGTACATATAAAAAACTCCCAGGAATGCTTTTGCATGTTTTTATCACTTTTCTGCTGATGTGCCGTCAGGAAGTTCCATATTTATTTTTTCTTTCATTCTGATATGAAGTCAGAATTAGTCTTCAATAACGTTCATCAATGTTCCTGCTGGTTCATTGCTTCCTTTTATTATGCAATGTTATATGTGTCGTTTGCACCTAAATTCCTGCAGTCCGTGGTGAACTTGGGACAAGTATGCTATCAATCAGAAAAAAGTTTGAAGCATCATTTCGATGGGAAAAGACTATGGGTTGATTTACTCGCCTACTGTTGTAATACAGCAGCTGATCACGGATCAAGACCCCATTGTGGTGGGGGCTGTGAAAGAGAAAGGCACTGTCTGTCCTTCAAAGCCCAGATCTCACTATCAGACAAGAATTAATGAATAGATATAGGCAGGGAGGGAGGCACAAGGAAATATGAGCCACTGTTAGTCAGAGGGTTTCAGCACACCAGCAGCCTAACAGTTAAAGATTTTATTGACAAAGGACAATTTTAAGGATAATGAGGATAGTTTCCCAGATACTTATAGCTGCCTGGGGAAAAAGCACAAAGGTGCCTGAGTGTTTTAACAAGTGGGAGATAAGGGCTTTTATCCTGAATGGATTGAAGGACAGAGTTGGTTTCCTGCTACTCAATGAAAGACAAGAACGGGATCATAAAGAACCTTGAAAGTGAAGCTTCTGTTTGATGCGATGGAGAGGGGAGTCCAGAAGCTCAAGAGGAGTCTGAGATGGTTTAGTAACGTGGTTGGTTTGATGGATAAGGGGGGAACATGACTACATTTGTTGAGGAGAAGTGAAAAAAAGGTCACTGTAACTGAGGAGAGAGGAGAGAATCTGCTCAGGAGACTTGCACCTTTGGGCGGGTAAGAGAGGGCGTATGCCAAAATGTGACTTGCACCAATTTCCAAGAATGGCAGGATGTGGGACACGAAGGCCCAAGCCAGGGCAGCACCCAGGTGGGATGATGGGACTGTGCCCAAGGGAAGAGGTAAGGGAAGGAGATAAGGTGGTGAGTCTGAAGGGAAATTAAAAGCTCTTTTTGAAGTTGAGCTTATAGTTTTTGATATGTTGAGATTGTATTACTGCCAGAAAGGAAGGGAGGAGGAGAGAAAGTTAAGCCAGGGACCCAAACACAACCTGGGTGGGGGAAGAGAGGCTGAAGGGAAGAAATAACTGAAGAAGTAAGAAGAAAATTAGAGAGTACTGAGCAAAGAAGCCAGGCAAGACAAGATTGTGGGTGGTGAATGATGCCAAAGCTCTGGGCAGATCGAGGAGGATGGGGCTGGATCGCTGATTGTGAAGTTTGATTAAGATAAGGCCACTTGCTGCACTGGTAAGAACAGTAATCATGGGGGCTAGAGGCTGGTGTCTGTGTGTCTTTGGTCATTGACTAACAACACTTAAAAATCTCTTGCATTTGTTATTTCTGTGTTTAAGTTTGTCTGTAAAACCTCTTGCATTTTTATAATTCCTTTCACCCTAAAGTATTTTACAGAGGGGACATTAGTTTGGCCAGCTGAGATTTCGGAGTGGATCAGAGCAGGTTTCGTCTTCTGGACACCTGGACAATGCAGAATGGAAAGTGGGAAGTGGCACTGGGTCCCACAGAATAGATGGGTGGACCTTCCTTTAAGTACTGAATTGGAAGCGGACCAAGAAACTACACGATAGACTGTCATTAAAGCCTTCCCCACCATGACAGGTTATTGGAAAAAAAGTTTTAATGGGCCAGTGTTTCCTCTCTTAGAGCTATGGAAAGATAGCAGTCCAGTTTAAAAGTCAAGACATGGTGAATTCACGCATTATCTTCCAGCAGGAGGAACTATGGATGCTATTTTTCCATTTTCTGAGAAAATACCAAGAACGAGGAAGTTGATATCCAGTATCTAATACAAAACAAAGACTGGGCGCCAGTTCTTCTGTTGCTGCATGCTGGTGGTTCACGCCAGCCAGATATGTGCTGTGCAAATTATTTTCCAGAATGTCTTAGATGTGAAAGCAAATGAAAGATGTGATGGAGAAAGCTTTCCTACTATCTGATTAAACTGTCCTAGAAAGGCCTATTTTTGGAACAGCAAGAGAAGTGCAGCCTACAAGCCTAAAAGCATTGTGCAAGACAGTAATCAGTAGCAGGGCTCTATATGGCAGGGCAGTAAAGCATTACTCTGTAAGGGAGGTGCTGCTTGTTCTCTTCCTCTTTATATTTTTTTTTTGCATGATTCTTCCTCCCTGCCCCAGTCTCCCTTCCCAGATTTTCCCCTGAAAAATTCTCTTGTGGCTATCACAAATGTGTTCTAAACCTTCCAGTAATCTGCTGCTCACTACTGGTGAGGATGTGTCACGCACATATTGCCATTATTCAAGAAAATACATGACTGACTTTTTTTTTTTTTAGTTTTCCTGCATTATTGCTCAGAAAATGTCGTTCCTCTGTGTTCAACCCTGCAGATGACTGGCTCCACCTCTAGGCGAATGACAGTTAGCTTTACAGGGTGATCTGCCCATCACTGTTTATGCTGGTTTTTTTTCATTTTTCGTTTTGGAAAAATCAAACCAGAACGTTTTGTTACATTGATGCCTTTCAGCAGGCACAATGCTGTTGTTACACTTACCTGCGGAAAGTGTAGGAGGAGTGAAAGTTTTCACTCTATTCACCCTGTTCTGAAAAACTCCCAAATATTTCCTAAATTTTATACCTAAATATAATGGTAATGTCCTTTTTAAAAAAGTTCCTCACTACTGAGAAAATCCTATTGGCATCAGTTAATATCAACATCCTTTTCATTTTTCTTTTTTTTTTTTAAATGACTGAAATTGTTGTGCTTTTATAACCAGCACATCTTTGTATTTGCATTCTCAGCTAAAGAAGTGGAAAGAGGAACCTGGATCGAAGATTAAAGCACAAAAGCTTTGGCAGATTCTCCGAAAATGTTACTTAATGTGTTCTATTACGTACCCTTATTGTACTGGAACCAAAGTTTTCACAGACTCTCGCATATTCTCTGAATACATTGCAAGAAAGAAATGAAATACTTAATGATACAATAAACAAAATCTACTCTGAGAAGTCTAGAGTTTCCTTTTTGCTTTTAGTCAAGAAGCACTTGTTTGATAAATGGGGCGCTTTTAGAGAGCTTACAATAGCCTGCACACCCGAGCGGAGGCGGAGGCTCGGCGGAAGATTACGAGGAGATAATGGAGCAAGTCAAATGAGAAAACATGATGAAACAGCAGAAAATTTACATGCTGTTTTGCTTCTTCCTTTTGCATTAATAAAACCAGGGCTTTTGTGTTTATTTCCAAATGCTACCCTATAAGCACGTGTCGCTGGCTGTGCCCATGGGGCTGATGACCTGCCCAGCCCCGTGGTCCCAGGGGAGCGGGCTGACATCTAATGACGGGCTGTAAAAACAGCATCGGTGAAACAGCCTCCGCAGCTTTTTACTGCATTAAATGCATCGGACCTCTCCTGAAGAACCTAAATCCATCAGGGAGCCAGAACGATGTATCCACTTTGGCCCCAGTGAGACCACACCAGTGCCGGCTGAGCTGCTGAGCGCGTGTGGTGCGGGGCCGGAGCCAGCCTTGGTGGGGACCCTTGGTGGAGAACCTGCATGAGCAACACCCAGCACAAGGGCTGACAGCCACGGATTTGAAGAAAGCTGCAGAAAAATGGCATCACGTCCCCTGTGAGGACCATGTGGTGCCAGGGCCACGTGCCGGGAGCAGCATGGCCAGACCTGGACCCGTGGCGATGGCTCAGCGTGGCTGGTGGGAACATTGCCTTCGGTGGCATCACGCAATGGCCAAACACGCGTGACCTTCCGGCATGGTATTAGCTGCCACGGGTAGCTCAGATACGGCCAAAACCTCACCTGTTGTGTAACTGCACACAGGAGGTGGTGCACGCTCCGGGCAAGAGCCGTGGCTGGCTGCCTGCATGCATTCTGGACTTTCAGATGCTTGAAGCTTTCCCTGGTGGTAGAGAATTGTCTTCAATTGTCTTCATATTTTGTGGTGCACAAGCACTGATAGATCGCACTCCAGATTTTTCACGTGTGCTGGAGGCAAGCAGCTCGTTTTGTAAAGTGCTGATTTCAGAGTCCTTTATATTCCTCGCACTGGCCCAGTGTAGGCCAGACATATTAGACTGGCTGACCAAAGGCCCAAGAAACAACCAAAATGAGGTTACGAATGAATACCGGCCAATACATTTTAATATTTACATGTGAGTTCCTTTTAATATTGCCTTATGGGACAGAATAGTCTGGTCATGTCCATAGTTAGAAGGATTAACCTGTATCACATGCCACAAAAATGCTTGCAGTGTAATTATGCTAAAAGAATTGTGCTTTGTATTGGTGCTGTAAAACCAAAACCAAACCCATATGAGCAAAATATACGTGCTGTAAAATTATAGGATACACATGCCACCCATCCTGCTATCCTCAGGGCTCAGGTTAGGGCATTGCTTTACAGAGCATCCAGCGTACGTTCAGCCGAGGCTCTGGCCCAGGGAAGATGGCTGCACAGGGCTGGCTGTTCTGCCTGTTCCCACAGGCCAAATACTGAGTTATCCTCATATCCAGGAACTGAGTGACACAGACCTTGAAATAATCCTGTTTAATAATTTATGAGGGAGAGAGTAACATGCAAGGACCTGGTAGAGAAAGGTAACAGGACATACACAACATAGCACAGGCAAGGAGTGAACCTCAAGCTCTGAGCTTAAATGGAGCTCCTGGACGAAAGGGCAGAAGGTGTGTGGGTGGGAGTCCTAGGTGAGGCTGGTCGTGTTAATTATAGCCGGTTAGTACACTCAGGGCCCTCACATGAGGCACAGATGACGCAGGGAACGTGACCGCTAGTGGGGAAGTTGGAAAAATTTCAGTGGATATACTACTGTAGTCATTGTGCTCTTAATATCTTGCTGATGATGGCATTCAGGCAGAGAAAAGGGAGCTGGTTTGAAAATATATTTTCATTATAAACAGCTTCACACAGTTCTGGGTCCTGTTCTCCATGTAAGGCTGGAGAGGAGGAACACAGCCTTACTTGCTAAAGGACAGAAGCAGGTATGCACTTGAACCTAATGTAAAACTTTCCCATTTACCCTAAATGCAAATTATCCAGCTGAGTTTTTGCATATGCACCTAGGGGTAACAGAGAGCAGACCGTGGCATGTCTCCTACTCTTTTGTTAGTTTCAGGAGAGTACGATCTGATTTGACTATGTATTTTTGTCATGCCCTGCACAGCAAGAGCATACTGACATGTCCAGCACGGTACAGGAGAAAGGCCAGACATCTTTGGAGTGCTTGTGTTTGGTTTTGATCAGCAGCTTACCTTTACTCCGCTGTTCCCTGGCTGTGTGGCGAGTGCGTGCTTCTCTTCTCCACCAAAGGCACCGTGCTGGCACCTGGCAAGAACACGCTCCTGCTGTCTTGGTGGGGGGTAGCTGGGATTTCCTTACGTTCGAACCATACTGTTTCTTTTGCTTTCTTCTGCCTGTGGAAGATGGCAGCGATTGTTCCTCTTTGGGCAGCTGATTTCTGCTCGTGCTGTGTTTCCTTCTTCTGAACTCTCAGAAATCGATAGTGCTGATAAAACCTGTTAACAGCCTTTAGTTCCCAAGGACTCATCACATAAGCTGTTTGGTTGGTTTTTTTTTTCCTAGGCAGAGACCAACTAAGAGATTGTAATATAATGAGACAGACTGTGTTCGCAGAGTGTATATGGTCAAGAAACACTAAGGGTGGTCTCTCCGTACCGTAACTGGCACATTTTCATGAAAACTTTACACTAATCAGCTTGCCCTAAGCAGTAGTTGCTGTTGGAAGGGGTACGCCACAGATTGCCAGACTGCAGAGTGACTATCGGTTCTCTGAGCTCGAGCAAGTCATCTCTCAGAGATTGTCAAAATATGTCTCAAAAATAACGAGCACTCGAACCTCCCTTTCGGTTTATCTGCTCTCTGCCAGTATTCTGCAAGGGGCTGTCTTATTTGCCATTGAAAGAGCTACATTTCATGCTCCTCCTGACAGACTGCTATTTAAGGCTCTGCTTAGCATTCATATTTCTTTCTTGTCAGAATTATTTTCTTTTTTCATTTGGTTTTTAGAACCAGAGCTATAAATCCGGGAAGCATTTTACATGCTGTGTTAGGGCTTGATTGAAATCCCATTGAAATCAATGAAAGCTTTCCTATTTACTTCAGTGGACCAGGCGCTTGGGAAATAAGGAAAAATGGCCTGTTTTAAAATTGTAGAAGAATTGTATCCATGTCATAATGTTTATCATCAATAGCAGGAAATAAAACAAAACATATTATGCATATCCTTTCCCGACAGGCTTCATGTATCATTTAACTGCTACCTACATACACCCAGCTGTGACATGGAGTGCCGCAACAGCTGTTCTGGGGCACCTAATAATTCTGCTTTATAAACACAAATATCTGAGGAAAAAGAAAATACCCTTATCTGACTGATACAAATGTTCATATAAAATTGAAACTACGCGAAAGATAAACATCCAGCAGAAGCGAGTGTCACAGCCTGCTTCTGAGAGCCTAGAAGGAAAAGCTCCCTCGTAGCCTCATTTCTACAAATTTCTATGTAGAATATATTTCTTTAATGACTCACACTTTTTGTGGGTACTGTTAGGAAGCCTTGATCTTCCCTTTTAATTTGTAGTAAAGCTTGCGGCTGTGACCTGGTTATCAAAAGTGCTGAGCCAAAAAAAAAAAAAAAGGTAAATATTATGAAGATGTAACAAACGCTTCTGATGATACTTGTTTAGGTAATTAAATATGAATCCAGGAGTCTAAAATGAAAGTGTGACATCTACATGTTACTTTGTTGGTGAAAGTACTATAGTCTACTGATGAGCTAGTTACAATAAAGACAAGTCTCAAGTCTCCAGGGTTTTTATGGAGACGTGAGGATACTCAGGTCTTGTCAGAATTGCATTTGTATGTTGTATTCTCAACTAATATTGGAAATAATTATAGTGGTGGTGTTGCAAAATGTAATTTTGCCGAGACAGTATTTAAAGCCTGAATCAAACTTTCACATGCTGACGAGGAAAAAAGGAAACGATGCGGAGAAGCCTCTGAAGTGCATGCAAAAACAAGTGCTGCTTTAATGATGAAGTATTTGATAGTGCCTTTTTATCAGCATGCAGTCGTGTTTAAATAGCATGAGCCATAGATGACTGTTGCAGCTTGTCATTTGCCTTATGGGAGGCAAGAAAGAGCTTCTTGTTTGATTTGTAAGATGAGCTAGCTTGTTGCACAAGGCAACAGAGGAGACTCTATAGCGAACTCCATAGTGAAGTATTTCCTAAGCGTTTTTGGACTCCTGCCACAAGGAAGTGCAGTGAGTGTAGCCACAGTGCAAGGAACATTGCGAAAGGGATTAGAAAGGAAACATACCTTTAAAGATCATGGGAAAAAAAAAAACCAGAAGACCCCAGCTGGTCAGTAAATTACAGAGATGGTAACAAAAATAGATGTGTGCAACAAGAGAGTATGAAACAGAAAATAAGAAATGCCAGAACTGAAAAATGCTGGGTTTGTCTTATTTTTCCACTGCTCTTAGATGTTAACATAAGCACTTTCAAAATGAATAAGACAAAGATAAAGCTATGCTGATAAGGATAAGTTCTTGATTTCTCCTCAGGTCACAGTGTTTTTAAATACTGGCAAACAATCTGAGACCCGTTCCTGAGATCAGTGGAAGCGGATGAGTAGGAGGGTACGACGGAGTTGCTCTGCAGGTTGAGAACACAAACATGTCTTTCTTGAAGCAGTGAAGATATGCAAACTTCATTTATGTTTCTTTGTGATTGATCACCAGAAAATTGCAACACTTACTTACCTAAGCTAAAAATGGTTTGCTGCTTTAGCTTTCCAATTTTAATATCCATTATAAATGACGCTACCAATATTTGCATTATATTACACATCCCACTCAGTAAATGCAAAGATGCAGCAGAAGTGAACAAAAATATCCTTTCTGTCCTTTTTCCAGCTGTGGTTAAGGTGTAGATAGAAATAGATCAACAGCCAAAACAGGCATGTGAGTATGCTGAATCCATAATCTAAGATCTACACGTGATGCGCCAAATCAGCTTTTGGTCTCTGAGGCAAACTGTGGCTCGCTGGCGTCTACCAAGATAGAAAATGGAGAGGACTGTATGTTGGTTTGAACAAACCATTGATGTTCACAGTGTGATCTTTACATCTAAGAAAAACACTATGAGTTCAAATACATAAGAAAAAAAAATGCAATAGGGACAAATTCTTTTCGTTGCTTGCCTTTATCCAAGCAACTTGAGATAGACCTGTTCCACAGTGTAGTGAAATCAGTGGCATCTTCTGCTTTTATAAAGTAGGACAATTTTGTCTCATGCTAAAATAGAAATCGGTGTTTCTATTTGGAAAACAAATGACACACTTTTCACTTTTCATGAGACATTTTGGAAAGAAGGCTAGGCACTGCTGCTTTCATCTATGTTTTTAACTTTTTTTGTTTTCCAAGCAAGAGCAAAAGCCGACAGTGGAAACTTATTTTTAGTAAAAACCCACTGTTCATTTCTGTTCTTCCATCACAGTAGCCAGCTGCAAATGGAAACAAAACCTAACGTAAGTATACTCGAAGGAAACTATACAATAGTAAAAAAAGTGATTTTAGCTGTTACATTGTTTATTGACAATATAAATGGTTTCATATGTTATTTGTGCAGGCTTTTTCTCAATAACAGGAGAAAAGAAAACACTGTAAAATAGCAACATTGTGCAGGCACTTTACAGATCACTAAGAGTGGGAAGGGTGATGTAACATTGTCCTGGTTTCGGCTGGGATAGAGTTAGTTTTCTTCCTAGTAGCTGGTACAGTGCTGGGTTTTGGATTTAGTGTGAGAATGATGTTGATAACGCTCTGATGTTTTAGTTGTTGCTAAGTAGCGCTTATCCTAAGCCAAGGACTTTTCAGTTTCCCATGCTCTGCCAGCAAGCAGGTGTGCAAGGAGCTGGGAGGGAGCACGGCCGGGGCAGCTGACCCGAACTAGCCAAAGGGGTATTCCATACCATGGAACGTCATGCCCAGTATATAAACTGGGGGGAGTTGGCTGGGAGGGGTGGATTGCTGCTGGGGCATCGGTCAGCAGGTGGTGAGCAATTGCATTGTGCATCGCTTGTCTTTTCTCGGGTGTTATTTTTGTTGTTGTTGGGGTTTTTTTGTTATATTCCTTTTCAATACAACTATTATTATTCTGTTTTATTATTCTTAGTATTATATTTTATTTTACTTTAGTTATTGAACTGTTCTTATCTCAATCCACGAGTTTTACCTTCTTTCCCGATTCTCCTCCCCATCCCACTGGGAGCAGGGCGGGGTGAGCGAGCGGCTGCGTGGTGCCGAGTCGCCGGCTGGGGTTAAACCCCGACAAACACCCGCAGCGACGTTTCAGTATTTCTTCTGACGGGGATTTTGCCGTGGCAGTGCCGGTTTCCCCGCCCGGACCCCCGCTGCCTGCGGAGCGCTTTCCCGCTAGAGGGGGATGTAGCCAAAGGGCCCGAGAGCGAGCGCAGGCCCCGGCCTCGGGGGGGGGGGGGGGGCGGTCCCGCCGCTCTCCTCTCAGCGAGAAAGGGAAGCCAAACGCGGGACCTGCAGGAGCCTCCCCTGGCAAGTTAAAATTAATCACTGGGCTTCGGAGGAGCCGGGAAAGGGAACCCCCGGCCCCGCTCCGCGCAGACCGCGCCGCCGCCTCCCGCCCCACACGGCCGGCGGACCCCGGCCGTCCCACAATGCACAGCGGGCGGACTGCCTGCGTGCGGCCCCGCCTTCTTCTGCGCTCCAGCCAATCGCAGCTCCGCCTTGCCGGACTACGCTCCCCGGCATGCCCCGCGGTGTGGTTCTCCTAGCCCGCCCGCCGTCTTCCGCCTGTCGCAAAGCGTCGCGCTGTGCGGCCGGAGCCTGGGCTGGCGGCCGGGGGGCCGTGCCCGGAGCCGTGCCGCGGCGAGCCGCGCCGGGCGGAGAGCAGCCGCTATGGGCGGCGGGCGGTGATCCCCCGCCTCGCCTCGCCTCGCCTCGCTCCTCGCCGCGCCGGCAGGCAAGCAGCCGCCATGGAGGAGGAGAGCATGGAGGAGGAGGGCGGCGGCGGCTGCGAGGCCATGATGGATGACCAGAACCACAACAACTGGGGCGCCGGCGGCTACGGGCGGCACCTGCTGGGCCCCGCCGCGGCGCCGCTCGGTGACCGCCTCCTGCGCGGCGCCGCCGCCGGGCCCCCGGCCGGGCCGGAGCTCCCCGCGGTGCCCGAGGCCAACGGCGTGCTGCGAGGCTGCGAGCCGGGGGGCGCCGGGAGCAAGGGGGGAGCCGGAGCCATCGCCGCCGCCATCAACATCAACGCCTCGACCTCCAAGTTCCGTGAGTGACCGCCCTGCCCTCCGCTCCGGGGGCCTCGGGCGCACGGGGGGGACTTCGCTCCCGGGCGGCTCGGCGGTGCTGTCACCCGCTCCCTGCTCAGCCTGCGCTCCCCCGCTGCTCCCTCCGCCCCCTGCTCGCTTCTCCCGTGCCTGTGGCTAGGCTCAGGTCTGTCCTGCGGCGGGTCGCTTACGCGGGTCTTGGCCCGAGAGGCTTCTCGAAGCGAAATCGAATGGGTTAAGGCGCCTCGGAAGGCGAAAATAACCTTTCTTGCACACACCCCAACTTCTGCTGCTGCTTCTTTTCTGCCACGGCAAGGTGACGTGGTAGATCTGGCTGTAGAACTGGGAGAGCAAGTGTAGGCAGGGTTTTCAGCTGTACAGAGGCACTGTTGCTTTTGCTGAAGCTTTTAGCTCACGTCGTGTTTTCCTAAAGACTTTTTCTTTCTGCCTGAAAAACCCAAAGATGGATCTGAAATGTGTTTGTGATTGCTGACGGCGGATGGCAGTGTGTGCAGAGCCCCTGGAAGGGGTGTGCTATCTTGGAAGGGACGTATCTCTGCAAAGGCCTGATGAGAACAACTGAAGATGAATGTACCCCCCCCAAAAAAAATAGTTCCAGAAGATCTTTTGCGTGTAGCTTTAAAGGAAGTGGCAAAATTTTGTGTTATTTTGCTGAGCTAAGGTTGAGGGAAGGGAAAATTTTTTGTTCTTTGTTTCAATTCTACTTTTATTTCCAGAAGTCACGCCTCTGGGCAAAATATGCCCTTTTCTCTAATGTCTGTCGGAAAACTTGGATTTGGCTAGTTAAAAATATTCCTGGAAGTGTAACCATGTAACTGCCATGATGAAATTTTGATGGGAAACGCACCTTTTTTTCTCTGTTTCCCCCCTTTCCCCAATACTAGCTCATCTGTCCAGCTCCTCAGCAGCTCAGCTCCAGAGCTGATCAGAAGCTCGAAGTTCAGGCTTCTGGATCCCTGCTTCTCTGGTAGCCTGGATTTCATGGCTCTAGGCACATTGCCAAGGCCAGCAGCTTTGAAGTTCAGGCTCCCAGACTCCGTGAGCTTTCTGGCTCTCTGTCTGCCTTGCTTGTCAGGGCTCCAGGTACCTTAGGGTGGCTCGTAAGCACTTGAGCCAGTTGAAATGAAATGTTGTTCGGCCTTGCTAAACTGAGCTCTTGAACTCCCAATCTAGAAATTTAGAGTCTTAGTTTTTCCTTCTATTTCAGAATGAAAATGGTTTTCAAGCTGGATCTTCACCAAATGGGAAGGTGACTTTCCAGCTAATCTACAGTTTATGTCCGAGAGGGGAAGAAGCGGCTGTGCATGATTTTGCTTAGGCTGTGGGTTTTGAGTTCTTGTTTTCACTTCTCCAGCATTAGTATCCCAACACAATATCTGTCTTACTGCTGTTAAGTATTGTTTTAAAGAAAATTAAAATTCCTGTAAAATACAAAATTCTCTGAGTTAAGTTCATTAGAACTTTTCTGCATCTTTGTGTTGTGGATAATTTTCATGATATGTGTATATGAACAGAACAAGTCTGGTGAAGTAATATGGACTGAGAAAGTACAGGAGCTGAGTTGGGATCGTGCCTGTTCTAATCCTGGCTCTGGCAGAGGATCCCTTAATCTCCTCTGTTTAATTTTCCTGTATAGAAAAAGGGAGAAAGGTCACTTCTGATGTAAACGTACAATGAAAAGGGAGACTGTGTGTGCTAGATCCCCTCCTGCCTGCTCTGTCTTAGGAATGGCAGAACATGCGTAGAGAAGGTGATTGTCAGTCTTAAGCTTGATAGGAAGGTTGTCTGTTCTCTGCTGCACAAAGAACTTCTTGCAGTTGAATGAGCAAGGACTCATGCCTTGCTTGCTTCGTGATGCAGAGGCTTAGTCTTAGACAGGTTATCCTACAGGTGACCTTCAAAAATGAGGGTGATGTACAGCTTCCAACAATCCTATGATAAATTGAAGCGCCTCTGACATTCAGATAGATCTCTCCCTCCTGATTCTTTCCTCCAAAATAAAAAATCCAGTGCCTGTGTTTCAATATGTAATTACTTGCAGCATGTTGGTTTTGTTCATGTTCATAGTTGCAGATTAAAGCTGTCTTCGGTGGGCCTTTTTGGTCTAATTTTGCTGGCAGAATAATGGAGGAAGAAGGTTAGATGGAAACCCTTTAAAATCTTTTGAAGGGGCCAAATCCAGTTCTCCTTCCTTGAGATTTTAGTGAGACTGAAAACTAAAATCAGATATAATAATGCATAGTTCATTTAATAGCTTTTCTTCTAGTTAAAGCAACTTAAGAAATTTTTCTGTGTTGTGGTAAACTTATAACTAAATCTTTATTTACAGTTGATCAGCTTCAGTCGTAGTTATGAATTTGTAAAGCAGTAGTGTTATGAAAAATATTTTTCAAAGGCTGTAAGGGAGAAAATAAGAGTAGGAGCGTTTCATACTTTAAGTGAAACTCTTCTGTACTAGTAATTGCAGCGTATCTGAATTGTGGAGAAAATGAAGAGTTTTCCTTCTTGTTTTTTTTTTTTCATCCTTTTCACGCAAGGATGGTTATAAATGTATTTGATCCCAGTCCCATTTAGGATGGGCGCATGTGGTTGTGAGCATTGGCATATCCATTAAATCTGTTGACTGTCCTGTTGCGTAATATAGTTCAGCGCAGCGTATGTGCTTTGCTGCGTAGGCAAATTGTCTGATGAAGAAAAAGTTTAACATTACTTTTACTAACCAGTCTTAATGCAGACTGAGGAACACGTAATAAAAATAGAATAGAATTGAAAGCAACTACAGGGCAGCCTCATAAATGTGCTAATGTATGCTAGGATGTGTCAGGCAGGGGATATAGCAAAATCTATTGTGTAAACATGCGCATGACAGCTGAGAAGAAGGAAAGCGTAGAGCCACAGTGATAGCTACAAGTCTGTAGATTAGTCTCAGACGTCTGCTTGAAGAGTTTGTACACTTTGACAAAATATTTTAGGATTGTAGGGTGCATTGCTAATTAAGCAATAAAGCTTCATATATGTCACTTTGTGAGATGAAATAAAGCTGCTGAAAGATGCTTAGCTGCTTTCTTTGATTTTTATTGTCGGAATAAATGACAGATAATTGTCAGACTGATATCTGCTTACATGACAGTAGGTTGGATTACCCATCCTGCTCTGTCCCCTGCTTTTTTAGCTATAGTTTTAAAAGAAGGGTGTTTTTTATATGTTACCGTAGTAAGCGTTTTGAGTAGCTTTTCAGGTTAAGTTGTCTCGTCCAAATAACAAAACCAACAGTATCAATGATTTTTTTTTTTAAATTATTATTCTATTCTTCATGTCCTGTGCCTATTACTGTTCCAGCATCTTTTTTCAGCTATGTGTGTTTGTAAGTTTTTCTTATCGATTTTGTGGGGGATGTATACCTACTCTTGGACTTTTTGTTTTTGTTTTTTTAAAATCCTGGTGTTTTTTGCCATTCTTCTGATTGTAGTTGATATCAAAGAATTTGGTAGCTTGGAGCAGGCTATGTTTCAATTATGGATATGATACTGAAATATCTATGTTATGATATGAAGCTCATGCATATTCTTTTTCACTACGTGGTTTCACTGCTGCATTTGACTTAAACAGTTTTTCTTTTGAACTTTTCTGTATATGGAAAAGCAGCAGTTGCTTCTCAAGCTTTACTTGTGAAGTCTTTTATAATTCTCTGGAAAATACTGGCTTCTTTCCATTTGATCAGACTGATTTCGCTCCCAGCCCCAACCCGAACTTGCTGTAGTTGGATAAAATCATGCATTCTAGCATGCTTTGTTACAAAATGTCTGTGTCACTTCCCAGCAACTTAATAAATATCAACGAAATGAAAATCATCTTTTACTATCACCCTTTCCTTGCAATTTGGAAACGGAGGCTGTTGGACAAATCCTTTTAAATCTTGAATACCTAATGTAGGGATAAACATTTAAGAATGACATCCTAAAAAGACGGAAAAGTGAAAAATCAAAGAAGTTTCTAAAAGGGCAATCTGTCTTTTCTTTCTAAGGATTTGTGTGATTCCTTTTCTTCCTGGTCTTGAGGTTGTTCTTGCAGAATTTCTGATTGGAGGGTGCTACTTTAAGTCATCCTTTGCTTTTTGTGTGTGTGTGTGTGTGTGTGTAAGCACTGCCAGAAAAAAAGGATGTTACTAACTGGTGACAGTTATTAAAATTTTCAAGTAATTTGTTTTCTGGATTAGAAGAATAAAAATAGTGATGGTTCAGCGTGTAGTCTTCAGACTCTTAACTATATAAATATTATGGCTGGCTTAGTTTCAGAACTGAAGTGTGAAAATCAAATGAAATAGTACTTGTAAGAATCTTTTCAATAAAAATGAAGCTTTTCTAGAATGTTTCTTTGAACTCATCAGTGTTTCCTATGCAAGTCTTCCCAGGCTGTTCGTAAAAGCATTTTGTCCTTTACCTGTGCAGCACATCTAAAGGGCAGGCCTTCCTGTCTGCTACTTCTTTCTTTTTCCATATTGTAAAAAAAATAAATGGACATCTCAACGGCCTGTTAAAAAATTATTTTGCAGTGTTCTCAGTTCTTACTTGACTATTTTCTTTCAAATGAATAGAGCTCACTTAATATGTTAAACCAGATGTGGGTGTGATTATACGTTGAAATCCGAAATCAAGACTCGGTCTAATATTTATGCTGACTTCAGTTTAATGTCTTCTGTGAAACAGAGCGCTTCTGTGGAGACCTACCTTTTTGGGGTAACAAAGTGAAATACAAATGCCGAAATTTTGCTGCTGAGTGTAAGCATAAATAGCAAAGCTACTACGTGGAAGCTGCTCCTGAGAACATCTGCCTGGAGCCTGGGCTCTGTAAGGGATGAGAACTCAAGCAAGTCATTGCGAGACAGATGAATAAGGGGTGAATTTACTGTCAGGCAGGTGCTGTGCTGTTCCTGACTGCATGGATGCTTTTACGTCATGGAGCTGACTTACTGGATGTGTTAACTTATGTCCTGGTAGTTGCGTACCTGGACCCGTAACCTGTATCAACTTGTTAGCAAACGGTGACATACTTTCAGATTGCAGGCTGGAGTGTTGGGACAGCATCCTGCAGCACTTGGTAGTGGTGACCTGTTCACTGCTCAGACACCAGGTTAACAGGATCTGTCTCTGTAACAGGTATGAAGTAAGAGTGAACCAATGACTAGTTGGGTGAAGAGGGGGCTGGGAGTACTACACTAATATTCTTCACTAAGCAAGGTTTCTGGCTGAAATACCCTAAAAAGACACACAACATCAATCTGTAATACCTGCTCTTACAGGTAGTGTTCAAACACTTTCTTGTCTCACACCTCTCTTTATTCCACTTTCTCTTTATACTCTTTTTGTCATGATACTGTTAACTGTTTTGCCTGTATGTACCTAGAATTGTTCATAATGCTGCCAAAAGTGACTCATCCAGCTCCTTTCAACCCCTTGTGAAAATAACATTTCAGAAATCTTGCTCCTCAAACCCAGCAGTGATTGTACATTTACACACATATTTAAAATGCAGCCCTATTCAAAATATTTCTTTTCATTGCAGTGTCTAAACTGGATTGTTTGGAGTGGGAATTATCTTTATTCTCTGTTCCATATAGCCCAGACCCACATGTGGAGTTCAAATGAAGAAAAGACTTTAGATTTCCTGGACTGGATAGTTTTGATATGAAGTATACCCTGTGCTCTTGGTTACTGAGGGCTTTGTTTTGAGTGGGTGCTGTGACGCTATGGTGGTGTGACAAGCCAGCAAGGTAGTCCTGCCAGTACGTCTCTGAAGGGAAGCTGCTAATCCTTCTACCCTGGCTGCTATTGGAACTGAGCCACGCATAGTTAGTTCAGAAATCCTCCCTGAAAAGAGAGAGATTAGAACTCTTCTGTGTCTGTGAAGGCACAGCGAGTGGCTTGCGCAAGCGAGTGCAGTTGGGAAGCTCAGGAGGAAAATCAAGGAGGGATGGGGAACGCTAATTTAAATGCCTCCTATTCTTCCCTGTGTTGATTCTTATCTGGAAAAGGAGTATTATTGTGCCTGCTAGAGGGGGAACTGTAATACGGATCCAAAAAAGTTGCCCGGGAGCCTAACTGCAATTGAAGGCAGAGGGAATTGCATCAGCTTTTAGGCCAAGGAAGCTGCTGGTCCCACCTGAGACTTATAAAATTAATACGTCTGCTGGGAAGGAATATTCCAAAAACTACCAGTCTTGGCCAAAACTTGTTCTCCTGCATGTGAGGACCCAGTGTTAATTGTTGATTCCGGACTCCCACAAAGTTGCGTAATTTATTAATCTGAACTAACTACTGAACTTCTCTCTCTCTTTTTAATTATTATATTGTCATGCTAGAACTCCCAGGAGTTTGTTTTTCCGTGCTACTTGGGCCCCTAAGAGATATCCAAGCACTGATTTTGCAGGTTTTCTGATTTTATGTTATTTTCTAGAAATAAAAAGGTACAAATTCAAGTCTGGGCTTTAGTTTTAGACGAGGTTATCTTAGTGGAAGTGAACTGTTCCCAGTTTTTTTGGCCAGCTTATTGGTGTGATCTGAAATTGCAGAGTGTTCACTTGCTTCTAATCTTTTAGCTGAAGTTACTAAATGTAGTTTTGTCTTTTTCTTGTAGTAATGAATGTTATAACAATTGAAGACTATAAGAGCACATATTGGCCAAAGTTGGACAGTGCCATAGATCAGCTTTTAACTCAAAGTCCTGGTGACTACATCCCTATCTCCTATGAACAAATATACAGGTAAGAAATCTTTTAAGTGCTATGTTACTTTTTTTTTTCTCTTTCTTTAAAGTTAAATGTTTGTTTTATCTTGCACCGTATGCATATGTCATATTTTGTATTTATAAGGAGGAAAGTGGGAAGGTTATGTGAAGTACAGTATTGTTTAAATGATTGGAATGAGTGAAGAATAGATAGATATCTTGACATCCCATGTTAACAGGTATAAATGCTAAAGAATTAAAATCCGTAAGTGCTGAAAACATTAACATTAAAGTAAGCTCCAACACGGTTGCTTAGTGTAATATATTAAGAAATGTATTAAAGTCTCAACATCCCTTTCCTCAAAGGGGAAGAAGAGACTGGCAAGGTAGGCGTTTGACTTAATGTTTCAAAAGGCTTCTTTGTCATGCCTAATAGGAACCAATTTGTTGCAGAAGAGGTGCAGAAGTAAATAGAAGCAACTGGTGCCAAGGTCCATCCACATAAACTGTTGTTTGTGTGTTTTGCATCAGGTAGATTTGGTCTGATTTCCCCCTTGCCCAGACATCCTGCTGCATGTGCAGTTAGAGGCTGTCTGAAGGACTGACACAAGGTTCAGTCCTTTATATCTCCATTCTTGTCTGGAGAACATTTGATTTGTACCTGGCCTGGAGCTGCAGTTTACTTTGCTTTAAAAGGGATCTAGTCACACACCAGAACTGCCCTGCAGACTAAGCTAGTGCGCAGTAGTGGGGATGGTGGGGATTTGCTTCAACACCACACTACTGCTCCAAACCAAAATGCTAAATGCTTCGAGACCTGGCAGTTTCTTAAGAGATTGACTAAAATGGAGATTTCTGTTCTGTAGGTGACAGGTATCCACGGTGTTGGTAAATAGGATGGAAACTGGGTAGCTGCTGCTGCATTTACTGGCCAAGATGCTGTTAAAACTACTGGCCCTTGCCAGCAACACAACTAGTAGCAGTGCTGTCTTGGTTTTCTTTACCATAGTGTTGCACTCTACGAAATAACACTGGCAGCTCAGTCACTGATTGCTCTTTTTAGAGGCTTTCAGCTCTGTTGTCTCCTGCCCACTTGCTCTTAGCCACTTTGTCTCTCCAGTTTGAAACTTTGGATTAGGGAACCAGATCCAAGAATGGCAGGTGTTTAAGTCTTCCCTCTTAAGTCCAGTTAAAAATTTTAATAAACTTCCTCTTTCGTCTCTGAACTTTTGGAACTGCTGTTATCAGGACTCAGACATCAGTATGTGTATCAATAATTGAGATGGAAAATTTGAATTGAGAGATATTTTGCAGCTTTAGTGTAAGTAGTCAAAATCCTTTTCCTAGCTTGAAATCCCCAATGTGCAAACGGCTGTCAGGAAGAGTTAAGCCAACATCTCGCCATAGTCATCTCTGATAAAGAGTAGGTGTGCAAAATTAATGCTTTAATACCTAGAGTAGATCTGTACCTAGTTATGGTTTTCAGATAACCGCAGTTTATCTTTACCATCTTTTTACTGCTCAAAAGTTTTATTTATTAAAGGAATAATGGGGTTTAAGTTTTCCGTAGATAACCCTTATACATCAGGGTGACACTTGATGCAGTGTTGTAATGATGCGCAGATGTCTGTTGCATGTATTTTACCAAAACAAAAGATTGTCTGTATCTTAGTGTTACTGATAAAGCTAGTGTGTCAGTTTTTTCAGTTTTCTTTTAAAAATTATGTCTATGAATGTAATTACTCTGACACAGCCTCTTCCAACCAGGCGGGTTTTTTTTTTATTTTATTTTAGAGGGTGTGCCTTTGCTTGATTTATAATCTAGACAACATAGATTAAGGGTGGAAGAAAAACTGCTTTTTTTTTTTTAATTTAATGATGGTGCTTGCTTGGAGTATTACGGAAAGTCTGTAGCAGACTTGAGGTTTAGATCCTCTCCGCTTCCCTAGGCTAGTTCTTTAGTCTGAAAATGGGGTGTTTTTTGAAGTGGTTCAAACAGCTACGTATCTTTTATATTTTTTTTACAGTGAAACTGAGCTGAAAATACAGTGGTCTTTTTGATCGTCTTTGTGCTGACTAAAGGAATCAAGGTTTCCATAATGCAAACTCAAAATATATTATTAGATACCCAAACTACTGTATTTGACATGATCAGTGATAACTGTAGGTGTCTACTCCACAGCAGTGAAAGCTAGGAGATAACTTCAAAGGTGTGTATGCAGATATTTACTATGGATCAGTTTACCCATAAGGTATCAAAGTGTGATTAGTGACTGTTTTCATCTTTGAGTCCAAAGCCTGCCTGTGCATAGTCACTTCCTATTAAAAGGGTTAAATATATTGTCAGAGAGATGTGAAGGAAACTTTGAGATGAGGAAAATGTGAACAGCTCAGTTGTACTTCTGGCAACTGTTACAGCTGCCTCCCAGGTACAATGCAATTAGATTGCTGTTCTTCAAGCCAACTTACAGGTCTCAGATCTTTATCCCTCTCACTCAGTGCTTACTTTCTAATGTCCTGCTTGGGTCTTCCTTTCCCTAAGGTGTTTGGTTATGCTAAAGGACTAACAAGCTGGTGACTTCTTTTGGGTAATAGCAGGGAAAGGATGATTCACAGAATCAGCCCACAATCAGGAACTGAAAACAGGATCTGAAAATGGGGAAGGAACCTCTAAATAGAAGTGTTCAAATAAAATGTAAACACGCTCTGCACCTACATACCAAGATGGGTGTTTGATTACAGAACGTGTTGCAGAAGTAAGTATAGCAGCGTTGTATGCAACACTAAGCAGACGTGTACTTTAAAATTCAGTTTAGTTACATCATTGCAAATGAAGTGGTCAACTTGTGGAAGTGGCTATATACTGGTTAGTTATGGAGCAAACAAACATATGGCCATTTGCTGTTGTTACCTAGCTGGCTGGTTTGTAAGAGATCACAAAAATCAGTCTGGCTTTTCTTATCAGTGTCTCTCTCTGATATTTTTGCTATTACTGCACCATACCAAAAGGTCTTTTGCATTGCTTGTTCCAAAATAGGATCTGCTATTGGTAGACTTCATGTGAAAGAAACAGGAAGACTTTGACTGTTATTTAAAAAATATCAAACTACAAATACTCAATTATTTTAAGAACATAATAGTAGGAGAGGTGTGGGGTGTCTTTTGGTTTTTAAGAAATAGCATGGTTTGCCAAATGAGCAGACTTTGCATAGGGATGAACGCTGTATTTTGACAGCTTTTGAAGTTGTCAAAGGGAATAAATACAAACTTCTAAAAGTTACTGATAATTCACTGGTAAAACGTTCCTCCAGAAGACTTTGAGAGTGGCAGTTATTGAATGAGAGCGCTGTCTTGGCCCCTGAAGTCTTGGAGTTGGTGCCTAACCTCTCACTTGCATTAGAAAATTCCAATAGCCCATAGTCTATGGTTGTTTTAATCCCATCTTTGCAGTTTGTTTGTCATTGTACCACCTTCTCAGTAGAGAAATGGAATGTCGTAATTCCCCTGCAGAGACACAGTGGTGGTGTACCATAGATTTAGGCTTTCGGTGCTATTAAAAACCTGCAGAATTCAAGTCTGGGATCTGGACCTTGCTGGAAATAATTTGTTTGCGCATGTCCTAAGGAGCAGTCTCTGGCCTAAATTGCTCTCTATCACAGTACTCCGTACAGAGGGATGGAGGGAGAGGGGAGCAGAACAGAGGCATGGGGAGGAGATTTGGCTTGCCCAAGGTAGCAGGTGAAGTCTTCCTTGTGCCTCTTGATTTTTGGCAGCTAGCTTTCAAAATGCTGGCTTCAAAGAATGAAAGCACTCACAAGAAGTAAAAGCTGCTTGGTACAGATAATGTTGGTGTTAGTCCTGACGATGATGACTACCTTAATGTAACTTCTTGCTGAAAGTAATGTATGTATTTGTTTTACAACTGTTGTAAATATGTTTTCAATACATAGCCTTATTTTGCAGATATGTGTTATTGCAGTATGAAAGCAATAAAATGTTCTTAAAAAACAAAGGTAACACTGAAGACCAGAGTTAATACAGCCAAGCCATGGAATGTAGGATTAAAGTTTTATTGCTCTTTCTCTGCATCTTTGTTTATTACGAAAATGTAGGGTTTTCTTAGAATTTAAGTAACAAAGGATGGAGTAACATCCTTGATCTGTAATTTTAGAACTTTTGCCATTTCTTTTTAAAACGCTTGCACCGTTTTGGTGCAACTTCTATGACTGCTTGTCAGTGTTGCCCTTCTTTTAATAAGGGTTTTGCCCTAGAATATGTATATAATCCTTAAACCTGCTTATTTTAATGGAGACTTCATTCAGATAGGAGAGACAAAAGCCAGAAGTAGGAATGTGCTGTTGACAGAATTATCCTGGCTGTTCTGAAGTGCACTGTTAAAAGAACTCATTGTAAGTTAAAGTGAGGTTGGGGAGGGGGAGTGGGACGGACACACTGGGTCCTCCAGGGGAGACTTAAGAGTCTGCTGGAGCTCATTCCAAGCTTAGGGCTGTATTTAAAAGTTCAGCAATCATTCAATTAACTCTATTATCCTCTAAATTGAGACTTGAAGAAAATATTTTGAAGTCTGTTACCCTTCATTGCAAACTGTTGTAAGTTCATTGTTTGTTCCTATATTTGTTTCTGCAGTTGTGTGTATAAGTGTGTATGCCAGCAGCATTCGGAACAGATGTATAGTGACCTAATAAAAAAGATAACTAACCACTTAGAGAGAGTCTCAAAGGAGCTGCAGGTAAGAAGCTGCACAATCTAATTCTGTCTTTCCTGGGATCTGTGATTATATCAGAGCAGCATGTAGATGGCCCATGGAGGGGATTGCCATTAAGACTGATTTACACTAGCTTACTAAATTGTGGACGACTTCATTCACTAACTGGCTATCAGACAGCATACCAACTACTAGATCCAATTGTATGGCACTGATTAGCCTTAGAGATCTGAACCACGTGGAGAGCAGTAGCTAAACATGAATATGTAATATAGAATCAAAGATTAGAGAATGGGAAATCTACAGTATAATCTAGGATGTAAATGCTTAGCCAAACATGATCTAAGCATGACATGGATGTGTGCCATTGCTGTGTTAATCTATATAAACGGATTATGGTCCCTGTGCATCACAAGCAGCACAGAAGGGAAAATCTAAAGGAAAAAATTGAAGTGAATTAAATATGAACTGTGAAATATAAACTGGGAATTATTGCATATGAAAGTTTTGTGCTACAGTTTATTCTGCATTTTTCTTGCCTATCTCTAGATGTCAGTGGTTTACAGCAGTCCTAATACAGTTTATATATCCCTATCCTTCTCTGTGTCTTATTTGTGCATCCATGTTTGTCTTCATGTGTGTTCCTTGTTGAAAATTCCTTTTAGGCTAGAATCTCCAGGCATGTTCTTGAAATTGTCATTACTGTAGCAGCAACACTGTTTTATTTCCCTACAGCTTTTGTCATTTCCATAACTGATGTTTGAGTTCTGTACTGATTTGCAGTGTGTCAAGTAGAGACGCCAAATACAAAGGAACCCTAAACTACAGCAGCTCCTTCAGTGCATCTAACAATTAATAACTAATTTCTGTCAGTCAAAAGCAGTCTTACTACTTTTAACTGCATCAGGTACTTCTGGCTAAGCATGCATTCCCATCAAAATATATAGCACTGTGATCGCTCTGATGTCCTTCTCGTTTCACTCTTTTCCTCTTGTTGCTTTCCTTATAAAGAAAAATAACCACCCTGCATTTAATGGGCACAGTCTTTGGGGCAACCTTTGACTATAAAATATCTAGGTCGTCTTTGCTTCTTTTCTCTTTTACAATTTCTTTATCCTTGTGGAATGACAGCCTCACTGTTCTGTAAAAACTGGTTAGAGTAGATGGACATAGTATTTGAAATAAAGCCTTCCCTTGGTTCTGCTGAGCTGGTGCAGCCTGTACGTTTTTCTTCTGCTTGTGAGAACTACGAATCATCGCAGCTGTACAGGTTTGACCAGTTCTTCTGATACATCCCATGGTAGTGTACTGCATTACTTTGCTTTGAATTTGGGAATACTCCAAATTCTTTAATCTGTGGTAGTCCTTGATTTTTTTCCTCTAAAGTTCCAAAACTGACTGAGGCAGCTGCTTTTAAAGTTTGCTTTAGCGCGTATGCGCATTAAATGCTTCTGCTTAAAAACAAGCTGCCTTCTGAACATCAGGTGTTGAAAGAATAATTGAGACAACTATTTAATGCAATCTTTGTCTTGCAAAAGTTTCCTTACGTAGGGTAGGCACACCTTGTGGCAGGTGGCAAGAAGACTGTAATGTAACGTGATACCAGCTTTGAGTGTATTACGTGAGTTTTGTCTGATGCGAACATGGCTTTGGTTTTGGATGGTAAATCCATCTTTTTGAGCTACTTGAAGTAAAACTCATGTGCCTTAGAAAACTGTTCTGTAAAGAAACTGTTTTAACTGTGGTTGTGAAATTTAAGGAATTACTTTACTACAATGTATTTTATTATCCTGATGCTTCTTTGATCTTAATACATTTTGGTGACACTCAGTCACTTGGGTTTTTATGTTGAAAATGCGGTGCTAGATCTTTACCCTAGCAACAACAACAAATTACTTTGTAAATGTTGGTCACTTGGAAGTTTCTGGTTCACACAGGCAAACAACGAAACCCCCATATATGCGAATCCTTTTAATGCACAATATGTGGTGTTTTGCTTTCTCTGACATAAACTCATTCCACCTGCCAGCAATATTTAATCTAATTGCAGAGTTCTGTTTAATTGGCAAAGTGTGACTAGATGCAAGATAATTTTTATTTTTTTTTCACATGCAGAGATGCAAATGTAGCCCTGTATAAGTAGGAATGTTGGTTTGTGTGAGAAAGCAGACGATCGTGAAAACTGAAATGGCAGGCAAATGCGATGTCTTATTCTGGACAAGCCGAGCAACTTCTTTGCAAGAAGTGCAACAGTTTAGTGGCAAGTGGATTGCAGAATATCTGCATGTAACCAACATGCCAGAGCAAGCTGTTTCCTACAAGAACCACTCATCAACAGCAAAAGCAGTTAAACTGTCAGATACAAAATAGTAAAAGTGGGAGCATCTCAGGGGACCGGTCAGACTTGCTCTTGCATGGTTCTAGCCTTATTGGAGTTTGTCTTCTTTCTGCGAGGCATTCACTGCAGAAATTCCCTATGTTATTTCTTTTCCCTTGTGTGCTTAGCCCTCAGCTTGCCTGACCAGCTGGCCTCAGCTGAAGTCAGCAGAGGGGCGGCGGGCGCTCGGGTGTCCTGAGCTGGGTGTCTTGGATGCTGCTGCTGGGGCCCCGTGGTCACACAGGGGCATGGACACACTCCTTGGTCATCCCCTGCATGACTTCTGCTCTTCCAGACTGCTAGACACCTTGTGTGGCATTGGTGTTTGTCACCATGTGCGCTCCTGAAAGTCTGCTTCACAGGTTTTCACCTAAAAAAAAAAGTGGTGGCGGAGGCATTATGAAAATGTGGGTGGTCTGATGCATTCTCTGCATGTTAGACATTAGGTGAAAAGCAGTGAACGTTGCCTGCTGAGTAGTAGTACGTTTAGATGAGATGAATTGCTTGTCATCAGACCATCAGCTCTTTGATATGGGGCCTCTTATATCCCAAGACATTTCTAGCTCCCTCCTTACTATGTGTGTAAGTAAGTGATCCTCTCTTCAGGCTGTTTCAGTTATGGAAAGACTGAGCAAGGATTGCCTTCCTTTCTTGCAATTGATGTCTGACCAGTTTCTCTGCATTAGTAAGACTGAGTTTTGCCATGTGGAGCTTCCAGTAATTGAGAATAAAATTTCCCTAATTCCTGAGTTGATCAGAACTTTGGTTTTTGTGTGCTTAAAAAAAAAAAATATATGGGTGGCTGCAGAAAACACGAATGAACATGTTTCCTGTTGTCTTGAGGTCTGTGAAGCCTGTAGTATACAGATGATTTTTCCAAGATGCTTTACTTGGAAACATTTTATGGGTAATGGACATAGCCCATTATGTTGTGGTTTAAAATAATGACAGCTGTTTTTGTAGGTAAGTGCTGAGTCATTCAGATGTATGAGGTAGGGTGGATACACAGGCATATGCTTTCAAATTAAATACATCTCTTTTTAAAATGAATAAAACTATATTTGCATTAGGCACTAGTGTTTCTGGCTTACCTTATTCTTATGCGCTCTGATAAAGTCATTTAAAATCAAGTACTCTGCCCATTACATATCTCTTCAGCCAGAGACACTGGAAAGTACTTTAAGCATTGACAATCAAGATGCACTGAGGCATTGAGCTGGCCCATGACATAAGTAGCTTTTTTGTGCGAGTGCAGTGGAATATTTTCATTTTAGTTAGAATAATCTCAATAATTCCTTTAGGAAATGACTGAGAGCTGAAAAGCAGTTCTTTGTCATGTTGCACCCTCTTTTTATTTAGAGAAAAGAGAAAAAAGAAAAAGGGATCTGTTTTTTGTTTGTGTGTGGTTGTTGCTTTTTTTTTGTCTTGACCAGAAACAGGTGAATTCACTCACTATATGTAATTTTTGTGTTTGTGGAAGTTAGTAAGTGAGAATCACTTTTTTGCTGAGTAAATAAACACTGGTTTGCTTGCATTGTTTCTATTTTAAATCAAACAGAAGTGGTAGAGCTAAACCACCAGAATTTCTTGCTTAAATTCCATCTGTCTAGAAGCGTTGGATTAAATTTGGAGCCAATTAGTGATAGCATACTTTGGCTTTTGAACACTCCAGAGGGCTTGGGGTTTTTCTTCTCTATATGTCTTGAGATATGTATGAATATGTGTGTGCGTGTTTTTTTTTTTTTATTATAAACAATATATATTTTTTATAATGAACATGACTGAACTGAGCAGTCACTGGTGTTGGTAGATAATTTGCATGGCTGCTGTGTGGCCCCCAGGACCTGCAGATTTAGGGTCTTCGCTGTGCAATGCCAGAAAGCTTTCCTGCCTCATGTTAATCCTTACAACTTCTCAGCCTTCTGTCTTGTCAGCTCTCAAACCACTCGGTGCAGTGTATGAAAATATCTTCTCACCTATTGTTTCCTGGGAAGAATATGCATTGGAGTCAGGTTACTGCAAAAGCCATTCCACTATTTTGAGGACTGCCAAATCTCTGGGAACTGAGTGCCTTGTATCACGTCACTGTCGGTTGCCATCTGTTCTTAAAAATGTCAGCAATATCTGTTGTGGACAATCTGTTCCTTCCTTGCCTTTTCCTTTCTTCTTTTCTGTCTCACGTTTACCTTCCACTTGTCCCCTGTGATTATATGGAGTTTTGCCATCCAGTGGTGAGGAGCCTGTCATTTCCTGCCCCAACTCCTTCTGAAACGCTAATCTGATAAATACAGATGCTTTACTCCAAACTTCAGATTAGGTTCTGAACTTCCTTATTTGTCTTTTAGAAACAGTTGTGTGACTTCCAGTAGTTCTCCTGATTACAGGAGTAAAAGCATGAAGCTTAAGTGGCTTGTCACGTTTACCTTGTGAGCTTTGCATATAGTCAGGGTGGTTTAAAAATACATCCAAGTAGTGCTTTGAGGGACTGGTAAAACTGAACTTCTGACTGTGGGCGGAGTTATGTACTGGGTACCACCTCATAGCAGTTCTTGATATTTATACTTTAAGGTAATTTTACCCCGGATTGTTTCGTAGATACATTTTGCTTTCCTTCCAAGGTACGCTGATGATTATATTACCTTTATATAGTGCTATATTGTCATTGAACAGTTATGCCAGTCTGTAAAATAGAGCTTTTGACGACATCATCTGTGGCTGTTTTTTGTGTAAACTTAGTAAATCAGATTGCTAATGAAGTTGATTAGACTTTAGTAATGTACTTATGGGAGACCAGGTTATATACTCCATCTGCGTGAAGAAGCCCATTCTTATTACACTGTTTGTGTGGGCATTGTCTGACTTGCTAGCCAAATGAGAAATAGTGAGCCTTCTTCACAATTCATGTCTCATCTCTTGTAGCATAGAAATAACACTCAAATTAGCTCTCGTTAATTTGAAATTAGTTGATTCCCTGAAATAATTTCTGTAGTTGCAGTAGTTTCTCAAACACTTAGGTAGAAAACAAATCTGCCCCCTCTATGTTCTGCCTACAGAAAAGATCAGAAATAGAGGTGGAAAATGGAAATTGAGAACTTGCATTTCCTAACTCTTTTCTTACTAAGTATGCTAAATCACTAGTATTTCTTAAAGTCCATTTCGGTCAACTGCGTGATCTGTTAATATCGACAGTCCGCTTTTTAAAGAGGAGACTCAGACTGGCCATTCATCTGGTCCATAATATTTAAAAGGAAAAAAACAAATAAACAAACATCCAGTGCCGTAGGCATTTATCCATCAGTTTTGCTGGGGGAACATTGCTTAATTGTGTGTGAAACAAGCCTTTACTGCTGTGAGTCACACTGAATGGAATCGGATCAAATGAATGATCAGTATTAGAACTCAGACGGCAGAAACCAGAAGTGTTAGAAATGTGTGCATCTTCATGTGTGGGCATCAAAAAGGTGACTTTTGACTTGGGGTAGAGGTAGGGGTCACCATATTGCCAGAATTGCCATTAAAAATGACATTGTCATGCACAAGCTAACCTGAGAAAAGCATCCTTGCCTGCCACTTTTTGAAAAGGCTTGTATTCGTGCAGTCATTTTTAGTTCCCTGCCACACTACGCTGGGTGCTGCAGACCCTGATATAATGACAGAAAGATGTGAATAAATATGGCACAAATATGTATTTACTAGGTGGAAAACATTCTGAAGATTTCTTACTGTTAAACAGAGTTTTGATGGTCCTTAGATACAATGTCTTTTTGTTTTACGAACATGTAGAATGGAAATGGAAACATGGCCTACATCTGCTACCCTGCTCTAAGACAATTATACGAGAGTATGTCATGATGCTGTACAGCTTTGAACAGTTTTGAGTGCAGACTTGAATAAGAAGACACAGTCAGTCTTTGAATGAATTGTACTTTGGCTTGATGTCTGTTTTTTGTAAAAAGTTTTAATAGTACCCTTGTCTAGTGAGGTAGACCTGGGCATCACATAAATTGTCTGCAAGGCAAAGTAAACAAATTACATTTTCTTGAGAAAGAACAAAAACTGGTTTAAAAGATTCAGACCACTTAGATGAATAGCAGGTTAATTTATGTAGTCATAGCCATGCTCCCTTTTTGCTTGGCAGGCGTGGGAGAGATGCTGCAGCATGTATGCTGGCATTTTGGCAGTGAGCATGTTCCCAGGAAAATGGAACTGCCCATTCAACGTAGGAATGTAAGCTTTACTGAATATATTGCTGATTGTGCCAGATGACTATTCATAAACAGATTAACTTTGTGTTCCTCAAGCAAAGAACTGTTGTCACTGTTTCTCTCTTGTGAGCCATTTCTGAGTCGTCTTGAGCCAGCAGCACGTCTTCTGGTTTCGTTTGTATGTTCAGTTAAAGAATGATGTTCAAACTGGTTTTCAAACTGAAAAAAACCACATCTTTTTCATGTATAAAAAGTTTCTTGCCCACGTTCATTGAAATGCCTAGATATTCGATTTCAAATAAGGGAAGGGTAATTTAGTGTATTGGGTCTCTAATTGCTTGTTTTGTTTGAAGATGTCTGTCTTACATGTCATCCTTTCTCAAATGTGTTTTCTTGTTACTTCTCATTTCTCTTGGTGCTGAGATGTCCACTGTGGTATGTAAGGAGGTTAAATGATGTCTTTAAGGTCAGCTTTTAATAGCAGCCATAGTATTTTATGCTATGAAGTAGTTGACTCAAAACCAAGCTGAAGATGTTAAGCAAATGCAACTGCATCATAATTTGAGAAACCTGGCCAAACATTCAGTGCTCCCGTGGACAGATGCACTATATAGTTGCTACTGGAAAACTGTTCTTAACCCTATGAGTGGTAGATGAGAGCAATTGTAGGAGAGGATTTAAGGTGTCTCCCCGTATAGAGTGTCTTAAAAAACCACTGAACTGAATTGACAGTTTGATAAGATTCAGGATGGGGAGTGAAGGAACGAAGGATCCTCTTTCTTCCTGGAAAACCTTAGGCTAGCAGTATATTTTTCTTTCTTTGAATAGTTTCTGTAATACATCCCTCAGGTAAGATAGGACTGGATTTAAAGACTTAATATTTTCTGGGGGGTGTAAGAAGTAAATGTCATGCTTAATTCCACCCCTCCCCCCCCTAATTAAAACAGCTGAATGTGCATGTTATCTTTTCTGAACCAGGACCAAGAGTGAAACATGTCAGTCTAAGCAGTTTTTTTTTTTTTTAACAATAACTACTGCTGAATAAATATAGAGTTTAAATGCAAGTTCTGCTCTAATGATGGCCATTTAATAGAAGAATCTTAGCAACATCTGTTTACTCATGAATTTGGTGCCATGCATTGCTTTTTAGTTTATAAAATTAATGTCGTTTATATAAAGCTAGTCCCACTCCAGTTACTGTCTTATTAATGTGAATGTAGAGATGTGGAGAAGGTTCCTGTGCTCAAACAAGTAATTAATTTCAGTCTAGCAGTTTTGAGCAGCCATACAGTAACACCCTAATGAACAGAAAACAGATGGTTCTGTTTTCCCCGCACAGATTATGATAATTCATAGATGAGCTGTGAAAATACTATTATTGATTTCTCTTTGGCTTGGGTTTTTTAAAGTCAAGCAATAATTGAGGAGAGTTTGATTGTAAAGCTTTTTTTTTTTTTTTTTTTTTTTTTTTTGGAAACAAGCAGAGTCAGATAGTATGTGCTTTCCTCTTAGTGTCTTGACTGTTGAGGCTTGACATGAAACACTATCAGGAGAATAAAACTGAAAGGTAACATCTCATGCAGATAAAGCAGTTAACAGCATGATTTTGCATTCCAGAGGTTAAGACCAAAGCCTGATATTTGTCTGACAGTGGTCAGTGCTTCCCCTGAAGCTGTGAGGACTTTTCGCTTTTTTGTCTTTATCTGGAGTAGTTGTTTTCCACTTGGTTGCAAAGTGGTGGTGGTTAACAGCTTCCAGGTATCCTTCCACTGAAGGACTCTTGAGGTTGTTCTCAGGAGACAGCTGGGTGTGCAGTTGCTGTTCCCTCTTAAAACGTCTCTTTTAATATGACATAGGCTTTGTGAGGTGAGCTAGCAGAGCTTTCATCTTCAGTGGAGGAAAAACATATCAATCCTTAATGTCCTCTGTAAAAAGGGTGGTAGACTGGCTGTATACCGTTGGCTAGAGTCTGTTCGTGCGATTAAATCACACACTGTCCAGACATTTTCTTTCTCTGTTGTTTTTTTGTTGTTGTTTTTTCATTTGTTTTTTTTTTAATGAAAAGTGCAAACTGTCAGTGAGACAAGAGAGTGGTGCCCTGTGTCAGGCTATGGTCTCCTTTTGTCTGACATGTTCTTTGAAGTAGAATTTTCCTTTTTCTTTAATCTTAGAAGCTGTATACCAAGTCTTTACAAATCAGAGAGTATAACCATATTTAAAGTTGAGGTTAAACAGGAGTGAAGCAGGAATACATACTGCTTAGAAATGCAGATTTCATTGCATGTTATTTGCAACAAATTATATATGTAACTATATATGAAAGGGAGTCCTTGGAGTTCATAGCCACTTTTATACACTGTTGGCATTTTGAACTAAAATTTGTTTGGCCACCCCTGAGAACTGCATCTGCAATAAGATTAAAAACTTATGATCAAAATGAGGAATAACCATATATAACCTTTGGCAACAGCATATGGAATAACACTCTTTATTCCTTTGCCAGTTTTGCTTTCCTTTCTGAAACGTCTGCTCTGTATCGATGTTTGCTGTGAAAATTACCCACGTGCTCATTAAGCATATAAGGAGGGAGGCAAAAGAAGCTAGTTTAAAGGAAAAAAACTTTTATAAATTTAGAATACTTAATAGAGCAAAAAGTCAACATAAATTTTAACTGTTTTCGTAGGGCCCCTGGTGAATGTCCATACAAAGGCTGAAAAATCTGCTTCGTAAAAATAAGAGCTTTAAGCTCTGATAAGGTGGTCGAGGTGCAGCTAGCCTTGAGCGTTTCTCATGCCACAGATGCCTTAGCTTTAGAAAAATCTTTGGGCTTGTTTTCTTGCAAGGTCCTAGTCACTGCTGCATTCTCTATCCTCCTGGCTTGGTGCTATCAGAGAGGAAAATGGTGCAAGGGAAGAGAAGTTTTGCTTCTCATTAGCAAGCAACACTGTCCTTGGGTATGTATAGGTGTGTATATGTGTATGAACAGTAGAAACTCAGGCAGCTACCCACCGCTGCTGAAAAGACCATAGTAGGGAAAGCAGGAGGAGTTGGGCCAGAGGCAGAGCACTGTATGGGGGTGGGTTGGGATGGAGAGGGGGATAGTGGAGGAACACGTTACCCCAGCTCCACTTCCATCTCTGGGTGTGTAAGTGCACTCCTGAATGCTCTAATGCAGTTCCCCTTCATCCCGCCAAATAAATATTTATAAAAGAAACAGTGGTTAGTGCTTCCCGTTTTTGTGGTTCCCTTCTCAACTTAACTTAGCTTGCTGCAAAACATATCTTTTTAGCTTCCTTATTTTCTCCTTTGGGAAAGATGGTATTGTACACAGAAAATAGCAGTGCTGTCACTGTGGGCTCTACAAGGCCTGTCATAAAGTTGGCACATTCAGGTTTTGCATAGCAAAGTTTTGCTTGGGGCTACAGGGTAATGCTGTGTGTTGGAGCACTGCAGTAGATTTTCATGGGCCTGATCTGGAGCGCAGGACGCCAGATGCAGAGCTCTATTTGAAGACACTGCTTCGTAGTCCCTCCAGCTCAACACCCTGAATACTTGCCTTGCCTTAGGTGACCCAGCAAAAACTTAAAAATGTTTTCCTGTGAGGGACAGTGCTCCCTGGAGCTGGAGGATATGCCACTTGCCAGCTCAGATGCAAAGCAGCAGCTTAATGCCACCCTGCTGTCTTGGAGTAAAAGCTTGCAGGGGGGTCAGAGCACACACCGCAGCACTTGTTGAAATTCGGTTATGGATTCTAGGCGTGACAGACAGTTCTTTCAACATGAAGGTCTGGTCTTTAATAAGTGTTTTTATTTGCATATGCTAAATGCTAGTTTGTTACAGGCATACTGTATTTCTTATTGAATGCACCTTTTGCTGGGCACTGACACATAGACCTAGGCAAAAACCAGTTACTGAAGACAACTGTTTTTGCTGGAGGGAGTTATAGCAGAAACTCTGGAATGATGTGTGGCTTGCTTTGTGTGGACTTAGTGTATCAAATACTTGGTAGTTTTTTGAGTTTGCTGTGAAAGCATAGCCCATGCTGTTCCAGATCTTTCTCTTGTTCAAATTACAACCTGACTTTTACGGTTTCTTGCAGGCCAGCCCTCCAGATCTCTATATTGAAAGATTTAACGTAGCTCTTGGACAGTATATGGGAGCATTGCAGAGCATTGTGCCTCTTTTCATATATATGGTAAGTTTTAGAAAATTCTTTTCAAATAAAGTATGTCCATACACAAGATGCTGACTGAAAGTGAAAAGAATAAAATGCAGCTATAATGATTTTTAACTTGTAGAACTTAAGATTCATGCCTGGTTTTGCTACCTGCATAACAGTACTGATCAAGTTGTGTGGGGAGAGGAAGGGGAAGCCATGCTTTTAAATGTAGAATTTTGCAGTTGGTTTCTGCCCTAATATTTCTTTCCTGGGAGTGGGGGGAATGGTTTTTATTTTGATTGGAAAAAAGCTGTCCCAAATAGTAGGTCATTATTTATATCTTTTTGAACAGCGATAGTTTATTGGCTTCTTATATGTTGGCTTGGTAGTTTGGGCAGGTTACAAAGATGATTGTTTCTTGCTTTTAAATTGCACAGATTCAGACAAGACAGAAGGAAATGTCTCTTGGAAATGTCAGTCACTTGATAAAGCAATTTAGAGCGTTGACTGGATGAAGACAACTTAAGTTCATAGCGCTGTCAGGCATACTTGCAGAGGTTTAGAAACCATTGGCTATAAGTGTTTGTCATGCTGATTTTGTAATTTACGAAGTCTTCTATACCTCTGAAGAAGTTTGTAATTTGTATCATTTTTGTCAAAGTGCCAAGACTTTTATTGCTTTTTTTTATGGTAATGAATAGCTTAAGCTTGAAATTTGTCCTTCTCCCAGAAATTGTCCTTGCATTGGCATCACTTAGAAATAAAAAAAAGGAAATACTTGTTGGGAAAGAAACTTTTTTTTTTTAAAGAAAAAAAAATTAAACTGATTTAGATTAAATAAATCTCAAACTCTTCAAAATTATTCTCGTTGGTAGCTTCCCAGAGTTTGGGAAGCAGTATCTTTTAGAAGGATCTCCTATGTTTCAGTGAATGTATCTGAAACCAGGTAACTTGCTACAGTCTTTCGGCTTAGTGTTACCATACAGATCTGTTGCATTAAAAGAGGAATTTGCCTTTCTTGAACTGGGTGTCTTCTAATCTGCTCTTTTATCTAGTTAATACAGAATGAAATCCAGTCGCTACAGTTTCACTTGTAAGCTAAGGGATGTGTTCCTGGTGATGATTTTTTATTTTTCTCCTGGTTATTGTCATGAAATGCTGGGGAAAAACTGGGAAGAGACTTTTTCCCCTATTGCACTCAGATATTTTTAGATGCTAGCCATTTTTTCACCTATGTGTGCTTAACTTGTTTATTGCAGGCAGGTGTTTAAGCAATCTCATAATTTAATATTCATTTACAAATGGAGATAAGCTGTTCAGGTGTATACTTTTATTGAATGCTCGGTTCTGTCACTGAGGTTCTTCCATCACAGAGGTCAAAATCTATCCTTAACAATTAAGACTGCAGTAACTAACGTTGAAAAAATGTTCATGATAGTCATATAAACGACATGTTTTATCATTATAAGCTTTGTCTATATGACCAGACAAGGTATAATTGCCGAATAGACTTCCATATCTTTCTTTGTACACAGTTGTGATGTGGTGTTTGTATCTTCAAATGAGGAGTGGTCTGTATCCCATCATTTCTTTTTTAGAGTTTGAGTCTAACTGATATCTGAACATAGTAAAAATGGTTAATGAGTAATCAACAGACCTGTAAAATGAATAGTTAGATAGTAATTTTTTTTTTAATTTGAGAACAAAGAAAAGTGAAAGTACTCTCGTTTTAAAGGAGAAGCTTCTTTAAAGCATGACTAGTGATTTGTTCAGGCAGTAAAACTCTGTTCCTGCAAACACTTTCTCATTTAAGTAACTTAATTCAAATTAGGCCTGAGAGTTATCATAGAATCATAGAATGGTTTGGGTTGGAAGGGACCTTTAAAGGCCATCTAGTCCAACCCCCCTGCAATGAGCAGGGACATCTTCAACTAGATCAGGTTGCTCAGAGCCCTGTCCAACCTGACCTTGAATGTTTCCAGGGACGGGGCATCTACCACCTCTCTGGCTGTGCAAACCTGTTCCTGTGTTTCACCACCCTCATTGTAAAAAATTTCTTCCTTACATCTAGTTTAAATCTACCCTCTTTTAGTTTAAAACCATTGCTCCTTGTCCTATCGCAACAGGCCCTGCTAAAAAGTCTGTCCCCATCTTCCTTATAAGCCCCCTTTTAAGTAGAGTTAGTGACTTATGTGTTAGTTCTTCTTGCTGCCAAATGCAATGCTGATTTGGCTCAGCTATATGGCTGGTTTTGTAGGCTAATGTCAAATTAAGTCTCATACTTTTTCTCTGAAATAATTTATTAATCAGTGTTGTGCGTGATGTGGAAAATACCCCTAGAGAAGTCAGGATGAAAAATGTTTGCCTCTTAATTTTTTCCTGTGTGCATTTGGAAGTACTTTTATGTACAGCTACTCTTGCAATTTTACATTGTAATGTCTAATCAAGTTTTCTCTTATAAAGCAGCAGCAATTTCCTTTATTTAGACAAGAAAATACAATTAAAAAACAATTGCAAGAGGTGAAAGCCTAATTATTCTACAGTATAAATTACAGCTTTGCAGATACTTTAATAGATACTTTGAAGATATTTTTAGGTGAAGAGGACTAAGTTGTTGAACTCTGCCTTTTTATCAGAGATGGCAGGACTTTCCTTATTTGGTAGTGATGTGATTGCTTTAATGAGGAGTTTCCAAGGCTGTTGAGTTGCACTGATAAACTTTGTTCTGAAAGAATAATTATATTGCTGCTTAGGAAAACTTTTAATATGCATTTAAATATTTAAAAATCTATGAAGCCGAGGAAAACCTAAAGGTTTTTTGTACAACTGGAACATCTTTTTTCCCTTAGTGGCCAAAAAAGGCGTAGTATTTTGCCTGAGGCTTAGTCCTGTGTGTTTTGATCTCAACAGCAGCACTTTTCTTCTTTTTCCTGATATGTACCAATCCATGTTCGTGTGTGTGAATGGTGGGTGTACAGGAAGGGTGTTTTCTTAACCTGCTTGTATATGGTGACCAAGGTGTGTTTCAAAGCTTATCTTGAGTGATGGTTGAGAGGGCTGACTTTGCATTTGAGGGAGTTTCCTTTTTCCTTCTTTTGCTAGGAGCACTAGTGGTTTTCTTTTTCACGTGGTGATTGATTTTTTTTTTTTCAGTCTTATGCTGCTACAGTGGACTTTTCAAGAAAGCATGGAGACCCAAAGCATTTTTGTGCCTCCAAAATTCTGTGGGTTTAAGCTCCTTCAAATGTTCCAGGATGTAACTGCAGATAAAGCAAATTAAATTGGAAGTCAGCTTAGCACAGAGTGCTTTATTCCCACAAATAATTCCTAGTGAATAACTGTTTGCTTTGTAAATCTAAATGAAGTTATTCTGGATGCTTACAGGTTGTACGTATCACAGTACGCTGCACACATGAATGAATAAAAATCATATTTCCACTTGAAGAAAAATTAAAATCAGCATTTAGATGATATACTTTTTTCTAATAGGTTCTCAATTGTTAATTATACTTAGAGATATAGCTGAAAATCTGTTATCTTGTGGCATTAAATGAGCCTAACATTTGTGAGCGCTGTGGTTTTAGGACAGTTAAGAATTTTTTCATTGCCTCTAAAGTATTACTATTCTTACTGGGCGGTATTGCACTTCGTTGCTTATCAGCTAGAGGGCATTTTGTGTGTGTCTGTATACACAAATATATGTAAGCATGTGTATATATATGTGGATGAGATGATAAGCACTCTTATGTACTGTTTTTTCTCTTTCAAGTATTTATTGATCTCCTCTTAATATTATTAACACAATTATGTCTTTTAATGTTTGCTAGGTTGCTTTATGATATGGTGTTTTGTAGAAGAAATGCTTATATCATATCTGACTTTCTCAGTTACTGATATCTGCTTACCTTTTACCTGTCAGTTAGACCTTTAGGTGACTTCACACATTTCTCAAGAAATACTGGTACAGCCTAGGTAGTGACATCTTATACAGAAAATCTTCGTGTTTTTCCACTAACAAGAATGGGGAAGGTGACAGCTCTTCTGCTATCTCCTTTCAGCACTGTGGATTGGAAATGAAGTACTTAGGTGATTTTTAAATCACCTAAATAGGTCTATTTAAATTCATGCAAGTGTAGCACCTTTTTGGAAAGGTGTTTCCAAGTGAGCAAATGTGAAAAGTATTTTACAGTTGTTCTACGTATAAGTACTGTGTTGTAACTCTTCTCCTTGAAACTGCTGGGGGTTTTTTGTTGCCTTTCTAGTTATGAAACTTAAGGTACAGGCTTTCCAACTATTGAACAATAGGAAGCATCGCAGTTTACACATGTTGTTGCCAGCTGCTTTTAATGTAAGAAGGTCTGGAGGCTGGGAAAGGAACAGAGTAAGTTCTTTCCTTAGCTGGGTGCATCTCATCTGTCAACTCATAAGAATCAGTAGTCTGACATTGTCAGGTTTGATTCAGGTCAGTAGACTTGTGCTGAGATGCTCTGGTCACTCCTGTGTGTTGCACCAGTGGGTACATGGTAGTATGTGGTCAGGAAGCTCAAGGTGGAAATGGTTTAGGAAGTTGGGTCTGATGAAAGACTGTAGTAGCTTAACACTTCCTAGAAGATGTGTATCTTCAGTTGCTGTGAATTTCTGTTGCAGTGGCAATGCACCACTGACCAAAAATATTACAAATGAAGTTAGTCTGTTTCTTACAAGACAGGTTAATCTGTCTGCCGAGCCTTTCCCTCAGTCTCTGTTCGAAGAACAGGCCCAGGTGAGGGGGAAACAACTGAGTAATAGCCCTTGATAAAACCTCGACAAGTAGGACAGCTTCAGGGAGGGAACCGGCAGTAGGAAGTTACTAAATTTGTAAAAAGTCTTTTTAGGATTGTTGTCCATCACTGCAACAAACCTAAACTTCAGTAGGGGCAGGTATTCAGCCCTCGGATTACCTTTACTCTAACAGGTTCAGTTTTCATTAAAGGTAAATAACTGCTGCTGCATGCTTGCCTTGAAAATTTAAGTGTTTTCTGCATGGACAGTTTATTATGATATGTCTATAGTTTTGGTAATGGCCAAGAGAATGGGTTTCACAAAAAAAATGTAAAGATTGCTCTAATAGTGTTCTGAGGGTTTGTTCCAATTGTGATAAATGCTTTAGCGAATAGAACAACTTGATACAAAGTGTGGAAAAACCTTTCTCCCTTAAGATATCCTTTCCTCTAGTAGATCTCTGTTCTAAGTGTTCTGATACATTATTTTTTATTAAGTTGATTTTCTATTACAGTGTCTGTTTAACTCTTTTATACAAGTTGTCCAGATGAATTCAGTTGTTCTATTTCCTTGTTAGTGTTGTAACAATAGGAGATTTACCTTGAAACAATTCTTTTTTCCAGCATTTAAAACCCACCTATGAGTACCATACAGACAAGAAATCGTACTATTAATTGCATGCTGGGAACTGAGGAATAACACCAAATAGTACATTAGGTATAGAGGCACTCAAGGAACTCATGAATAGAATTTCCTTTGAGGGTTGAAGAGGTGAATTTATTATTAATGCTGAGTGGGTCAAGAAAATTGAATCCTAAAAATTTTAATGTAATTCAGTTTTGTATAGATTTGTATATATCCCTTATTTCCACAGCTGATTAATTGAGTAGCTATCCTCTGAGATTATTAATGAACCACAGAAGTGGATAGCTATACTGATGATTTATTATTGTCAAATACCTATTTTAATGGCTTAATCACTTTTAGACATTGGTAAAAATGTTTCTTTTGTTATAAACATAATATCCAGCCCTATTTTGGTGTTAGAGCATTTATAAAGTTCTAAAATGAAGTGTTTTTTCTACAAACTCCCCAGTCTGGGTCAATATGGAGATATATCTGTAGATATAGGGAAAAAAAAGTATGCATGCCTGTCTGTAAGTAGGTTTGTTAGCAATAGTACCACATGCATTCTTAATTTTAAATACATGGTTTTTTGTTGTACAGGAATGTTCTATTTAGTATAAATGCAGTCACCAAGGAAGCACTCTACAGGTCAAATATTCTACAGCTTTAAAATTTTGAACTATTTTTATTCAGGGAAAAAGTAAGTTTACTTTATTTGCTATTATGAAGAACAAACTTGAAAACTTCTGTCTTATTTTCCAGAATAAATTTTACATAGAAACCAAGCTTAACAGAGACTTAAAAGATGACCTTATAAAGCTGTTTACGGAACATGTTGCAGAAAAGCACATTTACAACCTAATGCGTAAGTAAACCTATTGAATTTTTCTTATAATGGGAGTCTGGAAAACTGCAGTGCTTTCAGATATTGCAGAAATCCACAGCAAATAGGGAGAAAATGGCAAATGATTAGTGAACTTAAATACAAGTTCCTTTTTAAGGCATCCACACAAAGAAATGTGGCAGACTTCAACTTATTTTTTTCAAAAATATGACTTTGTATGAAGTCATGGTTTTCTTGAGTATCTGGGGGAAACAATATATATTTTCCTGTATGACTTGTGATTATGACATAACAAATGTTTTATTGTCCTGTTGCTTATACTGTTACTCTTTAATTTCATTATCAAAATGTTGACAGGTATCATTAAGAATGTGATGTGGTCAAAGAATTGTGATACTCCTGGGGTTATTGTCATGATATACTCGAGTACTCCCTGCTAGTTAGTGAACTGCATAACAGAGAAACTGCTGTCAGCATTAAGCTAATGGGTTAATGCAAATAGAATATGCTTCAAGTGATATACTTCCCATTAAGTGCTCTGGTGGGTAACTCCTGTGATAAATTGCTGAGTTTGCCTGCAACCTGCCACCGTCAGTGTGTGTTTGTGTGAGCATAGGGACCTTGCTACTGGCCTGGTTAGCTCCTCAAGAGGGCAATTAGCAAAGGCAGAGATAATCGGACTTGGAGTTCAAACTGGAAAAGTTTGCAGAGCGGTGAGCAGTTGACCAGCGTGCTGGGAGAATTGCAACTGTAGGTGCTTTGTGCAACTGGATAGTTCCTGTGCCCCATGTTGAGTTCATTATCTAGCCTGGTGTACTCCTTTCTGTGACCCAGCCCTACTGCAGTGTCTCTGTTTTCATCTAGCTGCTCCCCTCCTCTTTTCTCAGAAGCAGTTGCTAGCTGTATGCGAAATGGAGACCAAATGATGGGCAAGAGTCGAGTATATTTCTCCTTTTGCCTTTACTTGGGTAGTAATGCCCTTCTCTCTCCAGTGAAGGGCTGGGGGAAAGGAGCTTTGCTATGTTTTTTAGGGTCACTGTGAGTTGGCATCCTGGGAGAAGGGTGGGTGAACAAGGTGACTACCCTGAGGTCAGGGAGGCTGGTACCCTAGAATGATGGGAGATCATCAGCTCTGATGCCGTCTTGTTCTTGCCATCTGGATACGAAGACCTTTTAGCCATGTAGCAGATCAGATCACCTTGGAAATAGCAGGACAATGAAGAATGCCCCACCCATGGACCTGATGTTTTATTTTGTGCCAAAGAGGTTTAATGGTATCGTGAAACCTGGTAAGATGATTGTTGCAACAGGATCATGGAAAATTCAGCTGATATTGCCTTAAAATTAAATACATTTAATTTTAAGTGTATGCATTTTTCAGGCAATGAAAACAATGTGGTTTTTTTTTTTCAATGACAAAGCAAAGGTAACACCGGTCAAATCTTTAGAACATAAGTAATGTCAGATGTGTGTTGCTATGTAATTCATTTTCTGTGGATGATAATATGAGAACCAAATAGAAATTGCAGATGAACTATTGAAAGGAAAAGACCTGTGGTTGTGTGTGTGTGGAGGAAATTAGAAATACTTCTCCCCAGCTCTGTGTTAGTTGCGGAACTAAAATTAAAATAAAACATTGAAAAATAAAAATAAGCTGTCACTGACTGTGTTGCTGTATATGGGGCTATTGTTTAATGAGCAAATTCCTTGGATTTCATTTCAGTCTTACCATCAGTTTATTAAAACTAAGTTATTTAGTTTTTATCTTACTCCTAAGTAAGATAATATATACTGACATGTATAAACTCCTAACTGTAATCTGACTTGGTTAAATCTTGGATAATAGGATCTTTAAATGAGTTAAAGTATGCCTAAATAAAATTCTAAACTTGCTAACAGATTCCTGGGAAATAATTGAAGACACATAGCACATGATATAGTACTGGAGAGGTGCTGAGAAAGTTCTAGTGTTTTATCATTTTCTGCCATTTTCAGCTGTTCTTTCTAGCTTGCTGAAATTCAGACCATAATATGTAAGAATATTACCTTCATTTTTGGAAGTGTAAGGGCTCTATGAAAATAGAATATAAGTCGAGTGTTTGTTAATTACTTCCCAGTGTCATTGTCAGTGTGTGGTACTGTTTCCTGATATTTGATATAGATTTGGTTCAACAGAAGAGTGGTTTTGTATTATGAGGGGGGGAAAAAAAGGTTTTGAGTGGGTATGCTTAGGAAATTAAAGTCAATGAAATTGTGCTCTATATAGAGAAATGGAATCCTGGGGCTGTTTTTTAAAGAAATGCTGCAGCTGCCACTTCAGTGAGAAGCAGCATGCCTTCCCTCTATTTTAAAAAACAGACAACAAAATCGGTTTAATCAGTTTGTGATCTAGACTCAGAGGACAAGAATAACATTTGCTCTTGCTCTTGAAATTTGTTGCTATATTTTTTGTACGAAGGGGTTTTTGTTTGTAGTATCTTGTCATTCTATCAGAGCCTGGAAGCTGACATTTCTATTTGAAGTTGTGTTCAGGAAGGACTGTAAGTACATTTCAGGTTCATTTAATCTAAGAAAAAGTTCCTGCTTCACTTCAGAAGACGGGGGAAAAAAAAAATGTCAGAAAAGCAGTGCAGCACAGATCTCTTCCTTAGTGTTTGATCTTGCTCAGACTCCCACTGGTTGAGTCGGCCCTAGTCCCTGTGCTGTGTGGTTGAAGGCAGGAACATGCAAAATGAACTCCTGGTACAATGGTCTCTGTGGTGGGAGCACTTATCTGAGTACTCAGTTGCAGAAAATAGAGTGATTAAGGTGTGAATTCATTATTTACAGAAGAAATATCGCCTAAGTGAACTTTACTTGGACAAATTTTGCCTGCAGAAACACCAATTTGGTTCCATTTTTTTGATAGAGAAAATGGTTTTTAAAAAAAAAAAGAGCTCTACTATCTAGAGCACTTCTGAGCAGTTAAAGTAAATACATAAAAAATTATATAACAGACAGATCCACAAACACAGTTGTGTTTGTGAAACACTTTTACACTCACACATATCTATCAAGTCAATGCTTTTCAAATTAAAGTGGATACATTTGAACTAAGTGAATATAACCTGATTATTTTCCTTACAAAGCCAAAGCTGGCTCTTGCTGATAGGACTGCTGTATTAAATGGCTCGGGAGAAGTTGCTATGTGCAGAACTACTTAACTGAATGTAACAAGCAAAGATATAGCATCTTATTTACAAGAAACTTCAGAAATGGTGGGAGGGAGGAAGATGCAGATAATACCTTCACTAGGGAAGGGATGATGGAGAATGTTGTCTTTGTTCCTGCTAGAGTCCTGCATGAGATGATTTTAAGCAGTAAAAGTCAGAAGTATGCATTTTCTCTCCTTATGCAGCCACTGTCTCTTCTAGTAGGTTAGACCTGGGTTTCCTGGACAGTACTCTCAGTGCCCTGGAAACATCCCACCTGTTTGTTCTTGTGTCTAGAAGAATGGCAATTATTGCAAATTTTAACTGTCTTCAGTGGAGAAAATGAATAACAGCTCCTCAAACTCTACTTCTAGTGCTTGCGGTAGGTAAAATTCAATGGCAGAGAGTATTTGCAGGTAACTGCTACTCCTCTCTTTTTGGAGATTGGCAGCTTAGTGCCCAAAACAAGCTTGCTTTTGAATCTAACAAAAGAGAAAAGCTATTAACAGCATACTGTTGTTTCTGCTTGGTGGATAGATCTCTTGGTTTCCAATTACAAGAGTTTGCAGTTACCCCTGTTCTCTTTCCAGAAGCTAAAAGGAAGGTGAGTGCTAGGCTAGAGTCCTGCTGTGGGAGGGTTGATGAGGTTCTCAACATCTCGATATTGAGAAGAAAAGCAAGAATAACTTAAACTGGTCATATTAGGTGAAAGCAGTTTTAGAAGGCAATCTGAGGAAAAGAATTCTCCTTATTCTTTACTTACAATGGTGTTTGTGGGGGAAGTAGGATGTATCAGATTGATTATGGCACTTCCAAGTAAGTGGTAGCCTTAGCATATTCCTGTAGTACTTCAGCCATTTATATCTGTGTGTGTATGAGCGGTTTCTTTCCTTCCATGTTAGTGTTTTGAGTTGAGAAAGCGGTTTCTGCTCATGTAGGAGCAATGTACTGGTAGATATCATTCAGTACAAGCTGGTTTTTCCCAAGAAGCATCTGCCTGTACTTCTGGACAGAAGTTACTCAACTAGGAAGTCAAGTGAACTCTATCAGAGGGAAAACCGCTTTCTTCAACACTTCTGATTTTGTTCCTATTGACTGGGGTAAGCAGTGAATATTTGCGTGTTCCCATCTTTGATCTGCTCTTGGGCCATGGCAAAAATGCCATAGAATAAGTAGGGCCCAAGACTTCATGGGTCTTAAAATTGTTATCAGGATCCAAGGTGATAACATGGCCTGTGAATTAGGCAATTCCCTGAAATTTACTGATTAAGAACTAGAGCATGGGCTTGAAAACATGTGAAATATAGGCAAAATGATTACTAAGGATTAAAGCATTAGATCTCAGCTTCTGGCTGTCTCAGATTTTTATTCATGATCTATATCAAGATAATTACAGAATTAGCTACTGAAACCTGAGCATACAGAGTGGTTATCTGTATGTAGATTCTAATAGCATGTAGGCAATTGTTGAATGTAGTTCTGCATGTCAGTGCTTGTGTGAGTTCAGAGCTAAAACCCAGTGTAAAAATGTATCACATGTAAAAGTAGCAACTTTTCTCATGGTTTCCCAAGAAAAAAATTTTTGTAAAAAGTCTGGGGGAGGGGGAGGAATCACAGCCTATTTCATTATGTTTGCAGTTTCTAATTAGTTACTGGGAAAAACTTTTCTCTGAACATTCTTACATACGACAGCTTTGTTTCTTCCCAGTTATGTCACTTGGATTCAGCTGTGGTGAAGAGATCTTGCTGCTGCATTTTCCTAGTTTTAGTTTTTTGCTGGAGGTATATTACAGTTCAGTAGAAGGGCTGTTTATGTTGGAAAAGGTTTTCCCTTATAAAGACGTTAGGAAAGCTATTTCCACTGTGTTGGTGCTTTCTGAAAAGTACCAGAAAAGTTAACTTGAAAGTTGGAGAAGGTTGCTAACAGCTTTCTGACGAAGTTGCGCAACTGCCCATTTTGGTTGCAGCAGTTACAAATTTAATATAAAATTACAGAGAATGAATTAAGTTATAACTGTTAGAGGTTGATAAATGTAGCAGGGAGCATGTTTCCCGTGCAGAGATTTTCCTGTTGTTTGTGCAGTGGGTAAGCAGGAGAGGGTGTGTTGCTCTGTGGGCACCCAGACCTACATACTTAGCAGATGTGTTCTGCTGTGTTGACCTCCAGAAGCCTGTTGATCTCAGTGAAGCAAGGGACCTTCATCTCTCTGGCTGTGTACTGCTATGACATAATGCCTTTCATTAATAAATTCCGTATCTAGCTTTTGTTTGTGAATACCTCAGGAGAAGAAGAACAGTGCAAAAGGCTGAGAGAAGGACTATGATTGATGCCAGGTTCATAGCCTGACTATACAGCCAAAACAGAGAACACGGGGTTTATTTTGATGTGTCAGGTTCTTTTATTCACTCCTTATGCCTCGCCCTTTGGCAGAGATAGACAAGAAAAAGATGGATTGGATTGACTTTTTCCCTGCTAGCTGGCATTTCTTTTTTCCCCCCTCCATTTTGACATCTGTCTCAAATGATCTGCATATGAGAAGCAAGCTGTCATTGCCTTGACCCACAGACTGCAGAGAAAATCCCCTGAAAAGGGGGGAAAACACTCCCATTATTTTTCAGCTTCTTACAGAAACATTGCCCCTACCCTTTTTCTATGCTGCCCTTTTGGATTTACATTCAAGAAGTTGTTCTCCTTTGTGCTTCTCATTTCCATGTCAGATCTGATGCTTATGTTTCATAAGGAAATAGCAGTTGGTTTCATAAATGAACTTGTTCTTGAATGGCGGTACTGAGTTGGATCAAAAGTCAGTGTAGCCCAGTGTCATGGTCTTGGCAAAAATTCGTAGAGCATCCTTATAGGTTTGGTGCAACAGAAGTTTGATGACCATGGTTTTATATCTTGAAAGGTATGTGCCCTGTAGGAAGAGCTGAAGGTTTCCTTGCATGGTTTAGGCTACCTCTACATTAGCAAGTGGTGTAGTGTAAAGGGAGCAGATCTACAGAGTATGAAAGACCTACGCGTTGAGGACCCAGTGTTCACTTTTTGCACGTGTTTTGGAGAGTTTTATTTCACGCTTGCTAATGTCTGGTCCTGATCTTGTCCAAAAGGAATTAAGTTAATATGCTCCAAGGCAGCTGTCATATGAACCAAGGAGCAGTAAGTGGGGATGATCAGTGAATTTGCTTCAAAAGCACATTTCTAATCTGAACTAAAGCATTAATATATAATCTGCCCTTAAGCATTTGAAATAACTATTATTCTTTTCTTTGAGACACAGAGTGACTACTGTGATGGCAGAAGCAATATGTTGTTAAAAAAATTGCCCATTTGATTGCTGAGGCTCTTTCCTCCTGCAATATATTGGATGTTGCTCAGCCCCTAGACACTGCTTTGCTCACTTTTTTCCTTAAAGTGTGCAAAATCAGTATGAGAAGAAAACCTGCACAACCTTACTCTGCCACCTTCATAAAGCCATGTTTCTTGCTTTTTAAGCTTAAGAATGATACAGAAAAGTAAAAAAGGCAGAATTACTTGCCTGTGGAGTGACTTGCTCTCTGTCTTTAGAATCAGCCTACGTGTCTGGATAGGTAAAATGGAACGAGAAGATTCATTCCTGAGGGCCTTAAAAATGAAGCAAGGTAGCAGAGCACTAGGAGAAAATACTGATTCATTTCAGTGTATTTGTACCAGACTAAAATGGGGTGATTTCTGTTAGAATTCCTCTACAACAAAAAGCTAATTTACTTTTTTCCTCAGATATAAAGCTGTTGAAGTAGCAGCTTTGGACAGCAAATGTTATGAGGGGCAAGAAGGTTCTATAGCATTGTGCTGGTTTTGGCTGGGGTAGAGTTAATTTTCTTCATAGTGGCTAGTATGGGGCTGTGTTTTGGATTTGTGCTGAAAACAGTGCTGATAATACAGGGCTGTTTTAGTTACTGCTGAGCAGTGCTCACACAGAGTCAAGGCCTTTTCTGCTCCTCACCCCACCCCACCAGCGAGCAGGCTGGGGGTGTGAGAAGTTGGGAGGGCTGGGACAGCTGACCCCAGCTGACCAAAGGGATATTCCATACCATATGACATCATGCTCAGCATATAAAGCTGGGGAAGAAGGAGGAAGGGGGGACATTCGAAGTGAATGGCATTTGTCTTCCCAAGTAACCATTACATGTGATGGAGCCCTGCTTTCCTGGAGATGGCTGAACCCCGCCTGCCGATGGGAAGCGGTGAATGAATTCCATGTTTTGCTTTGCTTGTGTGTGCAGCTCTTGCTGTACCTATTAAGCTGTCTTTATCTCGACCCACGAGTGTTCTCACTTTCTCTTCCAATTCTCTCCCCCATCCCACTGGGGGGGCGTGAGCGAGCAGCTGTGTGGGGCTTAGTTGACGGCTGGGGTTAAATCATGACAAGCATAAAGGGTCCTTTTTGAGATATAGGGAAGGGATGCATTTATTATCAAGTTCTTCGTTGAAAGTAATTTTTAAAGATTTTTGTGCATCTACAAGATTGTGAATCTGTTCAGTGTTAATTTCTGGCTTATTCTACATAGGCAAATAGTTTAATCCCATTACCTCCACTTCAAATTCCCATTCTAACCTTAAAACAACGTTTCCTTCCTTTCCTTCCTTCCTGTCTTCATTCCAAATATTGGTAGACAGAGATAACTAATAGTGAAAATCAACTGCAGTGTGTTCCATTTCTTTTCCAGCATGTGGGGAGTGTGCTGAGGCTCTGCTATTGCAGGATAATCAGCCATTCCTTCTTCTTCAAAACACTGAATTGGCACGTTAATGTCAGTGTGTTCTTAGACCTCAGTAGGTACTCTCAAGGGCTGTATAGGATAGCTTTTGTAGCTGTTAACCCTCTGTGCTCTGCAGATCTGATGGAATAATCAAGAATAACACACCAGTTTAAGGGTGGTATCACTAATATTGAAGTGGTAGCTGTGATTTGACAGGGCTAAGTAATTGTATTGTAACCGTATTGGAAACAGTACTGTTACCAAGTATTATAGAATAAGCTCATGTTCTTTAAATAGCATTTAATCTACACACAGATTTTGTCACTGAACTAAACTTTTCCTCAAAGAACTAAGTTATTTTAAAAAGTTGCAGCAATGTTTCTTATTTTTCTTGTTTCATGTTGATTAAGTTGCAGCACCTCAAAGTAGGGGAATATTTTAATTGGAAAACATAGTCTCAAATAATGACCATCATGTTTAATCTGGCTCCTTGGTAAAGAAATAGGAATAATGTTCCCATTTCAATAAGCCTTCATAAAATTGTAAACATGAAAATACCATCTTATTTTCCAGTTATAGAAGTCCAGAAGTCTGTATTTCTATATTTATAGCTATGTTTTTCATATTTATTCTTGTTACAACACTGAATATTTTCCATGTGATTATGACTTGGAATTTTTATTTTGTAGCATTTTTATTAGATACTTAATAAAGCTTTTGGACTATGTAATGAATATTTCAAAAGTAATCTGTGGCTTCATTAAATGCCTAGTGGCAAATGCTTAGTAATAAATACAACTTTTTATAGCATTTTTCTAACCTACATTTTAATTCATTACAAACTTTTGAAGAATTTAACTTGCCAAGAATTTATTTTTAGTTCTGTTTAAAAGAAAATAAAAATGCAGAATCACAAGGAGTTTGATGTAACTGCAAACGTGAGGGTTAAGCCAGAGGGAAGGTTGGTTTTAATGCAAAAGGCTTTTGAAGTTCTGGATCAATAGTTAACGTGTACAAATCGTGCCTGGCTTAAATTAATGAAAAGGTAATATATGATCAAACTTCATCAGTCAATTTAATAATAAAATAGGCAGCAGGTAAAAAAAAAAAAAAACAAACCCAAAACCCCAAAGAACAAAAACAACCAACAAAAAACCAACCAACCTCCCCAAAAAACTCAACCCAGAACAACAACAACAAAAACCTACAGCCACATCTTGGGGACACCAGCTGTAGCGGTTCCCTTCCTATTTAATTGCAGTTGGCACGTGGGGTTCAATCAAGTCCTTTGCATGGACTGGATTTGGGACTAAAGATTGAGATACAGGAACCGTATTCAAGGTGAATCTGATTTTATCACAGTGAAGTAGCAGGGTATGTGTGGTCAGATGGATTTGATATAATTTAGCTGGGAGAAAGGTAATTTGTTATACTATAGATTTGACGACGTGTGATCTGATGATATTCCTAAAGGGCAGAACTGCCAGGTGAGCCTGTGCTGTTAAGGTTTGTTTAGGCTGTGCACTGGTGACGGCTCCATCGTTACTGCTGTGCATCCCTGTATTTTTCACAGTTGTGTAAAGGCTCAAGTTCTGTGAAAATACCAAAGTTTTTATTCTGCAAAATGACATAAATATTGCGTATATATTGGAATTAAGTACTAAAGAGCACAGTTTGTACAATGGGATAAAGATCTGGAATACATTTGTTTTACTTTGTAGCTTTGTTAAGCAATCAGTTCTGCTTCTGTTGAAGACTGGAGAGCAACAGCTGACTAATGCCTTAGTTGTGGAAGCTGTTGGAGTTGTTTTTAATGGGAATACACTTTATAATTTTAAGTGCATTGTTGAATAATTACAACTTTGAATACATCTGCCTAAGCCATACTTATGTATGATTGGTTAAAATATCTTACTTTGAAGTTCTATTAGATTACTGCAAAGGGAGGAAAAAAATCTTGTGCGCTAACATGCAAAAGTTTCACTGTTCTGCCAGAAAAATTACATCTTTGCCAAGCAAAATAAATCTATTTTGAAAGGAATGTTGAAGGACAGAAAAAGATTTTTAGAATAGCCAACTCTTAGTTTTTGCAAGTGAATCTTGAGTTATGAACAAGTGAGTTTGAACTTGTAAGATACCATCTGCTGCTCCTGGAATTACTGGGGTCCTGGATCTTGCCCCAAGTACCCCACCGTAATTAGGAAGTAGCTTAAACCTTCATTGAGGGACAAGCTTCTTCAGTGTTACTTTGCAATAATGGAGTAACTCAGTTACTGCAGAGTGCCTGAAGTGCTACAGGTTCATACCTCACTTACGCCAATATAGTTCATCCACCATTCCTCAAAAAAATCCTGAGGCCGTTCTGGGTATTGTGTCTTACCTCAGTTCAACAATATTTCAAAGCATCTTGTATCTTTCTGCAATTAAAGCATTTCATCATGGGAACTCACACTTCTCTTCTTTGATTCTGCCATGAGTTATTTTCAAGACTATTTGCAGGTTAATGAACTTCTTTGCATATTGGTTACTTAGTCTGTAAAATACAATATTAGTTCATAAACACTGTGGAGGTGGTCAGATAGTATCATAGTGTCATTACCAGTGTCATTCATCTGAGGTTTAGTTTTATTCTGCCTCACCCTGCTCTGTCTTTGTAAATGCCGCAGGTGGAGCTTCTGGGAGTAGGTAGAAGGAGTCTGTGCAACTTCTGTGTTGTAGAGTCTCATTAATTCTAATAAAGCAAGAGCCAAAGCCTTAATATTTAGAGGTCTTTTGTAAGATTGTAAAATAACAGAGGTAACTTCAGCATGTCTGGCACAGCTGTTTCTATTCCTTAAGTGACCCTCTCTTAAGAAGTAATATAAGATTGAATGTTTAGGTAGGTTTCATTGCAAAACTGGAGATGAATTTGTGTGTGAAGAAGTTTTACATCTTTTATCTATTTACATCTTTGTCTGTAAACCTGCATTGAGATTTTTCGGATCTGTCCAAAGAGAGGAGTCTTGTTCATTCTTATGGAAATCATTCTGAAAATACGTATCCTACAGCAGTGCTATTCATTCTTCAGGTATTGATATCTAGTTTTTATACTGTATGGTTTAATGAATAGTATGTTCTTTTAGTTTTCTTTGTTGAGAAACAGGAAATATATACCATTACTTAGTTATATTGTTGAATATAATACCATCATGCTTGTATTTACTGACTGTAAATCAGGAGTGAGCGATTTAAATTTGCATTGTAGCATGTGGTGTAAGCGGTTGCAGAAACAAAGGTAAGAAATGTTAATTTCTGAAGCTGCAGTAAAGTGATGAAGATAATTCTGTAGGATTAATCTCCAGGTGAATTTTTCCACTGATTTTATTCATGAACTCCCTTTCTAATGCCAGGTGATGTGGTCAGTAATCTAGAACAGAAACAAGTGGCTGCTCATTTTACTTGCATTATATTGCAAATACATCTGTTCATGGTGTCTCAAACAATCACAATTGAAATGAGCTTCGTGGGTGAATATTACCTTAAAAATGACAACTAATATTGCATGTTTATAATGGTGAACTATACTCAAGATGTGAACTATCATCTTGAACTGTTGCTTGTACAAATAATTCTGTTGGTCAGCACCTTGAACATGTTAAGGGACTACTTGTGGGAGTGCTGTGGGGGTTTCATTAGCTGGAAGGGAGGGAGAAAGGGTAGAGCATCTTGCACCCCTAGTATGTCTCCAGTACCACAGGCTGAGAGGAATGAGGTGGGCCGCCAGTCTGGTGTGCTCATCACATCTTCTCTTTGATCCATATATACCATAAAATAAAAGTTTTCTTTGTCTCTGCCATCTACTTGTTCTATGTCATTTAAAAAAAAAAAACAAAACTGAGAGATGGCAGTACATACAACTGTGTGCTCAGGGTATAGGCACCATATTTCACATTTCATCCATAGGTGGAATAAGTGTGACCTGCAATTTTCCATTTACTCAGAGATATCCAAGTAGTTAGATGTCCTCTAGTTAGTTACGTAGTTGCGAGCAGCTTCCATTAATCCTTGGCTTTGTCCCCAAAGCAACTCTGAATAGCTCCTTTCTCCTCCACAGTACGCCCTGTACATATACAATTATATAAAGTAGCTTCTGAAATATTTTTAAACTGCTTTTGCTAGTTATAACTTGGATGCTACTGGAGAGCACATCTTTCAGTTTATCAGGAATAAAATGAAGAAGCTCTGTTAATTGAATTACTTTGTAATATCTATTAAAATGTTCAAGTGACTTTTAACTCTGGACTTGGTGGTCTTTAAGTCAGTATTAATTTTTAGGCTTATTCGGTTTTAAATAATTTGTTATACGTAGCTTTGGAACATAATTTGGTGTCTACATATGAAGAACAAATTTAGAATTCTCTGGACACTTTACAAATCTATTGGTGAAGCTTATGCTGAAGTAGCTACAGTCTAATTAAATATATATGTGTATATACACACATTGTATGGCTTGTGCATTACTGTCTGCATATCTTCCTTATAAAGCATTATCCCCTTTTAATTTTATGATTTGCAACTTTCCTGGCTGCCAAGAGGCTGTTTGAAAAATCTCTAGGAAAGAGGCTGTAAATATGTCATTACAAAACAAATCACAGGCTTTCACCCCCTCAAGGCTTCAACTGAAAGGAGCAAGCGCTTTTAAGATGGTTCTTTGTAAAATAAATTCATCTATAACAGTTAAATATAACCACTTTGACTAGTTGGAGGTTAGAAAAAATATTTTCTTTTTTAATCTCCCTATTGCATGAGCCCCTTAAACAGTTTCACAAAGAGACCTTAAACAGTTTCACAAAGAGAAGAACACGCTACGGAAGATTTTTCTTTTTATGGTAAGTACTGTGGTGGCAGATGCTGAAGAAAGAACTGGAAAAGCTTTGAAGTTTAAAACCCAGAGTCTCTACAATGTAAGCACAAGAGATACGCCCTTTAGATAGAATTGTAAGAGTTATTTCTCCTCTACATAGTGGGTACAGAAAGGTGTGTATACTGCTCAACTGCTTTGTAGAGGCATAAAAACTGAAAGGCAGCAGTTGGTTTAAACCTTAGTGATTTATTTTTTTGTTTGTTTGTTTCTGTGATTCAGATGGATGTACAAACCTCAAATAAATACAATGCAGGCTAAAGGCCTGGCTATTGTAATATAAGCAGTAAATCTGCCATTACCAGGTTTTTCCACAAGAGGAAGATGCAGTTATTGCAATGTTTACTACAGAAGAGACCAAAAATGAAATAGAAATGTTCACTTGTGTTTAAAAGGACAAACAACTTTTCTTGTTTGGTTTTTACTTTTCTTTACAGTACTTGTACTTCATTCATAGACTTTCAATCCAGCCTTAGTTTTATGGACAAGATGCTAAATACTGTAAAGCGAGGATTTGTGGATCTCCAGGTGTTTAGCACATTCAGTACAAGAGTGCTTCTAAAAATAATTTGTTTACTTCAGTTCTGCATCTGAATACTTAGAGCCATCGCTTCCTTGGTTTTTCCTCAGCACTCCTGCCGCCTGTCTGAAAATGGATGAAAAATAAGTTATTTCACATTTTCATCATACATAATTTGAACAGAATACTTCTGTTTAAAGGGGATGTTTTATTACTCTTGAGAATTAAGTTGTCAATCAGATACCTGGCTGTTTCCTTTGTGAGGACATCAGATAACAAAAGAAGCACAACTACTGTATTTCTTTGATAGAAAAATGTATGTGTAAGAGCCTATATTTCTTGATTAGACAAATGGCTAATTCTCTTAATTTTATTTCAGCTTTACTTTTGGAAGCTCAGTCAACGCCGTTTCAAATAACTCCTTCAACCATGGCAAATATTGTGAAAGGCCTGTATACACTACGACCAGGTAAAAAAGAAAAATGTTTCTAGGAGTCTCTTGTACTGTGGTTGTGATATGTTTTCCTAAATACGTATGCAGTCGCTGTCTATCTAATGCACGTTTAACAAACAAATGTGCATTGTGTTCTGTCCATCATAATGCTTAGTTCTACTTTGCAAAGGCCCTAGTTCTTATTGTTGCCCATCTGTGACCTGCACAAGGTACCATGTGAATACCAAATTCATTAAAAAAAAACAGCCCAACCCTCTACTCTGGAGACAGAGGGAAAACCTATTTCTTTTGCTCTGTAGAAATAAAGGAAGAAGGCTGTTTAATGAGTCAGTCATGGCAGAAGTTTAGAAGCATTGAAATGGTGAAAGTTATATTGAGTCGCACTTCAAACAGCCAGATCTTTGACATGGGATGAATGACTGCTTCTTCTATGAAGCCATTATTTGGTTGGTATTATATCATGGAAGAGCTTAATTTAACTCATGAGTACATCATGACATCTTGTGCAACAACAATTATATTGAGCGGAAAGTGGTGTTGCAGATTTTAATCAATTTTGTACTAAGATCTTTGGTTCTGTAAGTTTTGGAGAACTGAGTAGAGCTCTAGCCTGTGTTTGAAAAGACTTTAGAAACAGAGTATTCAAAATATCCATAAATAAATGGTACCTGCTTTCCTTCATTTTGCAATACTGATACTTTCTTCTTACCTTGGTGTGACCGAGAGGAGGATTGTGTCTGAGCTTCAGTCTGGTTTTGCTTTGCAATCCCCATTTATAGAAATAGAAATGAGGATGGGAAAGCTTTACAAAAAAAGCCCTTTTTTGTAGTGCAATATTTAGCATCTATACAAGCCAGGAATGTGGTGGACCCTTCATTTACAAAATGCATGGATAAAGCACTTTCAGTAAGCAAGGATTATTTTTACAACAGCAAAATTAACATCCTACCATCATTTTTAAGGCAGTACTAATTTCATTTTTATAAACTGTTCAGTACCAAAGAAAGGTATATACGTAAGTATAAAAGTATAATTCTTCTGAAAGCAGCTCAGTATGGTTTTGTTGTACTGCACTTAATATTGTAGATGATGGACTTGTGATTTCCCAGTTGTCCATTTCAGATGATCCCTGTCTTGCTGTCTACTTCATAACACAACAGATACTGGTTTGGGTTGGTATCATGGGCCTAATCAGATTTTTGAATAGTTGTCTTATGTCTGTAAGATCTGTAAATATAAAAAATGTTCCTACAATTTGTGATATCTGCTTTCCATAGCTGGGTACGAAGACCCAGGTGACTGACTTTAAGCTATTGCTTAAACAGATACACATTTGCTCTAATTACCTGCTCCTCAAACTTCTCAGCCTCTGAGAAAATGAGCTTTGATGTTATTTCAACCAGAAGAGCACAGGGTAGACTTCTTGATGTAAAAGGCTGCTCTTTGGTGATGCTGGTTCTTGAGGATGAATTCTGAAACAATCAGGGCAAGAGTTCCTCTGAGGTAGTGCTTCTCACTTACTCTGTGGGACATGCTCCGTTGGATGTATCATGGGGACTGGGGAGCAGATAACTGGGGAAGTAAAGCAGAAAATGTGGCCAGTGGGAGGTGCTGGGGGATTAGAGCAGCACTGGGAAGTGTCTTTTTAGGCCGTGCAGAGAGCAAAAAGAGAAGTGATGCTGATGTGGCTGGTGGCCATGGGCTTTCTCTTCTCTTTCTCTTCTTTAACTTTCTCTTCAAGTTGGAAGTACTTGACAGCTGTTAGACTTCAAATGTTGCCAGAAAAGACTGTCTTCTAATTCTAGCTCCAGCATGTGGTGGCCGCATTAGAGAAGGCTGAAGCCTGGGCAGGTGCTCAGGCTGCTAGTTGGCCCACTTAGATTTAATCTGAAATTCTCTTTTCACCTCACCTGTAATGATCTGGCAGTGGCATGAAATACCCTACCACAGTATTTCATGTTGTGAATTCCAAGTCAGTTTATTAGCTTGGCTACATTATTCAGTAGCAGTAGGTTTTTAGTAGGTAACACGTTCTACGTGGTACCTTTTTACTGTATTTCATAAGATGAAAAGTGCCATTTCATGTCTGTAGAGTGTTGGTTTTTTTTATCGAGCACTGCTATGATCTGGGGGATCCGGGGAACTACAGGCCTGTCAGTCTGACCTTAGTGCCGGGGAAGCTTATGGAGCAGATCATCTTGAGTGCCATCACATGGCACATACAGGACAACCAGGCAATCAGGCCCAGTCAGCATGGGTTTTTGAAAGGCAGGTCCTGCTTGACTAACCTGATCTCACAAGGTGACCGCTTAGCAAATGAGGGAAAGGCTGTGGATGATGTTTACCTGGACTTTAGTAAAGCCTTTGACACTGTTTCCCACAGCATTCTCCTGGAGAAACTGGCTGCTCGTGGCTTGGACAGGCGTATTCTTTGCTGGGTAAAAAACTGGCTGGATGGCCGGGCCCAAAGAGTTGTGGTGAATGGAGTTAGATCCAGCTGGCGGCCGGTCACAAGTGGTGTTCCCCAGAGCTCAGTATTGGGGCCAGTTCTGTTTAATATCTTTATCAATGATCTGGACGAGGGGATCGAGGGCACCCTCAGTAAGTTTGCAGACGACACCAAGTTGGGCAGGAGTGTTGATCTGCTTGAGGGTAGGAAGGCTCTACAGAGGGATCTGGACAGGCTGGATCCATGGGCTGAGGCCAACTGTATGAGGTTCAACAAGGCTGAGTGCCGGGTCCTGCACTTGGGTCACAACAACCCCAGGCAACGCTACAGGCTTGGGGAAGAGTGGCTGGAAGGCTGCCTGGTGGAAAAGGACCTGGGGGTGTTGGTCAACAGCCGGCTGGATGTGAGCCAGCAGTGTGCCCAGGTGGCCAAGAAGGCCAACAGCATCCTGGCTTGTATCAGAAATAGTGTGGCCAGCAGGACTAGGGCAGTGATCGTCCCTCTGTACTCGGCACTGGTGAGGCCGCACCTCGAATACTGTGTTCAGTTTTGGGCCCCTCACTACAAGAAAGACATTGAGGGGCTGGAGCGTGTCCAAAGAAGGGCAGCGAAGCTGGGGAAGGTTCTAGAGCACAGGTCTTATGAGGAGCGGCTGAGGGAACTGGGGTTGTTTAGCCTGGAGAAAAGGAGGCTCAGGGGAGACCTTATCACTCTCTACAACTACCTGAAAGGAGGTTGTAGCGAGGTGGGGGTCGGTCTCTTCTCCCAAGTAGCAAGCGATAGGACAAGAGGAAATGGCCTCAAGTTGCAGCAGGGGAGGTTTAGGTTGGATATTAGGAAATATTTCTTCACTGAAAGGGTTATCAGGCATTGGAACAGGCTGCCGAGGGAAGTGGTGGAGTCACCATCCCTGAAGGTATTTAAAAGGCATGTAGATGTGTCACTTAGGGTCATGGTTTAGTGGTGGACTTGGCAGTGCTAGATTTACCGTTGGACTCGATGATCTTAAAGGTCCTTTCCAGCCTAAAAGTTTCTATGATTCTGTAATGAGGGAAGTTAGTGCATTCTTTTTTGTTTAAACCACCTGTACACTAGTAATGATAATTTAGTGAGTTTGCTGATTAAAGTCTGTTGAAGATTAAAAACTCGTGATGTGCCTTAGTGAATACATTTAAAAGCATCCCTTTTGTTCCAAGTAAAGTTGAAGTTCAAGGTAACTGCTACAACCTCTGGAAAGTTGGGCTTCAGAAATACTTGAGGATTATTTATCTTTCTTAGAACTTCTTACACGGTTGCTATAAACCCAATTTTCATCTTTTGCTCAGTCTTCTGTGTTTCTTATCATCAGCCTTGAAGCAACTTTAAGGTAAACTGTCTTGCTTCTGTAAGGCAATATTCAGGGTAGTGAAATTAAATCACATTTCTATCCTGAAGCTGAACTAATACAGGTTAAAATTGTATAATGAACATTAAAAAGTGTTCATCTAAGCTTTGGAAGATCAGTGAGAGAATTATATTAATTCATTTGAAATGGGGGATGGAGAAGCAGAGTTGTGTGATGGTATTACTGTGCTTTCTAGAAGTAAGGCTTAGGGAAGAGATGTGTAAATTTTGTGAATACGCTTCCCAGAGTAAAGTGTTACAAATGATCTGATTATCAAGGTGAGTTTGCTGATCATCAGTGCCTGTCCTTGAGAGTGTCCAGAGACTCAGCAGGCCCTGTGAGATACAGCAAGAACTGAATTTCAATTTGAAGATGAGGTTAATGACAAAAAAAACCCCAGTAATTCCTTTATCTACATGTAAACGTCTGATTTCAACAGTCTGATTATTTGTTCTGCTTTAAGGCTTGGTTTCTGTGGGTTTTGGGGGACGGTTTTGGGGTTTTTGGTTTTTTTTTTTATTTTTTTTTTTTAAATTCAAGATCCTAAAATGTGTTTAAAATAGAGCAAAGTTACATTTGTCAAAGAGTAAAACTTTCACAAAAGATCTCTTCCATGTGTTTTGTTGTTGTTTTCCCTCTTCTTACAGAATGGGTACAGATGGCACCAGCTTTATTTTCTAAATTCATCCCAAATATTCTACCCCCTGCTGTGGAATCTGAGCTTCAGGAATATGCTGCTCAAGACCAGAAACTTCAAAGAGAGCTTATGCAGAATGGATTTACTAGGTAATAATTATTAGTCTTCAGTAGCAATTGTGCTGGACAGTGCTGAAATGGTAAAAATGAATACACCTAAAAATATTGAAGAAATAATTTAAGAGTTAATAAAGAATCTTCACAGCTCAGTATCTGAAATACGGCCTTATTTTCCACACACTTTGAGCACTACCAACCCTGCAGATGGTACCAAAAAGTAGATGATCAGAAGTCTAGAAATATTTCATGAAACAGATTGCTTACAGTTCATGCCTCCCTGTGTTTTGATTGCACTTCTAATGCATGATCATGCTCTTATTCAGCCTTTACTTTGGCCATTTATTTTCTATAAGCTGACTTTTTTCATGATGCTTCTGAAAATGTCAGTTGATGACTTTTCCTTATTCTACTTTCAGAGCTATTTATACAGTCAATGTGTTTATTTTAAATAGGCATTTCGCTTCCGAGTATTGAATTGGGGGGAAAAAAAAAGAACAAACAGTAAAAGAGACAGCGGAAAATTTTCATAACCTATATTGTTCACTCTGGGCTGTCCCTGTTGCTCTATGCTCTTCTATTTAACTGCCTAGACAGAAGCACAGTGCTTTCACCACAGCAGTGTGCCACTTTTGCAGTAGTCTGACAAACCAAGATCAGGCTGGGGAAGTGATCGTGCTCTGTGCCCGAGAGGATTGTTTCTGCATGAAGAGAATACATCTTCATCTTTCCAGTTACCTGTGCAACACTGGGAATCTGGTCCTGTAGTTGGAATACCCACTAGATGTGGGTATGTTTAGTGTTAGATGTACTCCTGGATTTCATACCCTCGTGTAGTTTTCCTCAAAGGTAATCTCTCTCTTCAAAGCTTGGTAAATTATTGAGCTTCAAAACTCTACTAATGACCCAAATACAAATGGTATTGTAGACTTACTCCTTGTAAGGCTTTCTGTTGAGGAAAAGATTTTTTTGATAGATATGCATGAGTTAAGACACTAAAAACAAAGCCATAAGAGCTTGGGCTGAGAAAAGCAGTGTATTTGGCCTGAGAAATAGAATTTTGATACCTTGAAACTGAGTAGGCATATAATGCTGACAAAAGAATGTAATGCTCAGAACAAAACAAAAAAAGGAACATTTTAGTTTTGTCTAACTTTCAATTTTACTAATTCTGTAGGTGGCTTATAGTTCTGCTTACAACTGCATTTCACCAGTTTCACACTTCATAGAGAATTAAAAATGAAGTTTCAAGTAGTAACAGTCCATATCCACAAAAACAATCAGATTCAAAAACACTTTTCCCTAGGTACCTGAAAATAAGACAGGCTTGTCAGCTTGGCTGTGAAGTTCTTTGGTGGGTACTGTGAGTAGGATACTGTATAAAAGGCTAAGAAGGGCAGTAGGGAGGATACTGACCCTTGCAAAGGCTAGATGCCCCTGTGGTGCTCTCTTGTTAGAGACTTGGTGGGATCCTCAGAATGTATTTTAGCAACTCCTCTGTTATGCAGAAAAGTAATTCTCTAGCACTGGAACTAATGCAAATCTATAGCAAACTGTTTCTGTCCTGTGTGATAGGTGGGGACAAAGAAGAGATTAGGGCTTGAGGATAGTAATACAAGGAAGAACGAAGTAAAGGTTTCTGTGTCACATATTGTTTGCAGAGTCTAATTTCTAAGAGTTCCTCTTCCTTTTGGCATTCTGCAGTATGTGATCTTCTGGGTATTGGACACGTGAAGAGTTTTGGTATGCCTTGTAGGTTTAGAAAATTGGCCCCCCCTAGCCCATGCTTTTGTGCAACTGCTGTTTCTATGTAGCTTGTTTTCAATTTATTAAATAAAAATGCAAAATAAAACTTTGCAGTGGAATAACCGATTGATGACATTTAGTCTCTGATGAATGTGTTTTGCATGGTATATATGGTTGTGCTGTCAGGGAGTCAGTGCAGTCTGGTAAACATGGAGGTTATATAAAGTGTTAGAGTCGAGTCTGTCATCATTAAAAGGACACAGGTAAAAGAAAACTGAAGTAGAGTTAATATATTTGCTACATGGCATTTTGCAGTGGTATTTGAAATGCATTTTGCCTTGAAATGTATTTCAAGATGTAATATACTTCTTCCTCTGTTATGAACATAGGTTATATTTATTTATAACTTTTCAGAATTGCTCTGAGGTTATATTCCTACTCATATAGATGTATATATTTATATGTATAAAAGGGTTGTTTTTCTCTTTTACCAAGTAGTGTGCCAAGTCTGTTCTCTTCTGGGTTAATATGAAATGTCATCTGTTCTCCTCTAATTGCGCCAAAAAATGGTGATGTTTTGCTGCTGCATTTCCTACAACAATAACCGCGAGGAGCAGAGCACAGTGAGGTGTCTTCAGCAGCATTAATGGCATGTCAGGTTCTAGTTGAAATAGTCAGCTTATCAACACTATTAAATACTGTTGTTGCAGAAAGTGGGAACACAGGCCAGTTGCTTGGCAGTATTTCTCTTGTGAAGGACCTTAATCAAGGCATACACAGCAGGTCCATCACCTTAAGAGTGGTTTCAGGGAAGAACACTTCATATTATCAGGAAAAAACCCCAATATCTACCAACTTCCAGCAGATAAATGTGAAATTATAACCACTGTGATGAAAATATATTGGAATCTCTCTTCCTTATATAACAGTATCAGTAGCATATCTCTATCATCACAAGAAACTTGTGAAGCAGCAAGATTTTCCAGCTTTAAGAGTTTGTGTGCACAAGAATGAAAGGAAAAAAATGTTTTCCAAATAGATGGGAATTTGACTTTGGGTTTTCAGGAGCAATGATGTCAACTGGTGTTTATCCAACTTTAGTTATTTATTTAAATCTTCTGCTTGAAGAGGGAGTGCTGTCAGCTCAGACTTGCTTAGAGTCCAATTGTTGGGTTTTCAGGAGCATCTTACCTCTTTAGACTGATAGATGCAGGGTTTTTCACATAGTTCTATAAAGTTTGGTTCAGGAACTTGAATTAAGGAAAACAATTTTGTGCATGACTTAAGACCACACTGCATATGAGCAATTTTCCTCATCTTCATTTTGTAAAAAATTACCCTATGAAATCAAACCTACTATCTTTAACGAAAGGATGAGCTAATTAAATCTATAAAATATAGCTTATACTTCTGTTTTAGTAAAATGAGCATCCTGCAGTCATGTGTTATTGCTACTATGTTTGCATTTTGTTTCTGAAGTCTGTAAAAGTTGATGATCGTGCTGAGGTATTTCACTATTGTTTTCCCTTTTTTAAAATCATAGAACGGTTTGGGTTGCTAGAGACCTTTAAAGGTCATCTAGTCCAAGCCTCCTGCAATGAGCAGGGACATTTTCAATCAGTTCAGGTTATCATGAAAATACCTTTCTTCCCCTTCTTTCCTAGAGGTGACCAGTCACGCAAGAGAGCTGGAGAAGAGTTAACTTACAGTAAGTATGCATCTAACCCTGCCCTCCACCGTGCTGCAGTCTGAGGGGTTCGGCATACAGGTAGTGGTGGACTTCTGGGTTCTCAGGGCTGGCGAGGTGTCAGAGGCTGCATCTCCACATGTAGCTAGCTGTCTGCCAATGTAACCTCTACCATTCTAAGTAATAAGGCAAACTTCTTGCATCTAGAGCCTGGCTAACTGTGCTAGAGTCCCACAGCCACCTGTAAGGTAGTAAGATATCCTAGCTACCGAGGCCAAGATACTTGCACTTCATTTACGCGGAAGCTGAGGTCTTGAGGAAAAAGAACGTAGTTGTCCCAAGTCTCTGCCTGGTCAGGATACACATAACAGGCAATGAAATGATGAGCCAGTCCACCTCTGATACAAATCACCCACTGGTGATGCATGTTTCTGTCCGTTGATAGAACGGAGAGTTTGGAGGGGTTGTGCTTTTCAACTTGGAACCCTCAATTACGTGTCTAATGCAACCCGGGGTCGACCTACATTGGGATACTAAAGGCAGTATTTGGCTACAAATGTTCGAGTCGTGCAGCAGGGAACTTCTCTTCCATTTGTAGATGAAGTCTCTTGCTGCATGTTTAACTGTGAGGTTCTTCACTTTGTTACGGCCTTAATTTCCCCCAGTATAGATTAGGGAGTAGGGGGAAGAGACACAGGGAGGAATGATATTTCCATTCTCAGCTGGTTGCTCTACTGCAGACAGCCCTAACTTGGGCGCAGTCAAAGGTCACACCTTCTGTGCTGACTAAATGGTCAGTGGTCAGGAGGGAATATAGTCCCATACATTCTAGGTTAGGATTGAAGTACAAGGTCCTGATTGTCATTAAATAGCCTTGGGGACTGGGGAATAGTATCTGTTCTGGTACTGTTGTTAACTTCAGTTCATTTTATTGCATTCTTTCCACCAAGTTTCCTCCTGTGCTTTCAGCTGAGTATGTTTGCTTTATTTCCTACCATAAAATGTCGTACAGTTTTATGATGAGCTCTTATTACAACCTGAAATGAATGAATGGATGTTTACATGGTATATCAGCTTCCATTTACACTGTTAATGTTTTGCAGGCAGTGCTGGTTTTTGAGCTGTTGGGGGAAGGGGGGCAAAGGACATAAGGTGGAAGTTTAATATGAGAGAATTTCTTGAACTTTTTGTATAATTTCAGATGGCTCATCAGCTTGTGCAAGCTCCAGGGGGTACAGATAGTGAATATACTGGATCAGCTTCTATTCCTAGCCAGAACAGACACTGGAGGAGCGCAGGTGGTATCCGGAGCCTCCTTTGGCAACTGCTGATACTTGAGCTCTGACACGAGCTATGCCTCAAAGAAGAGTTTTGGACTTTCTTCTTTATATGATAAAATGTCAGTTGCTGCTACAATTGGGATGACTTTGAAAGACGTGATTCCTTGGTCTGGCGTATCAACAAGTTCACGTTCTGCGATTTTTGTGAGGAATGCACCTTGAAAAACAATCCTTTCAAAGTGGAAACGGGCAGCCGAAATCAGCAGCTTCCAAAAGCGTTAGAATGGAAGAATCTTTTTTGCACTCTTTTCTTAATATTAAGGACATTCTTAAAACTAGTTAACACGTCAGTGTATTAGTTTTTAAACTTCAAGGTATTTTCTGGAGCTTTTACTTAAATAATAAGAATAAAGTTTCATTATTTTGCAGTATTTGTTCATTAGTTTAAAAATTGTCACCTTTTAAGAGTTGGTCCCATATAAATGTATCTTCTGTCAGGGAGTTTTATATTCCAGATTTTTCTTTTATCTCTTTTTTTGTTACTTGGTATTTTGAAGTCTGTTTTCCTATGTGTTTGTACTCTGTGCCTTCAGCTTGTGCACTTTGCAACTTTATAGACCATATTTTGTTACTGCAAAATGTGTTCTTGAGGAAAAACTTGATGTGAGCAAACATGCTGCAAAGTTGCACTTTTCTCTTGCATTAATGGGAGGTGAATTTAAGGAGGAAGGAAGAAAAGTTGAACCTATCACCATCACTAATAGTGACTTGGAAGTTTGTCCCCTTTTATTTTTCATATGTATTAGTGTTTAATGCTGGGACCAACTCTTGTAGAACCCCTCTCATTGACTTTTCATTGGCTTCCATAATTGCAATAGATTGAGATGTGAATTCCAGACTGAACGAAATACTAAGATGTGTTTTATGCTGTGCTATGTAGAAACATTGTGGGCAAAATTCTCCAGTCTAGTAGGTCTGCAGAGTGCATCTCCGTCAGCACAAACCGGATTTGCACCTGGTTGATCAGCGAACAATGGTACCTGCCCAAGATCACTTTGTGGCTCCTGTGCCATTTCTCCTGCTTCGGGGATGTGATGGGGGTGTGATAGTGGATGTAGTCAGAATCAGGGAGTTGAGGAGTGGTCTAATGCATGCATGTGTACCCATCGGCCTCCCGCTTCCAGTCTTCTATAAACTCGGCTGGAGACCCAGCTGAGCCCAGTTCCAGGAGATCTGGACCTATGGTCTAAATCCTAATGATTGTGACATGTATTTTAATCAGTAGTATGGCTAATGCAATTCTTTCATGAGGGGAGAAACATACTTGAAAAAGCAGTTTGACTACAGGTTGGTTTTTTTATTACTATGGATTTATTTTTTATCACGTTTAGTTGTGAAGAGAAATGAGTTGGTAATATAAAATCTTTCTGAAGTGAAACAAAAGTTTGTTCAGTTTTGTCTTGCAGAACTCTTATGCCTGTTTAAAAAAAACAACACACAAAACCCCAACACAACCCCCTTTATGCTTGCATGAGTTCATTACAAAATGCAGGAAAAAGACAAAAAATAGATGCGGCAGGGACAAAGTTTCTTTTTGTTTTATAGCCAGGCTTCATGTAAATGACTTTACTTCTATCAGTTTCACGTCAGCCACTTTGGCAATGCCGTTAGTTTGGGGGGGGAGGGAGGGGAGGAAGAATGAGGAGGACACTGCTGTGATTGACAGATTCAAATCTGATTTAGCTATATATTTCTTTGCATATTTGCAAAGCCTATTTAATGTTGAGGAAGTTTTTTCTTTTAAAAGTAAAAATGAATGCTTTAGTGGTTTGTTTTCTATGTAGAACAATGCCAGCAGTCTAATCTCATCCCCAACAGTGGAAAACCAAACCACTCCGAGTAGGGATTTTTTAAGTGTTGATAGTGTTTGCTTCAACTTTGCTACCAGCTGCTTAAGTTGAAGCAGAATTAGATAAAAACAGGGGGTTTGAAAATTCTGCTGAAGTATGCAGTGGAGAAGTTAATGAAGGCTAATAGGGAACAAAAATGATTTGCCAGCTTCCAGGTTTTTATCAGTTTTGGCTTTAAACAAAATAAAACCTCTGATAGTGTCGTTAGCTTTAAAAATCACTGTTTGCTGAGATTATAATATTCTTGAGTTAAGAATAGATGCATTAACCTAATTTGGTTAAAGTTTGTTTACAACTTCATTATCATTCTAGTTCACATAATACAGTACTCAAGCTCTGTCATCTCTGTCAAGTGATTACAATTTTTTTCTGTTCTTAAAGTGGTTTTACTGATTCAAGTTTGTAAATAACACGTAGTGCTTTTGCTTCATGTTTGAGGCAAGGGGTCAACATTCATTTTACGTTGCATTATGTTTGGGACACAAACTTCTAGAACAATAATTCCATCAAAAGGTAAAGCATTCCTGTCAGCGTGGTTCACTTCGTATGCACTGAGTAGTGCTTGGATGCTTCTCAGTCCTGTGTAGCAGTCTCACTTGGCCACCATACCTGAGAAATCAATTTGTTAAGCACTGTATTATGTTGTAAATTTGGCATTAAAATTCCTGTATGTTTTGGCATTATTGACATAATGCTGAAATACTGTTTATCTGTCGAAGACGTTATCATTGTGACTGAGCATGAAACAGAATACAGCGTACTATGCTAAATTATTTTGTTTCTCTGTAAACTTGCATTTTACTTACAGTAAAACTAACTCAGCCAACTTGAGCACTTGGTACTGTAAAGCCACAATTACCAACAGCATGATCCTAACTGCAGTATTTAATTTAACCAAATAACTTGTGGTAAATCCGTTGCATCTGTAGCTTACTCTGTTAAGATTAAGCAGTAAAGTTGGTTATACAATGGGTGTCCTCTTTATGTTGCACTGGTTCTATAGCCAAACTTGCTACATTAAAATATTTTTAGATTAATTTCATTTCTTGATTTGGGAAGTTGAAATATTTAATTTCATCCTGCTGACTACTGTAATAGTAGGCAATTGTCAATACATGGTCAAGATGGTCTTTGCTACAAATGATGAAGGAGGGGTCTAACTAGGTAAGTACTCAACTCTTCTACCGTTGGATCTCCTTGATGCCTTTCTGCAGTTGTTGAGGAAGTATTTGTGGATGAATACTTTGAAGCAAAAGTTTTGACTCCTGTCATTTGAGAGAAATATGATCAGCCAGATTCATCCCTTTTAACTTTTCCCTAATATGATTGTTTACTTTCTACAGGTTTAAAAAAAAAAAACAAACCCAAAACGTAGAAACCAACCACAAAGGCCATGTTCTGAGTGACTGAAAAAATGTTTTCCGTGTATGCTATGACAACCCCAGTGAAAGGACTATTCTGTAGAACTACGGAATAAAAACCAACTGCTTGAATTGGACTCCTGTCTTCAACCCAGCCCCAGTTGAGAGAAAACAAAGATGTTTTGACAACTTGACATGCACCGAATACCCAGAGGGCACTTAGTTCAGCTCACAATGTGCAAGTTATGCTACCTTTAGGATCAATATAGTTCTTGACCACAATGAAAAGGTGCTAGAGAGGAATGGTCACTGCTTGGGTTAGTGTACTTCCCTTTCTCCTCTGCTGGGACTGTGTGACATGGGGATAGTCACTGTGCTGATGCCATTCTAGTTAAAGATTCCTTTTTTTGAGGGATGCCTTGTGTTGACCACTCATTTAACTCTTGAGATTGCTTTTCACAGCTGAATACTGTAAACAAGTCTGTTAATGATAGTATATGTTTTCATCGGTGGTGTTTGCTTCGCTGCCCTGAAGAGTTCCTTCACTGCTCTTAGAGCAACTCCACTACAAGCCTTTAAACACACATTAAAGATTGCTGCATCTTTGTGGAGGTGTCTGCGTGGTGTAATACTGAGCTGCAAACTGTGCTCCCAACATTGTCACTGGGCCGGAAAAATACAGATGGTCAGGCTTTGTGTGTCCCCCTTTCTCTGACCTGGGGGTCTGTGGTAACAGATACACGTGCCTCGCTAGTACGAGGTGCAGCCTTCTCTGTGCTGTTCCTTTGGCCGAGTGTGAGCAGGGGAGGGTGGAGCCCTGCAGCGTAGTTGCTTTGCTAGGCTGATGCGTGCAAGTCATGTCAGCGCTGTAGCACGTACTCGTGTCCCATCATGCACGTTCTCAGCACAGAGTCTGATCTCAGTCCGTAACTATTGCAACTTCTGTGAAAAGAAATGGAGGTCTCAGTCCTATTCAATCTTTTATTTCTAGGTAAGATAGAGGAGAATTTGCAGGTAGAGTGTGATCTTTCCTTCTGGAGCTTTCTTAGGAAATATTCTCTGGCTGGTAGAGGAGAGGGATCTTTCCTCCAAGGAAAAGGACTGTGGGTCATCTGTCTCTGACTTTTGTCTGCTGTTCTCCAAGGCAACGTGGTGCAAGACAGTCAATCATATTGGGTGCACTATGCTTATAGCACTGCAAGACTTTAATTTTGGATTTAATCTAGGATAAACAATGATCTTTTTGGTAGACTTACAAACTTCAGGTATTGGTAATCACGGAAGGTGTGAAGCAGGGGTGGACTTTGGCAGGTGTCATTCTAGTAATTACAGGTCAGAGGAGGTTATTCTGTCCCAGAGGACATTACTTATTATAGCATAAATTGAAGTGATACTGGCCCAACAAGATATTTTTATATCCATGGCACCTGTTAACAGAAAAAGGTCGGAGAATCTAAATTTCACCTTTACCAGCACTGAAGTACACTGGCTTTGAATGGGGAGCAGAATGATGTGCGAGGGGAAGCCTTACCTTCTGTCAGGAGGCGCAGATCGTCAGCGTTATTGCATTAGCAAAACAAGACAAACTTGCTGATTTGGCCTCAGTTGAAAGCTCCTTGACAAAGTGCTTTGTACTTTGCTAGAGGGAGTGGAAGGATTAAACCCATCTATCTTGGCCTGACTTGAATGACTGGTTTAAGGGGATTCCAAAGTTTCATAGGCAATGAGTACTTGGAAATCCCTTCTGGCTGTGTCCGTCTGTCCCTGGGATGCTCCAGATACACTTGGTGAATGTTCGTCTTTCTGAGCTTCTGCTAACTGATCTAATTAGCACAGAACAGGAAAGTTGACTCCCCTAATGATGCCAACAGAACAATTTAGTAATAGCATTTATTGCCTCTTTAGTATTGTTTTTCAACTAATCGTTCCTTCAGAAAAACTGTTACAGTTTCTGAGATGACCTGGGTCGTCACCGGTTTCTGTTAGCAGGCAGCAGGTAATTCGTTTGTTAGCACCATTTGCCATCTATCAGCAAATTGAACGATTTTGTACAGAGAAGAGTTCATAAATGAATATCTCGGGATGGTCGGCAGATGTTATCCCGTGGATTAGGTGGATTGTCCGGGTCAGAGCACCTGTTCAAAGTGCCAGATGGGCGGAGGTCTGAATGTGCTGCTGAAGAGCTGAGGTGGTCCATCTGGTTAGGTTCATGCTGCTGTCCTATAGAGGCTTACAGGGACCATGAAGTGAATTGCGCTGTGACCATACAGCCAAAAAAGTCTCTACACAGTCAATTACCATGGGATAGCTGATGGACTGCACATTCACGTCTTGCCTTCATAGTAACCTGTTCCCGTGGCAGGAATGGCTGAGCAGTGACGTACAATTCACATTTGAAACGGGTCAAGGCATGAAATCTTAAAATTACCCATTCGTTAAGGTGCCTAACTTAAATTCCCTATATGGTCAATGTGAAGCAAAAGATTTCTCCAGCAGTTACCGCACAGCACTAAATGGATATGCTTCAAGATTTCCATTTTTGGGTCTCTGGTACTAGCCATGGCCTGCTGGTACTTGAACCCGTCTCATCAAAGGAGCTGGAAGCAGAACTTGCCAGACAGGACCTGTCCTACCTGTGCAGGAGCAGAAGGAAAACAGGCCTGTTTGGGTCTTTTTCTTGATGACTTTTGTATTAAGACTTTGCTGAGCAGACACCTGCTGTTCCCAGTTGCTTGCATAGCCTGAGTTGTTCAAGGTACGCAGTTCTGATGTTTCAGTCTGTTGGAATGAATCTGAGGCAGAATTTCTTCCGAGCTGTAAAACCATTTCCCTTAAAATACAATTGTCTACTTGTAATCTAAATAATCTCATTATCCTATTTGTTCCCTCAGTTACAACTTCTGAAAGCATGTTCAAGTGATAATATGCTTTCCAGTTATGGCTCCAATCTTCTACTTCAGAGAGTGTCGTAGTTATTGAGTACAGAGAAGCAGGAGAGAGAGACTCATGGAGTAAAATGAAATTCTCCATGCATACTTCTGTTTCATGTTTCCCTCCAGGGATGTCTCATGAATTGAAAAACTGCACACACAATCCTTCACCTCGTTCGTGTTTTGGCATAATAACATTTCATTCTTTCTTTTCTAATAATTCCCAGTGTTGAATTTGCCTTTTCTTAATAACCGCTATATATCAAGCTAACACTTCTTAGAGCTATCTGTTATAATCCCAAGATGTCATTTGTGGGTAATAGTAGCTCCTCCTTGTGAAAGTAAAATTAGGATCGTGTTTTCCCAATGCATCATTTTGTCAGTCAGTGTAAACATATGTAATCTGGATCTCTCACCCCATTGCTTAGTGAAATGAAGTCCTGTAGCTCTTTGTAGTCAATCCTCTTCTTTGCTTCCCTGGATGATGGCACGTGAACTTTGCATTTCACTGTTCACCTCCTTTTCAGCTTTTTATGAACACAGCAATTAGCATGACCCCAGCGCTGTGGTGTTCTGCTGGTGACATCTCTGTTGTGAGCACTGTCAGTTCCTGCTCCGTAGCTTTCCAGTGGCAATTTATTCATGTAGAAAAGCTTCTCCATTATCTCATGGTAGCTTTGTAAAGAGCTTTTGATGAGAAAGCTCACCAAACACCCTGTGGAAATCTGGATCAAAGGATCTCACTTGCCACATGCTTGTTGAATGATCTGCCCTACTGTAACTCGGCTATATTTGTAGTAGTATGAAGCCATGTATCCATGCTATAAACTACTGAAACAAGCCCTCATCACTCATATTTTATAGCTCACCATTTTAGCACACAGGTATTGCTGGACAGACTCAAGTGTCCAAACTGACATCACAGATGACAAGAGTTCAAATGGGAATTTGTGATGTCACACTCTGATCCTGCTGATGAATTGGGAATTATCAAGGTGATTTCCTTGGGTAAAAGGAAACAAGAAAGACTTTCAGCGTAATATTGCATTTCTTTTATTTAGCAAAGAGTTTCTGCAACTCCTTCTTTGCTGCAAATTCTCTGAACTCAGACTAACTCCTCGTCAGCCACTTCATGATTAGCTGATACAGGACAAGAAAGAAGCAAGCTTCTAACTTGCCAGGTCCTCTTGTCTGCTTGCCAACACAGCTACTCATCTTCTAAGAATCTACTTGCATCTGAAGATCCAAACTGAGCAAAGGAGACTGAGCAGAGCAGTCCGGCAGCAATTCAGCTGCTCTGGCTGAGGTTTAACATCCGCAGTTGTTGCTGCAGAATGGTCTCTTTGATCTACAGCGTGCTTTAATGCCTTGTTATTGAAATTGCCTATCATCATACTCGCTTCTTTGTTGTACTAGAATAAACTACAGTCAGTGATCTGCAAATTTCAGGAATCACCTTTGAGGCATATTTACCGAAGCCACTGTGCCCCTCCTGAAGCATGTCATCTCTGGGCAGTTTTGTAAGAAATCAAAATTGTGGCTTTCTGTTTCCGAAACCTGCGTGGGATTGGCACGGCTGTTCCGAGGGTCCCCGCTCGGCTGTGCGTGGGCTGGGTGCGCAGTGGTACCCGAGGCCCTCGTGCGTGTGCCGTGTGCGTTGCGGAAAAGTTTTTAATTAAAGATGTAGTGACGGTGTGTGTATGGCCAATGGCTAACCTTCGGGGTTGGTAGATGGTTTGCCTAATAAACAGGGAAACAAAAGATTGTCCTTTGCTCTGTGTTTACATTAGCGAGCAGAAAAGACAGCTCTCCTTTGGCCTTTGGGGAAGAACAGAGTAGAAAGCTGAATCATGCTGGGCAAACTACAAAACCAGTCTCCTGCCAGAGCAGCAGTGACTGTGCTCTTGGCTAAGAGAGGGCACTTTTCCTCATGCTCCAAAGCGCAGAGCTACGTGCTGAAAAAAGGGTGCTGAGGAGAGCAGGATTCCCCGCGTTTGTGTAGGTACTGGCGGTGGGAGAACTGCTAGCCACCATGCCTGGGCTGGAGGTGTGTGTTGGGCTGGGGAGGATGTTAGTATTTGTACCAGCAAATGGTGCTTGTGTTTCTATTTAGCAATTCCTAGGGCAGAACAAACCTCCACTCTTAAATTGATTTAGCTACTTTGCAGCCAGTCTTTGGTTGTATTTAAAATATTTCAAGAGCTTTACTGATTTTTTTAAAAGCATCCTGAAAAATAATGCATGTGAAGTTAGTTCCCACTGGAGCTAATTTAACTTTCTGTTGGTCTGCATCCTCAGGGTGACTTAGTTCAAGCTTACTTTAGTCTGATGAGTTCCTCTTGTGTTGAATACAAACAAATGCTTTGGCCATTATTACATTATTCCTTTATTTCTTCTATGGGCTACATAGGCACAGAAAAAACTCAACATATCTGGCTGCTTTTAACTAAGCCATTGTGACTTTATTTTTGTATCAGTCAAATTAAGGCTAATATAAACTGAATTTAAAGCAAAAGAGTGATATTTGTACAGAGGAAATAATTCTTTTCTTGGCTAGATAAATTTCAGAAAACAATTGGCTCAGCCCTAGATACTAATCTCTAAGAATTTTCAGGATCATGAAGAGCTAATAAGAAAACTTCCAGGTCACGTTGAACGTGACAACTCATGAACAGAAAGGAGGGAGCACCTCACCACTTGGAAGCGCTTGTCTTTGATCACATGCTGAGATGGTGCAAAACTTGTGTGTGCCTCTATAGGCACAATTTCAGCATCTTTTAGCTTCTCCAATGTATTGCCTGAATCGTGTCTGAAATCTGTAGTTTTCCATGTGGTTGTCAAATATTGTCTCTATTTTGGCTATCCAGTGTCTTCTGACTTGGAGAGGCTGAACACCTTCAAATCCCCGTCTCCCCTCCTAGCCCTAGGGCATGGTCTTTGGGCTACTCTGGGCATTTCTAAAAGCAGATGCTGTGAGGAGAAAGGATGGGACAGGACAAGACTACTCAGTTAAGGAAGGATGACGATGCAGGTAGGTGGTCTCTGTCCCTTTCTAAGGAGAAACAGCATGACCTGAATTCCCCTGGGTTTAGTAATCCTGCCTGTTTTAACCGCTCGGCAATCTGTGCTTCGGGCTGTCCAAATGCGCTCTGAAGAGCCTTTACACTGTGTTAAAGCTGTCTGTGGCCTTTTCTTTCCGAGCTCCTGTCCTTGAGTGCTGCTCAGGAGTAGGCCGTTTATCCTAAGCCATGTTCTCCTGCAGCTGGGCGAGGCTGCAGTTGTCAAAGCAGCTTTCATCTCTCTCTCCTGTGTGGATGACGTACTGGCAATCATTTAGCAATGTTGCATTTTAATTCTCCTTAACGGTCGTATTGCAGAAAAGATGAAAATATTGGCAGCTTGATGTTTCAAAACAGATCGAAATGTTAGGTACTTCCAGCGTCAACATAATCGCTTTCTCGGGAATGGGGGAATTAATTTAAATATATTTAAATTTCCTACCAGCAATTCTAGTCTGTTATTCTCTAGGTGTTGCTATGGTGTCAGTCAGGTTCTCCCTATTTGTGCGTTCCTACAATGTATGATTTTCTTCTTCTGTCCCTTTTTTATAGTCTACTTCAATATGTTTGAAGTTGATGTCATTTGCAGGTGTGTTCTCTCTGGTTTTATTCTCGAGGTGTCCAAACCTGTCGCTTCTGCCTTTCACTCCGAGTCGGAGCTGTCAGAAAGGCTTCTTCCTTCTTGGTGGAAAATTCCTGGAAGTTGAACAAATGAAAAACACCCAACTTCCAGTAATCTGCCTGATTACTGAAAGATACTAAGAGGGATTCCTTGGGGATGTCTGTATGCTCAAAGATGGGCTGAATGTGTCTAGTTGTCAGGCAGTGCCAGACGTTACTTCAGTGTGTTAGAGGTTTGTTTCACTGCACAGTAACATTTTTCTTGTCCGTATTTTAATAAGAAAATACGCTTTAAGTTTCTTTCAATCATAGAGCTGCAAAAAAACCTCGCACCACAAAATGAAGCGGCGGTTGTAATGAAAACAGTGAAACAAGATGACACACAAATTGAGCAGTGAAGGATGCCGATGTTACAAAGACAGATTGAAGTTCTGCCCCCGCTGAACTCGGCAGGGGTTTCCCTGCAAAATACCAAATGCTGTGGTTTTGACCTGAGGTGTTTGTGCAGCAAAGCGCTCAGATGTGTGGCTGCAGCCACTCTTGTGCAAGGAAGGAAACGGCATTCAGCTGTTCCTTAAATTATGCACAAACCGAAAAGGGATGTTGTGTTAAACTGTGGCTTAAGTGAAGGATCCAGAAATACAGAAACTGGTTAGACAATAAATTAGGCAAGATATTAGAGTCTACTGGGGTTTTTGACCTCGGAGAGTTCATGGCGGATCATTTCCTTTACCAAGAAATGGTAAAGGAGATGATGTGGGCTCAGTTTGCTCGCAGTGTTTTCTGAGCATTGGTGATGGAGGGGTGGAGAGGCTCGCTCAAAACAAATGGCTCTGCTCGCAGCTCTTGAGGGATGGCAGTGCCGAAAAGGCTAAAGAAAATACATCGTGTGGCAATACAAGTGGTCAGTCTGCAATATCTGCCAAACACAGCGTGTGTGATTGCTAGGTGCTCTTTGGGCTGTTCCCTCTCCCCCGACAGCAAATACGGCGCTGCTGAGGAGCAAGTGGGGTAAATGCCCAATTGCTTTGGGCAGAAGAGGCAAACTCTATCAAATCTTGTCAGGCCTCTAAGTGCATGGATGGATAGATTTCCCCATCGGGTAACAGAGCTGCCTGGCCTCTGGGTAAATATAGGGAAACCTGTGGGTTTGAGTAGCAACGTAATATTGCACAAAATGGTGTTAAAGGTCCCTCCCGCTGCTGAAGTACTCTGGCTGGTGTTTCAAGATTATGTTCTCGAACACGATCATCATCGGTCCCTTCCCTGCCCCCATCTCTTCAAGTACAGCGACAGATAGATACCTAGAACGGATGAAGTTATAAATTAGATTGCCGTAACGCCCTGGCCCTCTGAAGGACGTTGAACTCCCTCTGCAAATCACAGCTTCTGCTCTGCAGGAAGGGATCCCCTGATCTCTGCCCGCCTCTTTGGGCTGTGCTCCGGCTGGAGGGGCTGGCTGTTCTCAGGGGTAGTTTGAGGGGGAATTAACTAACAGAAGTTGCTTGTAGTCCCAGTGACCACATCAAGATCAAAAGCTGGTTGTTACCTTCTATATCAGGAAGTGCATACCTTTGTGGGGATAACCCCCAATGACTTTTGATAAATAACTTTATGGCTTTAGCATAAAGAGACTTTTTGTTCCAGTCGCAAGATCTTTTCCTTTGCTTAAAATCAGATTTTGCTTGGGGTAATTCATTGAACTCCACAAAGTACAATTATTCACTAACATCAAAATTAATGTTGATGTTAGAGTAATGCAATTTATGAACAATTTAAAAAAGCATTCAGCACTTACGACAGAATTATAAGTTTAAAAAAAAAAACAACCTAGCTCTGCTTTTCCTCACACAGATTACTGGTCTGACAGTCCCTTGCACAACAATTCCACAAATCCTTCCGGAATAAGGCAAGTAGGAAAGTCCTGCTTCTGCCATGATTACTTACCTGCCGTGAAGCCAACAGGACTGCTCGGAGCATAGGAGGAGCGCGTGGATCAGGTGGCGTGGGCTCGGGTCCTGCTCGCCTCCCAGCTGCTGTGCACTGACATTTGCACGTACTGTGTCCTGGGTGAAAGTCTGGGCTGCTTCGGAGAGCTGAAGCCACAAAGGCTGTAAATCGTAGTGCTGCTCTTTGCTGCCCCCAGTTTTATTTGCAGGTTGGCTTTTCTGGGCCATCCTTGTTATTGTGATACTGATTTTTGCTTTGCAATCTCTCGACTTGCTCTTTCTCTGCTGCCCCTTCTCCATCTCTTTGGCCATTGAGGGAGCCTGGGAATGTGAGAGCTCCCCGTGCCCCGAACTGTTGAATCTTAACAGACTGTGGAGATTAGAATACAATTTTTGGAGAGAAATTGCAGTGTGGTAAGGGGGGGTGAGAGGGAGGATGCCAGTGATTTTGGAAATTTGTATTTCACTTCTTGCTGCACCTCAGCCATACCCAGTCACTTCAGTATCCACTTCAACTGCTAAAAAAAGCATCTGAGTATGGAAATGGTGCTGAAATCCGTGAGGCTCAGTGTCAGATACTTTGTAGCCCTCTTCTGTCTAGTACTCTAGATGCTTTTCCATGTATTGAGGTACTTAACTTTTAAAATGTGACTTTTGGTCATGCTAAGCCTCTATTCCTCACCCATGAAGAAGATATAATTGCTTTTCCTCATCTCAGTTTTGGATATTTCACAGAGCAGGGTACCTGTCTGTCGTCTTACCAGCCCTACCGACTGTGTTTCCCCATAGATGATGCTGCACAGAGTACAAATGCAGGCTTTTCTTGCTTCATTAAATAATTTACAAGCTTGAGGTAGTCTTTGTCAGATTTTGACGTCTTCTCTGCCTTGCTATCCATCACATTGTCTGGTTTAGGCTGTGCGTTCCCTGATGCACAGCAGGGTTTTGATGGAGATTGCACCTTCTAAATACTGCAGCAGATACAGCTGTGGCTGGTGCTGCTCGGTCTCTAGAAATGGTGCTTTTGGTAATGAGGTATCTATTTCCTTCAAAAGAGCAGTTGCATAGCGCAGCTGGCCGTGTTCGATACAGCATGTTCATTTGCTGGAATTGCCTTTCTCAGATCATGTTCCCTCTGCATTGCTGCCTCATGGAGGGATGTGGAGGAGGTAACTGCTGCCAGATGAACTGATCTTGTCCTGACTCTGATGTTCCTCTCGCCGCTCCTGTGCTGCCCAGGTGATTTGGCTGCTGCCTGGAGGTTACATACCAATGCAATAAGAACCAGTCACCTGACAGCAGGAGGAGGCATTAAGCCATACGAGCTGCTCCTTCCTTGCTCTGTGCAATGCAGGAAATTAAGAGGATTGGATGTAATTTCCACTAGTAAAACTCCACAAAAGTACGTGCAATGTGTGGACAGGGGTACCAGAGAGACCGATGGGCACATTGCCCACTCCTGGTCGGTTCACGGGCCAGACCAGTGCAGCCTCTTGTTCCGTAGCTGGAGGAAGGCACTGTATACTAAGCTGCTCCTTTCCCACCTAGTATGAGGAATGTGGCAGGTCCTTGCAGTGACCTCCAACACCCAGTGAAAGGTTTTTTGTTAGAGGTGTCCCATCGCTTGATGTTCAACCCCTGGTGGCTTGGCAGCCTTCCCGGTCCGTGTGCCTCATCTGAGCGCTCTTGGAGTGTGGGTGGGAGTTTGAGGAGGTGGCAGCCTCCAGCGCTCCGGTTTGGGGGGAGAAGCTGAAGGAGACAAAACTACAGCTTTGCGCTCAGCTGTTGTGGCACTAAAACAAACGAAAAAGTGGGGTAACCTTTGCGTTTCTCTGCCCTGAGGAGCTGGGAGTGGAGTCTCCGCTGTCAAAGGTGGCCTGGGAGTGCACTGCTGCAGAAGCAGCACCACTGATGCTCCCCTGCCTGCGCCCGTACGTTCTCTTCTGCTGAAGCCACCCGGAGGAGAAGGACGTTCATCTTCTGAGATGTGGACACCAACAAAAGCCGGTCACCAAGGCCTGAACCAGCACAGTTATCCCAGACGATGAGCGTTTGCCTGAGATTGTCCCAGACAATGAGTGCTTTCCCAAGACAAAGCGCAGGCAGACGAAGAACCGAACCTTCCCTGGGTGCCTTGGTGTCCTGCCTGCCGCAGTCGGGGCTCTCGCTGCCCGTGGGGGCTGCTCTCGTAGCTGGTCTGGCAGCGCAGGCACGGGACAGCTCACCGCAGGGGCTTGCCGGTAGGAATCCTTTCATCAGACCTAAGTCACGGGGTTGCTGCAGCACCTTCGGATGAAACAAGCTCTCTGAAGGCCGACTGAGCCTTTCACAAAGACTTTCTCATTGCTGGATTTCTCATTGCCTGCGGTATAAAAGCAACAGCAGGCAGCAAGGCTTCCTCACGTCACAGCTCTTTGTTCCTCTTTTGTATTATCTCCCTGTGTGAAATTCCTGTTTACTCTGTTGTACTGGTCTTGGGCCATCTTTAAGGGTCTCTCTGTGTGTATTAGCATCTTTAAGTGGTGCTTTTTATTCACAGTCAACTCTGTAAGCACAAGATTGACGTTCAAAGCGATGATATTGGTGCTTCTTTTATTTTTTCTTTTTTGATCCTGAGGTGAGCTGGTTCAGGGAACTAAACAAACAAAGAAACAGCCTAGCAAAACCAGGCAAGTGAGTGGTTTTCTGCTGCGTGCCCTCCCTGAACCAGCTGCCTGCAGAATCGGATAGGTACCAGCACCTGTGCAGGAGAATGGCTCTTGGGACCACTAGTGCGAAAGTCAGCTGAATAAATAAGACCTGATAAATAATGCTGAAAAATCACATTTTCAGGCTCCCGAGGGATTTCTCCATTTTTGGTGGCCATAGGCATTGCTACTTTTCTTAACAGTCACGTAACAGCTGCCGAGTGATGTTGGTGACGATCCACGCGGTGTGTAATTGGTGGCTGCTGCTCCAAGGCCTCGGTGCAAATACATCCTGTGCCAGCCTACAACGAGGGTAACAACAGCACTCTGTGGTTTGCTCTCTGTGGTAGGTCATTGCGTTTTTTGACTGAAAGGCAGTCTATATAAAGATTTGTTCTGCAGGCATCTTTTCACCACAAAAAAAAATTATGGTTAATCCATTATAACACTATCAACTTGAAGAGTTTCAATTCCCTTCTGTACAAGACTTTTCATATATGTCTGTGCCTTGGTAACCGCTCCCAGGAACTTTAAAACTGTCTAGTTGGATACCCAGAAATCAAGCCCAGAAGTGTCCTTTTTTTTGTTAGTGATTTGGTTTTGCTGAAGCCATTTCAATATTTATTTTTAATGAGACGATTCTTTTGAATTCATTTTACCAGCTCTCTGCTCGCATTACTTCCTTGTGGTGAAAAGATGATGTAAAATGATTTGCTGCAAAATCCTAGCCTCAGTAAACTTAATGTTTTTTTGCAATAGAGCCTAGAGGCCTCGCCTTCTGGATTTGCATTCAGAAATACTTCATTGATTGGCACCTAGGGGATTGCCCGGCACGAGATGGCATCTATACTCCAATTTTGTTCGTGGAACGGTCTGGCTTTTTCTCTAAATTCCTGAAATAAAAAGGAAAAAGATTTATAAAACACATTGCAATTCTATTATTAATAAATGCACAACTATACCTTGGACCTGTACAAACAGAGGCAGATGAGAATCACTAGAGAGACGTTTGTTTGATCAAAGGCACGTTGAACACCGCAGTGAAAATCCAGCATGATTTCACCTGCTATTGAGCAGTGCCCAAGTGTATACCTGAAGTGACAGCTTAAATAAACATAACGGGTAACCAAAGGCCATTAAGTGCTTCATGATTCAGAAACGTGTTGGTCTGCTTTAGAGATTTTACAATGAGCAGTCATTAGTAATTTCCATGAACTGTCTTTGGAGCAAACATTGTTCCAGTCCAGTGTTCCTGATTTTGTAGTGCTGACTACAAATTCTTCCTTTCTATTTTTGGCATTTATTTAGTATTAACAAACTTCCTGGTCCCATGCCTCTTACTAAAGATGTTCTTAAAAAGAGTGACACAAATTACTGTTGGTTTCCCATTGGCTGTGAATTCACTTTTCATTAGGAACTGCCACAAAAGCAGTGCTTGCTTTAATCAGCTCTAGTCTTGTTGTTTGGAAAGGCTTGCAAGGTTGACTGGCTTTCTCAACTTGATCTGTGCTCACAGTAATGAGGCATCAGGCTAATGAGACCATTGCCATTACAATTACCAGCTTATTAAATCCTAATTAGGGACACAATTCTGCTAGGTGCTGAGTGCTGGTTGTAAGTAGCTGAATATTTTCCTGTGCCCATTTTTGATCTCTAGTTGAAAGCGGTACTTGAAGAGTATTGAAGCTCCCCGTTCACGTATAAGGTCTGTTTCAGTGCTAATAGGGTAATTGACGCTAATGATGTTGGCTGGTGTGTAATGGTCAGAGCTGCCTTTCCTTCCTCTGAGAAGCCTAGCATCAATGTCATTGTTAAATGGGCTGTGATTCACATGGCAGAAGGCTGCATGGTGCTGAAGGACAATATTTCCTATATAATGTTCTGTGGCAGATTGTTTTCTGCGCATTCATGCACTAGTGAAAGGAGTTTGCAACTTTATTGTTCATCAGTGCCAATTAAATGCAAACTCAACGTTAGCCAGACATGCTTCCTCCTGAATAAACAACTCAATTCTGTCCTCCCGAGGCTGGAAATTTTTAAATGTGCAGTGTCTCTTTTAGAATTTAATTTCCGAATGACCTTCCCACTGCCTGCTTTCTGTTCTGTACGAGTTATTGAGCTGAGCAGGTAGTGTTGGTACAATAACAGGGCACTTTCCAGAAGTGCATTAAGGAGCATCTCTCATGTCTGCCATGAGCTGGTTGTTTTGCTATTGTTTCTGTCAGGGGAAGATTGTATGAACTCTTCTTGATTTTCATCTTGTGGAGATGAAGTTTTAGGCTCGCCTTTGCTAGCCTGTGGAGTTCTGCTCTTCATGGCAAATGTGTCTTTGCAGGACTTGAAGCCTTTCGGCTCAGCCTGCCAGGTTTGGAGAGGCGACGCTGCCTGGACTGTACTCCCTTCTCACCCATCAACCCCCAAAGCCTGAGCTCAGGGAGAGCCCTCGGGGGTAGGTCCCCTGCAGAAAAGGGACTGAGTTTTGTACATCAGTCCCTATGTATACCTGTGTGCATGCATACGTACGTGAAGCAGATTCTTGCCATCACAGAGCCTCTCCCCTATCAACCGAGCAGTCAGAACTCCTTGTGTTGGTGTGCAGATGTGACATTCTCCGTAAATGCTAGGTAAAATTAACATTGCAGCAATCTTGTCGTGCCCCAGTCTTTCTCATACCTTTTTTTTTATACTGTGCCATTCCTGTTTACCTCCCAGCAATCCCTGCTGAAGCACCTTTCTGCTTGGTATATTGTATAGAGGCGGCACTGTTCCCAGCGATGCTGCACGAGTCTACGATGCCAGATGTCTTGTAGTGCAAACAGCTGCGTAAAAGCAATCTCGTCCCATTTGAACTTAGGCTGGATTTCATCATAGGTGTCTGTTAAGACAGATACCCTTAACTTTTAGTGCTCAGTCTTCTCACAGTGAGATCATCTGCATCTCTAAAATTGAGCTCAAATGGGGCTCCCATGAATCCATTGCTCCAAAATGCTGCCCTAATCACTTTTGAAAAGCTAGTGAAATGGAATAGGGCTTATTTTTCAGGCTTAGTTGAAGTCATAAATTTTTTGCGTTGCTATTGTGTTACAGACGAAAGCTAATTTCCTGAGTTTGATCTTGATGTCTCTCACAGGGCTCTCTGTGGCTCTGAAGAAGTGGTCTCGAGTGCCCGAGGTGCCTGGAACCAATTCTCAGTTTTAGAGGGTTGTTAACATCGTGTAACAGAACATTCAAACACTTAGCATTAATAACTGGTTCTTTACTTGCCACATTAATTGGAAGAATGATGTCTTGTCTTTGTTATGTGAGTGGTGAATTGAATGCTAAATGTAGCAGCCAAATTGCATTTCTGCTTCTTTCCCTCTCTGACTCCTCCCAGATTTAAAAATTCATCACAACTTTTAGCAGTCCACATCATGATTGGGATTTCCACTGCATACACCTTGTGACCTTTAGAGACTGAGGACCTGCTGGTTGCTTATCAGCCTTTCCCTTTGCAGCTGGTCCTTCTGGATCTGAAGTCAGATATTTCACTCAGCAACCTTGCTAATGAGAAATGAGATCGAGACTAAGTGAGCATTTTCCCTCCCGGGGACAACAAATTGTCCAATACTCACTATAAGAAGCAGTAAAAAGCAGGACTTTGGTTTTGTGCCATCTGGGCAGTTTCCACACAGAACATGTCTGGAGTCTTACCAGACCTGGAGGAAACTGCCTGGCTTCTAATAAGAGAACATGTTGCAAGGGTGTGTTTGTACCTTCATGTTTCAGTTTTAAGCTACTCCCTGAACTTGGCAGTAAGGCAAAAGCGTGTAAAGCAGGTAAAAAATCCCTATCTTAAAAGGCAATTCCAAAAGTTCATTTCTCAGCTATTCAGTAATGGAAAAGGTCTTGCTTATTTAGTTTCTTCTTCCCCCACAATGTGAAATCGAAACAAAGCACTTAGATGTTACTGTGGTAATTGGGCTTTAAAGCATTTTGAAATACGTAGAGTCCTAAACCACTGGCACACAGGATGTCAAAGGAGAGATTTTGAGCCATGAATATTCCTGAGAAAATCCAACTTATTTCCTGACTTGCTTTGAAAATAGAGATGTTCCTGACATGACACTAACCGCGCTTTCTGATGTCATTTTGAAAACAGAGCAAAAGATCTTATACCATCCAAGTGAAATGTCACTGGCCCAACTGTCATGCTTTTTGTAGGATAGCAATGCTTCTTTCCTTCCCCTTCCCTTACATTCTTGGTATTCTACTATTTTGAATTAGCAAAGCTCTGATCTTACATTTAGAATCATAGAATGGTTTGGGTTGGAAGGACTTTTAAAGGCCATCTAGTCCAACCCCCCTGCAACGAGCAGGGACATCTTCAACCAGATCAGGTTGCTCAGAGCCCCGTCCAACCTGACCTTGAATGTTTCCAGGGACGGGGCATCTACCACCTCTCTGGTCTCTTGCTAGGCACTTGTGTAAAGACAGTGGGGGAAAAGCTGGCCTTGGTGTACTCAAGCTTAGTCCAAGTGATCCTGTATGCTTGGCTAAGAGCTTGTTCTTGTGTCTGTTTTGGGGCATCTCTTTTTGCTCTTAAAATGGTCTTGGGCTTTGAAGAGGGCTGCTTGATATGAAACAGACTGGACCAAGAAAGAATAAATTCTGGGTTTGGGATGCCAGCCCCACATGTCAGCCTGTCCTTGCCCTGTTCAATGGGACAAACACTGTCCCGAAGTAGGAGACTTTGAGCTGTGAGACACCAGTTAAGAGAGTATTTTCTAGGTTTACATAGAGGTTATCTCAAGCAGGCAGATGGTCTGCAGATGATCTGGTTTGTGCCTGCTTTGATCCCAAACACTCTTTTCTCAGAGCTCCTCCTGTACGAAATGGGCTGAACACTAAATGAATGAGTTGATTCTGGCGGGTCTAAGACATGAAATTGTTATGCGGCTCTGCTTGGAAATGTCATGGCTATCATCGGGTTTGCAGCTGATTATTACTGATGTGATTACCTGGGCAACGCTGGCCTTGCAAGACTCTGCTCCCCACCAGGCTCTCGGTACTCCCCTTCAATTACGTGAAATTTGGCCATTTCTCACAAAACTCCTCTGCCACCAGCTGTGAATCCAGCCGTTCCTTACTGTGCTGTCTGTAACGCTCGTCAGCTTCTTACACTCTTATCTATCACATCCAGCAATTTCTCATGTCACATCCAGGAGTTTTCTATGTCTTTCCCAGTTACGTTAATCTCAGGCAAGGGCTTTGTCAGCAGCCAACCCAGGCAGTACAGAAACACAAAGATACAAGTATGATGAAGCCTATTGCTGCCACAAGTGACCAAACCAGATTCATGTCTGCTGTAGAGAGAAACGACTCCCCATCCATGTGGCTTTTCATGGCATACCCCTTTGTGGGTCACTGTGGGACTTTGATAGTCTGCAGGAGAACCAAAAGTAAAGCTGTTAACAAAATAGCCACAGGAAAGAAGATTCAAATATGTGTATCTGGCATGCTGTTATTCATCCAAGAGTTTTAAAGAAATGGCTAGAGTCTTCCAAATATACCCCTGGGTTTAGTAATTAGATCCAGCAGAAATGATTGTTGAGTTTTGAAGCCTTCAGCCTCACAGAGACATGTATTTGTATTGTTTTGAATCCCAGAGAAAAACTGAAGACTCAGTGTTAGGCACTGTGCAAAGCTCTGGGAGATGTGAATCTGTGATATCAATCTCTTAATTACGCAGTTTCATTTCCTGAAACCTTTATTCTCTGGCATAACTTCATTGAAAGATCTTGGTTGCAATTAACCTTTAAATGCTTAGACAGTTGTGAGGACTGCTGAATCCCTTAATGCATCGAGAGATTAATGATGCCCTTTGATGGTGGGAATTCAGCTTCTGGGCTGTCTGGGATGGGTCATCTCTATTGTTTCTCCCCTATTTAGATTTTGTGCTGTATGCAGCTCCTTTGTACTTAATCATTTCCTCCAGGTTTCCACTGTCACACCTTCATCCATGCCCTTGGGCTTGTTGCTGCAGCCAAGGTAAAACCATTTAAAGTCATGCATAAGTGGCTGCTGTCCAGGACAGGCTTTAAGAAAATCTGTGGGCTTTGTTTTTATTGTTAGCAAGTGTTTCTCTGCAAAGACAGACCCAGATAAGGCACTGAACCGGAGTCTCCTGAGCGTGCTGCATCCCTTTCTATTTGCCCTGTGAACAACACACGCTGCAAACCACACCTTTACCATGGTCATAAGTTCATAAAAGACTCCAGTTATTGCTTGAAAGAAGGCTATTTACAGCCTGGCATGTTAGTCTGTTCAGGGATACAATTCACCAAAATAAATATTCCTAAACTTCTCCAGTGTTCCAGCAACTTGACTGCAGCAACTATTTGTGTAACACATTTCTTCCTGGCCAGGAACGTAGCACTGCTGTTTGAGCCATTAATTGAAGACAGGAGTCCTTAGGTATATCTGTTGCTATGTGAATGCATGTTCTGACTTTCACACCTCTTTGTGCATCTATTAAAGTGGAAAACAATAATTTTCACTATCTTGCACACAAGCTATGAGGCTTAATTTATCACTGGAAGTGCTCTGAGGTGATTGATTCAGCGTCCATGAAAATGCGTGTTTTGCTGTATGCCTGGTAAATAAGTAGCTCTGATATCCAGGTCTTGAACAGGCTCTTTGAATAAAGGAAAGTTTTGCATGTTGGTGGCGGAGATGCCTCTGGCATAGCAGATCAGAAAGAGAAAAGGGTAATGAGAACTTGTAACGATTGATAACTACAGGAATTTTCATCAGACGGATTAAGGCAGTTACTGATGGGATAATGGTCATTAGTACATTTTTTTTTTTAATACGGAGATGAATTGCTGAAAAGCAGAGAAATGTGCTGAGATGAACAGGAATCTTTCATACAGTGCTTATTTTTTTGCTGGTGTCTTTTTTTTGTCCATGCTAATCGTGATGCAAACTAGTTGGCAAAACAGACTGGTGAACCCGGGTGACTGAGCAGGGGAGCAACGTGTGGGAGCAGGGAGGGGACGTGGTGCCTGTGCATGCTGTTAGTGGGACCGCCACTGGGGAGAGCGTTGCCATCTGTGTGCTTAAAATAAAGTAGAAAAAGTAGAGAGCGGGTAGAAAAGAACCAGAGACAAGAAAACAGCCTGGCAGCAAGAGAGTCAAGCAGACATGCCTGTTTAGCTAATGGAAATACTGCAAGGGCACGTGATTGGAGCATGCTAATGCCTTCATGGAGATGGTTCTTGGTGTTAAAAGGGCTCTTTTATGTAGCAACAGAAGTAATAGTGAGAGGGACTGATCAGAAGTGAAGCTGGACAAATTAGGAGCAATTTCTTTTTAAGATATCAACTGCTGGAAGAAGCTGCTGGGAGGGTGGCAGGTCTCCATGTCTAGACCGGCTCGTTGTTAAGAATTTAATCTTTTGCCAAATACGTTCTGTTCTTCAGTCAGATGTGGATTTTTCCGTTTCCAACGCAGCAGGCTGGAGCTACCTATAGGGGTGTTTCAGCAGAGACCGGGTGATCATCACCCCTGCCTGCCCACCGGTGCTGCATGAGCCCCGCTTATGGACCAGCTCTGGGGAACAGCTTTGCTCTGCGGCAAACCCAGCCCTCGGGCTTTAAAGCATCTCCTTAGAAAAACATCCCCCCATCCCAATGGGCCAAAGCAAGGTAAGGCAGAAATCACATGTAGCGGAGCTTGGTCTGGCCACAAATCCTACTGAAGAAAAACATTTCCAAGAGGAACTGCAGATGCTTTAGTGAAAAATTCCTGCAATAACCCTTTAGTGTGCTTTAAATCATATAGCAAAATATAGGCTTCTGCATAGGTCCATGTGTTGACATATATAGTGAAATTCCTGTAGTAATCGTGTGAACTGTGACTTAATGAGCTGTGTCACATGTCTGGGGCGTCTAAGGCTGGTATTGAATCAGGTTGTCGATCCTTTAAGGTGAATTTCCTGCTACTGATGTTGACGCTGATAATTTTTTTTTTTTTAAGGTAGAGGAGACAAGCGTGAGATCAGCCTGTTGCGGCTGGCTGCCTCCGCTGGGAATGCAGACGTGTGCTGAGGGGGAGGATGAGTTGCACTGACATTTACATTGGCAGTGCCCAGTTTGGATGTGTACAAAACCAGGATGGTGGTACTGATGAAGTCTAGCTCTGGTACAACGGACTTCAAAATAAATAGCTTAAGGAATGAAGTCAGTTATGGCATGTCCCCTGTGGTGGGGCGTGGGAGCTGATGCCAAAGTCGCTGTGCTGAGAATGGGGTAGATGTGAAGAGTCCTGTGCCCTGGGCAAGGATCTGTCTCCTGCCCTGAGGAGTTTTTCCAGGCTGTGGGACTGGAGACAAGTTGTAACATCTGACCTCCCTTCTTTAAGTAGGAAGCCCTCAGCACTCCGTAAAGTCTGCACGGCTTTCCTGAGATGAAGGAGAACCGGGGCTACTGCCCGCTCCCTGCGTGCAGCAGCGACAAGGTGCTCGCCGGCTCTGCGTGCCGCTCGGCAGCTGGGGCTCCTGGTAGAGGTCAGGGTGGGTGCACGTGCAGATTCAGTGGCTTCAACAAGGGATGCGAATGCCGGCAGCGAGTCTGTAACCAGTGCATGCCTTGGCTCTGCTTGGAGGAGTGGATTTATTCACCTTCATTTTAGAAGGGATTCCTCAAGGGAGGAGATGACTCTCAAGGTGACAAAAGAGGAAATGGTGGACTACAGGTGAGGAGGGGAAGGAAAGACATCGTTTGATAGCTGTTTGCCTCGTGTTTTCCTTCCAGGCATCTAGTATAAACTACAAGGGGAATACAAATGGGCAATGACGGCATCTGCCTGTTTCTCTCCCTCCCATCACCTAGGTCTGGCAGAGCACCCGCACCGTTCCAGTGAGCTCTTGAGCAACTGCAAAAAATGCACACAAGATGTGCTCTTTGCCAAGCTTGGGAATGCAACCAAGCTGAAAGCAAAGGCTCAGGTTAGCCCCAGTTTCATGAGGTTGTGCTTTGTATTTGAGAAGATCATCTACTCACCCTTAACATGAAAACATCAGCTTGAGCCAAATAGATGTAACACCTCAAAAATCAAAGAGCAGCCTCATATAATATCGTGTACTTCTCCCTGGCAAGGCAAGCCAAGAGAAATGGAGGACCCCTCAGTGCCAAATCCAAGTAGTGGATTTGGCTGCTGCCCTTCACATGTGAGGGGATGCATTTTCAAGCAGGGAGACGTTAGATACTGAGCTGCTCCCTGATTCTGAGGTGATGGGCCAAGTTCACAAAGTCTGGGGAAAATACCTCACTTAAAAGTTAAACACTTCACATAAATGTATGCCTGGATATGTAGGCATTGAAAAAACCTAGCCTTTTTAAAAAAAAAAAAACAAATAAGAAAAAGCCACAGCCTTTGGCAGTATGGAATATTTCAGAGTCTGAAAGCAAGACAAACCTGGTATTTCTATAAATCCCACAAGGAGAAGAAGTTGTGCAGGTTTATTCTTTTGCTTTGCATCTCATTTTAGTCGCTCATTCCTTCTGCATTTTCTGTGAAGTGTTCCAGTTGCTTGGCTGCCCTGGGTGCTCTCTTCTCTTGCTTACACACACGACCTGGGGAATCTTGTATGCAAAGAGCCCTTTTCCCTAATTTGATGCCACAGCCATGATAAGTCTATGCAAATGAGGTGTTGCAATGGTCCATAAATAATCACCAAGATTTTCCCTACAACGTGCTGGTGGATGATCTGACACTGCCCCAGCACCGCGCTCGTTTGTGGGTGTTGTCCCCGTGCCCCTGCCGGGAGCGTCTGATGGCGGCACTGAACTGTGGAGAGCTCAAGGAGGAACGGTTCCTCCTTGGGGCCATGGGACGTGGGTGGGAGGCGGGGTGGGGGTAAATGGCGCTCCCCACCCCTGCAGGGACTCTTGCACAATCCCTCCCTATCGGTGTGCTCAGAGGAACCATGCCTGTGCCATGAGCATCCTCTCCTCCTGCAGGAGGAATAACCCAACCGCTCGGAGGGAAGCTCCAAGGAACCATGTTCTGCTGCCTCTTCCTCTTGCGTCTTTTTATCTGTTCAAAACAGACACCTCCTCCTCTTCTTGACTTGCGTAAGTGGCAGCACGGCATTGCATTGCCAGGCTTGGCTAACACCACCAGCCCACGTCCTTTTGGTCTGATCTGGGCTTTTGTCCCCTGGCTGTGGGCTGGCTTTTGCGGTGAAGCATTCAAGACCTTTTCCTCTTGGCGGTGGGTACAGAGGACAGACCCAGTCTGGCCCGTGCTGAAGACTGAAGTTAGTTCCCAAAAAGGGGATGGACAACAGAAGAGGGGGAGGTTTTTGTGCAGTTTGCTTGTGCCTGTGGGCTTACCCTCGTGGAATCAGAAAGCAGCTCACCTGTGTGGTGACAACAGCTCCTCCTGCACAGGGTGGATCTTGTGCACACAGTCCTTTAGCATTAGGCAGCTTCAGTGTTCCTCTATTCAAAGGAGGAAGCCAGATGAATAACCCGAGGATGATAAATGGCCCACAGCTTTTGCATACTGGCTGTGACTGGCTTCTGTTTGAGAGGTAGATAAGGCTGGTGATTTGGAAATAGCCAGACGTGAATGTTAGCAGGGAATGCTGATGAATAATGTAGCTTTCCAGATACTGTTTTGCTTCTAATCCTGCATGGCTTTTGGATGGCACTGATGATGAGGGATCTTGTCTGAACTGGAATTTACAGGGGATCTTGCTTCTTGGAACAGGCTGAAAATCCCCAAACCCCAAACTTACGCAAATTCAGTGCAACGTTTGCTTTAATTTTTATATTAAGTCATCACTATTTGTAAATGACCTTCTCTGACCTTGGGTTGTCACAAGGACAAAATAAATTTTCGCTAGGCATGTGGATATGGAGTCAATTTTCACAGCAGCAGGAAACTAGCCAGGGCTTGTCTAGCTGCTGGAAGCTTGCTTCATTGGGAAACAGGAGAGTGAGTATTTCTGATCATCAGGCCTGAAGTCAGGCACAAACCAGTCCTTAGGATGCTGTACAGCTGCATTTAGTTTGAGATCTGCACTCTGTCTTATTCTTGGCTGATGAGATGATTGGGGATGACAAGTTTCCGCAAGGGACCTCAGCTCTGGTCCTGTCCAGTCTGGACTAAGAAGATGATAATAAATTTAAGTACTAATCCATTTAGGCTGAATATGCGATTCCAGAAGATGTTTGCTAAGTGCAGTCCCATTCCATGAGAGCAGGTGCAGTGAATACTTCCCATATGTATTTGTAAAATCATTCTAAATATATTCATTTATTTTTATGAGCGCTTGTCATTACATAAAGTATCGACAGCCAACGCGCACTCCTGCTAGACTATCTCTGTAGCAACCCTACCGAGCAGTAAGCAGCCTAATGCTTTTATAGTCTGATTAACGGCTGCAGGAGACTCCACTGGCTTCTTCTGGGCTGCAAAGAGCAGCGGTGGAGAAAAGCCTTCTGGCTGAGAGCTGGGGGCAGGGTAGAGCCCTGGGGCTCTTCCTTCTGCCTTCAGTTCCTTCACCTCCGCTGCAGGCAATGTCCCAGGAGATGTTCGGCCAAACCCAGGGTACCGTTATTGAATGAGAAACGTGTTGCGTTTTGGAGATGTTTATAGCCACCACGCTCATCTGATCCATTCAGCTTGGATGATATTCAAGCAATGCTTTTAGATAACTAGTGAGGAAACCTTTGAAAGTGGTTTTAACTAGATCTGGGTGAAGCGTTTTCAAAAGAGGGAATTGACCCAAAAACATGGACGTGTGCTGTGAATTTAGAGAAATTAGAATTGTTTCAGTTGAGGGGAAAAAATTATCACTTTATTATTTGGAAACTCTGACTTTCTTTTTATTTGAAACGTTGACTTTTTACTGAACAGCTTCCCTTATTTAAAATTTGATCCAACAGCAAATGTTAGTAAATGGATTTAAATGACCTTTCAAGTCAAACAATTTTGGAGGCTGACTCCAAGCAGAGTGTTCTTGTTTGCTTGTCTCAGTGACAACTTGAAAAGAAAAATTTCTAGTTTGATTTATTTGGAGACAAACCATATTCCAAAGTTCATCCCCAAAACCTGAAAAATTCATTATTTATCAAGTTTTAGTCACTAGTTGGAAAACAACATTATTTTACTTTGGCTAAAGCAAATTTATTGGCAATGCAATTTAAAAATAGAAGTATTTATTTTACAATTAACCATAAGTAATTTTTACATTTCAAACTAATATATAGTGATACTTTGGTAATGACATGCAGTTTCCTTTAAGGTTACCTTAAAGGCCTGTGTTGAAATTGGACCTACGTATTTTTTTTTAGACTTTAATGCTAATTGATGAATTTGCCAACATCTTTCAATGACCTTTATGACTTGAAGCTTTCCAGAACTGACTTAATTAAAGATGAGATGGAATCAAAGTGAATTTTTAAAAAGTCTGGTTTATTATTCCCTATTAAAATTCTCCTGAATTACTCAGCTGTCAGAGATGGAATGGAATTTATCATTAAGTTATTCACTTAGATAATTAAATGAACCTGCAGCTTTAGTTGAAATGAAAGTGAAAAAAGGCAGTGGGGTGCTACATGTGACAAGTTCACTTCCTGGCAGACTTCATGGGATTATTTAATTGTCCACCCATAGTTTGAGGAGGGTCCATTGCGTTTCTGCTTTTGATATTTAAAATCTGTAATAGAGTCTGCAAATATGAGAACTCCCAGCAGTGTTCAGCTGAGCTCTTCTTCTCTTTGTGTTGAGCCTGAAGGGGATTACAAATAGGGATTACAAGATCTAGCCCGTAAGGCATCAGTTATTCCACGTGCTCCCTAAAACGCTCTTTCCTGCCCTCACCGTCGCATTGAAAACTAATTGCAGAGAAATAAAAGAATGGCTGGAAAGAACACCACTGTGTGATACAGAGTCTTATGCACGGATGCCTGCCTTGCTCTGCATCAAGGACATTTTTGACAAGACTACTTATTCAGTTTCTGTTGCTGTGGCTCACAGTAACTGTGCTGGAGGAGGCCTTTCTATAGAGGGGGTACGATCTGCATTTGGCCGTTATGAGAGCCAAATTGGTTGAATGAAGCCATATGCTATTCATAATTATTTTCACAACACCTGCTGGATTAATTTAAAAATAAATATCCTGAAATATGAGGAAAGCCTAACTATAGAAAATCCTGACTAATGGGAGAAAGAGAAGCTTGCAATGCTAAGCCTGGACCTAGGGATGTTTTTGTCCATTAGTGATTTAGCAAATTCTGTAAGAGGATGGAGATGGTAAAAAAGGTGGATGTAGGAGGGACCATTATGGTGAAAGCATATGTTAAAACCCCAAACCTACAGCACTCTGTGCTTCCTAATCCTATAAACCTGCTTGACTTGGCCTGTGTGGAGACCAAGGGAAAGCATCATCCAGGAGGGAACGAAGATATCAAGGAGGCTGAAGCAGACCAAAGGCTGCTGCTGAGAAGCCCCATGCAAGTTTTGTCTGGTGTGTTAAGTTGGTGCAATGCTTTTGGAGAAGCTAGATTCAAACTTAATTTTTAAGAGGAGGCATAAAGCCATGCTCGCCTCTCAACAGAGTGATGTTTGAACCTGCAGGTAAGTCTCAGCTTGCTCTCTGTTTTCCCCCTTTTCCACAGGAAGAAAGTTGCTTCATGCTGGCCTGTTCTGGGGTCTGACTGCTTCCCCGCATGCCTTGGCTCAGCTCTGCTGGTTGATGTATCCTGGCAGAGGGCAGGACAGCGCTTGCTTCATCATGCACCTTCATCCGCTGGTCCCAGAGAGGATGCAGCACCCTGCAGAGATTGCTGTTCCCCTTGAACCGTGACCCAGGCTGTGATGCTTTTCTTCCTAGCATCAGAAAACATGCAGTGCTTCAAAGCCGTTTTCACTGTGGCAGCTGTCTGGGGCTGGGCACCCATTCCCATTCCTGTGAAGCTGGCCAGTTTTCTGCTGAGTTTTTGTGTCATCTACATTCTGCAGGCTCTAAAAACAGCCTGATCAGGGTCGCATGATGGTGCCACGCTGTGATACAGGGAAGCCTGTTGAATGAGGTGGGAAAGGTTGAATCCCCAAGCTGTGTCTACACTGTGCACACAACTGTGAAAACACCTGCTGTTTCAGGGGTTAAATTTATCTTCTGGCTGGAGGTGAGGGTGCTGGAGGTAGAGGAGAGAAGGGTCTGTGGTTGCAGTGTGCCGTGCAGAAGGTGACTACAAAGAGAAAGCATTCCCTTCAGTCACTGTTAAACCTCCACCATTTTAGCTTTCATATGTGGTTGCAAATTAGATACCGTGTAATAAATCCTGATCTGTTTATCATAGAGCAATTTCCAAACTATGTAATCTTAACTTTAATTAACAGGTCTCGTGAAAACAGAAGCTCGTAAATTCAGTGCTCTCTTGGGGCTCAAGTGATTGAATGCAGTACTAGTTTCAAACTTCAGTAGCTCTTCTATTGCACCTGCAACTCTTAGGTATTGCTTTCCCTGGCTGACTGTGGTGCTACTCTGCCAGTGAGTACTGTCTGTACCAACAGTGCGTAAAAGGAGAGAAGTTATACTGCTGGCTGTTGTATTCAATAGACCTTTCCCCTCACTAGGACTGCTCTGAAAGGTTTGATAGTGTTGCTGAAACATTTCCTAGCTACTTCTCCAAGTCTGGATTTTCCAAGCCCAAAATCTAGTCTCTGGATTTCTCCAAGGATTCCTACTACCTCCTCCCACAAAAACGTCTTAGTTCTTAATGGTATGAAGGTAAAAATAGATATTCTCTTGAATGGCGTTTGCTGTCACAGACTTCATTTCTAGGAGTCTCCATAACTGCCGGATCAAGCAAGGCTGATGCAACATCAGAAAGCAAAGTGTACTTCTACCTCCTGTGCTCTCTTCTCTGTATAGAGAGAAAACTGTTATTCAAGGTGTTGAAGGTGAATGAATTTCTCGCAGTCACGCGTCAGGTTGCGTTGATATTCTTTTTCTAAAGAGTGGACAACCCCTGTAGGACAACAGCGCATTCCTAACCAAGAGGCAACATAATTTTATGGGTCTTACATATTTTTCCTTGAAGATATGAGTAGAAGAAAAATGCAAAGATTGAAATACATCCTTCTAGTGGTGACTTCCACATGTATGCTCCTTGACTATGAACAAGCCTGGGTAATTGCTTCCCTGGCTCTTGGACACCAGGACTGATGCATGCTCATATACACATCATGCATCTTCATGAATGTGTCATGAAGCCCTCTGGCAGTCACCCCTTGTGACTTGCTCAGTGAAGGAAGGTAGCTTTGCATTTCTGATAGTGGTGGAGTGGTGGATATGGTTGAAAGAGAAAAATAGGTCTTTAATCTCGTAAGCGTACTTTGATTTGCATTTCGTTTAGGTTTAATTTTTATTACAAGAAAATGCATGTTTGCTAAAAAACCACGTGATTAAGAAACTGATCTATCCACTTTAAACACTCCAGGAAAGTTGATCAAAGGCAGGCAGGAGAGCTGCATGCCTACGGGTGGCAATCTTCCTCAGAAATCCCAGCCTATTATATGCTGAACTCATTTATTACCTGTATATAGTGGTATATGATTATTGATGCTATCTTAATTGATTTTCCATTATTATTATTATGAATTTTTTTCCCTTAAATATTTTATTCAACAGTCTTACTGTGAACCAAGGAAACTAAGAAATTTATGGGAAGAAGTTCCCTGCGGTGTAACGTCTGAAATCAGCATAGGAATAGAAGAGTTTTAATAAATAACAGCAAAGGAAATGAATGAATAAAGAGCATGAGTGTTTATGAAGAGTTAGTGGAAAGCAGCTCTTTTCTTATAGCTTGCACTAGGAAAGAGAAACGCATATCTATATCTAGACAGCAGATGTCACAGGCTGCAGTGGCTAAAGAAAGATGGTTTTGTGGTTACAGCATTTGTGTTCATTTTTAACTCTTCTTCTTGGGAAAGGCGGTTTGAATCAGAACTTAAACCTGCTCGTGTCTGTTCCTCTGTCCCCACCCTGCCCACTGGCCCTCATCTAAATGGAGAACGTGCAGCAGTTTGCAACATGAGCAGAGAGGTCCGGCTCTGCCGATGCAGCGAGGCATATCCCATCCCTCAGAGGGCTCTGCCCTCTTCCCCTTGTGTACAATGAGACCGGCATTTCCCAGAGACATCGGGTCTGTATCCAGGCTGACAGACAGTCTGAAGTCTTTGTGACATGACTGTCACCTTGGCTCCAGGTAATGCTGCCTGCTGTTTAATGAAAGATATCTGCATTTGTGTAGCATTATTTGGCTTTGACAGAGTTGGTAAACTCTTTTTGTACAAACTCTCTGGGGATTTTAAAAAAACACCAAAACTCTGATTAGTTCATTTTTCTCCCCTACTTCTAAATTTGAGTTGTTAGTGAAGTGATTTTTAAAAATAAGTACTTCTAAAAGACAACAAATCACTCGTTTGAGTTAATTTCAGCCTCACTTAAAGGGTTTGCAGATCTTAGGGGCTTTTTTAACAAACTTGGATTAAACAAACTAAAACCCAGATAATTATCAGATGGCTTGAAATGTGTTTTGTGAGTGCCATGCGCATCTCTAAGTGCCCTTGAAAAATGGAAAGCATCACATTTATTTACGTAGCCGCATACTTTCACAGCCAGCTCTCTGCTCTTTAGCATTCAGGAACTAGCGGTTACTGTGCATTCCTAGGTGAAAATGTGTCCTGGTGGCTGTAAAGGAATATGATTCATTTCTGTGAGGAAAATGATAGTAATGCAACATAATATAGTGGCTCCCTTTGGTTATATCACAAAAGATTAGTCAAATTACAGATGCTGTTCATGTACAAAATGTACATAACAAAATGGAACGCAAATAGAAGAATGGTCTATTGCCTAATTGAGGGAAAATATGTGTCTCCATCAGCTTCCCTTTGTTCTCAAAATAGTGTATCCTGGTATATAATCATCTGCTGCGGTGTGCATGTGCTCCAGGGGAACATGACACTGATAAGCAAAAGACAGTCTTAGGCACGTTTTCGAATGGCTACTATATTATAGGACTCCTAGATGCTCAAGTAAAGTGTTACGGGAGCGGTGAAATCACAGTTCCTTCACTTGTGTTATTCTAAGTGCCGAATTTCTAAGGAGAACCCCAGGTCTTCAGCTTCGCACTCAGCATACGTCCTTCAGACCGATTCACTCATGGTGACCCTGAGAAATTATGAAATTCCACTGAACTCTGGCGATGGCAAGCAAAGACATGTTAGGCTAAGGTCTGAGCGGTGGGAGGGCTGTGCTTACCCCTGGTCCCATCTGCGTGCAGCGGTGCCGGCTGAGGACGTTGCTGTCCCCAGCTCTCGGTGTGCGGCCCCACCGGGGCAGCCGCCCCATCACCTCTGCTGGGGTAGCTCTCCTGTGTTGGATGAATGAGCTCGTAAGGGAAGACTGACTAAGCTGTTCCAGCTCCTTAGCAGCCCAGGGAGTCGTTGTGTGACCAGCTCAGGGGCACCTGATGGGGCAGAGAGAAGCATCTGGGGCTTGGAGGTGAAGAGTGAGTGTCACCACCATGCTGAAGCTTGGCCAGACCCAAATTCAAAGAGCTGTCTGGGGACAGAGCTGAACGCTGAGCCATTGCTCCTTCCCCCTCGGTAGTGAAGAAGGGCCCAGACTTTATTTTTAAACAATGATGCAGAGTTTTAATATTTTTAATGTTTTAAAACAGCTTTGCTGCAGAGGTGAGGACTGCCTTTCCTCTTCGCTTCTCCTCTGCAAGGTTTTGTGAAGGAACTACTCTCTTCGCCACAGCATCAGCACTGTGTGCACGTCCTTATTTTCAAAGTAGCAAAAATATTATGGGTGTTAGTTGTCCTTGTTCTCTGCAGATAGAGAAGTTGATTGCAAAACTATTACGATTATCACCCTTCTTAGCAAGAGTTGTTGATCTCTGCTGTTATCATCTGAGAAGCTCTCTGAGTGTTGATTACTTCCTTTGAGAGTGTTCTTGGCCCACTGATGCATGGCAATGCGAGTGTGTTATTCCTACGACCTGTTAGGTACGCATGAGCACCCAGAAGACAATTAAACTGCTCAGTTTGATAAAAGGAAGGCATCTGAAAAGACTCCAGTCCTCTCTGCAGGCACCAAAAAAGACAAGGATCTCTACTTACATATAGCAAGTGATGAGCGCACAGAATTGGCTACGTAGTATTTATTCAGATAAATATCTCTGCCCTTTGAAGAAGAAGAAGATGGCAATGTTAGCTGCTAGCAATCACTTAGGAAGATGATGTATTTAACAACTGATAAGGTTTATCCTCCCCTTTTATGTGTGCCAGAGTGACTTTTATTTTTTTAAATAGGTGCAAACTGGATTTTGTGAATATTAAGGGAGTTCTCCAGGTCTTACAAACAGTGAAGTGTGTTGTAGAAGGCTGTGATCCAGCTGGCGGAGATGAATGTAGTAGCGATGTGATCTACTGTGCCTGGTGATCTACAGATTTGGACCTACTGGAAAAATGTAGGCATATGGACTCAAACTATTATACTCTGCAGAGCCACGTTGCTTAATGGAACAGGCTGGAAACTGGATTTTCTCTTTAACGGGTAACTCACACTTTTGATAAAATGTGACAGTTTCTAGCACAATGACATTCTGAAAATACATTTCAAACTAATGGAAACATTTTGATAAAATTGGAAGGTTCAGTTGATTTTTTAATGCTGGAAACCTTCCTGGAAATTTCTGGATGAAAAATCTTTCAGGGGGAAAAATAAAAGTTCTCTGAGGGGGAAAAAGGGTTCATGGGGTTGTGCCGTTTTTTGTGTTAGCAAATTGAATCAGCCATAAAATTCCATTTTTGGGGATGAACTATGGATGTTTGCATATGGAACATAGGCCAGAGCAATCTCTAAGCTATGCCACCAAGTTTACCACTTTATAGAGAAAAGCATTAGTATTTTTCATGAGGTTGCAGTGGGGTCCCAACTGTATTTTCTTTGACTTGCTCCTGTCAGGAGGAATAGAGCTTTTAATTAAAATGACAATGTTAGACTAGTCAGAATTCTATTATCATATTTAAGGAGTGCTTTGGGGAGCTATAAACATGACAGGGTTTGTATTACTGATGTGATTTAACAGAAAAGTACCTAACTTTCTAAGTGGTTCTTTTAGGTGTTTCAACGTGCTTCTTGGGGTATTTAATAACTCTAGCACATCCCGTTTGCTGCAGGACCAAAGGATGTGCTTTGTTCTGATATTTGTACAGCTCTTTGTATCCTGAGTATTTAAAAATCAATTTTAATGCTTTTGAAATAACTAATTGTTCATTATCCTCTTTTAATTCCAGCCTCCTTTACCCTCCCCACTTCAATTTACGCTCTTCAGTGCTCCCCAAACCTCAGCAAACCCTGATCTTTCTGAGCCAAAGAGGAAAATGAATCCCAGAGTGGAGAGACACCCTTGCCAGGACATCCCCACAGGACAAACCTGTGCCACCTTGCCAGCCAGCAGCCGCTGAGCACCCCACAGCAACCCAGTTTCCCTCCAGGGTGTTGCTGAGCATTATTGGTGTACTGGAAGAGGCAAATCCAAAGCCAAGACTACCACCTGCCAGGCGAGGCACTGATGCAGGAGGAGGCTCTGCAGAAAGGGGGCTCAACCTGGGTCTCAGACTTGAACTGGATCTGGGCTTGCTTTAGAGTAAACAAGGATTTGGGAGATGAAAGAGAAGATGCTCTGCATCTAATAGCTTGCTTGGTCACATCTTTGAGACAACAGGGTTTAAGTAAGGCATGATCTGGCTCCAGGCACGGTTCCTTTCTGTGACCAAAGACAACTATTGCACAGACCCAGGAGCAGAGCTAGCCCTGGGCTTGTCCCTTGGGGCTTCAATTGCCTGGAGACTCGAGCTTTCTCCAGCACTGGTCCCTTGACGAGTCTTTCCGTCCCTTTGTTTGGGTGTCTTCAAATGAACGCAAAAAGGCATACTTAAGCTTTTGAAATTGGACTGTTTTCTTGCTTTTGCATATGTAAATCTAGAATAATCTGTTTACAAGTCCAAAATGACTTTTTTATTTCATAGTATAACTGAGAGCAGAGTATCTCCACATTTATTACAGGGGAGGTGCAATTAACGTAAAAAGCTGGCAGAACAGCTAAATTACTGTTTCAACATATTGTAGGGGTCCTCATAATTTTTTTTCATTATTAGAATCCTGAAGAACAGCTCTGAGCTGAACTTTCAAATATAGGTCCAGTGTGCTTATATAATTACCATCATGGTTTAGAACTGGATGTGTCCAATATAATCTGAATAACCAGATACTGATGTCTCTTTAGAAAGACCTGTTTTATTCTCCTTTGGTGACCTTACACAGGCACTCAAGGAGGGTATAATGAAGCAGCTAACATATTTTACATATTTTAACTCCAGGTGTAGCAAAGTTTTGGGATAAGTTTAGTTTTAGTGTTTCCATTTTACTGATGTTGAAGGAGTACTGAAAGCTAAAGCATTTTTAGGGAGAAATAACAGCAAGACAAGTTTTTTAGAGTCCTGCAGTGAGGATTATGGTTGTTATGGTTACTAGATTACCTATATTGCTGCCCCATCTGAATTCGTCCAGAGTCTCATCCCCACTGGAGGATGTAGAGTTCCATCCTACAAGATGCACCTTGGCAAACCAGTCCACCCATATGTCATCATTCAGAAATAAAAAGGGCCCACAATGATCTCTTTTGTCGCAGTTGCTTCAGGCTCCCTAGTTGCGTCTATGGGCTCCAACTGTGTTAGTGTTATGACAGTTGATTGAAATGACTCAGAAATGACACTTCTCAGAACAGAGCACTGTTTCTTAATAAATCCAAGAGCAGAATATGAAGGGTAAGGGTATAAACTACAAATCCCACATAAATATTCCCTTAGGAAAATATTTTCTCATTATTTTATGAAGAAGTTCAGTGCATTTCTGACCTGCACTTTTATTGGCACAATTAAATGGGAGCCTTAGAAACAAACATATTTGAGCAAGAAAGATCCCCAGAGAAACATGCTTTCAGCAAAAGGATCCTTTTTAGCTTCAGCTGGGACTAAAAGAAGCTGGCTGCACAAGAATTGCCTGCAGAAAAGCTGCGTGGAGAACAGGAGACCTTGAACTGTAATGTAAGTCTCAAAATGCTTGAAAACAGTGAGGAATTTAGGCGGAGAAATGCATACAAAAGTTCTATTGTTGTCTCTTTTCTATTACTTACCTAACTTATGAAAATCCTCCTCCTCCTCTCTGTAGGACTGATCTGTCAGAAAGATCAATGTCCTTTGATCTCTTGAAAGCAAGCCTTGTTAATACAGCCCTGATTAGATTGGATACCTCTACCTACAAGTATATGTTTTCTTCTTATCCAGGGTATTTTATCTTTGGGGTATTGTTTCTCGTCTCTAGTCATTGCTTTGCCTGTGGTGATTTAACCCTGCCCCTGAAACACAGCATTTTGGTGGTTTCACTGCTTCACTGCTGCAAAAGTATTGAACGCTTCAGACGTGACTCTGCCGCCTTGAATCCCTGCACCCGAAACTCGACCTTGCTGGTTCTGTGAGCCTCTCTAGTACCTTCCTGTAGGTGTTAAATTAAGTCTTTACTTTTTCAGTATAAAAATATGAACAATATAGCACTTGCGATAGCTGTCCTCTGATTTGTTTTGGATCAGCCTCCCGTTTGCATTTCTGCGTGTACCCACACCCCTGTACTAAAAGTTGCTGGTAGGAAACATAGGCTGATGACATTAGCTGAGGGACAACTGGGGCTACAACATTATAGAAGGTGCAACAAGTGGCCTGAGGAATTAACTGTTTGTGTCAAAATAACCTGTTGCAAATCAGGTAGCAATCAAACCTTGTCATTTGGTCATCTGTTTTGGCTTTCAGAGGATTCTAAGTCTCTTCCAGGCTGACACAAACATTTATTTTAAAGCTGACTGCAGAACAGGTATTGTGAGAGGCCCATTTCAAAGGCTTCCTCCTCATGTGCATGCGGGAGTTATTCACTCACAAACAGAAAGCCGGGATGCTGGGACGTTACTCAGCAGGTTGATAAGATCCATAGTGGGAAGGAATCTGAGAAACAACAGTGTTCAGCTAAACCAACAAAGTGAACTCAGTAACCAGGAGTCCATGTTCAGAAACACAGCTGAACTGTGAATGATGGTGAGGAGCCAATGCTTCAGCTCTTAGTTTAAGAAGCATCAGCTTTAGAAGCATAGGTGCTCTCTGGCCATGAAATCATTAGAAAACAATAGCTTGTACCTGGAGAGGTGCAGCCCCTGCCAACAATAGGCTCTTTGCTGCTGCAGAAGTCCTATGGAGGTATTGACTGGTAATTTGGTTTTGTAATGTCCTTTCGGCAGTGGGATTAGGAAGACAGAGAATGAACAAATTAGAGAAAGGGGGCATTGAAGATGGCAGAAACTGTGTTTTTTCAGCTTCTTATTCTTTTTTCATTACTTGCCCTTCTAATATGGTGATGGCTCTATTGCCAAATGGAAACTGAGGGAGGGAAACATGAACAAGGAGACTAAAGGGTGAATCTTGCAAGGAATTATGCAACCCTGTGGAGCATAGTGAAGCACATGGGTGTTCAGCATATAGCAAATCAGGCCCTAGAGTGTCCCAAACAAACATGTAGTCTCATAAAGCCTGTTTGTGTTCCAAGAGGGGTATAAAGTGCAGAAATGACACTACAGATATTAACCAAATGATCTGGTTATATCACTCTATTATAAATAATGTTCAGTGTCATTGGGACACTGTTGTTATAGAACCACTAAGTCATTACAGCTGTTTATCTGTGATGATTACAGTGTATAAAACACTAAAGATAGATGTGTTTCAATGATTTTTGATGTTTCTGCAATGTAAAAGATTCAATTTGTGTATAAAAGTTCATGTCTGGGATCTCTTGTTATGTATCAGATTAACTTTAAGAATCTACTTAAGTCTTAGTGATTTCTCTTGTTGATTTAATTTCTGAAGTCCTGACAGCCTGCATTATATAATAGATCAGAATGATGCCCTTAAATCCTCTGTGTAAAGCAGTGCTCCTCAGCTATAGCCAGTGCTGTGGGAACTCGATTACCTGAGTTTCTGAGATTTACTTGGACAACAAACAAGCTCCAGATCCTACAGCACATAGGTGAAGACTAGTAAGTGTGATTTAGAAGTAGAAACAGGTAAATTACCCTATTTATTTGAACTGCTAGTTCAAATAAAATTAAAAAAAAGTACTACTGGATATTGGCTGATATTTAAAATCGCTCCACCCTCAAAACTGTAATTCTACCAGTTATACTCTGTGAATAGAGCAATTAATTACAAAATAAAACCTGCTAAAAGCTGGTGTTGTCAGGGATAGGACTTTATGCGACTCAGGCTTGAATGACAGAGCCAGAGGTATACATAATTCTTTGACCACAGCATGGAATCGCTAAGGATGGAAAATGCAATATGATGCACTTTCCATGAAAGCATGTGAAGTAAAGGATTTGGGAATCCATTGCACAGCAACCGTAAAGTCAAACTCTTGAACCTGGTATTAGAAAAGGTTTTTGTTGAGTAAGTCCATTCCCTCCCCGCCCCAGAATCTGGAATGATATTTTGGAAAGAGTTGCTTTCTATATCAAGGTACTTCTCCCACCCTGGATGGTTTCTAATGCTCCTTTGTAATGGCTATGCTTGTGCTGGTTTTGTTAATGACCATCCGTATTTCCATTCCAAAGGTTATAATAACCTAGCTATGAAATATCACCCCAAGTTGAAATTGTACGAGTTCACATTATGCCTGTATGAGTTACAAATGCATACATAAACTGAAGGGCAAACTTTCTTTCTTGTTTTATTTGAATCGCAGGTCGCCGGGCTTTGACATGAGTTACTCCCTTGAGTGAATATCAATAGAGTTGACTCTGAACTTACACATGGCTGGCTCTGCACCAAGCACATAATTTATTGGACCCGTCCTATCTTCTTCAATGCAAGGCAAGCTCCTGGCAAAAGCAAAGGCTAATCCCTTCCCTTCCCAGCTGCAGGAGTACATGGTTGGCTCAAATACGTACATTACAATTGATTTTGGAAAGAGTTATTTATGTCTTGGTGTTCTGAGGCTACATAGTTTGTAGTGAGCTGTCAGACGATGTGAGAGGCTAGGCTTAGTTCAGGCAAACCTGAAACTGATAAACTCTAACCTCAAGGAGGATTATTTTACAGATTTATGGCATTCCCTTGGCAGCCTTGATCATTCAGATTGACTGAGCCGCCTGATCCACGAACACAGTTTTAACGTCTCTGGCAGCAGACATAGGGGTTAACAGTCTCCGTGTGTTGTATCTGTTTCAAGGTGTGCTGGTGAGACAACTCAAAACCCCAGGTGTTTCTTGTATATAACATGAAATTTTGAAACCTTTCGGTTTACTGCTTGTTAAGGTGCCTTAAAGTTTAATCAATCCAAGAGGCACCATCAATTGCAATTCCTGCTCTCAAAGTCATGGTCATGCTCATGGGCAGCTCTGTTATATCACTGAGTTTGGCTTTGGTGTATTTTGTAATAAAGCCACAAGTAAGATTAGTACTGAGGAAAGTTCTCATCAAGAAGCTTGATATAATGGTGTAACTGTTGAATTCTCCTCGCACAGTTGTGGCCAGTCTTTTATAGTTTTAAAGTCTTAAGAATTTCAGCAGCACCTCTTTGGTCTCTCAATCTCCTTGCAGGTGTAACTTCTCTCATCTGTTCAAGGAAGTGGGATCTTCTGGTCCAGCTGTCCCTCACCCTCCAAACAAAGACTAACCCGGCTCTGTGGAGAGACCCTTGTAACTTAGGGACCCAGTCACAGAGCTTGAACCCTGAATGTTCATCATGGGTCTGTGACAGTAGGAGCAACAGACCCCTGAGCTTTTTGCAAAGTGTTCCAAATCCAGCCATTTCTGGCTTAGTGGAAACAATAAAATGATTTTTTTTCTTGCTCAAGTTCTCTTCCTGTTCTGAAGGATTTTTGGCCACAAGTCACAGTGCTTCAAGAAGTCAAAGATCACCCATTGTCTACATGATTTCTCCTCAGACTCCAGGAGTTCTTTCTGCTGTCAGCTTCTTTTTTCCTCTGCTGTTGATAGAGCAAAAAGGGCTTCTCCCTTCTCTGAATTTCTGTTTTTCTCTGGGAATCCCTCCCAAGTGCCAATGGTTCTGCACTTTTTAACAGCTGTTTTTACTCCGTTGGGAGGGAGAGTTTACTCCCATAGAAGAGAAGTTAGAGAAAACTGAATTTTACATGAGCTGCATGTAGTTGTTCTCCCAGGCAGGATTTACTGAGCTGCTAGCATTCCTTCATGCTACTCTAGACACGGGTAGACAGATTCATGAGTTGTGTGTAGGTTCCTGAGTCACACAGCAGCACATGCTAATTGTAATATAGAGATCCTGCAGTTTGGGCTAGATTGCTCAGATATCTGGATATCTGTTAATGTAATCCAAATTCCATATTTAATGTCAACACTTCAATTAAAAGTGAATTAGCATGTCTTTTACACAAGGTTGCTCATTTGAATAAGGGTTCGACCTTTCTTTAAAGTATACAGCAGTTGCTTTCCAAACGAGGGTATCTTGCAGTATATCTAAAGTGAGACAAGAGAAAAAGCCCTAAGGTTCTTGCCTCACTTGTATGATGAAAAACTCTTGGAAGGGGAAATATAGCAGAAAGGCAGCTCCTGGTGTGTGTTCTGCTGTAGCTCACAGCAGTCTAATCTCCAGAGACACAAGTCGCCTTCAGCTACTAGGACTGTTGGTTTTGGTTGCTTCAGCTCAAAAGTAACTTCTTTGGTGCTTTTCAACTTCAATTTTTTAAATTATTAGTGATAATATAGGTGAGCTAATTTTGCTGCGATTCCTTTACTCTCATAGGTTTTCCTGGTTCTCCAGGTCTGGTTACAGCACAGGGATCACCTTCCTTTGATTGCAGGTTGTTCCAGGTCTAGCTGCTGCTTTTTCTGACAGGAGACTAGAAGTGTAAAGAAGCCAAGGTTCAATTCCCATAAAGCACCAAAGTAACATTTTTTAATTAAACCATTTCAGTTCTCTCCTGAAATCATTGTTCAAAAGAAGCCTACCATCTGCAGAACATTTTGATGAGACATTATTTTACTTCAAGTTTAAGGGAAAAGGGTAAAAAGAGAAGACATTTCCAGTTTTACAATTCCAGTTGGCTTTGAAATGCAGCCAAGGACAGCAAAGCTAACACAAAATCCTCCAGCTGTTCAGAGGTCCAGAGATAATTTTTTCCTGTCTTCTTTCTTTGTGGTAAGAACTTTACTTATTTTTAGGAGTCTAGATATGTATGAGTGGCTGTTTACCAAAAAATTGCATGAACAGATGAAGGCAAGGGAAATAAAGTGCTTTGATTGATGTTGGGAATTTTATGCAACATAGGAATAGGCTCACGTGTGTGTGGGTGTCCTTTGTCTCTAAACTTCAGAATTTGTTAAATATTTGACAGTATATCCTCCAAGACTTGCAGTTTGCCATCTGTCATTCATGCCAGATCATTGCTCATATTTAATATGATTACTAATTGTTACAAAACTGAGCCACGGTAGCTGCAGGTTTAAGAAGTGCAGGTTAGAATGTAAATCAATACTATGCAGAATGGTAGAAATTTGCAGGAGTCACTTATTTTCAGCTCTGAATTTTGGTAGAAAAAGGTAATACTGGTTTTCTTTAAAAGTACTTTGGACTTTTGCACTCGATTCATATATCTTTCCTGTTTAATCTTTCAGTTATTTAATGGGAGTTGTATTTGTGATTCCTCTTATGATTTCTTTTTTTTTTTCACCTAAAAGGGCTAGTTTTTCTGTTTCTCTCCAACCGATAATATGAAAATGTACCTCTCCTCCTGTGAATTAGGAAGTTCCATTGGGTAAAACCTGGCAAATGCTGACACTCTGGACAACATGTTTCTGGCAAGTGAACAGTTATCGGACCGACAAGAAAGTGAGCAGGATGTGTGTTTCTGGAGGTGCTGAATATGAAACAGCTGAGAATCATTTGGGTCAGCAGTAATTGAATAATCCCACCTAGTTTAGCAACCTAGAAGGTAGGTGTCTGATCTTAGCTGGTGGCCCAACATCCGATTACGGAAAGCGAGATGGAGAGAGAAAACACTGCCATAACGGGTGTCTACACTTATTGCAGCTGGAAATGAATCACCAGCTCTCTTCCATTGATTATAAGACAACTTGATAACTTACTGAGATTAGACAGCTACGGCTAAAGAGGATGAATCCTATTCTCTCTCTGTTGAGACATATTTCACTCAGCCATCCTAGAATTTATATGAACTCCTATAAATGAAAGGTGATAATACACTGCTCCCCCTTGGTGTCCAATGTTGTAGAATTTAAAGCCAGAAGGGACCATTTGATCTTGTTGTATGCCATGGACTGTTAAATTTCTAGAGCATTTGCTATTCTGGACCCAATATCCTGGTCTCAACTAAAGTACAATTTGTGTTTTGGGCTGAGGTATGTGCCTTTCAGGAAGGCACATCAAGGCTTGCTAAGTTGATTGGAAGGAATGGAGTCTGGTGAGCATTTTGGAAGAAGTAGAAATGGTCTTGAGCATTTTGCACGAATTAACTCTTTTTGTTTTCCTTTCATTTGAGTTTGTCTGGCATCAGTTTACTGCTGTAGGCCCTTTCACTGCTTGAAAAAGGAACCTTCAGCATACATTTCATACCCATGAAAGAATTCATTGCTCCTTTTTTGTTTGTTTGTTTTAAATTTCAGTTCGCTCTCTTTGCAATGTAGTTCTGATTGTTTTGTGTTACTGGCCTTATCCGATCAAGGCTGATACTCGTTTCTGTTATTTTATACTTCCATGGACTCATGGAAGTGCTGACTCTAAATGCTTCCATTTAATGATTTACCTGTAGATAACATGGTTTTTAGGTGTCTCATATGGCAGACTCTTCTAGTTGTTATGTCAATTAGGTCTTGATTCAGTTGCCTAAATACAGGGATCTAATACCTTTTTGTGTAACTTTCTTGGCCACCAGCTGTGGCTCCAAGAGGGTGTTGGTCTTCCCTAGGTCCTGCATCCTATCTGCTAGCCCCATGTGAATGTCTTAAATACTATGAAGTGTCTCAAACATGCTGGTTTCCTATATTTAGAGAGTTGAATTGATCCCTTACTATCATATAGCACTAGCTTTTTAATTGTTACATCATACAGCCTTTAGGTATGAACACAGCGATCGCATTTGCCCATTCTGAGATGTTACCATCTGCCACCCAGTGAGGCAGGAAATGATTATGTGCAAAGAAAAGGAGATTAGCTTAAATCACCTCATTCTGGCCTTCTGTTAAGAAGTTATCTGCAGTCTTGACAAACAAATGATTTTCTTCTTCTGATGTAAAGGCACAAAATTCGCTTTTACCAGACAGGCAATTTCACTTTGCGCGTATTTGGGAAACTTGCTGAAGGAATAACACTGCCTCCTTTCCAGTTTAATTCAGTGGGCAGTAACAGCACCCCACCAGGGCTGTCCTGGCTCTCCCACATAGCCTAGTAAAACAAAAATTTAAAAAAAAAAAGTGCAGATGGAGGCAGGAAGGACTTTTGGCTACAGATACAGCATGTGGGAGAAGGACATGCTCTGCATCAGCTTCTTTCCCTATGGCCAGCTGGGGCCATCTGCCCTGCATCCCCACACTGGCTTATTCAGAGTTTAGGAGGATAGGAGAGAAAGGGGTCCCGATCTTGGCCATTTGGGGTTTGCTTTCTCAGAGGAGCAAAGGCAATGTACATCGCTTCCTTGCAGCACCTCCAGATGCACGGTGTCTTGGGTACTCAGGACCGGGGAGGCTCAGGGTCTCCTCCTGTCATGTGCCCTGATATACTCATGCAGACCAAGCCATGATTTATGGTTAAAAAACCATTCATTTTAGGAGAATTGCAATGCAGACCATGTTTCTTGTTTTAGCTATGGCCCCATGTGATTTGGAAAAGGTGTGTTTATTGTTAGTGACTTTTATATGGCTGATACACCATTTGCTGACTGATTTACATTTTTTGATGCGAAGGCAAATATCAGCCAAGAATATTTTTATTTCTGGCTGGTGTGATGCTTCTGGCCAGTGCCAGTGAAGATGGCATAAAATTCAGTTGGTGTGGCTTGTCATTTCTGGGGAGTGAGTGTGAGTGTGCAGTGCATCTGCCACAGAAGAGGGAATATCCAGTCGAAATAATTTTCAGTGCCAAACTGATATTTCAGAGTAAACTCTAATGACCATTGAAAAAAGCTGCTATATGGATAAGATCGGATTAATCATTTATGTCTAAATCCAGGAGCATGTCAAGTGAAACTAATATAAGCCCTGAATTAACTCCTTTGCCTTTAGGTCCTGGCCCCATCACAGCTTTTCAGCATTTCCTGCTTGAGGAAGGCATTTACTAAGAGGTCATGTAGCAGTTCATGTGTAGCTCAGGTTAATACAGCTTTACAGAAAGTTCTGTTGAATCTACACGCAGAAGTTTCCATGGAAGAAATACATTTGTCAAGTGCTATGTAAATCTCGGTTAGAAAATCTGTAAGATATTCATTATGATGTTCATTAAAGGGGGCTTATAAGAAAGATGGGGACAGACTTTTTAGTAGCAGCGATAGGACAAGGGGTAATGGTTTTAAACTAAAGGATGGTAGATTCAGACTAGATATAAGGAAGAAATTTTTAACGATGAGGGTGGTGAAACACTGGAACAGGTTGCCCAGAGTGGTTGTAGATGTCCCATCCCTGGAAACATTCAAGGTCAGGTGGGACGGGGCTCTGAGCAACCTGATCTAGTTGAAGATGTCCCTGCTTATTGCAGGGGGGTTGGACTAGATGGCCTTTAAAGGTCCCTTCCAACCCAAACCATTCTATGATTCTATGATTATGCTGCATAAGAAACATAGGTGGAAGAATTTTTTTTTAATTTGACTTCAGTCTCATAGAGGTTACAGATGCATGAAAGGACTAACCATAATAAACATATGTTGTATGAATAATTTAAGTCTAAGAAAGGATGGTTATCTTCTGGATACCCATGGATACCATGCATGATAGGGAAAAATCCTGTTGATTAATGTGGGGTATTTCTCAATTTGTCAAATGCTTCAGTGCATGGTCTATTCATTGATACATGATCATGAAAGTATGAATGTATGGAGCTCTGCCTTTCTGTTCAGGTACTGTAGCCTTAGCCTTAGCAGTTATATATCTGGACAGTCTTCAGCTGTTTTTAGAAGTATTTTCTGCTTGAGCCTATTGGCAGAAAAGTAATTTTCCTCCCTAAGGACAATTGAATATTCTATGTAATCTCTGGAATTCTAAAATTATTTCTGTGCTTCTAATACTCACTAATGCGATATTAAAGTCTAATGGACATGATTTTCTTGCCTTAACTTTTTTAATATGTGCAAAATCAGGGCTTGGATATTGATACTTCAACAAATGCTGTACTCCAAAGATCTCATTTCTATTCTTCTGTGAATAAGACTAGAATCTTGGTCCTAATTTTTTTTGGAGTAATGTCCCCAACATTGAGGATCTGATTTAAGACCACTTGAAGTCAACAGAGAGATTGTGATCCATTTCCATGGGCTTTGAGGCAGAGCCATGAAGACTAGCTGAAACAACTACTAGCATTTCAGGAAAACCACAGGTTATACAGCTGAATTTGGCAACATGTAATCAATTACTGAAATTCAATATCATGTTGCACAATATTTGGCTCTTTACATAAGAAAGCAGATTTTTTAAAAATGTTTCTATACTCCATCGCAAGACACATTTTAAAAGTCATTGACATGAACTAGAAGAATGTCTTTCATTATGTTCAGAATTGACTGTGTTTGGTTTTTTATCCCCATCAGAGGATAATGAAAACAGCTGGAGTTAAATTATTGTAACTCAAAAATGTTCACTGGCACATTCCTCTCTCAATATGCTCTGTTTTGTGGAAATGAGTTGCATGGTGTTGTGAAGACCAAGAGCAGTTGTGTAGCAATGCGTCTGAAGTTTGAGATGGAAAATCCCTAACCTCCTCTGGTCACGCAGTTCATCTCCAAACCTGTAGACAGTACCCTGTTGGAGATGGTATTTAGACTCGTCAATATTTCCATGAAAAATGCCCCATTCACTGTTAGACCGAAAATCTACGCAGTCAGTAGGTTGACAGGATATCTATTTGATAATCAGTCCAACAAGCATGCAAAAGCCACAATAACTTCAAGTCCTTGACAAATTGTTCTCTAGTGGATTTGGCAATCGGAATGGTTGAAGGGCAACACACGAGAACAACAGCAAATCCGGTTTATTGTTTGCAGTTGCTCCAAAATACAAAGTCATAAAATACTTTGGAGATTGGCATCCTGATCTGCTAAATCTCGGCTTAGTGACTCAGGCAGCAATGTTTTGAGGCTTTTATAGTATATAACAATCAATCTTCTCCCAAAAGTTTTCTTTGCTTCTCTTTCACAATCATACATTTGTATTCTTACAGTTGTCTGAATTTCATTAAAAAATGACTTTACTCTTCACTGTCACGATGCTTGTCTGCTGAAGACAGGATAATAACATTTGTAATTTCTGTTTTAATGAGACTGAAAAGGAGGAAAAGTAGGAAAACTATTGTGATTTTATATCTCCCTAGACATCTACTTTTATCTTTTAATTTTGTTCTTTAGGACAGGCTCAGAACAATGCTTTTTATCTAATCTGTAGTCAAGTATTGAATGAATCATAGTTGCCACTTATTGATCAGTTGTTTAGTCATATAAAATGAATAGTAGTGCTTCCTCCTCAGAGTGAAATATTAATAATTGTGAGAGAAGGCGGCAGGATATAGCCTGAAACCTCATTGCTATAGCAGCATACCGCCAGTCCTGTGGACTTGCACGTCTCAGTCCTGTCTCTTGAGATCCAGCTGTAACACTTATATTTTCACCTTTGGGCTTGTTTGCTCTGTGGCAAACTGCAGTGATCTCAAGAGATACGCTTTGGCATGAGCTACTACCCAAAACAAAGAAAAAAAAAAAGGTGTTTTGTCTCCAAACAACAGGTGACCTCTGCCTGGGATCCAAGACTGACTGTGCCCAGTGTGGGGAAAGGCACTGCCAGCATCCTGAACTCCTCTGCAGGAAGTTACATGTTCGTATTTCTGCATCAGGTTACCTCTGCATCAGGTCAGCTTCTTAACATGCTAGGGGAGGTTAAGTGCTGTATGAACTCAACATGAATTGCTCAGGGAAACTGCAAGCCCCGAAGTAACCTTGCAGATGGGATCAAGTCTCGCACTACTTCGTTTTGTACAGAAAAAAAATGCAAGACAATAAAATAAAGTGGATGCAATGATTGATTCTCAGTAAATCCTTTAGCTTTACTTATCTCCTGGTTTAACTCCAGGTCTTTATAAATAGTTTGAAGTTACACTGGTAGGTATAATTCTTTTGCTCCTTTTTGAGTCCCCAAGCATGGCTGCAGCCATTTTCCAATGTGACGAAAAAAGTTTCTTGTTAGCGTGTGTCTGACAGAGCACAGTAAACAATGCATCTAATTAAAATCCTGTTTGAACTTTGATCTCCTGTTCTCACTCTCTTACCAGCAATGAATGTTTTAAAGGATGTTTTTACCAGTACTTTGCAGTATAATTAATGTTTTCCTGACCTGATTTTCGTGCGTACCAGTATCACCTCTCACCTTCAGTCCAGCAGACAATTGTTGCCTGCCCTGAGAATTCAGAAATCTGGAGTGGTTCATTGTGTACTGAATAAATCACAAGGGATGTCTTTATATTTGTCCTTAATGCGGTGCAATCTTTATTCTGTCTGACCTTTTCCCTATTATCTTATACCTTCCTCAACTTGTTTACCAACTTTTCAACCTCCTCATTAAATGTGAAGAGGAGGATTAATTGTGCAATTCCTGAGAAAAGGCTATGAATATTGACAAACACTTGAAACAACAGCTCTGTTTCAAAGAGGAACTGGAAGTGGTTTACAGGCTCTGAGAATAGTGTGGGTTGGCAGTGTACATCTTATTCTCACTTTAAGCTATCATGTCAAATTCCCAGGTAGTGAAATCTCATCACAAGGTGGTAGCTTGGAAAACATCATACAAGCTTTTCTCCCATCAAAGAAGCAGGTGTTTTCTACTTTTGTTTGTTTTATGTTCTTTCCCCTGAGAGATATAAAAGAATATACTGTTAGACTATACATGAAATGTGCATCTGTGAACCAGCTTAAAAGGAATCACGGGAAAAAACCCAGAAAAAATAAGGGTTAAGAAAAGAACAGGAGAAATCAAAGGGAAGCAAGTAAAACAAATGCAGGAGGTAAGTGCAAGAATCTTCCTTTCTACCCCCGTTCCTGGTAACAAACTTACTGGGCACTGACCAGGAGTGGGGTAAAATAACCCGAAGAGAAATACCACTCACAAAAGACGACAGAGGGTTTTGGAAGGGCAGGTTTGCCAAGGCTGTGCTGCGATGGCAGGGCATCAGAGCACATTACAGCTCCTGCAAAGAGAAACACTACTACACATGTGACGTCGGTAATGAATAGCCAAAATGCACAAAGAACACGAGGGTTAATACTGGATGGGGAAATATAAAGAGGGAAGTAGCTTGGAGGAGAGAATAAAAGGCTTGGTTATATGCTGGCTGTATGAGTCAGGAGCTGCCCCAGACATGCTGAACTGGAAGCTGAAGAGTCTGAACAGGATACACAAAGATTTAGATCTATTAAAAAATTAAATCAAGCATGAGGAATGTAAGGTCTGTGAGCTGGATGTGTTCTGTGGTGCTGCTTGAAGTCACTTGCAATCACACTATTAGCAATATGCAATAATACTACAAATACGTATATTAATAAATACTTTCCTAAATGCATTTGAGAAAACTATTTAGATTTCAAGGCAAAACTTTCCCAATGTGCATTAGTACACCAGAAAAAGGGCAGAGAGCCCAGCAAAAGTACCACTTGACATGAATGACATGGTGAACAGTTTAAAAGCCTCTGAATGGTTCTTTGAACCAGAAGACCTAGGCAGCAAAGACATAGAAATTCTGTAAATATTTTATTCCAGGACACAATGTTCTTCTATTGACAGTAATAAATATATGGAAAATAAACTTATTAAAGGTTAGGTGGAAAACTATTCTGAGAAGGCGTTCTTTGCAAATGTCTTCTAGCCTCATAGCATTTCCAATTTGGGCATAAGGTTTTTATGTCCTTTTGGCAACAACATTAAAATACAGATGATTCATGTATCAAGATTTATTAAAGAGAAATGCAGATGGCATTTTAGACAGAAAAAGTTATTTTCGTTATTTGCAATTATGGGGCAAATTAAGTTAAAATGGGCCCAATCTGAAATCAGCATCCAAACAAAAGGATTGGAGTCTAGATTGAAGTTTTGTGGCTTTGCTTGGAAATAAGACCTCATCTGTTGAAAATGTGAAAAACTCACAGTTCTTGCCAAAATTAAACTATGAAACAGTCAATTCATAGCAGTTAATGAGAATCATTACATTTTATTGCTTGACTTTTCTCTTCCTCTTTTTGTCTCTTGAATCATTTAAAGGAAACCTATTTGAAAATGGCACATTGAAATCAATTGATTACATCTGATTGTCCTTTTGTTCCATTGGTTGCCAGTGGAAACAAGCACATTTAAAAAGAGCCTCCGCTTACTCTTTGCAGTCTATCTGACAAAGGTCAGTAGGGCTCATATACATTCAAAAGCAAAATGTGTCCAGTTTTTAGCATTTTGCTGATGAACAGCTTCTCCATTACACTTCTTTCTGTCATAAACTTGGAAAACACCAGGGCATTCCAGCCAGCTTTTAAATTGCCCGGGGGATTTATTTTGTAATTGTCACACAGGTTAGAAACCCAGGTGATGGGAGGCACCCAGGTGCCTCTTTGCAAGTGATTTACGGAATTGAATTGCAATTGAAACAATGAAGGATTTTCACAACTTTTCCTTTGAAATCTTGTCATGGTGGCCAAATATTGACAAAATAACTCTCTTCACAAATTCAGTATATTCTTTGTCTACTTTATTGTAAAATCATTAGAATCATCCTTTAGACCGTAGACTATTTGCCATTGTGAATGGGATTCTGCATGAGACAGCCTTGATTTGGGTTGAGTTTCTATGTAAGCCTGTGGCCAGCTATCAGAATAGAAAATTAACGGGTTTGAGGATTGGAAGAGGAACAGGAGGACAACCAGTAAGCCAGTCTGCTCTTACCTACCATGGTGTTCAACTAATGCCACTGTGGCTTCCCTTTTTTGACACATGTAAGGCCAGGACACACAGAACTTACCAAAGTATACCCATTATTTCAGGTCCCATTGCTGAGCCTTTCCCGCTGCTGGAGGACAGGACCACGTTATCACCAAGCTATCACTGGGCTTTATTTAATTGCAAGTTGAAGAGGCTTCTGTTGCAGCAGTTGGATTTGGACCAGGCCCTCAGGAGGAGGTACGTGGACAGAAAATGTAGATGTTCTTAATGTTTAGCTGAATCTATTTATTAAAGGAATTATATAATACAAGGTGGCTCTGTCAGCTGGAGGCAGTGCCTTAGGATTTCCCTTCAAGTCCTGTTTCCTAAATTTAAATTACCAGGGAGTAACATGATGGGATATCCTGGTGGAATATTTCAGATTTGTGTGGCTTTCATCTTTTGGTCAGAAAAGAAATTTTTACAGACTACAGACACTATGTACTACAATTACTGTTTATGTGAGAGCCCAGATTTTTAGCAAAACTTTTGATGAAAAATGTCAACAAGCTCTTTTGACTTCTCTAGCAGTCTAAACCCTTTGCTAAGATCACTCAATTCCTTGACATGTCAAAGTCAGGTGGACTTGGATGAGAATTTGATTTAGTCTCCTTTATGAAATAAAACTATCAGTCAACGATTAGAGGACAGCTGTGCTTTGCTACTTGCATGTGCCACTTTGCATTGAACATGGTAAGTCCCAAGGTAGCCTAGCTGCTGTTGTAATCATGCAGTGTGGTAGAGGTCTGGGCAGCGTTGCCACCATGCTTCTGAGAACAGCAGCAGCAGCCTTGACAGCGTGAATCTATTTAATTTCAGGACTTACTGTGCTTGTTGAATGAAAAGACCAACGTTTATGCATGTTGTTATATGGCATTTCTTGTTCTTACTTGGCATTGCTCATGTCATTTGCTTGTTCCCTTCAAAGACTTGTAGCGACCCGTTTGAGCTGAGGGTTCATGATGGGAGGAATCTGCTCACCAGTGAAGCATGTGGCAGCTATCTGAGGGCACAGAAGCTGCAACCAAGAGAGGAGATTCTCACCCCAGTTCTGCTGACGTCAGGGAGGCTTTGTCAGGTTGCATCATGCGGTGACTGGCCTGGAGCTTTGGTTATAATCAGGATGGAGGAGGTGCTGCTTAGAGGAACAGGGTCATTATCTGAATGATGCTTTGGCTCTGGAGGCATGACAACACTAGGGAAATTTAAAGTTAATTGAGGAACATGAACTCAGAGCACTAAACTCAGTGTCCTAACTCCTGTATAAGCATGATTTACCTCTCATGTATGGTAGATCTATCTATATGGATGGACACAGAGTATACCTTACAAGTGATGGCCATCATTTTAAGAGTGGAGGTTGCCAGGCACAGGGTGGGAAGGTGTAGTTGTCAGGCCAAATGGCTTGTTACACCCAAAGCTGATGTAAGCAAAGATGTCCAACTAAACATGTCCAAGTTCTGGGCTGCAGGAGCCACTTTCCTCCATAAACGCTTTTCTGATGTTAGAGGTGTCCTTTCTTCCATAACACTGAAAAAACTATAGGGAGGAAGAGAATAGGAAAAGAAAAAGGTGCTCCACCTTTATCCTTTGTTCCATGAGACCATCTAACAAAACGTTGCTGGAAACCCCTGCTAGAGAGGGGTTCAAATCCCATCAGGAGAGTACTCAGGCTATATGCTAGATTACCTCATTGATGAAGACGTCCTAATCCTTCTGTTGATGCTATTGCAGCTTTGAACAATACTAACTCCTATCCATTTTAAGTCTTTCCATGTTAGAATACTGAAAGTTGCAGTTAGATGAGATTCAGATAGTTAAATCCACTGTGGATCGAACTCAGTATGATCACAGCTGCAAATTGCTGCTGGGAAGGCGCAGGCTGGATGTTAGAAAAATTTGTTCATGAGCAGGGTGCAGCGCTGGGACAGGTTGTTCAGAGAGGCTGTGAAATCCTTGGAGGTTTTCAAGCCTTCATTTAAATGAAATCATTGCTGAATGGGTGTAGTGCGGGCAGTAGTCTTGCTTCAGGGGGAGGTTTGATTAGGTGACCTTCAGAGTTCCCTTCCACCAACGCTTCTGTGACGCTGTGGACAACAGCCTGAAACTCAGGAAAGTTAGACATATTGTGTTGTTAATACACTCCTCCTGAAAGGTTTAGCAGTGCTGGGGTGAGCTGCTAGTGTGGGGGAGAGGAGCAGAGGAGAAGGTATCATCAGATGGTACCAGGGAAGGGAACTAGCTGCAACGGTGATAGGCCCCCCAGGAGTGGCTGGGTGCTTGAGCGCCTTTAGCAAAAGGCTGGGGTGGGTGATTTTTGAGTAACAAATTTACCACAAGACTGGAGGGTTTCTTGAGAGCATAGGGAGGAGAGAAATTACTTGTGAATTTGAATTGAACTTAGGAAATAATAGATTCTGCTGCAGGGAAAAAAAAGGAGGAGAAGGAATGTTAAAATCATGCCTTTCCTCAGCATTTTAAAAAAGCTTCACTCCAGAATTGCCCAAATATTTAATTTTCATGTCGCTGTTTTTTTCTCAAAAAGCAACCTTGACTTTTCATACTGACATGGTATATTTTGATGATGGATGAAAAGGTGAAGTAATCCCAAATGGGAAGAACATTGCCCAGAATGAAACTGTTGTGGTTTTTTTTTGTTTTGTTTTACTCCAGTCATATCCCTCTTTTTTTAAATGTTTATCCTAAGCCAAGTTTTTAGAATAATTTTTTAATTCTTCCCTCAAACTGAAAAGTCCATTATTTATCCAGCGAGCAAGAACAGTCATCCTGCCTGGCAGTGTATTAAGCTGCAACTCCGTTAACATGAACTGCAAAGAGGCAGTTGCTAATTGGTAAAGCAGAAATGTGCAGGGCTGTGCCTGCAGGATAGGAGGGGGTGGATTTGGGCAGGCAGTGGAGACAACTAGCTTCACGGGCTCAAAGGGTTTTAGTGCTCTGGAGCTGTTCCTTACACCTACCAAAGGAATGCATTGGAAATAGGTATGCCTGTATGCAGTGGACCCCTTTGGAAAGATTCAAACGCTGTGATTTGTGAAGGTATGTGATGGACTGATATTACAAGAGTCCACTTTTGTAATAATAATAATAAAAATTGCACATATTATTTATAGAGCTTTTGCCTAACTATGGATCCATTTAAGGACTTCATACAGTTCCAACTCTCCTCTGTGATGGCATTCAATAAATAAATCCAACAGGTAGGAAAAACCATGCTTTTTTTAACAACTGTTGCCAAAAAAAACGAAAACCAAAACCAAACTCTAAACCCAACCTACATAGATTTCATAGTTACTTCAGGTAGTTGCATTGTTAGCAGAAAAATTCTACAGAAATATGGGCCAGATACACAGTGTGCTCTCACGAGTAGGAACATTTCCATGATTACCCATGGATGTGGGAGCAGGTGCCTTGCTTAGCTCATAAGGAGCTAGAATTCTTGCCTTCTCTCACCTTAAAATAAAAACTGCATAGTCCTTCTGCTGTGTGGTAATCTCTTCATGCTGAGAAGAGTTACAGATGGAGCAGAAGCAGAGGCACACAGAGAAGAGACAGTCTAATGAGAGAAGTGTGCCTTAACTCTATGCATTGCTGCCTGATTAAAACAGCATGAGGAGTGAAGCATGCTTTTAGCAAGTACAATGAACACACACACAATATTCTTAAATTGCTTCTGTCTAGCTTTTAAAATTGTCAATACTTGTTCCAGTACCAGTCTTTTCTTTAGGAAATGCTCAGCTGCTGTCCCTGTAATTTAATTTCACTCCTGAGCCTTCGTCATCACAGTGCCATTTATTCCAGGTTTGATCTGAAATTGTGCTTGTGACCCAGGGATGTAGCACATGGTTCATGAACATCTTTGCCGATGGCTTTAAATAGAAGTAAAAATTCTTAGCAAGATGCACAATCAAATCCCAGGCAAGGAAGCAGGCATGTACATCAGACACAGACGCAGGGTTTAACTCTTACTGCATAGAGAAGTATATACTCCTCTTACTTCCGGAGGAGTATATTGTCCTCAGGAAAGAGGGGAGCTTTCTCTGGCTAACTGGATTCTGTATACAGCACAAGCAACCTCAGTCATTGCTTCAAGATTGCAAGTCATCTGTGAGCTGCAGAATACCTTCTAGAAAGGCAATCAACCCTTAAATCTTAAAATCTTTAGAAAGATTTTAAGCAACAGACAATCCATATTCTCAGAAAATAGCTCTAATGTCCAATTACCTTCATAGCTAATGTTTTGTGCCTTATTTTTAGCATGAATTTATCGAGCTCCAGCTTTGGCCTCCAGCTCTCATTTTGCCTTTGGTAGATTAATAGTCCCTCCATTATCAGATGTTCTCTTCGTGTCTGTATGGATTGGAACAGCTTCACCTTTTAACCTCCTCTTGGACGAACTTGTATTGAGCTCCTTCGCGTCTTTCATGAGAACAGTGAAGTCTAGGAAAAGCAACCCCAGAGTATTTGTTTTTCTGGCACTTCCGAGAGGGTATTGAGAAACTGAGAAAGAGTAAATAGCAAAGCAAATATCCAGCACCCAGCCACGGTACTATAAATGGCAGGAGTGAGGCAGGTACAACCAACAGCCTGGTGCAACAGAGTTTTGCTGGCTGTTTGAGGGAGACGGGTACTCCGAGAAGGATAGGCTAGGGAGCTGACTATTCACCTCAATAAATGGTCTGAGCAGTGGGGCCATGCAGAAGGTGAGGACAGGGCTGGAAAAATGTTGCAGTCAGGGACTGCAGGTGATCCATCAACAAGACCCATGAGAGCAGTCCCTAAACTAGGCTTTGGCTCTGCTGCTGATGAGGCTGGATCATTTGCCATCAAACTTTCCTCTCCCTCAGGATGACATTCCTCTGCTTTTATACCCGAGGCTCGTGTTTGAACTCTAGCAGCTAGAAGCCACCACAGCCTTCTTTAGCTGCTTTGTAGTAACTATGCATGCATACAGCCTTACTTAAGGGTGAGTGTGAGACAACTATCTCTTTCTTCACTGTAGGGCCAGCTTTCTCCAATTACAACTTATTTATATACAGTATTAAAGCTGGTGCACAAGACAGTTGTGAATTTGACAAGTGGTAATTTGGGATCTGTGGCCATTTGTGCCCCTACACTGTGCCAAGGCTGTAGGAAGGCTGGCTGGCATGTGTGCAGGGATATCTGTTTTTCTATCCCTCTGTGATACATGTTGTTTCATTCTCTGGTTGCATCTGCTGCTGCTCTGTTGGTACTAACCTATCCCTTGTGACATCTGCAAATTTTATAAAACAACCAAGTAAACCCTTCCCCTGAGACGGTGTGATAACCTTTTACTTTCTCGTGTCTTGGTTTTGGCTGGGGTAGAGTTAATTTTCTTCCTAGTAGCTGGTACAGTGCTGTGTTTTGGATTTAGTGTGAGAATAATGTTGATAACACACTGATGTTTTAGTTGTTGCTAAGTAGCGCTTATCTTAAGCCAAGGACTTTTCAGTTCCCCATGCTCTGCCAGCAAGCAGGTGTGCAAGGAGCTGGGAGGGAGCACGGCCGGGGCAGCTGACCCCAACTAGCCAAAGGGGTATTCCATACCATGGAACGTCATGCCCAGTATATAAACTGGGGGGAGTTGGCCGGGAGGGGCGGATCGCTGCTGGGGCATCGGTCAGCGGGTGGTGAGCAATTGCGTTGTGCATCACCTGTCTTTTCTTGGATGGTGGGGTTTTTTTGTTATATTCCTTTTCATTACAATTATTATTATTATGTTAGTATTATTATTCTTAGTTAGTAGTGTATTTTATTTTACTTTAGTTATTAAACTGTTCTTATCTCAACTCATGAGTTTGACTTTTCTTCCTCCTCCTCACCCCACTGGGAGGGGGGAGGGGGAAGCGGCTGCGTGGTGCTGAGTTGCTGGCTGGGGTTAAACCATGACACTCAGATATATGTCATCTACATTCGAGCTTGCTCTCTACAATACATTGGTTTTGTGTATATTGTGTTTTTTAATCCAAGTGCCATGTGCCAGTACATTAAATGCTTTACAAAGGCTTATATACATTAGTGCAGATTCCTTCATCAGCCAAATTTGTAATTCATGAAAAATATGAAATGTATGTGTGTGTGAATGTTCATAACTGCAAATATTTCTGTTCAGGACAAAGTATATGGGGCTGATTAGAAAAGCCTGACTCAAAGGCTGTTGGAAGGGGGCAGATATAGTGTGTTAGAAAGAGTGAACATACTTTCTTAGAAAATACTCCCAGGCCTTGTGATTACATTGGATCTACATTTGCATAAAAATCACCTTGTCTAACTACTTTCCAATATTTTGTGTAGATGAAAGGGTAATTTTCATTTCAGTGTTCTCCATGTTACTTAATTTGTATGGAAGTAAATAGGATTATATTTTTTAAAGTGCAAATGATTTTCAATGTAATTCACTCTCTCTTTTTATTTATTTCTGTATTTATTTATATTAGTTTTACTCAAGGACACTTCAAATACTTAGTCATCTTTTTGCAAAAATGAACATCCCTTTTATACCTGATTATACCCCTTATACCTAATTGTTGTACAGAGCAGCCAGGGTTTAAAAGAAAAAGTGATGATAGGCTAATGTGGAAAGTATCAAAGAAAATCTTCCAGTGTAATCATCGAATCTTCAGATCCAACCCTTCAAAGGATTTCTATTGATTGTCCAGGCCAGTATATTGGTAAATCTGATTCCCAACTTACCGGACAGTGCTTTTTCTATGCGACACTGCCATGTGGCCCTTGACATCTGCTCTGTACCTAGTCTCTGCAAGCAGTGTGCCATCGAGCTTTGTGAAGGCACCTATTGTATGAATAAAGGTGGGTGCAGAGTCTGGTTGGTGTTGAGCACAGCATGATACCAGTGGGAGGAAAGTAATTCTACATCGGCTAGTTATTCAGATTGCAATTATAACTAGCACTTGCTGTCCTGCACAGCCTTAGTCTAGCTAAGACCTTGAAGAAACAAGAAAGGTTTGTTGTCTGACAAAAGGGTCTGAAAAACCTTCCTAAAAGGTCCACTTATTTCTGGATGCAGATGAGCTGGAAGAGAGGGGGAGAAAGGAGCATTAGAAACTATTGTGTGTCACGCACACACAAAAAAGGATTTTCTCTCTCTTAGTTGTCTCACAGACAGGCAGAACTTTGTTCCCTTGTAGATGTGGTACTTCTGTATTGCCTATGTTATGCCGATTGCTTCCTTTGGGAAGCTTGTCAGACTATATTTGTTCACCTATACAGTGAATAGTCACATGGAGCCAGATTTCAAGGTAGTGAATATTGCCATGGCCCCACTGAATCTCTGCTGAAAAATTCAGAGGTCGCATCCAGCCTGTGCTGATTTTTAACACAGACCTCATCTCCTTCTCTGTTTCCATGTGTGGAGTGGGAAACAAGCAGTATGTCAGCAAGCTCAGCCAAGAGCTGGAGTCACTCTGTGGCACAGTCCATGTCAGCCATGCTAATCTTTTCACAGCTGGGAATTGTGCATAAAAGGCTCTTTCTCCTTCGTTACTAATTGCCACATGTATGACTGAAGCAACCAGCAATGCCGCTTACAGGATGGACTCAATCAGTGGGATTGGTTGTTATGAGATGGCTGGGATTTTGTACCCACTGGAGCTTTGTAGGAAAAGATGATTTCTGAGGATGACTCACATGGATCTGGCTGCCACTTACTGAAAAATATGTGTGTATGTGGGATGTAGCAAAAATTAGCTGGATCTATTGGGTAGCAATAGAATATGTACAGGGAAAAGGTTAAAAATATGTGAATGGCTCTCTCTGGTGACACCCTGAAATGAGGACATTTCAGGGCAACATGGGCAAATGATCTGGTCAAATAAGCTTTTCCCGGGAATCAGTGAGCAGTTAGTACAATCTTCTGGATTTCAGTCTGGAGATCTTTATCAGAACTGTGGGCACCGCTTGTGCTGCTTTGCAAACGCCCGCACGTTTCACGCCATTATCAGAAAGGCACAAAGGACTATGTCAGAGTCACAGTCTGTCCACCCCCAGCCCTTGGGACTGCTGGATTGAGTCAGAGGTACAGTGGTTTGGGAACAGCCTGTGAACCAACCCTGCTTATTAATCATTTTGCTTTTTGCAGTGTTTTGCAGTGTTTAAGGGAGATCAGTTCCCCAATCCAGCTCGCCAGGCAGCTGCCCAAACACTTTCAGCAGCAGACCCGAGGGGCAGAAGCAAGTTGGCAGTAGGAGGCAGGGAGAGGAACTGGGAGCTACATCAGCTGGCTCTGCTATTTAAAGGAGTTCTGCATTTCGAAGCAAATCAACCTCTGAACTCTAATAGCAGCCTTGACATTACAACCTGTTGGCTGGTTAGCTTAGCACAGAAATGTGGAAATTTGGACCTGGGCATGTCCGTAATGGCAAAAGAAGAAAAGTCTCTTCAGCTTCTGCAGAGATGGGTACATGCCCAGAGCTGGGAGCTGGGAGGCTTTGAAGGAAGGAAGTCATACGCTTGTCATGCCGTCACCAGCGCTCCTTGGCTGTCCTTGCCATGAGCTGACAAGGGGACAGAAACCGAAAAGGAAGCCGATTTTTAAAAGATCCAGAACTGAAGAGCTTAATCAGCTAAATTCCTTGCCACCGATGGGGCTGGGAAGGTCAAATATGTAACCTTTGTCAAGGTGCACATTTTTGAAAGGACGTCTACTGTTTTGGTGGGTTTATCAGAAGATCTGGAATCCCGGCTTCACAAGCAAAATCTTCACTCCTGTACATCTTTAGAATAAAATAGTAATAAATCCTTGTTCTTGTACTACTTCAAAATAGAATATTCTGTGATTAATAGTTGCAGGGGTAAGTGCTTGAAGCAGTCTGTATGTTTAAAATACCAATCACACTCCTGAGGCTCAGGCAAAGGTATACTAAGGACAGCTCAGGAATTCCTGACTCCTAATGCTGCTCTCTTCTTTTGGCCTTAATCTGATGTTTTAATGGGCTAATATCACAAAAATATTCTCCCTAACAGAGAAGTTGGGGAATATACCTCTGTGTTGGTTTGTGAATTTCACTAACACATATTTTAAAACAGTTATATTCAGGCTTTTACAGTGTGATTATCATTCTGGAAACAGTTTACATTGGGAAATTCATTGTTGCAATATTAACTTTCCAGTCATCCAGTAAATAAAATAATCCAAGTGCTGTTATGAATAGTTTTAAATTACAAATTAGTTTAAATTCCAGTCAATTGCCTAACCTGAAATCAGTGGCTCTGCTGGGAAATGTGTGAATCTCACGTAGATAGCACTTGAACATAAAGGTCAATGATGCAGTTTGTTACTTGGAGAAGGAAGAATTTTTTAAAAACATATTTTGTGTTTCCTTCTAGTAGTATTTATAGCTATTAGCACTAACTATGCAAACTAAATCAATATTGTTTCCAGATCATATGCATGGAATTTAAAAAATATTCAATTTCTTTTCTTCTGAGATTAAGCTGCTGATCTTATTAAGATAAATAATAGATGCAAGATACTCTTAATTACTAAATTATGAATTAATTAAGTTACTGCAGGACAAATGAGAAGTGATCATTGTATGGAGAAGTAAACACTGTTGTGGATTTTGGGTGAGGTTTGTGGTAACTTACTGCAGTGCTAACGTCGGCGAATCACTGTCCAGCTCAACACGGTTTCATGGCTGCCTTCTACTGGTTTTTGTTGAGGGGGTGAAATTAGAAGTCAAAAATGCTGAGCTTATTCACATCTTTGGTGTCTCATTAGAGATGCTTAATCGTTTGGAGAAGCTGTGACTAGCTGGTTAATGTGTTTATTCCATGGCATCTAGCCCCTGTGGAGAACTCTCTATAGCAACATGAGATTGAAGGTGTTTACAAGAAGTTCACCTGAAAGGACCTCAGCAACAGGGTTTGAGACTCTCCTGTGGGAATTTATAGCAGGAATCTTCAAAGAGAAAAAAAGGAAAGATTTGTAGGTTAAAATGAACGAACAAATCATCAAAGCTTCCGAGGGTCTCCTGAATTACTGATTTTCTGTTTTTTTCTTAAGCATCATAAGCTCACTGCTCCAGGCAGAACTAATTAACTAATGAAGACAGGAGAGAATTGCTGAGGAAGGGATGGAGAACAAAAACTTATTAGAATTTAACAATAAGATATCTCTGTTTCATGTAATATCTGTTATGTTGATCACTTTTAGTGACAACATCCCGACAGGTTTTTTTTCTGATTATGCAGAAGCACCAGGTACTGTAGGCTATATAGTCTCCTGTTTTGAAGTGCAAACTGCCTTTAACAGTACTAAAGATTATGTTTCTTTTGCTTGTTCTGTAGGTTAAGGAAGTCAGGCATTCAGACACAATCTCTGCTAAAAAGGTGCCACATTTTAATTGTGCAGCTTTGGTTTTTAAGTCTATTGCCTGATTGATAACTTTATGGGTTCAGCGTAGCAAGCAAAATATGTGGCAGAACTTGAGGAAGCAGAAACTAGGAAACAACCCATAAAATTATCAATTAGGCAATAGGCTTAAAGACCAAAGCTGCGTTATTAAAATGTGGCACTTCTTTGGCTAAGATTGTTTTGGATATGTGATGAATGGAGATCAGAAAACAATTAGACAAATTTGTGGAAGAAAAGCCCATGGAACAAGCCTCTCTGGATTAAACCACTGGCTTAAAAGAACCTAAAATGTTGATTGCTGGAAGGCCATCACAGGGAAAGCATCACTATATACTATTTCTGCTCCCTCTTTCCTCCTCCCAAGAGATATTACTAGAGATAGGCTGCTGGACTAGATAGGTTAGTGTCCTGGTTTCGGCTGGGACAGAGTTAACTTTCTTTTTAGTAGCTGGTACAGTGCTGTGTTTTGGATTTAGTGTGAGAATGATGTTGATAACACTCCGATGTTTTAGTTGTTGCTAAGTAGCGCTTATCCTAAGCCAAGGACTTTTCAGTTTCCCATGCTCTGCCAGCAAGCAGGTGTGCAAGGAGCTGGGAGGGAGCACGGCCGGGGCAGCTGACCTGAACTAGCCAAAGGGGTATTCCATACCATGGAACGTCATGCCCAGTATATAAACTGGGGGGAGTTGGCCGGGTGGCGTGGATCGCGGCTCGGGAACTAACTGGGCATCGGTCAGCAGGTGGTGAGCAGTTGCATTGTGCATCACTGGTTTTTTCCTCCCCCCCCTTCCTTTTTTTGTTGCATTCCTTTTCATTACTGTTATTATTATTATTATTTCATTATTATTATTATTATTATTTCATTATTACTATTGTTAGTATTATATTTTACTTTAGTTATTAAACTGTTCTTATCTCAACCCACGAGTTTTACTTTTTTTTCCTTTCCTTTCCTCCTCCTCACCCCACTGGGAGGGGGAGCGGGAAACGGCTGCGTGGTGCTGAGTTGCTGACTGGGGTTAAACCACGACAGTTAGATAACCTAGTGCTGCTGTTCTTCTGTTATGCAATTTAAATTCATTTAGTCATGGACTTTGCTTGTGACTCCATAAGTCACAAGTACTATTCAAGGGCAAAGAACAGGAAGATTTGGTCGGTGTTGACTTATAGTTACTTTTCCACACCTCATTCGATAGTCATAATTTGCCCCTTTCACCTCCTGTTATGGGAATATTTCACTGTCCTTCCATACTAAAACCTTTCGACTCTCATTTACATACCTGGATCATATTCCTAGTGAAAGTATCGAAAGCATGTATGATTCATGCTTTATATATAATAATTATATAATATATATATAACATACATTCTGTTAACTGCATGATTCTTCATGTTCCTTCTCAAACATCTTTTTTGACACATCGTTGTGCCTCGTTGCCTATCCCTGTACCTTATTTTTGGAGTTACTTGTGTTTTTTTCTTTTCAAAATATGTAGATATTCTGTAGATAACTGTGTCTACGTAGATAACAGCTGTATAAAATTATTAAGCAGCATAATGTTAGGCAGAAAGACCAAGCTTTCAACACCAAACTTTTATTGACTTGTAAAATGTAACAGCTGTGATAGCACAGTACATATGTGTGTGTGGGAGGGGGTTCCTGCGAAAGATTACATTATTTTGGGATTAGAAAATCTGAGAAACATCTGGTTAACAAATGAGTCCCACAATAGAGTTAGTTCTTCAGCTTCTTTTTATCCCTAGCACTAACATTAACTATACTACTAGGTGTTCTCAGTGCCAGTGAGTCCTCACCAGTTGGTGGTTGTAATGGGGAGCTGAGAGCAATGTGGTGAGCAGGTCATAATGGACATGAGTGTGGGGCAGCTACTGTGGTGTGGGAAATGTAAGATATATATCTTACATTATATATGCTTTTCATGGAACAACTTATTAGATGCCTGGGATAATGAGGACCCTAAGTTGTTTATGCGGCAGTCAGTGACAGAAAGTCTGTTGACTTAAGGGGAAGGCTCCAAATGCCTCATCATGTGCAGAAACAATGCAGTGCAGACCGCATTGTCCCCGTCGGGTGTCAATAATACCCTACAAGCAGCATGAGTCTCCCCTTTTGAGTCTTACAGCAGGATAATTCCTTCTTTGGCTGGAGTTAATGTCTCGTGCTTCCAGTTTAGTAATTTTAGACTCTCCAATTGGATAATTAACACACACTTAGACTCTGGGAGCCACAGAGCTGCACCCATTTATGGTAGCTGCCTTACGCCATTTCAAGCTATGCTGTCAAGGGTGATGGTGGCTATATAGCAGCAAGGCTATGGTCATGTTACACAACTTGGAAGACTCTGTCAGGCTGATGCAGTGAACTGTAGGAGAATCTATGGGGCTTCTTTTGCCCACTCCTTTGCACCAAATGCACACCTCTGCTGAGCCTTCCAGATCTCTTTCTTCGGTTTGTGGACATGGTGTCTGGTCTTTGATAACCTGATGCATACAAATTGCTCCAACAGCTTAGAAGTGTCTTTTCCCATGACAAGGATGTGTAGATATCCCAGTCTTTGCATTTCAGGCTCTCAGAGCTTTGTTTCTGTTTCACCTTTAGCAAATGAACAAACGCTTGTGATGATTGTCTCCTCTAAGCCCCAATGACATGAAGTATGCTTTTCAGCTGGTCACAGCTTCTGTGATCTCTTTGCCATCTTGTTTCTTCCTCGCTGCTTCTGCAGCATTTTGGTAGCCTTCAAGCAGTGTGTTATTTCAGTCACGTGAAATAAGCCTGTATATAACAACCAACCAGCTAGACTGGATGGAGGCAACTCCTGCTGTACACAGCAGAAAGAAGAGTAACTCTTAAGTGCAAAAAGCATTTCAAGTGGCTTAAAAATTGCTTTATTATGAATTATAGACTATTTTTGCTGTCCTGATAATGGGAAACACCATTTACTGTGATTCATTGTAGTCAAGTAGCATTAACTTCGGAGAGAAATGGGACAAAAGGGAAACTGCTCCCTTGGTAATGGGGTATTTTGAGTGGGCAAGCACTGTAGCTATACTAAATTATTTTACTCTGCTCATTCAGATCTGTCCTTCTAGGCCCTTTTGATGTTGAAGTTATATACTATGTAATAAAAAGTGAGTTAAATAGTGCCTGAGTAATTGAAGCAAGGACTAACGGTGTTAATCGGAGAATATAATCCTGACACATATTACCAGCTCTTAAACGAATTAAGTTTAACAGAATAACAGAAAAAAGAAGTAGCAGAAAAATCTCACCTTTTCACAAATGGGGATGAAGGCTCTCTAAAGTGTGAAACCAAAGATAGACTCCTTGGGTGCCATTTTATAAGGGACTGCTAAATTTGGGTACTCAACCATTCAGTAGGTGAACTTGGCTGCTTTTTAACTACCCTCTCTCAGTCTCTTGTCCCACTGACCCCACTGGAAGCCCAAGGAGATATATCTCACTAGGCTAACTTTAGTCCTTCTGAATACCTACGTCTGCCACAGATTATCATACTGTATTAACTGAGAATCTGTCTTAGCAGGAAACTCTCTTATTATGAAACATGAATGCTGAGAGGGCATTACAGCTTACCATTTCGTTTTGGATGTGTGTGTGTTCAAATTCAATCAGGTCGGTATGCCACATGGTGCCATTTAATTTAAATTGAATTAATCAATAGAGTACATTAGCCACATCATTTTAATATTGTCTTGGTAAAATCCTTGGCCTGTAGAAGCCAAGGACAAAGCTCCTGGACACGGTGGTGAGATAACACCATGACATTAGCTCTTTTGCAAAATTAATGCAGCAAAATAAATTGCTTCTTTCCTCTCTTGTCATTCTTCAAATTTTGAACCACTGTCATTTGGACAAGCGTCCTCCATGTTCTGCTTTCATTTACGGAGCAAAGGTATTGCAGGGGTTACTAATGGGGGTTTAAGACCTCTCTCTCTCTCTCATTATTTCTTTCTCCTGTTGAGGAAGTTGCTTATTTACTTCATATTTTAGCTCCTCATTTGCTGATTGAGTGGCAGCATTTTCCTTTAAAGTGTGTTCTAACGATTAAAATTCCAAGTTTGAAGAACTCAGGTTCTCCACACACCATGTCCAAGCGTAGCGAAAAAAGGCTAAACTCTTGTGTGTATAAACCAGATGATTAAATTTATTTTTTGGCCTCTATTTGTGTACCTACTCTCTTGATATATTTTGTTTTGAGCAAAAGCATTTATATATGCTTTTATATATATTCATACTTATATATAAAGCATTTATATATGAGCAAAACAATACAGCCAGTTGTCATTAAAGTGTCCTGGAAATTGGTCCAGAAAGAATAACACCCCAGAGTCCACTGGTTTTGGCTTCCCTGAACAGAGGGGTCTGTAAGAAATGGTGAGAGCTGTTAGTTGTTGGCAATGCCCAGCTCTAGAGTATTGTGATTTTCCTTGGCAATTTCATTTTGTTTCAAGGGAAAAGATGCTCTTTTCACTATATGGCTGGGAAATCTAAAGTTGAGGCCATTGCTCAAAGCTCTCTTCCCTGTGACATGCATTTTTATTTTAAGTTAATTGATTAGTTATAATGATGGATGATGAGGACAGACTTGGGTTCACGGAGGGCAATTCTAGCCTTGCTGGAGCTGGAGTTTACCATTTATTGGTAAATAAATGGGCAGAACTTTGTCTAATGACTTGAACAAGTATATTAAGAGAATTGGACAGTCACAAAGGATCTTGGGAAAACTGAATTCAGCTTCGCTTCTCCATATGAGTTAATTTCAATCATGGAGAGGTCTGTATTGAACAATTTAGACACCCTATGGTCTTTTATTTATAAGGTCTGCAGGGTCTATTATATTATCTTATAATTTCCATTCTGCCTCAGGTCAAATGCAGATTTCTATAGTACTCAGAGAACTAATAGTGGGAAAGATTTGTTTCCAGATTAACCAGAGGTGGTCCCACACTAGAGACTGTTGTGTTTTATATATGTGAAACTAAGTCTGTAGAACTTTTCTGTTTTCATTTTCTCTTTTCAGTGTGATTTAGTTATTTATGACTTTGTGCCTGAAATTTTGCTATACCTTTGTAAATCACAGAAGAAATATTTGAGGGGTTATTTTTCCTCTTAGGTAAAACCAGTCATAACTAAAAGGTTTACTTACATTGTTTATATTTGGATTTTTTTTATAAGCCTTTTGTACAATTTTGATTTCATTATGGCAGCATGTGCTGCACAGTCTGGCAGTACAGATCCACAGGGTTATAGCTGGGCATTATGTAAATACTATATTTATTTAATAGGAACATATTATTTTTTTAATATGCTTTTGGAGATAAAAGGAAAATTCTCTGAATGTAAATTTGGCTCCGCTGAATAGTCATTTAAAAAGAGTGACTGGAATGACATGTGTACCCTTTTTAACTTGTATAACATTGAGAGCCTTAGAAATTTTAGCATCATTCATGTTAACACATCAAAGTATTGCTGGTTGAACTCAAATCTCTCTGAAATGCTAATCTGCACCCTTAACTGTAGGGGAATGAACATACAGATGGTTCTTCTAATTACTTGGAAAAAGGGGATGATTTCCTTTAATGATTTCCCCTTCTTTCCAGACTGAAAGCAGTTCCAGCTCTTCCCTCCAGCTAATTTGACGATTAAAAGATGCCTTTGTCTTGCTTTCAGCTATTGAGGTTTCATCACAATTTGTTAAAACTTTCCGTCATGAAGTGAGGTGTGAACCCAGGGCTATGTAGGTTTGGTTCAGAGGTCATGTGAGGGGGAATTATAACCTTGAATATTTAAAGCCAGAATGGGGGGTTATTTTCATCATCCCATGCTACTGCACTGATGGCAAAGATGGGTTTTTAGGGTTAAAATTGGAGCTTGAATCTTAGATGCACAAGGTCATCGATCAGGGAATAGACCCCAGGTATTCAGGCTCCAGACTCACGGTAGCTCCATTTTCCCAAGGATACAGATGAAGAGATTTGAAACACATTTCGAAAGCTGTTGACTTCACTGCTGCTTTGTGGGGTAACACGTGCTTCAGAGGAACTGGAGGAAAATTGTCTGTGAATACTTTCAAAGCTTTTAATTTTCACTAAGGACCAGAACAAAGGTTGAGATTTTACAGACTCTATCCTGAAAAATGAGATCCACATGCTAGAAACGGCTGGCACGATCACTGGTCTATTGGCCCACTACCTCTCTGTGCCTCTGGATCACGGTGGTGCAGTTATATGGGAAGCTCTTTTCATTGGCAGGGATGGTCTCCGTCCAGGTGCGTCCATGCGAGCTGTTGAAATACGTGAGGCACAAACCTCCTGCTGTCAGGGTTCACGTGGTGGTACCTGAGGAGAAAGAAGGTCTTTGTTCTGCCTGGGAGCACGGCTAAGCTGACACAGGTGGCTGAGAAGAAGATGGGGGATATGGGTACCCACATCACACTATTTATGGCCTCTGTCTGTCTTCAGATCGCAAAGTTTCATGTTTGCTGCCTTCTTTCAGCTCGGAGCCCTGTTCCTTGTAGGCTAAGGCTAGTTGGTGTAAACCAGAACAAGACTGGGGAGCAAAAAGGAATGGACTTGATTTCTTCTGGCTCATGATCTGGATGCAAGCAGAGTAGCCCTTTAGCTCTGTTTTGAAGGTTGGGACCCATAGCCTTGCATAGAAAACTATATGTCAATGCCAGTGTCATCCCACAACTCCTCCAAGTATTTCACTTCATTCAACATGGCATCAAGCTGCTACTGTTATTTCAGGATTTAATAGAATTTTCTGAATTACCATTTGATGGTGTGTTTTCCTGAATATTCTAGAAGCTCTCATGGGTATTTTTCAATTAAAATACTCAGTGGGAACAACAACAAAAAAAGAAAAAAGAACAGCTTAAATAAATATAGCTACTCCATTTCTTCTGAACTTCTACATATACGTCTTACTAAATCACTCCCTATCAACAGTGTTTTCTCTTCTGTTTTTGAGGTGCACCGCTTCTCTGCAAGCTATTGAAAAGAAGGAGATTTGCGTTCATGACTGTAAAAAGACTATTTCAATGCTCAGAGACACTAATTGTGAGGTCAGAATTCAGTGGGGTTTTTCCCCTTCATTTTCTATTAACCAGAATGTTATATAATGTTTTTGCTAAGTAAAACTGTAGCCAGGCTTAAAAGTTTTTTTCCCTGCTAGAATCAAAAATAGGAACCATTACTGATGTAGGATAGACTTTTGGCTTTTTTGAAAATACAATAGTGTGGGCATCTTCAGAAAAGGCTTTGGAGGAGCTTGTTGCCTAGGGCTGTGTATTTTGATTTTGTCTGCTTGAATCTAGGCTTTACGATGTTGGAAAAGAAACAGGGGAAGGGGAGAATGGTTAATTAGAAATTCTTGCCTTACCTTCTTGTTCCTCTGGAGTGATGACACCTCATATAGTAACAGGGAAAGGTGGTTTGCCTAGGTAGGATATTAGCAGGTCTAGATTCCCTTGTCAATTCTACCAGCAATATCTGTCCTGCTCCAGGGTAAAAATTATCCAGCCTCAGCTTCACCCTCCCTGGTGTGGACATGACAGTGATCTTTGCTTGGTGTCAGAAAGACATGTTCATTATCGTGCATAAAATGCTGTGAGATTCTTGGCTTGTTACGTTTGCAGTGATTAAGTTGTCTTCTGTTTGGGCAGGCCTTACCTTGTTCAATAAGTAATGCTGATTGCATGTCTCTGTGAACACCCAGCGTGCTACTAGAGCAATAGGGTTAAAATAATAAACGAGTCCTATGTAGCATATATCAGCTCACTTCTATGGAGCTTTTTCATTTTACTCTAATGACAGTATGGTTCTCATGATTCACTACTACTGGCAATGAAACATCTGAAAAATAATACTCATGTTTCTTGATAAGAGAGCATTATTTTGTTGCCATGATGAAACAAAATATATGTAAAGTGATGTAAGAAATGTAAATATCTGGGGCATGCAAGACCTCACAGATTTCAGCCAAGCTCTCCACATGTATTGTATAATATCAGAAACCACTGCACTTGAGCCATTAGTTGTTTTGACATTGCATTTTTTTACTGCAAGCTTTTAGCAAAGCCAACAGAATGTAAAGTTCCAGGTTAAGGTCTGCACATGCTTTAGTTAATGAATAAGAAATCAACACTCATAAAACAGTGGAGTTAGTTAACTAACTTGTTTAATGAAACAGTAGGGACTGGGCTGGTGGTAGAGTTGGCATTAGTCACCTAGAAAGGAGGAAAGAATCTGCTGTTTCAAAAAAAAAAACAGGGCAAATTTCTCTGCCTCAGGTAGCATATCTCTATGTAGCAATTCTCCCATCATAAATGCAGTCACAAAATGAACAAAACACTTCTTAAAGTGGAACGTTAGGGGAAAGCTACTTGGAGATTAAACTCTTAATCTAATAGCAATCAGGTAATGGGATAGTATCCATGGGGAATAACAGGACTGAGTAACATGAGCTGAGAAACTCTACAGATGGGGCTGGATTCGTGCTTGGTAAGATTCATTAAACAGTGGAACAGTACCCAAAGGAAGGGCCGAAAGACGTGAGCCAGAAGGAGTCACAGTAAAGGAAGTCTGACGGTCTTTGTGGTTTCCAACTTCTTGTATTAAAGAGATGGGGAAAAGCTAACAGAGCTAGAGAGAAGCATTCTAAAGCAAATAGGTTAAAGAAAAGGGCAGGGGAGAACCTGGGTGATGTTGAATTCTGCAGCAATATTCACATTGATTTTCATAAGAAGAGAATTTCAAGTCAGGAGTATTGCCATTTATAACCAGTGCTACATATTTCAGAGTAACGTGAAAGAATAAACAACAGAAGTGGTGTGGGGGGGTAAGTCATGGCAGTGGGAGTCATCGTGAAATGATCATTCACCTTCTATGTTCCTCTAATTTCTTCCACGTTAAGCCTTTTCTGCTCCATATTTTGGTCACTTAACAACAGATGCCTTTAATGGCTGCTGTGAGTGACACCGTGAAGCAGGGAAAAATAAGCAGCCAAATTCTGCTATGGAAGAGAAGTGGAGACAAAGAAAGAGAATAAACCCAGGTGTTGAAACATGGCTAAAATGGATACAATGCGCGCGCGCGCGCGCACACACACACACACAGACAGAGTGAAAAAATAGTCCTGATAACAAATATAGATCTGTACCTTTGGAGGTGGAGGTGACCATAAACCAGCCTGGCTGTGAATATGCTGGAAGAGGTTTTATATTCTTTTTTAAAATATCAGTTCCTTAGTCTAAATGGAACTGTGCTGAAAACATGCAGAAGACTTCATCAGAAGTTCTGTTAGGTTGTTTTTTTCTCCTGATGTTGTAGGTTATTAAAGTCCAATCTCTCTTCCCTTCTTTTTTTTTTTCAAACATAAGTTTGCATGAGAGAACAGAACAACGCATTTCCAAATAGTGTTCTTATCTCTACATAATGTTATTATGCAAACTATAATCAAACTGGATGACAGTCCTCCAGACAAACCTTTAGTATTAAGAGCTTTCAAAGCTCCAGGGCAGATTGTTGTTAGTGGGATAGTTAATTAAATGGAAGTTGGATTTTATTACTATATAAACAACTAAGAACAGCTGGAATGATGTTGGTCCTCTGGGTTTTTTCCTTTCTGTTTGACAAATATTAATTGAACTCATTGCCCCACGAAACCAGCAAGTTTACTTACGGCAATGCGGTCGCTACAGAACATCAGGTAGCAGTTGCTCTCTTCTGCTTCTGCCCTTTACCCATCACCAGGGTAGACGGGCACTTTGGGATAATGCAGGAAGCAGGAAATGCTTTTCCCTTCTTTAGCTCGTGGGGGGAGATCCCCTTTGGGGTAGGGTTCAGTATAACCACGGGCCGGCCCGTTTTGCACGGCTTGCACACCGAGCGTTTTTGTGGGCGAAGTGTGTCCTGCCTGTGGCGCGAGGACTCCCAGGTGCCGGGGGATTTTCTGCGGGTCCTGCCCTTGCCTCTCAGGGCCGCTCCGGGCTGAGCTGCCTTGTCACACCGGGGGGGACAGACACTCATCCTCGGGTGAAGCCGTGACCCCCCCCAAGACCGCTCTGAGCCGGGGCGGGGCGGGGCGGGGCGGGGCGGGGCGGGGCGGCGGGGGCGCGGGCGCTGTCCGTGGTGCTGCAGGCGCCGCGCCCTGTCACCTCCCGGCTGGTGGGAGAGCCCACGGGGGAAGGTGACTTGCGGTGGCGGTGCTTGCCTCTCGCAAGGTGTTCAGCCCCCAGCAGCACGGGGGTGCGGGGGGGGCACCGTGTCTGCGTGGTGCTGTAGAGAAGTGTCAGGGGCCAGGCAGCCCCGTTGCTGCAAAGGCTCAGGCGTCAGCCGTCAGCTTTTCTCGGCAGCCCTCTTCTCCACCAGGGCTAAACTGCATGCATGACCCTGACTCCTGGCTGGTTGTGTCTTCAGGGAACATTTCTAACGCTAAGTTTCTCCAGGGCTCAGCATTCAATCTGCAGATGTTTCTGGGACCTAATTCCCACAGTCTGTTCTAGCTTGGGGCATGTATTGGTATTGCACGCTACATCCCTTCAGGACTCGTGAGCGGAGGAGAAATGCCTGTTTTTCTGGAGGGGTGGGAATTGCTGCATCTGATGGGTATGCAAATCTGCCTTCATACTTTTTCATTTTAATCCTTCCTTGTAAGAGGAACCTTTCAGCCTTTAGATCAGAGACATTCACATACCACATTTCCCAGGTTAGTCCTGACTTAGCTATAAAAAAAAAGTAAGCACACTTTACTATGATATGTCAGCACTATTGCCTAAAATCATAGTTACAAATGAAGAAGGAAAATTCTAGCTCTGATATTTGCCCCATTTTTTTTTTTTCTAGTGTTGTGTATCCTGTCTATGGGAACTCTGAAGACAGCAACTGTCTCTTACTGTAACATGATAAGGCTTTATTTCAGTGGTGGTTTTACAGAAGGATCTGTAATACAAACCTTAAATTTTATTGATGTCTGTCCAGACAACTGGGAGATGGTCAGACTTGTTCATCCAGTCCCTAGTTTTCAGCAAAATTCTGCTTTAGCTTGCTCAATCAACAAATTCAACGTGAATACCTCTTGAATCATCATAGCATTTAACCTACTTATCCTGTGCCTAGAAATTAAAAAAAAAAAAAAAAACAAACTCAAAAAATCCCTCAAAACTGTACACCAAAACCTAACATAAAAAAAATCAGGTCAGCTTCTTTCTTGGTCATTAATTCCTGCGTGGGTTTGGCTGGCAAAGGAAATCTTAAGGGGGTGGGGATGTGGGGGAATGAAGCCTGCTTATATCAAGTCTCTGGGTAGCAATCTTGCAGGAAGGCAAGAACAGAGAAAGAAGAATCAGTGATTGTACGGATTGAAGTGCCTTGGGGCTGAAATGTTTTTACAGAGTGACTCTGCTGACCCTGCCTTTGTGCCTACTTTGTCGATCAGTTGCTCTGAGCAGGTGCCAAGATCAGCAACAGTGAAAGTTCATCTGGCAAATATTGAAGTGCTGTTCTAGTTGATCTGCACAGGCACTAGTGCACAAATCTTCCCATCAAAGAACCACAAAGAATACTAGAAACATCTTAGGACTTAGTCTCACCTGTGCCCATGTGTGTGGGTGTGCATGTATATAAATTTTAATTCTATCTTTTGAACATTATCAATGGGAATACTGTTGAAAAACATGATAGTGCAGTTATTTTCAAGTAGGAGTGAGTGAAGTCCAAAGTCTAAATCTGTGTTGATGAAAGATGGAAAGGAACCTCCTGAAGCCCAAGCCCCATGCCAGAAATCATACCACATGCATGTGATAAATGGACCAAACTTTCTGTTAAAAGCAGGTGTTTTATCCCCCATAATACACTGACTGTTCCCAAAGCCAACACTTCCAAGAGGCAATTTGTTGCCCTCCCACTTAGAAGTGTTTCACTTTCCATCCTAAATTTGCCCATGGTGAATTTGTTCTTTCATTAGTATTGTTCCTTAGCTTAAATACATCTTTACCTGCCCTGGAGTTCTCCATCCTCCCCAGTGTTTTTAAAGAACACAGTGCAATTCTGCTCTGGTGAATAGACATTTATAGCAAGAAAATTGTCCAGAGATTGTAACAAAGTAGAGGCAAATTCTCCCTGGAATCTGTCACAAAGTAGTAGATTTTCTTTTCCTTGCACTTTCAAATGCACTGCCTGCTCCTTTGTATAGACCTGCAACAGAATTTACTCCATTCTAAGCCGTAGTGAAAAAGCTTATTATCAGGCGACCTCGATCCTGTCTTTTATGACAAGTTTTTCCCCTGTAATGATATCAAACTTCCTCCCGTTCTCCTTGAGGTTTTCAAAGTTTCTCTGTGTAATTGTGCAGTCATCCTCCATATCGTCTCTGGTTCCAAACTTGGTGGTTCTATCAAATTCAGTTGGGGTGGTCCTGCTTTTTGTGCTAATATAATAAAATGAAAAGAGCTACCAAGGCTGGTCAATCCCAAGGAAGGTTCTTGAGGAGCATGAATAGTTGCTGTCTTCTGGTCCAATTCCTTCATAAATATTGCTGTTCTTTGCCTGCCTCACAGTTCTTAGGACATTTCCTCTGGTATAGATGATGGCTTCTCATATGCTATCACATCACGTGTTATGCAAACCCAAACTGAGAAGATCTACTACATATCCTGCGTTGAGAAAAATCACTTTAATAACGCATAAATGGAAGGTTAATTTGACAAAAGCTTCCTTTGGTATCCTGTTCTGTCTCTTCTCTGTCTTTATCTTTCCTCTGTCCTTAAATCTAGTCTAAAACCTACTGTAAAACTGCTGTCAGACTAAAGGGCCTGCACTTTCCCGTCACATCCCCCCCTTCCTGTTCTTAAGGACAGGTGGCCCATTTGCTTTTCTTCAGTCACAGGGTTGTGTTCCCATGCCATAAAGACAGGAAAAGCCCTTACTTCTCACCCAGCAGTTCCATGTGCCAGTTCTTGTAGAACCTGGCAGCGCGGATTAGCTAGCTCCTGACAGTATGAGTTTATTCACTTCTACATTTGGCTTTTACCTTGTTGTGGTAATTGTGATCCAGCACTTTCATTTCCAGGAAACCACTTGTATTTTTCCTCAGTTTTTACACTGTTATCTTTATTTTAGCACAAGATCCTTGTCATCTAAGGAACCAGCTCACTTTTCTCATCTCACTTTGCTCAGCAGACTAAGAATTCTCTGCATACGGGGAAGAGTAGAGCCCCTTTTCTATATTTAGCGTGCAACCTCAAGCATGTTTTGACTTAAATTCAAGCCTCCATTCATGTTGTTAAGCTCCTCTTCAGCTTAAATGAATTTCTTTAAACTGAATCCTGAGTTTATCAAAGTTTGGTACCTTGAATTTGAGAAAAGCAGCGACAACAACCAAAAAACTCCAAGCCAACCAAACAAAACCCTTAGTTGTAAACATGGGTTTTAGAGTTTAGAGACTGCGATGTCTCAGTCCACAGCAAGGGCAGCCAGGATGCATTTATATGATGAAATGAGAGAAGGAGGGACAGGCTGCCCTGTCTTGAAATTGTTGTGTGATACACACAGCCTTGTTCCCTGGCTGGTCAAACGAAGAATTTGCTGAAGGAACGTCCAGCTTTATTTCATTCAAAATAGACAAAGCGTCTATTTTTATTGTAGGCTCTGCAAGAACTACCTGATCTGCTCTGCACGCAACATTCCTGGAAGAATGTGAAAGACTTTTTAAAGGAGTTATGTGATTCAGAAGAAGTTGTGTTTTACAGAAGAAGATACATATCAAATAAACAAGAACATAGAAAACTAACACCTGAAACTGTGGGACTTTAATGACAGAAGAAACTTTTTTTAAGTCTGCAAAGCCTAAATAATAGAAGAGAGGGCCTGCCAGCTTAAGATGTACTGCTGGGCTTTGCAAATATAGCTGCTAGGATCGGATCTCGTTGCTGGATCATGCTGTTTTAGTTAGGAACTACAGGGATGATTAGACATGCACAGAAGGAACAGCGTTAGTACTTTAAGAGGTTTACCACTTTCTGAAAGTCACATAGCAGCTTACAATGTTTGTACTCAAAATGTCTGGACAGGTTAGCATAAGAGATCATGAAAGCTCAGCAGTGAAATGTTTCTGTGAACTGTTGGTCTGGCTCTAGATATAACATTTTCCATTGACTCAAGGAAGACCAGGGTTTCAATTAGACACTAATCAGCATTCCTACACATGACACCCTTATACACTTGGAATATCAAAACAGTTCTAATATGACAGTAATGCAGTTTCTGTGACCTTTTCTCTTTTAATGAGAAAATTCTGTGTGTGAAATAGACTTATACTCAGTTCAGGAAGGACTTTGTCATCTAGCCTAGGAAATTCTAAACAGGATTAATATTTGCAGTTTTAAAAGGAGGAAAGGGGATTTCTTTGGGGTAAAATGTTGAGATACGTTTTCTATTCAAGCCCCTATTAAATATTATCTTTCCAGGTCTTCGCTGTAGAGTACAGTTGAACTGAAGAAATTTTCTACCTGAAGCCAAAACAAACAGAAACTCACTAACAGAAACAGGATAGGAGCCTTCAAACAGAAGATGTACTGGTTACTGGTTGCAGAGGTGAAGAAAACACATTTAAAGGTAAGAGGAAATGCAGGAAGATTGCTTGGTACAGCTTGAAATAAAAGAACCTCTAAGGTTACACACAGGTTTTTGTGACCTGAGCATTAAGGTGACCTTGAAGGCTACTTTAGATGATATTTTGTTTGATTTCTATTCTCACATAGCAAAGTATAAACCTTTTTCTCATAGGAATACCATGAGGATATGTGTTGAATCTACTCTGCAGCTCTTGGGAATGAAACAGAAAAAACACTTAGTTAAAAATGTGATTTTCAATTATTATACGTGCACTGATATTATCGTGAGGCTTCTTTCCTAGCATAAGCCTTACAATTCCAGTAGGATATGGGCAGTATGAAGGCCATTTACATATGCTCCCCGTTCATTTTTCTGTGACATTCGGCTTATACTAGAGACCACGTCCAAAGCCTACTGAAATCCTACTTCGGTAGGATTTAAATCAGACCATACATTTCTCCCACATTAAGTGAAACAATGGCATTTATGGGGTTTAGGAATTACTTTTGCAGCATGCTGCTTATAACCAAATAGTACGGTTGCACTGGGTGGTGAAAGCAGTAGGAAACCCTTATTTCCTTGCCTCTTTGCAACCTCTACCCTCAGCTCCCTTTCCTATTCTGGATTTGGGTAGGTAGAGATAAATAGGTACTATATTGCTCTGGGTCCCATCCAGCTCAAATAGGTGAGATATTGGACTCTGAAGTGGGATATAACATCCCATTTTTTCTATGGGTCATGGGTAGGTTACTACATCCATGAAGTGAAGGGTGGCACTCCTGAGCAACATGGCTACATGCTTCAGCTCTCCCCTTGGGCTGAAATTATAGCCATATTCCAGTCCATAGCATAATCTAACCATAAATGCAGCAGCACAGAGTCAGCACTTACTATGTTTGAAATGCTCATCCATCATAAGTAGTTGTGAGAGAATGGCTCCGGTCTGAACAAGGGCTACACACAAGATTAGCTTCTGTTTTAAGATTAGGGAAAGGACTATGACACAAATGAAATCTATTTAAACTTCTGGTCTATGTCAAATTACATCAAATCAAAAGAAGGATGTGGGCCTGCCTATAGCCTCATAGAAAATAATAGTTTAATATTTCCTTAGTCTAAGAGGTTAGGAAGTAAACTGTCCATTGAAGTTGTGTCTAAATCCCCCGAGTGCCTTGCAAAACCTAGCCATGTTCTCTGCTCGGAAGTATTCAGAAGTTGTTATTTTTTAGTTTCCCTAGGTGGTATAAATGGATGCAGTGGAGTTTCACTGTTTTTCACCAGCTGAGATCCTGGTCCCAGAAGTGGTTGAAATGGAGGAGAGTTAAGGGAGAATTAGGGCAATAGGTAAGAGCTGGATGGGGACGTCTGCTTAAACGTGTGTTCTCTAAGCACTTATCCTGATTTTTCACTTTCTAATGTCTGAACCACACAGAACAAGTACACGCTGTTTTACAGACTGTTTAGCCCTTGTTGTCTGGTACAGAAAATGTTAATGACTGCAAACCTGCTGCAGGAATGAAGAAACACCCCACATATTTTTGGGCGGCTGCAATATTAGAAACAGTTCGCTGTGGTTCACTGCAGGTGAACCCTCATAGCTAAGCTCTTTGGATGCTAATATTTCCTTTGAGATGCTCGCATGTGTTTACCTTTAAAGATGTGTAAACCCCACCGAAAATACTTACAATGGGGGAGCAAACATTGTAGCACCGTTAGAAAATAAATTTAAATAAAATAAGATCCTTTGTGCTACATGCTAAATGCACATTTATAAGCCTAACTTCATTCACCGGGTACGTAGCTGAGTCCCTCTAGTGGCATAAACATTTATTTGGCTTCAGCATGTTATTAAAATTCTATTTTACAGCCACTTTATAGCAGCAAATTCACAGGTAGCTTTTCTGGACACTCTGAGGACTGTGGCAAAGTGAATCTTGGATTAGATACTGTGCAGGCTAGTGTTAATGAATGTAAATTGATTTTTAGCTGAGAGGGGCAATTATAGAAGCACTGGAAGAAGAAAGGAATTTTTGAAAGGATATTCAAGAACTAATTACTATCAGTAAGAAACACGCAAAGAGCAACGTAATACCCAGGACAGCCAATAGGGATAAAAGCTTATACACAAATCTGTCATGATCTAGTAGTGAAGACTGTTTAAAAACACTGATCTCCACTTAGCTTGTAAATGCGCATCACCCTCTTTCTCACTCATATATTCTCTCTCTCTCTCTCTCTGACACACACACACACACACACACACGCTCCTGGATTTGCAGAAGACAGACATCTAGGGCACTTCTTGGCATCCACAGGAAAATCATATGGGATTAAAAAACCACAGCAGTAAGTACTCACTGCATTAAATGTTTATTAAGTGGCATGCTGTCAAAACCTAGATTTAACAGTAAATACAGGAGGACTTTAATGGAAATTGGTTGTATTTGATTTTTCTTAGGAATTGCTGAAAGCTGCCTCTCAAGGATTACAACTTTGCCTTTTGCTTTTACGGATGCTTGTTTACTATCCATGTGGTAACCGCTGGACAGCCAGTAATCCATTCATTATCCACACTGATTGAGTGCAGGAGTAGTGCAGTGGTAACTACTTCACTCAGCTGACGGCAAACGACAAAAGGAGGGAAATGATGAATTCGGACAATTTAACCTCCCAAAGCTTCCTCTCTGCGATTCACAGCAATGCGAGCAATTTATTCTCAGGGCTCCAGTTTGTTCAGACCTTCAAGCCACTCATCATCCCCTGCTACTCACTAGTGGTTTTTATTGGTGTCATTGGGAATTACCTTCTCATTTATGTTATTTGTAAGACAAAAAAAATGCACAATGTCACCAACTTTCTGGTAGGCAATCTGGCTTTCTCCGACATGCTCATGTGTGCAACCTGTGTACCCCTGACACTCGCGTATGCCTTTGAGCCCAGAGGATGGGTGTATGGGCGTTTCATGTGCTACTTTGTTTTCCTGATGCAACCCGTCACTGTGTTTGTGTCTGTCTTTACCTTGACTGTCATAGCTGTGGATAGGTATTACGCCATGGTGTACCCGTTCCGCAGGAGGCTCACCATCCCTATTTGTGCTTATATCCTGGCTGCTATTTGGCTGCTGAGCTGTACCTTGGCTGCCCCAGCCTTGGTCCACACTTACCACGCAGAGTTCCCAGAACTGGACTTCTCCATCTGCGAGGAGTTTTGGTTCCACATGAAAAGAGATCGCTTAGCTTATGCCTACAGCACTCTCATCATCACCTATGTACTGCCTTTGGCTGTCATCTCCCTGTCCTACCTGAGAATCTCAGTCAAGCTGAAAAACCGTGTGGTGCCAGGCAACGTCACCCAGGGCCAAGCTGAGTGGGACCGAGCAAGGAGGAGAAAGACTTTTCGCTTGCTAGTCTTAGTGGTGGCAGCCTTTGGAGTCTGTTGGCTGCCTCTGCACATCTTCAACATGATAAAGGACATAGACATCAGCTTGATTGACAAGCAGTACTTCAATTTCATCCAGCTGCTGTGCCACTGGTTTGCAATGATGTCTGCTTGTACCAATGCCTTCCTCTATGCCTGGCTCCATGACAGCTTCAGGGGGGAGCTGAAGAAAATGTTTGCCTGGAGAAAGAAGAAAATTAGACCCACTACAAATTGCATTATGGCCAGTGTGGTGCTGTAAACGAGAGCTGGTGGGAGTGCGCTTCCTTTGTACGGTAACACTGTAAGTCTTTTCCACTATTAATTAGTCCTGATTCCTGACATTTGTCCTCAGGGCTCAATTATAACAACACAAGTCCCATGCGTAGCTTCCCCAGCACCTCCACTCCTACTGGAGAAGGAGAGACAGATGTCATGTCCCAAAAACGCCTTTACTTCTTTGACAGGAGTTAGAAGCCAAGGAAATGTTAGCACAATAAGATACCTTTATATAAGCTACAGGGATCCTTCCTATCTGTTTTGGATATTGCTGGCAGTACAGACATGGAATTTGGGGACAGGGAGAAGCAAGGATGAACATGAGACCTAAATACCTCCACAAGGAAGTGTTCTGGATTGGGTAAAAATTAAATCTGCATATCTACCCAGAGTCCAGTCCTTAGCACAGGATCTAAGGTAGAGGACTAACAATATTCCTGTAGTCTCTTGGGTTAGGGCCATGCTGAACATACCCTGAGGCTCTGAAATGCCCTTCCTGAGCAGCTGTCTCAGCTGCAGTCAGGAAACCAGGTTGGTAGGAGCTGCTCCGAGCCTCCCTCTGCCCGCTGAGTTGCGCTGGCAGCAGCAGCGTGCAGGGGTCTCCTCGCTCCCGAGGGTGCGAGTGGTGTGCGGGGCAACGGCATCAGCTCCCTTGCACTCCCTCCAAGCACCTCTGGACAAGACGACTGGCTCGCTTGCATGCCTGTGGCCCTTGGTGGGGTGTGCTGTGTCTGCCTTGCATGGTTTCCTCCCTCGCTGCCATTTTCTCCTTGCCGCTGGCCGAGTGGATGGAGTAGAAGTCTTTGCAGCAGGGCTGCTCACCTGCCTGCTATGGCTAACCGCATTGGGCAGGAATCTACGCTTCGTGCTTTTTGAACCCAACATCATCATGCAATCCCAAACCTCCTGTGTCTCCTGAACCTGCAGCAGAGCATGTAGCAGCGTGAGATGCAGTATTGCGAGAGGGGAAATAAAACCAGGGTGATGTTATTTCTGTGCGGTGCAACTGCGATGCAGAGTGTGCAACAGCTTATTTGGTGGATTTGTTGATGCTGTCATCAAGGATGGACAGACTGGAAACATGATGTGTGGTGGAAAATCATCCAAATAGGGGGACATTAAGATATATGACTACTTTACCGACATCATTGAATTGTGTTCTTGCCATTGTCTTGTGTAACCCCAATTTGCTGACCCTACTGCAAGTCAACTGCGTTCCCAGCCAGAGGAGCGGACGTCGTCGTAGCCTTGTCAGTGCTGAGATGCTTTCCACTCATTCCTTGAGGAACTGATTTTGATGTGTGGCAATGCTGCCATCAGCTTTGATCTCCAAAGAATGCCAGAGACTTTGATACTGTCTTCAGAAGCACTTCTGCATGTGTCTGTTAAGAGACAGCGGGTGGAAGGGGCTGTTGACATTGAGCCATGTATGAGCATTGCGTGACCAGTCAAAGAAAGACCTGTCAAATGGAGTGGTGTGGCAAGTGCTCTCTTTTGAAGGAGTCTTTTGGGAAGAAACAATTTCCTTTGACATTCACCTTTCAATCAGATAAGGGAGTTAGAAGCAATAATCAGCCTCATGGTTTCTAGTTTCTTCCTCCCTGAACTGAAAATATCGGAGATAATTGATAAGTATACGGGACAAAGTTCTGAAAGCAGACATTGTTTCTGAAGAGGTTTCTTCCAGCCTGCTCAGCCAGAATCGGGGATGGCACGAGGAACTGTCTGATACTGAGCTGAGATCAGCTGGAGAAGCAGCGCAGTCCAGGGGCAGTTTTGGCCATGGTCAGCAAGGGCATCTGTCCGACCGCAACTGCAGATGGCCAGAAATGCATGCGCTGCGAGGCAATGCAAATAGACAAGAGGGGAGAGGGAAGAAAGAGAGGACGGTTTCTCTAGTTTGTAAATGTACTTCTGCCGTGAAACTGCGACTATCATTTTGCTCATCAGCATTCAGTAAACTTAATCTGGATAAAAAAAGATACACAGGTGCACATGCACACACTGGGAAAAGCATTGGAAAAACATTTCAAATCCCTTTTCGCAAATTTCCTTAGAATTTCAAGCTGTTCTGCTGCTCGTAATGAGGAACTGGATATTGGAAGCTGATTACAGAGACACTGAATCAAGGAGGTCCTTTTAAAGTGGGCATTACTTGCGTTCACTCTGTGATTAAGTGTATCTGCCTTGCTTACTTTGATTTAAAGATTTGAATGACCTATTAAAGCATGTTTTGCTTTTGCTGAGTTTTAGGAAATTGTTTTTCCTTCAAGCTCAATATAGCAAGTTACTGGAATAACTGGTGATTTTGAAAAGGTGAAAAAAACCCTTCCAAACAATCCAACCAAATTTTATAAGCTTTTCAGCTTTTGTTTCATGGTTCTTTTGAAGAGAGCAGAGAGTAGGACACCGAGAGAGCACTGAAACAACACTGCAAAAAGCAGCTTTAGATAACAACAAAATCCTGATATTTAGAGATTTTTCTTCTATGCAATTATGTTACTTCAGGCTGTTAATTTGTCAGTTTGTAAAGGTTAATTAGCATTGAGATGGCCCATAATGTTTATAACCTCATGTACTAAATACAGACAGCGCTGTAATTCAGAGTGATCCAAAGCCCAGCGGAGTAACTGGGAAGACTCTTGTTAACCACAGCAGGCCTGGGATCATTTCCTTCTTATACATCATGTTTTTACCCTCATTTGCCAGCACTGCAGTTTGGCTTATTAATGTTCTCTTGAATGTTAGTGACTGCAGATGGCTGCTGCAGAGATCTGCACAAAGCAAACAAGAGGGATTTCTCTCTCTATTTTTTTTCTTTTTTCCTTGAGACAGGAATGAAGGGCTGTTCAGTGCATATATTGTTCCCACAGTGATGGAGGCACTGGGAACATCTCGCTACCAGCAGCCTCTGGAGCTGCCGTTACAGCAGTGCTGAGGTCTGTCATCTCAAGGAGGTCCTCAGGAGTGCCCAGCACAGCGGGCACCCTCGTTTAAGTGCTGGTTTAACCTGTACGTGCCTTGAATCTGTCAGGACTTGCATTTGCACCAGAAAGCTGAGAGCCTGCCCCTTGCTTCAGGCCCTTCTCGGGACCAGGTTTAGCAGATGCACCCTGAAATGATCTGCGTTCCCCAGCATGGGCTCCTGAAGCTCTTCTCTCTCCTCAGCAGCCCCTTGGCCCATCTCAGTAGTCCTGCAGGGCCATTTTTTCAGGCTTTCCCTGCACGGTGCACAAAGGAGGTCTGGCCCCGAGCAGGAGGGCTGGGGGTCCCGCAGGCTGGCGGCGACTGAGGCACAGCCATATTTGCTCAGCCCCACCTCTGAATGGAGCCCCAAGCATCTCTGTTCAATGTAATTACTGTTTTCTCTGATATCCAGACTAATAAACAACAATAAGATTTAGAGGCACGTTGGTGCGCTTCCTTAATCCAGTTATGCAAATAATTACATTAAAAGCTGTCATGTGAAATGTGTTTGCTAATTTCCACCCCTCTCTGGGGAACTGCTGTGGTTCTCTGAGGGACCAGGGCTCATCACTACGGTATTTTTGGTGGTATAATTTTTAATTACAATTTAAGAAATCATTGCATGCTTTGATTTTATGAAGTAGCCCTGTTCAAAACTTGGTGAACAGATTAACTTCCCCTGTAAGGGTTTTAGTTGTTGTTTCTTGCTTACATTCGAATCCAAGCACTCGCACACTGCAGGGCAGCTGCTCTGCAGGGATGGAGCAGGGTTTGCGTCTGAGCTGAGGCATGGCAGAATGCTATATGCTCCTCGTCTGCTGGGATTTCATTCCAGTTGTTTACATGTACCGAGAGCCTTTTAGCAGGTAGAGACACAGCTGTTCTGCATTTTCCAGCAGCAAATAGGTGCTATTTATGATGGCTCCTCAGCTTGTTCCCAAAGGACAGTCTCTGGTACTATGGAGTTTGTAAACATACTCTGTGGTGGTGTTTTCAGGTAGATATCAAATGCATTAGCCAGCAGGTGGGCTTATCAGAGCATGGTGAGTCTTGGGGTTTGGAAACGGAGGGCCCACTTAGGACCACACTTACTCATTGTAAAAATCATCTGGGAGATTTCACTGAGGCCCAGCCTTTACAGCTCAGAAGGCTCTGCATATCTTAAATGTGGATATTAATAGAGATATAGAAGGAGCTGATGGGGAAAGGCAGGGGAGAGTGAGATGTCTTCACTTCAAGTGAAGAGCACAGATTTAGGGAGCAGGAATCACAGCTTCACAATTTGAAGCTATTCTGCATAGCTGTTGGAAGGACTCACAGAGCATCGCTCTAGCAAATACACTGTATTTTCAATGTTTATAGATGCAGAAATGCTTGATCAAACATAAGCTGCTCCCTGTGGTCAAACGTGGGGTTGGTATTAAAAGGCCATGTACTTATGAAACACATAAAAAAGTAAGTCAGTATTTGACCAGGAATTAAAAAACAGATTAGATATAGTGAACAAAGGTCACTAAATCTGAAATCAGGCAGCCAAAGAAAAACAACAGTTAATCAAACCTCAGTTAGGGTCAGGCAGAGTTGGTCTCTCCCCCACCTTGAAAATGGCAGCTCAGAGCAGTCACCAAAGACTAACTTGTTTGTGCAATGCATTGCTTTAATTAAATTTTCCTTATACTTGGATGAAGAAAACTGAGAGAGCTGTATTTGTATCATATTTGGGGAATGGCAGTTTATCTGTGACGGGCAAAAGCACATCCTGCCTTAAGGTCGTTACTCACAGGAGCATCGTGAGTTCTTCCCAGCTGATAGATAGACTGGGAAAAGCTGGTATTTTTCATACCAGCTGAACAACAGATGTTCTATACAGTTTTAATTGAGCGAATCTTGCTTGTTGACGTGTCAATGGTGAGTTATAATGAGACGTCTAAGGTTATGCAGGGTACAGATATAAGCTGAAAATTGTACACCTGCAGCTGGGAAAAAAAATGCCAAATTGGACAGAACTGTACAATGCATCCGTCAATCTGCCCACCAGACGAAGAGGGCAGAGAGAGAAACAACTTGCTGGTGGTAAAGCCACCAGTCTTTGCCACTTCTGCATGAAGAACTATAATACAAATTTTTACCTCCAGCCCTCCCTTCTCACTGCCCACTATCTTTTTCTTTTCTCAGAAAAAAGAGTTGCATTCCTCCTGCTTTCCCTGGCGAAAAGGTTGTTCAACGATCAAAGCAAACATATCTGCCTCATAGAAAGCACACAGAAATCAGGGAGGCTTTCTAAAATGGAGATCACCTTCTTCTCTCTTAAACTTCTTTCTGCAAGCAGAAATAGCCAGTTGTGCCTGACACGCAGTCTCTGCACCTAACCATCTGCTGTGCAGATCTGCAGCTGGCAGGAGCAAACCCGGCCTGCCTGCCACTTGGAGCACTGGCTTTTGTGGTTGCGTCAAGTAATTACCCCTCCCCATACCCAGTGACCTCATTCTGGGTCAAAACCATCACTAGCTCTGGTCCTTTGTACTTGATTTCCCTCCACATCAACAAGAGTTTGCTTTACTGAAAGTCCCGGAGAGCAACTGCGGATGCATCAAAGGTACTCTGCCCATATTAATGGGACCTTTCCTTCAGAAATCATTATCATACTCCCTGTTTCAAGAGCAGGTTTCAAGTACATTTTTACCGTGTACTGATATAACCACGCGGGGCAGGCTTTCCCCAGGCTGATTTCAATTACATTTTGTATATGTTTCTCTGGTCCCTGCTCTCCCAGCCCTCCCCCAGACTTTTGAAACCATCGATCAACTAGTCAGTAGAAGCAGGAGCCTCGAGGATGTTGAAATCCTAGTAGCTATCTGAAATTAGGAAGAATACTAGCATTTTCTTGGTGCTCCCCAGGGAAGGAAAAGACGTCTAAGTGCTCTCTCCTTTAGGGACCCACCCAGGATTACACAGGGAATGGTGTAAAAGGTTCAGAACTAGTTATGAGATGGCCAGGCTGCCTCCCTACAGGGCAAAAAGTGAGGGGTCAAGGGCATGAAGATCAAATATATCTCATCGGGAGTTCTGTCCCTTTGGGATCTAAAATCTACTCTCTTTGCCAAGAAGCTGATAGGGTTGACTTTCCTGCCTGTCGTTGTTTACTTTCCCTTTCCACAGCCTGCTTTGTCAAACTAAGTTAATGAAGCTAGTAATTGATATAAATAATAAAACATGCACTCAGGAGCTCTCTGCTTTGTGTCTCCAGCCCGTTGGAAATCAATTTGGGATCATTGCTATCCATTTGCAGCTGACTGGGCTCTCCATTCTTTGCATCTTGTTTATGTTAATTATCACCATTACATTGTAATTTCCTTGTGTTTTTTTCTCTGCAGGGAAAATACAAAAGGAGATGATGGCTTTAATCCCTACATCTACATTTCCTACAATTCCTACATTTCCATTAGGCACTGGAGACGTTTCATCAGCAGCTAGCAGGACTGCAAAAAGAAGCTTGCTGCTTTCCAGCATAGCAATGAGATCTGCCTCTCCTGCTGAGCACAGTTCTGGGTTTCCAGATAACATGCTGGCAAGGCGGTCTATGGCTCACAGCAGCAGGAGGGGTTTAAGCGCTGTGGTGTGTGAGAGCCTGGTGATGTGTGTGGTGCTGAGGATCGCTCCTACGCAGCTCAGAATCCCCCCAGCAACATCACCAACAAAGAGATGTGCTCAGCTGGGGGCAGCTGGTGCTCCTGTCAGGCTGGGCAGCACGAGGTGTGGTCACGCTGTCTATGGTTTCTCAGCCACAGGGAGTTGTGTTCGGTTATCCCGTCACATCCACAAGACAGGCTAACGCTCTAGTGAAAATGTGACAGCCAAACAACATGGTAGCTGTGACGCGCTGTCACAGGTTGCCATCGGTCACAGCTCAAGTTTGTGCGACCAGCCGCATTTGGGAGTGGGGAGGCAAAGCGATGCACTGTATTGTAAAACAAGCCTGTCTTGGGCTCGTGGAGGCAGGGCAAGAAAGGAAATGAAAAAAAAAAAGAATATTTTTGGACTTCAGGCAAACAAATTGGCTTTATTGCATCTTTCTTCCTATCCCTCAGCCATACAGTGAGCTTGAACAGGGGCGAGCCAGGCGTATGCATGAACCATTAGTGTGAGGTCCATGTATGCAGAGCCATTAGTGTATGGCCCAGAGACAGATGGGTTGAGGGTGGATGCACTTGTGAAAGGGGTTTTTTATAAAAATAATTGAAAGGTTGGGGATGGGTTCTGAGGCAAGTGTTCAACCAACCCACTCCTCAGCAGCTGGATGCAACTCTGGAGGAAGTAACATAAAAAGAATCCAGATATCATGTGCAAGACTTAGCTATGAGCTACATCACCAATTAGAAATTACTTTCTGAGTCACTATATACAAAGTATTTTGAACCATTAAGAAGGCAAACCCTTCAACACTCAGCTTTGGAATGATTTCCGCCCAATTATTGGATCCCTTTAAAATTCAACATCTGTTGTTAATATGCATAACTTTAAAAAATGAAAAATAAATTTGAAACCATCTGAAGCACTAGACACAACATATGGCAGACCTGTTTAATCTTAACAAGTCAATAATATTATCATTGTGAATCACTTCTTCATTAAAACACGTATTCATGTCTGTTGTATAAAATAATGTTTATTTGTAAAAGCCTTTTGTACCACCCATGCAACTGTCAGTTGTCACAGCTAATTCTAAACTGTTTTGATAGTACCTCTTCTTGGAAAATTGCCACGAACTGAGGATAGACGAAATGCAAATCATCACTGGTCAAACCAAGTTCTAGCAACATCACCAACAAAGTGCAGGGAAGCTTTCGAAGAGCTATGTTTTGCTGTAGTTACAAAAAGATGGGTTTATATTTAAGGCATTGTAGAAGGCACTGTTCCAAACACTTCTCACCCCCAAAAAGTTGTATACAGGGTCCGACAAGATCTGCGTGCTTTCATAGTTCATAACATCCTTCCCTTATTGCTACATGAAGAAATACATTTTCCCATGAAACAGTTTAAAATGGCACTACCCACCTGTAAATGCTGCTGACTAGATATAGGGTGAGGACATCAAAGACAGGTCAAACTTCAGAAGTGGGGTTTAAAAGCCAGGCTGCCCACACCCTGAAGTCATTAAAGTATCGAATAAACGCAACTGTGTATTGAAAAGTTGCCTCTCAATCTTTTACTGAGAAGATTTACCTCCTCCTCCCATATATTTTAAGGAAAAATGCTTGAATTTCAGGCTACTGATTTTCATGCAGACATCTCCCTTCAGCCCAGTATGAGGCACCCAGTCTCAGAGGTGGAGGATTTAAAATCACATCTTCCCTTTGCATCCTCAGTGGTGGCTGTCAGCAAGTTCAGCTCAGACAGCAGCTTATTCTGCACTTTAGCATTCAACATTTTGGGTAAAACCTTCTCCCAGTGCATTGTACAAACAATCTGCTTGGGATGCTGTCAATGCTCCTATGTATTCACCCAGTCTTACAAAGTTTAAATCTGATTTGTGGGTTTAGTCCAGATCTGCTTTCCAAGGACTTAAACAGAAGTGGTAAAGTAACCAGCAGCCCGAGGCTAAATATCTTTTCTATACATGTGAAATTTATTATCAAGCAAAAACCAAACAAACACCACCAAAACCCCAACATGTTGAAGGAATGGTTTAACACAAAAAAATAAACACTTCTTAAAATGCCTGGACTCCTGGGGATTAGGTCACTTTTAAGAGGGGTGGAAGACATTTTAATGTTTGCCTACCATTGAACAAGGTATATGCAAGTGAAATATTTGGTAGCTTTCTAAACCATTACAGGTTTGCTGAGTGATCAGAAAAGCACAGAAGATTTGAGGGCAAGAGGAAAGTGCACAGGATTTTTAGTGCTAAAATGAATTAACTGGACAAGCTGAATCTGCAATATGATGTTCAACAAACAGGCTAATTTACAGTGCTAGCTATGCTGAAAATAGACATAATTAGGCAAGCACTTTTACTTCCAGTTCCAACATGAGGTATTTGAAAACAGGAGTGGAAGGTGGGTTGGGAGAAGGCCAGACTGGTACAAGAATAGTCTTAAAATTTTTGACAGCAGTGAAAAAAACCTAAATGGAGAGTGTCAGTACAGCTTTCTAAATCTGAAACTATTCACATTCAAATATTGAGACTGGAGAAGATGGATAAAGGTGATGTGGAGCTACATTAAGTTTCGCAATTCACCTATTTAAAAATAGTTGCAAAAATAGCAAACCCTACAGATTACTCTAAATTGCAGATGTTTGAAACACGGATCTGCAGTCCGAGTTCACCTTTTACTGCGAAAGTCTAAGCTCTTCGAGACAGAGTTTTGAGCAGAGACGACTGTGTCCCTATTGTCTTCTTCTTGTCTACTTCTTAGATGGAGTCCAGAGACTTAACCAAGCCGCTGTGATTTTCTGCTGTAGGTAATAGTTCCAAAATGAGCTTTGAGGTGTTTCTCCACAAGATTTTAATTTAACATTCACAGCATAACCAGAGGATAGAAAACAACAAATCGTGTAAGTAGAAACTCTTGCTAATGCCCCATTTACAGTAACTAAACATTTTTAAAACCAAAAGAGATGACAGAGGGCCATTGGAAGCTTTGAAGTACTCTGTTTAATCTTTGCATAGCTAGAGGTGTTTTCTATGAAACTACAACTCTTGTGACCTGGAATTTATGCCTTCTGTGTTTGGTCTAGCCAGCCCCAGAGCACTGATGTTTCCAGGGAGAGCAGTACTCTTTTAGATTCTATCCTTGTGAGCTGGATACTGCCACTTTTAATCACTATGACATGTTCGGTTACTGAAACACAACAAGGAAGACACTACTTACAACAAAATATGGCAGAGTTTAGCTATGCAGAAGTATGCTAATTTCTTTTATTAATGGCTAAGAATCCAACAGACACCTATTATCCACTGAATCTCAACCCTGCAAGTGTATTTCCCAATAAGCGCTAATTAGCCATTTGAGAATCCACCAGAGAGTAATAGTTTCATTTAGTTCAGAATAAGAAGCAGTGTGGATAAGCTGTCACTGAAAGCTGTGTCACATCCGAAAAGCAGAGAGAAGCCTAAAAGGAACCTATAATGCCTGTATGACTCAGAGCATTTAAGCACTCTTTTATGCCCGGTTTTAAACATCTTCTCCTTCTTCTGAAGTATATTTGGACAAACTGTCTCAACAGAAGAGGAGCAAATACAAGTTCCTCCTCCATGATTACATGGAGCACCACCAGCTACAGTCACACTTTGGGCTGCTCTCAGGTAGCTGAGAAGCTTAGTCCTACCTCCGTCCGTCTCAGCAGTAGTCTTGATTGCAGATCAGGAGAACAGGAATTTTACAAGGGGTCCCTACCTTTGCTTTCTCCTGCTCTACACTAGTAGAAGGAAAATAGAATACAGATGAACTTCTAACCTGTTAGTTTCCTGTTCTATAACATTCCCGAGTTGCCTTTTTTTTTTTTTCTAGAGAAGATCAGAAGCCCTCAGGATGCAGCAATACCCCCCTCCATGCACATTGTTCAGTTTCTAATAAATGGAAGAGCCCAAGATTTGAGATATGTCCTCCTAACAGCTATGGCAGATATAAGATTGGAGTCCATGAGGCACAAACCATGAAGCAGAGCATAAGTATACATAATTATCATCCTAATCCAGAGCTGAAATAAAACTCTAAATCAGAGCTAGACAGTTTATCAAATACCATCTCTTCACAAGAAACTAATATCAGCTTCCCTTCAACATTCAGCATTGATACATTTAATAAAATGGCTAGATCTTTATTCACCAAAGTATCTGCATAAGTTATTCTTTGTTTCCCCGGAACCTGCTAGTCAGCTGTTTTCTCACTAATTCTTTTTACATTAGAGAAGCAAATCCTGTTTTCCCTACCCCCCAGCAAACCTTACATCCTATTTTCTAAGAGAACTCATCCTCTTGATGAACGTGGTGTCCCCCCACCACCATCAGTGGACCCTCCAGCACCTGCCCCAGCCCAGCAGGCAGAGCGTTTACACAAGGCACACTGAGACCCCGTGTAAAACACTGGCAGTATTGCTGCAGGCTGGCTGGGATGGGAGTGCTTTATAGATAGTTCTAGCTTACTAACCAACCAGTCTTACAAGGTTGCATTATTAGTAGATACTGTTACATGAAGTCAGGTAGAACCCACATATGCAAAAGGGTGATTAGAACAACTATCTGAAACTAATAGAGAAGCCTCTTAAAACAGAAAAAAACCCTCTTCCTAACCAGTTAAGAAAATAAATACTGAAGAGAATTAATCAAAATTTATTGAAAAGATTTGGAGGGGCGTGAAGGAATTGAGGTTCCACTTAATGTTAGACCTCCCATTTCTACTGGAGTACTAAAATGCCATCCCCAGGTTGTTACATTCTTTCTAAGAAACTTTATCTTCTAATTTTAATTGCTGTCTATTCTTACAGAAGATACTGACGGCCCATCTTTTCGGTGCCTGCTGATCCTGGGGCTGTCTGGAGGAAGGAGGAGGATGGATCAGTACGATCAGTACAAAGCTAGACTTGTTCCTACTTAAAACTGGCTTTTGCTCTAGAGTCTGTGCCGGCAATAAGCAAGAGCTCGGTTTAACACCAGCACTAACACTAGGTGTTAGCTTCCTTTTCAGCCAGTGCAGTAAATGTAAGACCAATGATCTCTTGGTGGCAAGCAGCAGTAGGACATAGCTGGTGAGCAGCAAAACCCCAGTGACTAGTGGGCACCAGCTCGCTCTCTATGCAATCTCTGCTCTGCAGCGCTGCTGTGCATTCACTGGTCATTCACGCAGGGTTTTGTGTAATGCCAGCAGGCTTTGGCGTGTGTCTGTTCGTACAGCTATTCTCACTCTTTGAGGAACTGAAAATCTAGCTGGCTCAATTAAACATCGAGTAGCCTGTTGTGCTAGTTACTGGAGCCTGCTGGCCTGCTCTGAGCTGCATTCTCAGTGGTAGCTCTTTGCCCAAGAACAGTGTGGGTTGCTTCACCTACTCGTTGCCAGTCAGCAAGGGCTGAGCCTCCATTGCTGGAGACCAGCCTTAGTCCGAGGAGGCCTGCTACCACCATACATGCCATCTTTCCTCCCAGCACAATCACACGCCTGATACCAGGTGAGACCAGTTATCCCAGACAGATACTTGGCCTTTCATGGTCTCGTAGCATGGCACTAGAGAAGGTCTCCAGGAAGGAGGAGAAATGATGGTCTCAGTCAGGGCTGTTGAGACAATATTTACTTACAAAAATACAAGAAGACTTTCCTGTCTGGTTTCCTTTACCTTGGGGGGTGGGCAGAGTTGTGACAACACGTTCACTGTGCATCCAGGTTTTGTGATGGTCTCTTTTTATGGACCATCCTCGCAACCCCCGGCTGTTACGGTGTTGACTTCGAGGTGTTAGCCTCGCACCTGTGCACCATATAAATTCACAGGGATGTCTTACTCTGGAATACTGGGCTGGGGCGTGAGCCTTTTCACAGACTTCAGATTTCATCCTCATGGTTTTATTAACTCCCTTTTTGTTCCAAATGGGTCTCTTGCTCCTATCGATATTATCTCATCTGTTTCCTCTTTCACTAGCCACTTAAAACGGGCAATTTGAAGATCACCTTAACCTCAGACTATGTAGTATGTCTTCTGTTTGCAAACCTTTTCAACTTGTGTAAAAAGCTGCAGGATAACAGGCTCCTGATGCTGCACAAGCTGGCGCACAGCCTCCTGTCCGTATGCCTGTGAACTGTCTGAGCAAGAAGACAAATCAATACTAATTAATGGTCCCCTGGAAAGTAAATGATTGTTCACAGTGTGCAATGTAGCAAGGAATCCTGTAGGCTATTTTTGCCTTTGATTTATCACACCATATAAACAAGGGTTTATACATGTAGCCTGGAACCTAGAATCTGTTGCTTATAAAGCTCACAGCTTCTGTTGAGATAAAAGGAGCCTACAAACCTAGGAGAAGAGCTGGGGTTTTTTACTTCCATGCATGCAGCAGGTAAGAGTGACCATTTCAGCTGTCTGGCTGCTAATTTACAGCAGCTCCTGAGGACTGGAACATACACAAAAATATTGAAGAGCTCAAGTATTTTGCAGAGTACCTAGATTGACCTCCCATTTCCTGCAGGAAGGATGCTTTTCTGATATTTGGCCTTTCTCTCTAGCAGGCAAAGCTACAACAAGATAGCTAGAGCAAGAGAAAATTATGTTAAAAATCAGAAATGTTGGCTAGTGAAATTGCCTCTCACAAGAAAGAGTTTCTTGTGCCTGTGCTAGATGGTTTATGAAAGTGCTGAATCAATTGATATTGCACTGGCTTCATGTGCAACTCAGAGAGAAGGTTCAATAGTGGCCAGTTGTAGGAAAAGGATTTTTAAAATGTGTCAGGCCTTTAATTACAGATGGTCACTTAGCAATTTCAGCTTTTGCAAAATGAGTTAGTACCATTAGCAGAGGCAGGTTCTTCCTTTATTGTAGTCCCTTCCAGCAAGGTTTGTTCTCACAAAACATGAGCAATTTTGTTTAATTGCTCTGTGAGAGTACATGATGTTAGGAAATGCATCATCGTACACTGGCTCAAATGTATGTTTGAGTGTTGTGCTGCATGAATGTCACTTCATTACAAGCATACAACATGAGTTTTGTTCAGAAAACAGTATCCTGGGTTCCAGCGATGATTACCTTCATTTTGCAACACCATAGGAAAACATTGGCTCATGTTCTGCTCATGATTTCCTATAATCTTGGATCCCTGGAGTTTCTGTTTGCACTCCCTCTCTTATTTGCGCAGTTAATCACTCCTGGCAAATGCACATCCTTCTGCTTGGTCCTGTAAGGTTTCATCCAGTGTTTTCATGTAATTTCTCCAACTTGCCTAGCTGACTCGTTTCTAGTCCTGTCCTTAATGTACTTGTGTCTCCTCCTACCTTAGTGTTTTCTAGATCTTTAACAGTATAACTCTTTATTGCATCTGCCAGGTCATTATTAAAAACATTTTGAATACAGCCAACTTCATGACAGTTGTTCAGGAGAACGTTAATTACATTCTTTTATTTTCATTCTTACATTTTCATTAGTTCAGCATGTTTATTCAGCCTGTTTGGCCTGTGCCATATCAGAGTTTCACGTAGAACATACTTTTCTACCTTTTGAATGAGAAGGTCCTTAGAGAAGGTGTCAAAGCCCATTCTGTGATTTTAGATGGTGTTTATTGTTTTCTCTCTATCGAACCTGCAACCCGTTCATAAACAGGGACAAGTTTGCTCTGAGAGGATTTGCAGTTGACAAATCCATTTTGACTCTTAGTCATTTCCTTGTTTGCTTTCATGTGCTCCTAAAGATTTTGTGCTTTCCAAGGGTTTTCTGGCATTTGAAGGTAAGCTGACTGATAGACAAATCCCCAATTAGTCTTCTCCTTCCATTCTTAGAAACTGAATATATTTGCCCTTTTCCAGCCTCCTGATGCTTATTTACACTCCGTGACTTCCCTAAGACAACCCCAAGTGGTTCTGACATTACTTCTGCCATATGCTTTTGCAGTATCCTGGGATAAAATCCATCAGGCTCAGGCAGCGTGAAAACTTTGGAGTTCTCTAAGTGTGCTGATGCCTCCTTGTGCATTTCCATGGAGAGATCCTACTGCTCTGCTGCTGCTGCTTGCATTAGCCAGCCTTTGCACTTGATCTTTCCTCTCAGACATGCACAAGACACGGGGAATTTTGGCCTTCTTGGCTTTTTGTGCTGATGACTTCCCTTTTTCATTTGCTAGTGAATCAATGATTTGCTTGGTCTCTTTCCCTCTGTCTCTCAATGTATATTCAGAATTGCTTCTTGCTACTCCTGATATCACTTGTAAAATCCTGTTCTGTACCTTCACTTTTTGAAATTTTCTCTCTGCACACTCATGCTGTTCTTTGATACTTGTCTCAGCAGCCTCATTTAGTTGCTGCTTTCTGTAGGCATCTTTCTGTTTAAGGTCAACGAAGAACTCGTGACTTTTCCCCACATTTCCAAATCTTCTCCCACACCTCTGGTTGGCTCACCCAATTGTCCTTTTAATTCTGATGTGCTGAGAAGAGAAGGTGTCAGTGTCGCTGCTCTGCTCAATAAAAAGAGCTTAAGCCTGATTCAGAGTTCTGCCCTGCTTCACCCTACTCACTCGCCCATTAAAAATCTTTTCCTTCTTTACTGCATCTTTAATAAAAAAATTTAAAAGCTAAAACATTTGAATCAAAGGGATTTGTAAGATTTTCATAGTAATTATTCCCTGTTTTTTTCTTCCTTTTGAAGGGAATTATTAGAAAGAAACTTCCATTTGAGCAATACTATATAGAAAAGGAAAGCAAACCCAAATATCCTTCAAAAATATGAAATGGGGAGGATTTTTAGTGTTTCTTTTGTGTGTGGCCTGATCCTGCTCTCTTTAGTAGAAAATAAGACAAACACTTAGCAGGGACACATAAGAACAACTCGGTTGCATTTCTCTCTCTGGTGTTGGCTTTTACTCGCAGCCTTACTGTGGGAGAAATTCAGGCACAGCACGTGGTTTGATGCATCATGCCACGATCTGGCAAATATGTACAAACACCCGCTGTCCCCCGTGGTGCCTGTAGCTGCCCTTCGGTTCTTGGCTGCCCAGCAGCGTTGTGAAAGAAAGACACTCTTCTGAAATGGGAGGTAAAAAGGGAAAGCAGTAAGATACATGGATGGAAAGGGCACATAGGAAAAGAAAGAGAGGATCCCTTTCCTCCCATTTACTGCTCAGGATGTCATGAAAGGACTCAGCTCCTTTGACTCTGCCTGCCAAGGGACCAGTGGAAAATCAGGAGGCCCACCAGTGCTTTGGCAGATACAAAGCTCTACGCCTGCTCTCTCAAGCCTCTTAGTTGAGGACACCAAAGTGGGGCAGGGTAGGACAGCATGCCCCACTTCCTTTCTTCAGACGATGTTTAACCATCAACTTACTTCAGTTTCTTTACCCTGTTCTTGTTTCTTCCTATAGATTTACAGTGCTGAGGTGGCCACCGATGGTTCCTGGGCTGGCGGAGGGCAACCCAGGTGGTACCATGAGAATGGCCACCCAGAGGGGTACAGGGACCTCAGTCTGAGTTGATATTAGTAAAATATTAACAAGAATTACAGCATGGCAGTAAATGCTTCCTAGAGAGATAATTTACTTTTTCAAGCCAGATCTTTTAAAACTCGTCTTTCTGTAGACCCCAAAATACAAAACAGAAATACAGACTCAAACACAAGACAATACAGACAGGTGAATGAGCAAGGGGCCGGTTCCATTTTAAGGGGTTGCAAACAGGCTCTAGCAAGTCCCTCCGCATGCAGCAGCTTGCAGGACTGTAATATTAGTCATGATAATATATTTAAAACTGAAGTTAAAACAACATTGACCAAACCCATCACCTGCTTTCTCTCTTGAGGGTTTTTCTGGGTTGTCCCAACAATAAGGGCAGTTAAAAAGGGGGCCACAGGCTCATTAAGAAATATAGACTTAAAATGTGATGTTGGGACAATTCTGTTAAGTTTGCTTACCGTGAGAGTCCTTTATGTTTTTCAGGCAGTTGAAGTGTACCTGATATTCAGATGTTCAACTTTAATTACTCATTTGAGTAATTAAAATGATTAAAGCTGTCTTGAAATCCAACGTTTTGCAACACCAATTTGAGAAGAGCTTTTCTCCTCCTAGTTTTAAAGTGCACAAGTGGGTTTCCTTACACATTTCCAGCTTACTAACTATGGGGCCACACATTGTGGCACTTCGGGTATCATAGATAGGAGACATCTCTTAAAACACCCTAAAATGCAGCTGTCTGCTGTCCTGTCATGTAAAACAGTCCCAGCTTCTGCCCTTGAACTTCTTAGCCTTGCCCTCGCAGAGAAGCGCGGTGTTTGTCGAGCAATGGGTGCTCTTCCACTGCCACCTTCTGGCCATGGTGGGTGGAGCGAGATGGTAATGAAAGCATTAAATGAACTCGAAAATATAATAAACAAAAGATTCAACTGTCTTTTAATTTCTGCCAGCGAAAAAACCTCGCCGTAGATGTCCCCTGTTGGCCAGAACTCAAAATGCAATAATTTTGTATAGACCTCTCATTTTTTTTAGCAGTCTGAGGCTTTAGTTAAAATCTAATGCTATGAGCTAGCCACGGTGAGCTAACTATGGAAAAGGCATTTTCAGTTATACACAGCTCAAGTCTGTCTGAGTTGTTACAAATGTACAAACCGTGATGTTAATCTGAACGTGAAGGAAAGGTTTATGTCCATCAGTGACTGGCTCTGTTGCCTGTCTAAGCAGAGCAGGAACACTTTGCACCAACATAAAAGACCTGCTGTTAAAATTGTGATACATTTTCTAGTTTTCAAAGCCTTAGGACTGTGCCTGTATTTTAGGGTATTTTTTAATTTTTGTATTCCTGTAATTCCCTGTATTGCCTCAGATGCTCATCAGGGACCAGGTGAGATTTCTAACATGAAAGGAGGATTTTTTTGGCCAGACCTTCTCCCTAGGAAAGCAGACCACAGCTGTGCTGGAACGTCGCACATCCCTGTGCTGTACTTACATGAACCACCTTCATTCACAGATTTAATTGTGCTCTTGTTCTTTTGGAGAGCTCTGTGTGTGCATCTGCTGGGAAGTAGTCTGAGCAATCAGTCTGTCTCTGTAAGTCAATCATGGACAAAATTCCTCCAGTGGTGCTGGAGTAAGTGAACCCAGCAGTGAAAACAACAGTCCTATTCCCCCAGCATCAGTTGCCAGCCAGCATACAAAAGCCCTTTGACTGAGCTGGTATCCCCACATCTCTGTGGTGCTTGTATACATCAGAAAGTATATGACAACCATTGCCAGGTCCCATTCTTCCTTTAGCTTGCTCGGGATTGCAGAGAGGACCTTCCTTCCTCCTTCTTTTCTCCAAACCTCCCTCCATTTGGATCAGAACTGAGCTCACCTGTCTGTTTAAGATGATACACTGTTTTTTCTTTGGCTGGGAAGTCTCTGTGTGTACACAACTGTGAATTGGGTCTGGTTTCTAGAAAAAGCTGGGTTTATTTTATAAACTCAGAGATGGAAATAGGCAAGTGTTCTTGATTCTGACCCTATTTTACTGTGACAGACATGCAGTGTGCTTCATTGATTAAATGGGGGAGAAGTGTATATTTTCTGCCTAGCCCTCTTGCATTTTGAATACAGAATTTAAAATGATTGCCCAAGAAACGCCTGTCTCCAGCAGGTGTCAGTGGAAGCTACAGAATGGAGAAACTCCACCAAAGCCAGGCTTTATTCACCTCTCACTCTTACAAGGTGCTCCCTGGCCAGGGGAGAGTGTAAATGCTCCATTCTACAAAGAAATGTTATTGTAAGCCAGGTTACTTAATTATTTTTTTTCCTTGCTGGAAGTAGAGCTCAAAAATTTGCAAAAAGTGGAATGCTGTGACTGTCAGAAGGGGACAGTGATGAAGCAGGCGTTAAATCGTTTATTGAAGGGACAGTAGACATATTTGAAAAATTTGAATTAGTGACCCAATTCACTCATATTTCTACAGGGAGTTAAGGGTCTCTGACTTTACTCACCAGAGTAGTGGTTTACTACTGCACAAACACACAGAAAGGCAGAGATAAGGTTCTCTCAGTAGCTTAAATCCTGACATTTCCTAACATTTGCGTGCTTTAGATGTAACTGATGGAAACTCTAGAGACATGCCAGTACGATGTCTACCTACCTGATGTCCTGCACCTCAAAGGCAGGGGATTATCGCTTCCCCCGGACTCAGCCTGTGGTTCCCACAAATTGCTAGCTGCTGTTTCCACAGCCCCCACTGACCCGTGGGCACTAGCACTGCTTGCTGCTCACATCACACCTTTCTCCCTGCCAGCTTCTTGATTCCTGCTGGCAGCCTGTAACGTTGGGTGGTCCCAGAGACACATTCCTTGAGCCAGCAAGGAGCTGCGACCAAAGTACATACAGTCGTGGCTTGTGCTTTGCTCTGCAAGCTGATGGCGTTAACTGGCTGGGGCCAAAAAAATAGCTTGGAGACAGGGTTCCATGTGTGACTGCTCCCTGTCAAGCTACTATGAATACAACTGCAGAAATACACATTTTAAAATAGGACTAGACTGAAGTTCAATGAAGATGGATGAAGGTCAGAGTGATCTTCCCTGCTTTGGCTCTCACTAGAGCACTAATGGGGACCTAATAAAATCAGAACTACCGAGATAGTTGTGCTGCCATACCCAGATAGCTTGTGGGGGGACTGGGAAAAAGGAGATGTCTAGATATTTGATCATAACTGCACAAAGATAATTCTTTTTTTTTTTAGTGGCTCTCTAAGCAAATGATGGTAGGTTTTCAGTAAGGCTGCTAGCAGTTCCCTTGTTCTCCCCCTCAAGCACATCACGCAGAACAGTGTTAGCTGTCTTCCAGTGGCTGAAATCGCCCCACACAATTTCAGGCAGATTGCTGCTGATTATCTTTCAAAGTAGGGGCAGTTTTAACCTTACAAATGGCAGGCTCCGCTCTCGTCAAAACATTATGAACCTTTCTAAAGCCTTTCTTTGGTGTTCTATTTTACTGGTGACATAGAGTGGCAGCATAACATAACAGAGGTTTAAGAAAACACTATTGTACAGTGTAACTTCTTTATCAAGACAATATTCACAAGACAAGAATACTTAGTTGTCATACATGTGAAAACAGGAAAAATACTACCTCTACCTCATAAAGGACCTTGTAACTGGTCTGGGACTCTTGTGCTTGGCCTGAGCTGCCACGTGTGTACCCTGCGTGCTTGCAAAAGCCCTACTGAGGGCTGCTGCACAGGCACACGCATGTGTAAGAAAGAACTCTGTAATGCATTTAAACTTTAGTAAAAATTAATATTTAGGACAATTTGTTGCAACACGTAAACATGTTTCCTTAGATGTTCATTTCATCTAAGAATTAAATGCATTACAGAGTTCTCAAGCATTCATGGCCCTGCAGAGTAGCTTCCAGTGGGGATTTTACTGGCAGACCCCAAGCTCTCAGAGACACGCATGTGCCAACGTGGGTGGATTGTGAAGAAGGGCATGTAGGAGAAACTTTACAAGGTCATTTGCAAGGTAATGGCCATTTTTTCTGTTTCCCAGCGCATAACAACTAAATAGTCTCATCTTCCTAGTATTATCTTGATAATGAGTAACGTATACTGTCCTTGTGCTCTGTGATGTTCTCTGAACCCTCAGTTGCCTGTGTGCATGCGTACACAATCACACACTACTAATACAAAATTTTCTGTTGAGATCCCAAAAAGAATTAAAGCCTCCAGTGACTGAAAGCAATGGTGATGAATAATGGCTGAACAGACCTATAGCGACCAGCTATAGCATGGTGCAGAGCTGGGGCTTCATGAGCTTTGGTATAGCTGGAGGCAGTATTTCTAAAAATCTGTGGCTCAGCTTCTTGACATTACTGAAATATCTAGCTCCTAGGCACCAGATTAAATTTGCACTGGATTCCAGCAGATGCTGGGCTTCTGAATACTTTTTGAAGATTGATGCCTGAATTCCATAACGCTGCTGGATGTATTTATGGCTACACAGCTCTGATACTCTGGCTCACCGCAGCCAACAAGTGCAAGTTACTAGAAAGCATTAGCTGACTGCCTTAGAGTTGTAGGTTAATCACCTTTTTGAAAAAAAGTAGGTAGTTGAATGCTCATTTGAGGGAGTAAGAGATGAGGAAATCTCATTGTCATCTTGCAAGGACAAAAAGAGCTTTATATTCTCTAATTTCCATACTGAGAACCTTCCACTGTGTTTTTAAAGCATTTATTAAAAGATATCTCACTTGTGAAGAACTACCCTCCCTTGGGGAGAAATGTTTAAAATGGCAGCAGTAGCATTTCTATGAGACAATTCAAATAACAGGTACCGCGCAACATAAACGTGGTGATTTTAAACCACTGATGAGGTGTATTTCCCCAGAAGATTTTATTAAAAGAAGTTCCTACCCCATATCACTTGAAGATCATGATGCCTCAATGCCACTTCACAGGAAGATTTTAACTTTGTTGAATATTAACAAGGGGTGAACTCACCTATCTTGTGTGAATAAAACATTTTGTGTGATGTTTTATTAACAAGTTCATCAACACACATTTGCAAAGCTTTTCATAATCCTCTATCAATTAATCCATTTACCTATTCAGAAAAGTAAATTTATTAAAACATGCGTCCATTATTGAATAACGACACTAAAAGTCTTTAAAGACACTTGGACTAATACACAAAATCAGTTTCTATTAACATCAAGTATTGCAAAATAAAAAAAAAGAATTAATCTTAATATCAATTATCTTAATTTACTATTCTCTAGCAAGACAATCTCATGTTCATTTATCCCTAGATCTGTAATTAAAAGCTCTGTCATAAATTCCCAGCATCTTCATTTCTATTGTATTTTATTCATTATGTTGCATCAGAATTCAGAGGAAGAAGTTATAGATGATTCTTGATGTATTATGCAAACTTTTTTCTTGAAGTAGATTCAATGAGGGTTACAAAATCTATCTTTAAGAAAGATTCAATAAAGTGTATGAGGAAATAATTTGGAGTTGACTGTAAATAAGAACCATTCTTACTCTCACGCAGGAAATTACTGAAATCTATTGCTGTCTCCAGTTTCCATAAAACTGAGGAGCAGGTCTCTTGGTGTTTTGCATCTAACATTGTCTCTGTATATCCAGTGCCAGCCTTGACTTTTAAAACAAAAAGGCTTGTTTGTTAAAAATGGCAATGATGTGCCACTTCCAAGGTACTAGAGATTTCTTATAGGCTCCTTTTTAGTGATAAAAGGGATGGGGTTTTGGGAGACAAATGCAGGGAGAGCAGCTGTGGTTTTGGTGACCAAGGGTCGGTCAGCAAAGGGCTGCTCCTTTCTTCAGGAGGGTTTCACACGAGAGGTCCTACACCTGCAAACACTGGATTGTGTTGCCAGGGCTTCTGGGCCCGAACTAAGGCGCTTGGACACCTCCATGGTGCCAACATGTTGGGGAGCCTTAGAAGCTGAAAGCTTGACAACGTTTTATATACCAGAGCTTTGCAGACACCCCCAAGCAGGGAAGCAATTCTGTAACAGCAGTTGTGTGAATCACTTACTAAAGGCAATATCATGAGTTTGAGAAAAGCTTTTCCCGACACTATACTTACAAATGTCTCTTAACCTCGATGGGATGGGGTATAGAACATGACTCACCTAGGGAGGAACTTTGCAGGTGTGTTGTGCATCCAGCTAAGAACAACACCATAGCAGCCAACGTTGAACAAGTATGTTACACAAGATACCAAAGGTAGCTACCTGTATGGAGCTGCTTGCCGAAATTTTCCTGTGGCCAAGAGCCACAAAGCATGTGCTTCAGGGAGAGAAGGCAACGGGAAACTCTGTAGGACACTTTGCAGGTGGGAGGGGAGAGGTACATCCCTGAGCTCCCCAGGCTGCGGTGTGGGCTGGGTTAGTGGGCAGCTGGATCTGAGATGTGTGACGGGGTTCGCTCCAGCAGTTCCCACTTTGTGACCCCAGCCAGGCATTTGGGTTAGGTGGTAGCCGCTGTGTTGGCCGTCTGACACAGCCCTGACCTGGGGAACTGCACCAGAAATGCTCACAACCAAAAGCTGCAAGCTGGCATCCCGGCGATGAAGAGGGAAAATAGACACAGGAAAAATCCCAGCTACTGGAGACAGTTTATTATGAGGTTGTACCACTTTGGGTTATGAATGTCACATCACAAAGTGATCTACTGCTCTCATTTTCTAGCATTCAGTTGTGCTTCCATCTACCTTGGTGATGGAATCAAACCACGTTGTGAGAATAAAATCGAGCAAGGCACTCTGTGTATCCACATGTTTAGGGAAAACTATTTCTTTTTTTTTTTAAACATGTGATGCTGATTATCTGCAGATACTTGATGTGCTTGTGATTTCAATCAGCATTTTGTTCATTCATTGCCTCTTGGTTTATTGATTTATAAGCCCTTTAGCATGGTATGATTAGTGCTAGCATTTTATTCTCAGTGAGGGTAAAATGGTATTTCATTATTAACGTGTTAGAAGCTATTTCAAACTGACAGCTTGTTTTGAACCTGGGCAAGAGAAGTGACATTTATATTTGGAAACGGAAGATTGACATAGAAATTATTCTGAAACATAATTACAGTAAAGGCAAACGCAGAAGAAGATAGAAATTCCAGCTAGAGTTTCTGGGGGCTCCTCTGCCATCAGTAACTAACTCTTGCTCTTTTCTGAGCTCAACGTAATGAGACATAGCGGTGGTCCCTGTAGGCATTTATAGTAGATGCAGGATCAAAATTTTTACACATTTAGGCGACTCAGAGCAGGGCTGTGAGCGAGGATATAAGGCGAATGCTTGTTCTACAGCCTGTCCCGGCTATCCCAGAAAGCTGCAGTGCTATGACAACACCCTGTGCTGGAAAAACTGAGGAGGGGGTTAGTGCCAGTGAAGCAGCTGAGGTCCCAGGGGCATTCATGCGCCTTTGCATTTAGGCTGATTTAGGTCAGTGTTTGCCAGGGTACCTGGGTGCCCGTCTGCTCCAGCGGCGCGGGGGGATGCGGACCTGGGGGGAGCCCGGCTGGCCCTCCATCACGGCTCTGCACCTCCTGCGCCTGCTCCAGGCACTTTGTGAGTGCTCAGAGCTCGGCTTGGGATTTTCCAGGAGCCGGGCTGACCTCGTGTGCACTCTGGGGTTGTTAATACAAGCTCTTCCCATTTTTCCCAAGCTAAACATTTATCTTACATTACAACGGTGTCTTTTCTTGCCAGTGTCCATTCCCCCATAGTATATGAGGACTCAAGATTTTACAGGCTGAGTTGCTGGACTTTAAAAACAGATTGTAGTAGGGTTTTTTCCCAAAGGATTTTGATTTCAGTCACCGACTCTCCATTACTGAGGTCTAAAGGAACTTCTCCATTGATGTGAATGGGAGCAGAGGCCAGGGCTGTGCTGAAGTGCTGGGAGTTTCCGTCTTGGCACTAGGGCTCATGAGACGGGGACACTCTGCAAGTTTCAGACAGAAGTTATGTATAACCTATTAGGCACGGTATAAGAAATACATAGACCCAGAGAGCAGCAGTGATCAACGTATTACATGAAAACAGTTGCCAAACATGACCTTATTTGTTGCTATCTTCTCTGGACTAGAATGAGAAAGAATGCAAATTCGCCACTATTGCATTTTTTGTGTGTTGGGTGATTTTTACAGTTATTTCTCAGAGGTACATAGAATCTATTGCAATGTAGTTTTTAATATTTAATATGTTGTAAGTAGATTAAATAAATAAAATGTAGGGACTCAAAATTCTTTTACTTAAATGCATAGGCTTTTGTTTGTGTAAGACTGAGAGCCTTAAACTATGCCAGTAAGCATGCGTTTCTGCTTGAACTTACTTGAAACTGCAGTATTATTAAATTCTTAGGATGAAATACTAGCCTCACTGAAGTCAAGCGGAGCGCTGCCTCTCATTCCAGCGGGACTGAGATTTCAGATTTCTGCATGGTCCGCTATTACTTTATCCCTCCTGAGCTGCTGTGTTCTGGTGGCCAATATCATTACATTGCACTGTTTCATATTCCTTTCTAATGAATGATGTAAAATGTGTATCCATTATCCATACCTACTCCCTTCATAATAAAGGAAGGCAACAAAAAAAAATCGTTAAAAATAAATGTCCAGTTTTATCTGAATAACACAGAGAAGGAGGCTCAATGACTAGACCTATGGAAAAACACGAATATATTTGAGACTAGAATTATTCAACTCCAGATGAAGAAGAGTTGAAGGAAGCAGTATGCAATTAGATACAATTATGAAAGATATACAGGAAATTAGAGCTGTTCATAGATATTTTTCCAATTAACATTTGTCTTTCATTGAAGGAAAACCTTTAACTGGAAATAACCACCAGAATTATGCCTTGTCAAGCAAAATGCTGATTTCTCCTTTATTGGGGGGGGAAACAAAAAAAACCCTCCTTAAACTGTTTTTTAGAGGGTGAAAGACTCAAAGACTGAGAAGTGTTTCTTGTTTTAATGAGAAAAATCAAAATTTCCATGAATAAGTTCCTGGATGAAATAGTAGAACTTGTCTTTATCCTAACGATGACATCTGTTTGCAATAATACTCCATGCCAGTAAACGATGTTATTTTAACTAATCTATTGGCGTGGCGATGAAAGTGACAGTAAAATGTTGATATGGAAGCTAATTTCTGTGTTTGGCCTTGAGATCCATCTTCACAGACACGGAGTGAGTGCAGAAACTATTTTTGGCAACATCATAGCAATCCAGATTTAATTCTGACACTTCTCTGCCTTCCTGAAATCCAAGGAAGACATCTGGCTGAGTTTTCCGCGCATGTTTGTGAAGTGCCATTGAAATCATTAGCATCAGCAGCGAATTTGGAGATAGAAATGTGACGAGAAGGTGCATATGAGGAGGAGGGGGCCAAAAGTTTGGGTTATGAAAAAAAAAAGAATGGCAACTCTTCAACATATAATGTGCTTACTGAAAGCTGGGAATAAGATGTCATTCTGAATGTGTTTCTGTGAACTTTCAACTTTGTTTAGTGCTTCTATGTTGTTCAGACCCATGATTTATATGGAATTATGCACATGCATGGCATGGGAGCAACGAGAGGATGGCTTTGCCTGATTCCCAGGGGAGTCCCTGCCGAAGGCGTTCGCGGTCCCGGCCATGGGTGTGCTTCCAGCAGCCCTCTGGAAGAATAACTGACTTACTTAAATGTTTGTGAGTTATCAGTTAATTTAATACTATTTAGGGTGGCCACAGACTCCTCATCATTTTTTGGAAAGTAGAAATGTTTATTTAAGCAAAAATAGCTCCGCAGACTTTGTTTGCAGTCGTTTAGCTTAATACGCCACCGTCTTATTGTCTTCCGCCAGAAGCCGAGCTTTTTAGTTCCTCGCAGCGTGCTCAAGTTGCAGACTCCCTAAAAAAAAAAAAAATTTTAAAAAAATAATAGCGCTCCTCATCTGCTGAGATAATTGCGTGTTAGTCTCCTGCAGCAGCAACCGGGCCAAGTGGATGCAGGCATGCCTGTGCTGTCTGCGCAGGGCAGTTCACGGGCCCAGACGCCCCGCGGCACACATTGCGAGGCCGCGAGGCATGGCACCCGGCGGAGCCGGCGCACACGCGCCGGCGCAGGCAGGCCCCTGCGTGTTCAGGCACACATGGCGCGGGAGCCTGCTGCCAGACGCGCTCGCCGAGGCTGTCTGCAGCCTGCCCACAAGGCAGCCATGTGGGTGGAAGGCAGGCGAGCGGTGGAGCAAACTGGCTTATGGCTGTTTCGTTTTGGAGACCACTTTTTCCAAGCGTCCTAAACACGGGCCTTAATCATCAGCACTTCTGAAGCACTCATCGTTCTTGTATCCAGGCAAGGAGCCTTGTTATTACCCTTTGAGAGATACCACATTCCCTCATTTCCTATGGAAGGGGGCCTGCCAGCAGTATCAATACCGGCACCGCTCGGTTTGTTTCAGATTAAAAATGTCCCCGGGGAAGATCTGTGTTCATCTTTGGTGGGGTCTCAACACAGTCACGGGAATAAACTCTTGCACTGGGCCACCGATGGTTACCTCCAGGGAACGCATCGGTGGTCACCTTCACTGAATGCACTGCTCTGCCTTTGCCAAGACGAGAAAATACTCCGTGCCTGAATTGAGGAACCCTCCCTCTCAGGCTTCTTCTTGCTAAAATGGTGGCAGAAGAGGTTACTGTCCTTCACCAACTGCCCTGGACCTTCCTCTGCGTGGGGGTGGATTGCGGTGACGCTGGTCCTTGGTGTGGTGGCTGCCCCGGGGTGGTTCAAGCCTGACTGGCTCGGCTCCAGTCTAACACTGGAAGAGATGCTTGGACCAAAGAGAAATGCAAAATATTGTCTGCAAGGCCTTCAGCGCCTGACTGCCCACACCCCAACCTGCTCCGCGCTGTAGCTCCCAGCAATGGAGAGTGCAGGAGGAACAGAAAGGAAAAGCTGTGTTTTCAGCTAAATTTAAATTTGCCTCCTGTATTTCAGAGAGTTATGAGATGCACGTCCCATAACTACATACACTCCTTAGAGGGATCCAAAAACACTATACACCACGGCCTTTTGCACAGGGAGACCAAGGGATGTTGCAGTCCAGCTCGTGTATGAAAAGGCCAGTCATTGAGGGTGAAGAAAATACTGTAGAGATGTGATATCACAAGTTATATAATATCATGGCCAAATCTCTGCAGCTGGATATCATCAAATCAAAATTAGAAACTCATTGGAAGCAAAGGACAGTCTTTGCACAGATTGCCTATAAATCTGCAATAACTAGTTCTCCCTGGGCGTAACATCAAAAACATTTTTTAGTGTCTCATTAGTAAGAAAATTTATTGCTCAACTATTGAACTATGTCGATTTTTTAAAACATTGTGTGAATAATTCCAGAAAGCATGTGTTTGATTTGTATTCATTTTGTGCCGCTGGATAGAAAAAGTGGCTTTTCCCCTATGATGAAATGACACTAATCATGAAATTAAAAGGTGAAGCATGTCTACAGTTTCAGAACAAGGTAAATTTTTATAAATATGCTAATGCCCTCCCTTTCCCATAAGTCAAACTAACGTTAAGGAGCTCATACCCCAGCTGAGCTTAAAAAAAAAAATACATGGAAGGCCCAATTACAGTTCTGTAGAGGGGAAAAGAGCTCCTCCCAGCCCTTATTATTATTTCTTTGTGCTGCAGTGTGTTTCCCAGCTGTGTCTGTCAGCCAGTTTTGTGGCTCACATAGCCTGAAAAAAAAGACTGAGAAACAGGGGAGAAGTTTAAATCAAACTCAGCATTGTCTGCATAGGATGGATGGAAAGAGTTTACAAGTACCTGTTACGCAGTGCGGATTTATTGACAGTAACGTGTGTGCAAGAGTTGGGTTAACACCGCTAAGTGCAAGCAGAGTGCTATCTTTTCTCATGTTTGAGCAACAGGGAGGGTAGAATAAATGGCTCCAGGGAGATTCACAAGCGTGGGCCCAAGTGTGCAAATGTCCTTTAAACTCGTGAGTGCTTAGACAGGCGGTCTCGCACCCAGGCATCTCCCGCAGCTTCAGCAGGACTGCACAGACGAGTATGGGTGAGCAAAGCACACGAAGGCACCCTTATCCTTCACCAGCATTCCCTTGCTAGATTTTCCTCTGCAAACAAACGCTTGTCAGCAGGCCTGTAAGATGAAGGGAAGCCTCTGAGCATGAGGATTTGTGATGCCGTGCGGGCCCTGCAGGTCCCCGGGGCTGGGGCGCAGGGGCAGCAGGGGCAGGCAGGGGCAGCAGGGGCAGGCAGGGGCACCGCGGGGTTGCCACGAGGTCTGGCGCAGCCTTCGGGGCAAGCCCAGATCTGGACCAGCCAGAGGCTCGGCTGGCGTTCAGGCTTGGGTTTAGCTGGTGAGCAAAGGTGGGGACAGACAAGTTGTGCAATTAAACCCCTCTGCCTTTGGAAACGTAACCGGTTGATTGCTTTTATCACGCTGTTAGCAGGGTTTCTTCAGTGGCTTTGCTTCAGCCCTGCACTCTCCCTCCTTGCACAACATGCTCTGTAAATGCAAACCAACAACCAGCTCTTATATCAAGGAATTGATACTGTGGGAAAAAGAAAGAGAAAAGAAGAAACTGAGTCGGAGGGGCCAAGCGGTCTGGTCAGGGTTACTCACACCTCAGCGGCAGAGTCAGAAATAAACTCAGGCTGGGGAATCACAACCTGATGCCCACCAGACTGTGGAAAATACAACTAAATCCCCAGCTGTCTCTGCAAAGCAACCTTTTTTTTCAGAATTGAAAAATAAAATAAAAGAAAGAACTGAATCTATGTAGCATTTGTAGTATATAATCTCTTCTCATGAAATAGTTTCAGCATCGTCCAGTCAGGAAACTGGGGAAACCACAAAAAAATAGGCATCGCTATGGTAAAGCCCCATTCAAATCTGTGAGCAGCTACTTCCAAGCCCTGCCCTGTCAATGCCTGTACCAGCGTCACCGGTGTGGACGAAGCAGCTGGCAATTAGGAAGGACCGGTGGGGCAAGCTGAGCCCTTCCGAAAGAGGCGTGGGAGGCTGGCGGCACGGCCGTCCTGGCTCCACGCTGTGTCCTGGCTGGCAGAGGGTCTGCGGTGTGGGCAGGCTTCGTCCCACCTTCTGGTGTCACCACCTTAAGCACAAGCAATCCCGCCGCTGCAGACGTTTCTCAGCCAAGATTTCCCACTCGGTGCTGATGTTTTGAATGAGGGGTGCCCTCCCCGGCTCCAGGGGACACGGGGAGAGGGTCCCTCCCAGAGGAGGGGAGCCTCTAGCTCCAGCAAACCTCCCCAGAGCACCTCTCTGGCGTGCCTACAAAGGCCTCCGAGCTGGGCTCCAGAGGACACCAGCAGCACTCCCCCACTTTCTTCCAGCTGTGCTGGGAAATCTCTTTCCAGAACATTCATGGGAAATGAGAAAATACAGGCACAGCCCTGGCCTTCAGTGGAATGAAAGTGAGCCCCCCCGCGACCCCGCTCTCCCACGCCAGGCCCCTCGAGCCCAGCTTTATGGGTGAGAAGGATCAAAGGGCTCCAACTGCTCCCATATGGTAAATGGCCCTATACGTTGTGTATAATTACACACAAGCATCCCCACATCCATGTTCAGTCTCTATTAAAGATCGCTGGGCGACAGCCAGCGCCGTTTTCCCAAGGCAAGAACATCTCCAGACGTCATGGCAGTGGCGTCACACTCTCGCACGCACGTCCCGGCAGCTGCGGGGCCAGGGCACCCACCTGGCCGTGGCACGGGGTCCCCTCCGCTGCCCACCGTCCTGCCCCGCAGCGCCGGGACGCAGCAATGCCGGCGGGCAGTGGAGATCTGCCTTCGAGCACCAGCTGGGAGAGGTATTTTTCAGCCACAGGGTGGCACCTGACGGATGCGTTCGTGGAAAGTTAACGCTGCTCGGGTGAATTCGAAGCCGGCCTTTTTAAAAATTAATTTCACTTTGTTAATATAGCTCCCCAAAAGGGGATGTTTACTTTTTATTAAGACTGGGCAGAAACAGGAAGAAAATCAGCCCTTCAGTCACTTATTTTAGGCCGTTACCATCCTTTTTTAAAGCAGACACCTGTGCAATGGATGCACGGGTGCACGTGGCAGCTTTCAGGGCAGCGCTCTCACCCCTCTCGGGTGTTGGAGCAGCACTGGTCGCAACAGAAACATCATCTGCAGCTGGAGGCTCCAGGAATAGGAGTGCCAGGCCATAAGCAACAGCAGATTTGTTCTGCTTTTAAAGACTGAACTCTCTGGAATGCAGTCCTGCATTGACAGCTGGGTAGAAGGAGGTAGCTTTCTTCTGGCGCCAATGTGGAGAGAAAGTGAGGGAGAAATGGATGAAAGAGGTGTGAAGGAGGTCTAAGACTGAAACACATTTGATTTTTTTCTTTGTGTTCAAACAGCAGAATTTGAAACAACTTGGAGATCCAGAGGGAAGCACCCCTTGGTGCCATAAATGATGTTGGACTAAGCTGGAAGGGGCAGGAAATCCCAGTTCCCATTTTCAACCTCATGAAGAAGCTTCGTGACGGCCCCCGGAGGTGTGTGATAGCATAGGGTCCATGTTCAGCCTGGCCACCCACCACCTCCGGATTGCTCCTCGCTGTTTCCCAGGCCAGCACTTACCAAACATCAGAAGAAAGCTTATTTTAGCAGAGCCATCTTATCTGGGTAGGTCTGTGCTGTGGCAGAAGGACACTGCCTGCTGTCGTTGCAAACCGTAATTGCCAAGCTGCCATCCTTGGTCATCCTTCTGGGCTGGGGAAGCTCCATCACTAAAGGTGTGAGCGCTCAGCTCAGCCTGACTTCTTTTCAGGCAGGGCTTTGTGGCTGTCACTGCTGGACGTGTTTCTTGTTAACATGAACCATTGCAAAAGTGGCACCGGAGAGTCCTAGGGTAAACTGGTTTCTGAGATGAAGCTCAGAGGTTGACATAAGGATTCATGTGAACACCCAGGCTGATACGACAGCCTCCTTTTCATAAACACAACCACTATGAAACCTGGGTGTTGTTTGATTTTTTTTTTAACTGAAGAAATTCCTCCCTCCTACCCCTTCCAGCTATTGTTACCTTGGGTCACCTCCTGCAGAAGCTGGTAGCAGATCTTGTTGGAGATTTTTCTTCAACAAAACATTTTCAAACAGAAAGGAAACTGGCAAAGGAAAGCCTGTGTTTTGTGGTGGTCCGCCCAGCTAAGAAGAAGCAGCAACTAGGCTTTTTATCAGGAAGATTCCTCTGGTTCTCAAAGGGGGACCCTGGGGCCATGACTACCTCAAGGATTGGGTTCCTGACCCATTTCTGTGAAGGGCTTTCTGCGGGTCGCCTTGATTCTCTACAGGGCAGGCAGTAAGGGACATTTTCCTTCTTTGCTCCCTACTCTCCCCTATTGTCTGTTTGCCAGCCGCTAAGGTTTGGAGTGACAATGCTGCATGGCAATGTTGATACCTGGTTTGCGTCCAAGCAGTGTTTTTTTCAAGTAATTAGTTTGGGAAGTAAAAAGCCTGCGTTGCTGTGCTTTTTCAGGGACTGGTGGGTTAGGTTACCTGCTGAGTTAGAGACGTTACCTGTTTGGGGTTTTTTTTCCCTAATTCTAGACTTGTGATAGCCTGGGAAAAAAATTGCCTTTATGGAGGAACTCTTTAAAAACAACCACGGGTGCCCCCACCTTTCTCTGCTCAGGAGCCCAAGGGCAGACTTAATTAAAAGTTCCTTCAAAATATACTCCCTACCGCTCTAAGCTACTGTGTTTCAAAAACTCTGGTGCTGTGCCAAAGTGGGAGCAGGCGTATATTAAACTGACAGGTACAAAAGAGGTTGTTATATTCCTTGTGCTCCCTTCTTCTCTGATCCCTCTGTGAATCTAAACATTATTGAAAATAAAGAATAATAGCCCCTCTTCTCCCCTGCCCATCTAACAGACAGATTATGGCTAACTGTTTGCCTTTTGCAAGCAGCCTCCTCGGGCATAGGTTCCCACTCCCTGTTGAGATTCAGCCCTGAAGTCTCGGGAATGTTTTCCTGGAACTAGCAGCTTGGTCACACCGTGTCTCTGCTGGCAGTGTGTCCTGTGGAAGGCTGCCATGCTGCCTGCGCAAGGACGATCAGGCTAGAGCACCTTAATATCTACCAGCTTCTTGTTAGTAGCTGAGACAATCAAAGCCTCCTTGTTACTGGGATACTTCGAATTTTCCGAGTGCATCTGTACACATTGGCCCTTCTGCTAAGAGCACGTCCCAGGCGCCACTGACCGCAGCCTCCGCGGTAGCCAGCAAGGAGAGCCAACATTGGGTTGAGAGACAATGATTTCAGCGAGAAAGGTGGAATCATCACTTTTCCAGCCTATGACAGAAAGCTAATGACAGCCGTCGCTAGGCAGTAGGAAGAGATAAACATCCTTCCCCGAAGACTGGAGAGAAGGAGCATGAGTTGGAGCACATTAAGTTAATCTAACAGCTTGGCATGGACTAGCTTCCCATTTTCACAGTAAGTGGGAGCCTTACTCTGTCAATGTGCTGAGGATTTTATTTCTAGAGATTTATAGCCACAGGTTCTGGAGTGCTCTGTAATTACATGAGTTTACACTTGCAGGGACAAAGGCTGAGTAAATATTTTATTAGGCAATTTTTTATCTTATTGAAACTGAATACACATGTGATAATTTGCCTGGTGAATGGGGGAAGGATAGTGAAATAAATAAGATAGTTTACACAGAGCCTTGTTTGTGGGCTGCATGCAGAATCAGCGCCGCATGCTGCATTACGCCCAGTGCAGGTACAGCGAGTGACACCCACAGCCGGCACGAGAGACCGAGCGCAGCCACGCAGATGGGGCCACTGCTGGGGGTGAAGGGTGACTGTCCCATGGGACAAAAGGGCCATGGAAAGCCTCCTGGTATAGAGACACTGTCCTGAGACTGATTAATTTGTTACGGAGTGTCTCCACCGGCATTTCCCTCTCGACCTTTGTTTCCTGAAGATACAAATGCTTTATTCCACCATTCAGTCATTTGCAGATGCTGGAGCAAAAAGGTGGGAAAAACTGGCAACAAGAGCACACAAAGGTGTAGGAGGGCTTCTCCACACAGCCAGAAGCATGCACACACTGATGGCCCCTCTGAGGCCTGCTGGGTACCTGCCACCCACACTGACATGGGCTAAAAGCACCAGAGGCCCTTCTGTATGGACTGGTTGGTCTTCAGCTGTTTTCTGATCTTAAGTCCATGTGTTGCTCAAATTACTCCTTGTTAGTAACAGTAAGGAGTCTCCAGGACCACCCAGAGGACACAGAGCAGTGAGGGTCCCCGGGGGGTGCCGGCGCTGCTGATACACAGCTCTCCATCACACTCTCCTATTCATTATGATAGATATAATAAAGAATATAGGCCACAGCTCTTAAACAGGAGCTCCTGTTACCGCAAATTTTTCAAGCTTTCTCTGCTGTGGGATCATCCAGCTAGCGGAGCAGATGTGAACTGAACTCATGTGGGGAGTGCTGTACAATCATCCGCGGCATCGATTCACAAGTGCAGATTTATTTCACGGCAGTGGAGAAAGTGTGGAAAAAGTTGAGGCTCATATCTGAGAACACACCAGCAAGACTGCTCTGAAGGTTACTGTTGGCTCTCGCAAAGAAGACAGTGTGATGAAAGAGGGAGATTTTACAAGGGAAACACTTAATTTTGTGGAAGTTGTTGAAATGAAATGGTTGTCATTGTCAGGCAGGTAAGTGGCCCTGGGAGGCAGAAATGGATGGAGCCAGCTGGGCTCGCTGCTCTTGTCCTGGGCTGCCCAATGCTGCAGCCCAGGGGTGGCGGATGATTTTTTCACGCTGTCATTTCTGGCTCTCTGAGAGCAGGTCCCAACCCTGTGGCTCTGCTGGCAATGAAACCATGCTCACGCTGCCACCATACAGCCAGGGAGACACTGGCATCGGCTCCTCGGGGCCGTGTGTGCTCAGGTGCAAACCCCAGGGTCTGCTTTGCTCCCCCAGCCCCAGTTTGTCAGTAGCAGTGGGGCAGAAGTTTGTGCCTTTCATCACTGGGCTTCTCAGCAGACTGGACTCATGACGCTGGCTTACAGTGCTGGGAGAAACATGGGGCCTCCTTCCTACGGCGTTGATGTTGGTCAACGTCAGAGCCAAGTGACCCTTTAAAAAAATATTTCTTAAGGGCAAGAAACCAGTGCAAGCTGCCCTGTGCCCCAGCTGGGGAGGGGGATGCTTGGCTGCCTGGGGGCTGCAAGTCCTCCAGGGCAAGGGTGGGGAAGAGAGGATTCCCATTTCAGATGGGCATGAGACCCTCCTCAGACCCCTGAAGAACAGCAATGTGTTGACATGCCCTTTCCTCTTAGCCATGGGATTCTTACATCAAAAGCAGCTGAAGACACATGGAGAGATTACCATGGGAGTCCTCAGCCTTTTCCTGGCTGGTTTCATCACCCGTTGGCCTTGCTTCCCTCAAACAGCAGCACAGAGCTGCCTCCTCTTACAAAACCCACCCCGGCCCGAGAGTTAGTGTGATGCCTCCTGGATGTGGCCCCTCTTGAGGGCCTACTGCTTTACTCTTTAGTTTATTGGGATGATACAGGGCTGGCTGTTCACAGCAAAGTGACAACCTGCTAGTCTAACTTCGTGACTTGACTTATCCAACCTCCACTTGCAGCCACGGGATCAAGTCTCATGCAATATTATGGATGTGATCCAAGTCCCACTGCAGCCAACAGCCAGCTGCTGTTTGCATTTACTCTGTACTTACATGAATGTAGCATGGGCAGAATGTGGCCCGCTTGGGAAGACGCCCCTTGATTTTAAGGCAACTTACAATGAAGAGTGAACTTCCAACAGCTTGCTGACGCGCAGGCAATAAACTGTTGGATATGGCAGTTGTATGTGAAACTCAGCTTTGAAATTAAGATCTTGGTGAAGAAGCATCAATATAACATTTTCTAGCAGCAAGACATTTAATAAACATCTTCATAGGCACATGTGTAATTGATAAAAAGCAAAGATTCCTATAGCATTTCAGAGATTCGTATTAATTTTCTATTCACAAACAACTGCAGCCTGCTATATGTCCCACAGCACAAAATTTTCTAAGAATAGTCAAGGAACCTTAGAATTAATTTATAAAATTTGGTAATCATTTGCAACTTCATTAAATACTCAGATGCCTAATAATACATTATTCTTATCTTGATTTTAAATTTTAATTGCATGAAGTTTGGTCCCTCAATAATTAACACATTGTATATCCCACCTAATTCACGAACTAATTGTCATTTCCTAGTTCTTAATGTTACTCGCTAATTCTGCCAATGATAAAGAATTTTATGTCAAAACTCCAGAGTAAGTGACATTCTGCATGCACAATAATGACAAAACAAGTTCATTTACTGCAAAGTTGTTGAGAGACAGAGCTTTTTTAATTGCATATTTGTTACCTTCATTAAAAGGTAAGTGGCTCTTCAGTTATGTATTTGCCCATTTCCTACACATTAAAAAAGTGCTAATGAACCTGATTAAAATTAATTGAAAAGGTCCAAGATCTGCAAAGAGATCCTAACATCAACAGACTTCTAATTACTGCTGAAAGATGGACTTAAATAGGGTTTAGCAGTAGATAGAAATTCATTTTCCAGCTCTGTTGTAAGGAACGATGCGGGGAATGAAAAGCGATCCAGAACCGAAACACCTGGTTATGGATGCAGAAAATGCTGAGTGTCTGGACACTATTTCCTCTCACTCCTCTCCGCTGATAACTGTTCTTCCTGCCCTCCGTCCCCTGCGCTGGGCAGGCTGTGTTACAGCTGTACGGAGAAGAACAGGCGCTCGCATGAAAAGCAGCAGGGGAAAACTCCAGGCTCCCCCAGCCTGAGCGTTTGCTTAGCAGCCAAGGTTGCGAGGTATCAGAGAAAGGCTGAATTTTAGGCAGGTTAAGGCAAATGCCCGCTAGAAGTGGGGATATAGGAGTGAGAAGGGGAGCCCGAAACTGAGGCGCTACAAAGAGAAGCGGGGAAAGCTGCAGGAGAGGGCTGGCTGCATGGCTCTGGGGACGGACTAGGGAATATTATGGATGGGGAGGTCTGAACCCTGCAGAAAATGGGTTGTGGTGGAAATCTTGATTTATCCTGCCTTGGGCTTTCCTGGAAGTTGTCTTAGCGCTTATGGTCACCCAGGACGCTGTGAGAGGGCAAGCCCTGCCATGGTCCCTATTGACATTGCCAAGGTGAAAACCATAGTTGACTCCCAGATGGGTTCAAGTGAGGCACTGTTCAGAAACCTTTCCAGCTATCAGCACGTGTTGTCCCTGCTATTTGTGTGTTTTCAGCAGTCACAAACCCCACAGACCCAGTCCAAGGTGCTCATTCCTCCTCTTGTTATGCTCATCAGCAGTAGTGTGTCTGTCTAAGGTGGGGAGAGGGTATGTTTATGTACTTACAGCAACAAGAGTTGTCTTAGATGACAGTCTCTCTCAAACTTAACAGACCACTTCATTACTTTAACCACACCATTTATAGTTGTCCCTTTTCTTCTATACTCCCCCACTATCCATTCCCATTATTCCAGGATATTCTAATCTTATTAGAACTATTTTCTTCATCTCTGTTAATAGCATACACCACTTATCTTGCTACCACTATATAAATGTAGAAGAAGAGAGAAACATATGAGCTATTTTAATTTTTTTTGTTTTGATTTAACTTAAATTGCTGAATGAAAAAATAGCTGCTTCTAGTAATTCTGCTGTAACTAACTCAGTTTGATATTGGTTCTATTAGCCTTCTAATAGCATGAAAGCTAAAAAATTAAATCGTTCCACTTCCACATTCATAATTATGTGCAATTAAAATCTTTACATACCCAAAAGTCTTATATGAAGCCCTGAACCCTTCAACTGTCACTCTTCATTATCTCCAAGCCTAACAATTTTACAGTGACACATTGTACACAATGAGATGTGCTAAAGAGGAAATATAATATTTTACTGATGTATGTGTTCTTTAATTTCTCTGAATTAGCTTTTTGATATGGATGCTAATTGTTTTCTTTGAAAGGAGTCGCCACAGATATGTGATTTCTCTATGCCTGTTGCGCTTCAAAAAAAACCCAGTTAATTGCAGGAAACAGGAATTTCTCTCTTTTTTATATATAAAAAAATAATCAGCTGCATATCAAAGGAGTGAATCTTAATCCAACTTTCTGATTGTACATTAAAAAGAAACCTTCAGTGTTTGTGACCAGCACAGAGTATTTGGCGACTTTTGATGTTTCCCCTTTTCATTTACTCATGAGGAGAGATGAATAATTAAAACAGGACGTTTGGCAAAACCAGCGCTCACACAAAAAATATTTCCATATGAATTTCCAGCTTCAGCCCACGATAGTCTACGAGACACGTTACTGCAGGATTGTCCATATGGCAAGTGCACATGTAACTCTGAAACCATAGACCTGGTCGAGACTTGGGATCCTGCCATCAGTGGCTGACAGCTGTTACTGCTGCATAAATGCAAAGGGTAAGTGAGGATGAGACAAGTGTGGCAGCTAAGAAAGGCTGAATTTAGACCCAGTCCCAGGTGCGATGAAGGCCAGTGACAATGCGTGCGCACAGGGTGAGTGGCAGATCCTCTCTGGATCTCCAGGGGAAGGTGGAGTGAGTTGCCACACTCCTACACGGTTACGCAGGAGAAACCTGAGCTGCAACACAGAAACATCCTTCTTGATGGAACAGCAGGTTCCTCCACATGTGTTAGAAAGAAGGTCCTTGTGATGGGGAGGGTTTGGTCTGTAGTTTCCCGCAGACTACTCACCAGCTAATTTTAACATCTAGTCTTAGCTGCAATGCTGCAGAAAGTGCTATTTTTCATCCTAAGTCTCATAAAAGGCTCATTTGACTTACCCCTTATTCACTAGAAGGAAATATTGCAGAGAAGTGACAATATATCAGGCATATCAAAAGGTCTCAATCAGTCTGAGCTGGTCTCCTTTGTCTTGCAAATCTTCAAAGGAGCTCATGGCTTTTAATCGTCACATCCTGCTCTATTTCACAGCTTGGAGGATCCTGCTGTTGAAAGACATCTTCTCTCCATATCTAGCTCGGAAATTCCCCACTGACTTTAATGAAGGTCTACATTCCTGTTTGCAACATTACTAAATTTATTCTTCAAAACTTTTAATGCAACTTCTGACCTCCTGTGAACCTGTGCCCTGGTGTTGGAAGGACAAGTAAAAAGGGCTCCATTCATGCTCAATGTAATATTCGGTCACTGTACATAGCTGTCTCTAACATTTCCCACAACTCCTTCTCCTCTGTGCAAATTACGTATATTTTGTTTACCTTTTGATACCTGCAGTTATGTTTTAGCTTCTTACACAGACAAAAAGGCTTCCAGAATGTGGCTGGTTTGTGCTTGTCTGTGTAAACCTTCAGGATGCCTCTTGAAAACTCATTCTAGTTTTGCTCCATCTCCCCTTGGAGTTTCACCTTTGCCTCTGCATTTCCTGAAGTGGAGTCTGTGGTTTATGAATTGTTTTACTATGACTTTGTCTTGTTTTCCCTCCAGAGCTGTGGTCTTTGCTTACATTCTCCGAACGGCAAAGCCCATTTGTTTCTCTTTAAACTTCTGTCAGCTTAAACTTCCATCAGCCCTCTTCTCTGCTTGGGGTCTCTGATCCCTGCTCAGACCTTATCTCAAATTAAGGATTCCACAAGCTTCTGTAAAATGAGGATCAACTTAAATTCTCAGATTAAGATGAATAATTAAAATAAAAATTCTGCCTCTATTTTGCTCTTCCTCACCTAATATGAGGATCATCTCCTATTTCTGACCTGAAAATATAATTTTAAAAGCGAGCTTTGTTCACTGATGTTTTTGGTAGCTCCACCTGCACAGATTTTTTCTTGAACATTTTCCTGAGGCCTGTGGGCACTTTGAATGGTACAGAGCTTGGTTCCATATTCTCCATATGCTCTCAGGGCATATTTAACAGTGCGGTAGGACAGAGGGACAGGCACATTGTTTCCTAGAGGCAATCTTCTCAGAAATTAATAAAACCTTAATAAAATTTATAAAGTGAATAAAAGTTGTTTTCTTTTTCCCAGACTCCCCTTCCTCATCTTCCCAGAAAATTACAGGCAATAGCTTTGAGCAGATGAATCCTCTCCTGAAATCACTAGGACAAATTCAGCAGAGCCCTCCCAAGTCGCGGCATGGGGCAAGGGTCGGAGAGTGTCAGAGCTCATGCACCAGCGATGCCAGACCCTCAGAGGGTGCCGCTGACATCTAAAGGGGTCAAGGGACCAAACTGGGCCACCAAGTGTGAATTCCCCAGCCACGAGCTCTGTCCTACCAACATGCCCTGACTGCCCATTCTGAGCACAGGGGACACAGATCCGCCACCCAGCAGAGAAATGCTTCGAGGGTGTCTGCACAAGGAGTGATCTTGTGGTGTTTTCTTTTCCACAGAGGCTTCCTGAGGGCTTCTGTGTGGAAGACTCACTCTCTCTGCTTATATTGTTATCTAATATAAATAAGTTGATTAAGTGGCTTGTTTAAATTGCATTTATCACATTCCATCCTTGTTGAAAAATCCTCTTCAAAAATCTAAGTGGCTGGAGCATTTGCAGAGAAGTGTTATACTCACAAAAGTGATAATGAGTTAGATGCAGCTGGGAATCAGGTATATGAGAATCACTGAACACTTGGCAAAGGCTGTTATTCCCTTTCTCCCCCTCTTTTCCTTCTCACAATTAGAAATAAATCAGGAAAGATATTTGTGCACCACCAACAGAAGCTTGTTTGTTTTGGTTTGGTTTTTTTTTTACAGAGTTCTTTCAGCTTGTAGGTCCTTATTAATTTGTTTTTCCACCTCTTTAAATCACTGAGGAGTATCTGCTAATACTTCTTCGTGCCATTCCTTTCTGGGTAAGTTGATTGTGTCTTTGACCCGGTGCCTCCACACAGAAACCTCAAGCATTGCTATGAAAGGCTTTCCTCAGATCTCACCTACATTTTTTCTATATTTTGGTCTCCATATACATATTTTTTTTCCACTTTCTGACTACTGTAGTGGCCTTAAGCAAGTGGAGAACTGCACAGCCTCCTTGTACAGAATTTCCCAGGACAAGCTTGTTTCCTGCGTAGGGTGTAGCTTCAGTGCCATCCCCCCGGCTCTCCTCCCTCCTAGTCCCAGATGGGTGGAGGCAGGAGGCAGCAAGAGCATTGAACACTCAGACTCCTCTGGGCTGAAGGGACATCCTCTGGGTCATTGTCCAGTTTGGAAGATAAATGAGAGCAGATTCTGGTAGTCTTCTGAAATGCTCTTGCCCAAAGAAGGGGATGAATTTGTTTCCAGCAGCCCCAGAATCCCTGAAATAATGTAAACAAGAATCATGATTCCTCTTGCAGATCCACTGATCCACATGTGTGGTGAGAAAGATTAAGGATGATTGCCTTGTAAACCTGTCATTGCTGAGTTTTAACCACCTGGTGCAGGAATAGCTGTTTCATGAGTCATGTCCACTATGCACGAACCCTCACAGCAACTACAGTCAATGGATTACACAACTGCCATTCAGTACCACGTCTTTTCATGTGGGTTCTTTCTCTCTTTTCTGCATATTCATTTTGAAAAGATTAATATAAAGATGAAAATACAAGAAAGACAAATAACAGCATAAAAATCTGCTTTGTGATTCTGTCATGGTTTAACCCCAGCTGGCAACTAATCCCTGACAGGATGGGGGAGAGAATGAGAAGAGTAAAAGTGAGAAAACTCACGGGCTGAGATAAAGACAGTTTAATAGGTAAAGCAAAAGCCGTGCGTGCAACCAAAGCAAAACAAGGAATTCATTCACTGCTTCCCATCGGCAGGCAGGGGTTCAGCCATCCCCAGGAAAGCAGGGCTCCATCATGTGTAACGATTACTTGGGAAGACAAACGCCATCACTCTGAACGTCCTTCTTCTTCCCCCAGCTTTATATGCTGAGCATGACGTCCTATGGTCTGGAATATCCCTTGGGTCAGTTGGGGTCAGCTGTCCTGGCTGTGTCCCCTCCCAACTTCTTCTGCACCCCCAGCCTCCTCGCTGGTGGGGTGGGGTGAGGAGCAGAAAAGGCCTTGACTCTGTGTGAGCACTGCTCAGGAGTAACTAAAACAACCGTGTATTATCAACACTGTTTTCAGCACAAATCTGAAACATAGCCCCATACTAGCTACTGTGAAGAAAATTAACTTTAGCCAGCCAAAACCATCACAGCTTCCTATTTCTTGCTACTGTTAGTCACTCTGATCTTATCATCAGCTAAGTGAAGTCTAATTGAATGGCAGATCGGCTTGGATGGCAGCTCTGTTGCCATACTACCAATTCAGCAAATAGCATTTTTCCTTCTAACAAGGTGCTGTATCAGATTGGTAGCAAGATGTCATACAAATTTCTGCTATGAAAAAGACTACTCATTAGTAAAAAAATATCCCAGACAAAAGCAATATATTTAGACAATATTTCTGCTTGAGTAACATAGAAATGCTATTGCAGGCTTAAGAAATCAGCTCAAGAGTTCCTAGAAATGTTTTGGGCTTTCACAACGTTAGCCCACAATCTGTCGAGCACATCTGCTCGCAGTTGCATCACTGCCACGCAGTGGCACACAAGACTTGGTGGGACAGTTATCCAGGATTCATTACAACAAACAATTAAACCATCGGAGAGACCCGGGCGGACCACCCAATTACTGACAACTGACAGCATAAACAGAAGCGCTGCACAAAGCTGCAGTTCTGGGCCCACACCTGCTGTAGGCTGAGCAAACGGAGGCGAGACAAGCCGCGGCAGGCTGCGGATGCTCACCTTTAGGAATCACAGTCCGGCTCTGCGCTCTGCAGCGAGCCCGGCTGAACGCTTCATGTACTGCTGCTAAGCACTGGGGCGGTTTGTTACTCTTTTGCCCTGGAGATATTTCAGGCAATTAGGTCCCAAACCATCCCGTGGTTCACAGGTTGCCTTCAGTTCTGTCCAAAAGCTTCAAGTCTGTGCATCTCAAAGTGCCTTCCCCAGTGGTTTACTCTGATCATTCCTCTAATGTGGGATATGGACTTGGAGCAAGCGCCTGAATGGCCCCAAGATACATTGAAATGTTGAGTACATAAGAAGTATCTGATGGTGGGGTCACAAGGAGTGGACAGCTATGGTCGACTCCGCACCATGGAGGAAACATCAAACTTGTCTCAACAGGCCTGTTTGGAAAAGTAGGGCTCTTAAAAATAACCCCTAACCACAGTGCTGCAGGACCTAATGCTGCTATGGACGGCCAGGATATTCCCTCCTGGAACAACACTGGCAACCAAGAAGAAAAATCGAAGTTCTGCATTTGGTGGTTGAGCTGAGACACTTCTGTTAGACCCAGAAGAAAAGATGCATTTCAATCCTCAGCTTTAAAGGAATGAGATTTATTTTTCTAGACAAGTTGCCATTCTGAAAGAAAAAGTTTTTTTAAAAAACTAATATATTTTTTTAACAAATTACAGCTTCTTTTTTTTTGCTGAAACATCACTGAATCTAATGCAAAATCACCACTATTTTGTGTTTTCTCAGGACTTCCAGTTTACTCTCCATTGAAAAAAACTGAAGGGCCCTGTTAGAAGTTGCAATGGACAGTTCCTGTTGTTTTCCCTTAAGAAAAGAGTGAGTAGATCAGGTGGAAACCCCTGGCAGGAGGAAGAGATAGTTCCTGCCCTGGGGAGATACCAAGTCTGCTCCGAGAAGAAGTTTCCAAAACACAGGTGAAGCAGGCAAGGAAATGAATCGAGAGTCTGCAGCACAGCAGATGCCGTGTAGGAGAAAGTATGAGTCAGCAGACAGGTGGAGCCGGACCTCTGACACATTTCAAGATCAATTTTGTTCTTCCCCTGATACTAAAAGTCAGAAGACAGCTCTGTGTAGCTGCAGTAAGGCTCCAGACCTTTAGATTTTGAAATGAAGTGTTTGTAGATTGCTGAAGATCCAAATTATGCCAAAATTATGTTATCATAGTGTAATCATCTTGTTAGCTGCTTAGAACATTTTCTTCATTATCACTTCATTCATACTTATGATGATGAGCAGATGGTACCAATGTCATAACGCAGCATAAATCACTCCCAAATGTTGTTTGAAAACACAGTCGGAAGGTGGTAGGGACACCCTCCTGCTGATGAGCCTGGTTCGCTCCCCTTGCTGTAAGAGGAATTACAGAAACCTGCTTTGCCACTTAACCTATGTGCTGGCTGCTGGCACCAAAACACTGCAAGTCCTGTACCAACAGAGGTTATACGATCATTTATACCGAGAACAAAGTATACATTTTTTTCAGCAAAGACTGGTGAACTTAAGGCATTTTGACGTGGATTATGGCCCATTTCAATCAACACAAGAAGGTCACAAAGAAGCGCCACATGTCCAGCAGATCCTGTTCTTACTGAAGCAGAAGTCATTGCTCATATCTGTACCTACACCTCATCCTCTTAGAGCAGGATTCTGCAAGGCAAAAGCAGGGTAAAGCAGACTCGCTCTGCTGTGGCAGTCCTGCACTGGAGTAAAGTCCTTAGCAGCCGAGGAAATGGTGCAACTGGAAGTTGCCCGTTGCAGTTTTAGCTGGCACCAGTGCTGGAGCTGGCCCTGAGAACAGGGCAGTGGGAGTACGTGCACCTACAGCCCAGCTCATGGTTCATGTGTTAGGGCAAATCCAAAGTTAAGGTCTAATCTAGATGCCAGTGCCCTTTCAGAAAAGATCAGTGACCCCTGAAGTATCCCACAGAGCTTTATGGGCACACCAGCCCTCTCTCCAGCAAGCAGACGGAGAGCCACAGAGCTGTTTGTGACTTCTCCCTCTGACTGGTCCTTTCCCCTGCTCAGGCAGGCGCACCACAGCAATCAACAAAAGGACCGAGCGTGCTCAGAGCAAACACGCCGTAATTTTACTCAGAATCAGAACAAACACACTCCAGACCCCAATCCCCAAATCCAGGAGACACAGATGGAGTTGAAACCCAGAGCACCTAAGCAAGCAAAGATGCATACACACACAAAACCCCCATGAAAGCAAAACAACAGCTACCATAGGGCTACTCTTCCCCACTTAAAAAGAAAAAAAAGAAAAAAAGCAAAAAAGAAGCAGGACAAATAAGGACAAAAAACATTGTGAACACTTTTCAAACTTATACAAAACATATTTTTCAGACTCCTTCTCAACCCTAACTCTGTCCCCCGCTCTCAAGCTGTACCAAACACGGAGCTCACCCTTTGATTTCTAGATGTAATCCACCTTAGTCAGGCTAAAAGAGCGATTTGATCTCTACCTGCAGCACAAGGAGGGTAAGTTTTGTCGCTGCACGAGGTAAGGATCCCCTGCTTAGGTTGTTAAAAGTATTTACGTACCTAATTCCCCTTGATTCCCCTTTGCAAATTTGGTTCTAGCTCTCAGAAGAAATTCCTCCCATAAATCTTTTACTAGCCACTAGAGGGGAATGTATAACACAGAGAGAAGGGAGAGTGTGACACCACATTAAAGTTGCAGCCAGTTTGCCCACTCAGATGAAGAAAGCATTTAGTGTCGTGTTGGATCTTTACAGTTTTTAGGAATTAATTTAGCGTTTATCAGGTGCCTTGTTATTTTGCTCTTTTCTGTCATATTGATCTCTCTCGCCCTCTGCCAGTTTACGGTAGTTTATGTTAAAGCCATGGACTCTTCAGGTGAAAAAAGATCCTTATAGACACTTAATTTGATGCTTAACACCCTCACAAGCCCATAAATCATGCATTTGAGAACGTGATCTCCACTGAAACAGTCTCCTATTCAAAATTGTTTACAGAGCATAACAAGTACAGCATTTCTATCCCAGGAGAAGTGTTGACATTTCAGCCTTTCTCTCCATTTAAAACAGGATTAAAAAGTAAGATTCAGATTTTTTTTGTGTGTGGAATGGAAATTCCACATTAATTCCAGTTAGGAAATGACAAACAGATTCATTTGGATGCTCTTCTAACAGAATGAAACTTTCAGCAATTTTGAAATTGATGGGTTTTTTACTTCAGTCACTGATAAAACAACCCTAAAAGTCCTGCAGCAAAAATGTATTTCTCTGAAGCGTATGGGAGCCAGGCACTGCCTCACTGGAGCTGGAGCTGGGATCTGCTCTTCCCTATAGCCCAGACTTACTAACCAGGCCACAGCTTGTATCATACCCCAAAGTCCCGGGATCACTTGATGTTACATCAATCCAGGTCAGGAAAAAATCAGCACGTTGGCTTACAGTCCTCTTGGGAATCAGGACAATGAGGTCCTGCGCGGGTTTATGCAGTGTATAATGAGAGTCTGCCATTCTCCTTCCCTTACTAACTACTCCGTGTGAAACCTACGTCCTGGGTCACGCAGCGGGCGAGCAGCTATGAACGTCAGGGCTGGGGATGCAAGCAGTCTGTAACACCGGGAGCTGAACTCCTGCTGCCATATGGCAAAGGATCACAGGGAAATCCACTCCAGGAAAAAAAAAATAAAAATCACTAAGTGATTTAAAGCGTGTTTCAAGTCAAATGAAAAAGTTAATTCCATTTTTCTGTGGAAATTGCAAATATTCAGTGAAACAAAAGCTTTCCAATAGAAAATTCTGAACTGGCACTAACTGCATTTTTATTGGGGAAAAAAAAATTCTTTTTTTTAAATTTTATTTATCATCCTGATAAAAGATTCCCAATCAGCTCTGGATATTTGCATCAGAGATTTACATTTCAACTATGTCTTGTTCATGAGCCAAATTTTTGGCAGATAGGAATTAGCAGATTCAAGTCAATAGAGCCAGAGACTGACAAAAAAAAAGGAAAATGCATTTCTACATTTTCAAATGCTCTCTCCTGATAGCATATAGGTGGATGCTGAATTAAACTATCTGTTCTGCAAAGAGGCTTTCATCAGAACACTAGAAGGTCATACTACCCCTTCAGTCTTCTCTCTCCAATCCCCAAAATCCTCATGCATGTCCTCTAGAAGATGTGGAGCTCCCATGCATTGCTGAAGTTGACTCTTACCTACAGCCCTCCTAGACATAAACCCTAGACTTACCCATGACAGCCACCAACTCCTTCAGCCAAGTCACTGTGGGTGTGATGCCAAAGAGAATTGGCTCAGTTTCACCAGTGGTACTTTTGGCCCAACAGAAACTTTGCAATGCAAAGGCAGATGGTTGACTTTGTACCCACAGCTTTTATATTCAGAGCACAGTTTGTGAGGAGATGACGGCAGAAGTTTCAGATGTTTCTCTCAGTAAGGGCAGTTGAAAACTACTCACTACAATTTGCCGTATTTTAGGTGTATCTTCTGCTGGCGGCCTGATGAGACTGTTGCTGTGTTTGTTGACTAGCCTCAAAGTTAGACTGATGTTCTTCATTCGTATTCTGCTGATGCCAAGGAAGCACAATTAGAAGTTGACGCAACAGCAAACACGCACTTTGCTAAAATTATCACATTTAGTGTGATTCCCATAATAAAAGCATGAGCCATCATGGGGAGCCTCTTTCAATTTACACAGAGAGACTTGGGGTCTCCTGACAGTCAGAACAGAGCCAATGTTTCTGAGTAAACTTTGTTAGGAAAACAGATTAAAAACTCCAGAGGTTTAGCTAAATCTTGTACAGGAAAACACCTTGTTACCCTTCTGATTTAGAATCATAATTTAGTGCCAGTGAATAATACATATTAAGTGGTGGTGAATACGTCTTTGTAACAAAGTTTATGTGATGAATTTTTTTCTTTTATCTGAAATGTGCAAATTAGCTGTTCTTTTCTGATTATTATTATTATTATTGTGACTAGTTGTGCAACAGTTGCTACAATCAAGTCTTGATGGCTCATTAATGAGTCATTTACTGAAAATAGTCAAGTCTCAATATGTAAATTCTTTTGGTTGGACACATTAGCCTTGTCATATTGATATGCCTCTGACTGAAATTTTGTCACATCTAGAATCAGGTTTTAAAATAGTAGAAATAAGCCTTCCTGCTTTTAATTGCTTTCTAAGAAAGCAGGAAGATATTTCCTTAAAATCTACTCTAAAATCTACTCATTCTGTTGGTGATCATTTATAGAAGATGAATATAAAAGGAGAAAAAAACCTCCTATCTGAGATGGATTTGCAACCTCACATTCACATTCTTTTCTAGCATTGCCCAAGTATTTACCTCCATCATTATTTGCAAGTAGCAGTGGTAACTGTTGCAGTGAGCCCCCTCGTGTTGATACTACGGAGCAGGGCCATTGGGCTCAGGAGCAGATGGACACACAGACAGACTGATGCTTTAAAGACTGTCCTACGAGCTGGTTACCCCTTGAGTTCAGCCCCACGGCTGTTGTCACTTCATGGTTTCCTTGACCTGTGACCAGGATCAGCTGGATCAGGGAAGGATAATGCCGGGTTACAAGACCAGGAGTTCAGGTTTTATAATCCCCTGGAAATGTGAGTGCCGTAGGGAGCCTGAAACTCTTACGTAAATGTGATGCGCGGCTGTTATGCTGAAGATCAGCTACCCCGCTGTCCATTTTCTGTAGCCAAAAGAGAAAGCTGTTTTTCTGATACATTACCACCCATACTTGCTGCTGAATTTTCTGCCTTGCTGTACCTTCCCCTAAACCCTGTCGTCCCCTCCATCCCAGCACTCCCCCCTTTCTGTCCCAAAGAAGGATCAGCCTCCTGACCATGCTGCTGGGAGTGTGTATTCATCCATCCAGGCTGTGCATCCCCACTTATCTTACCTGCAGTGAATTACTATGTGTGAATTCTGTGTGGGCTGAAAGTGAAAATCTAAGCCACATTCCCTTTCTCCTCACTCTAGGAAAAAAAACCCACCCAGATTCTTACAAATTGCTCTGCAGGGATTATTTACCTTTTTAGAACTTAATTTGATTTTACCCCTGACACAATGTTACTGTTTTTGACAGTTAAACTTTCCAGTCTGCTTGTTCCATATATTTTAATATTCCGTTACCTCTGGTAGGGAAGAGCTAAAATTTCATGCCAGATACTGATGGTGATGTGGGAAGAGATTTTTTTAAAATGTGCTTAAAAAATAGAAATAATTACCTCTGTCGGCAGCAACACAACTTCCTAAGCGACTACTGGTAATAGCTAGCTAAGCAAAAAATCAGAAGATCAAAGTGTACAGCCCACTACCGTACAACCCCTGCCCCTTCTCTACCCAGAAAAATGCAGATTTCTTATGAGGAGCTCTGTCTTCCTTCCACTCCAAGGCAGAGTGTCAGTAATGTGACAGTAATGTGTCAGTAATGTGACAATCAGGTGACAAAACCTGATTACTGTGAAGCACTTGTCCCCCACAGTATCCCAGATTGCGATGTTGTGAGTTGCCTTCAAGGTTTCCACCCTCCAAAAGACAGCGTTAAATGCAGGTTTTGAGACAGTTGCATCAAGAGGGTTGGGGAAAGAGTAGATCTTAATGTACAGCTGATGACAATCTTGGCTCATTCTTTGGAAGTAATATGAACTGGACAGGCTGAGGTCATTATTGTACAGGCAGGTAGGGAGCGATTTGCCACGATTTTAAGTCAAATTCATAATGCTCAACATTTCATATGTAGCAACAGAAAAAAATCCACATGATTTCCTGAATAAGTTGTTAGGATGTTTCACAGATGGTGTTAGAAAGGAGACACTGAAATAATTTGCCTAATGCAATTTCATTACTAGAAATTTTAAGAACATCCCATCTCAATTTACTTCTGCCTCTCAGATACAACTCTTCATCCAGTTATTTGAAACTAGTTTATTCAAGTATGCAGTGACTCTGGGACATTTGCACAGCAATGTCAGATGCTATCTGGGAAATAAGTAGTACATTTTTCAGGCTCTGAAAGTAATTTTTGATGACACTCTTAAATCAACTTCATGGTCAGTTTTCTCATTTTGAGCAAGAACTGGGATTCCATTGTGATAACTGAAGGCTGCATGTTACTTGATCTACGGTAATGTAGAATAATTACTAGTCCATTGCACTTCATTACACTACTGTAATAGGCAGCAGGTCAGTGTTTGAGCTACAGCTGCTCTGAAAATTGAGCTGACACTGATACTATGATAGAAGTGATAGCAAAAGGCTCTCATGCAAATTGTTGAAATTAGCTTCCACTCAATGGGTTTTGAAATGCAATACATGACTCTGATCAGGACACCTGGTTTTGACTAACATTTTTTTTTCTTGGCTACAATGGGATGGTCATGAAATAAATTAATTGTTCAATGCAATATGCCTTATAAAAGGTCACAGAAATGCCAGAGGATTCTAAATACCACAGGACTGTTGGACTCTGTCTAATAACATTCTCTAACACATCATTGAAGGCTATCTGATGGTGGGTTTATTTTATTTAGATGATTCTCGCAATCATTTGCAAGTGTTCTGCTCCTATATTCACAGGACATTTCGTTGCATAAGACACCCCTACTTTTTATCAATGCATTTAATTTATCAAGCCTTCAGATGAGGGCAGTAGGCAGAGGCTATGAATAACGAGGCGTTTTCCTTTGATAGCTAGCTGGAAGCTCTGAATTCAGTCAGCCGCTGCACTGAAGGACCCCCCATGCAGTCAGTCTTTTAGAGAGGCATGGGATGATCCTCACTTCAAGTCAGAACCTCGCTATGAGGTCTCCAATGAGCCCTCAGGCTAACATGTCACCAGTACGTTTGAAACACATCTATTCAAAAATAGATGTGGGTGTTTTTAAGGAAAATGGAATATTTTTCCTCCGAAAGATTCATTTAATCAAACTACCCATTTCAATAGATTGAGTTCTGCTGGAAAACAATTGTCCAAGCTGACATACCACGTCTCCGCTCTAGGGAATGCTTATCAATACTTCCTCACAAAAAAAGAGAAACTTGACACATGTGGAGAACGAAAACTTATCATACCTCTAAAGCAAAGTGTTTTATAGAAACACGTATATATATGACCCTCGCTATTCCTCTGTAGGTCTTTTCTGCATTGAAGCCTGCCTAGCCACACACTATGTGTCTCCAACAGAAACTGTTCAGTACCTCCACCTGCTCTGTGACGCAGTGAACTCCACTCCGGCGTGTGTTCCCCTCTGTCCCTGAACAGCCTTGAATCAAGTCGGGGGATCCCCAGCAGGCACCTTCCTTGCTTCTGAGCCAAGAACTACATTAACTGTTCTGTTTCTGCCTCTGGCATTTGGTGTTTAGTGTGATTTAGGCAGGCCTCTTTTTTCTCAAAAGATGCCTAAGTTCGGAAGGAATCCTTCGACACCTGCCAATGTGTATTTAATAAATAACCACGCTGCTTTTTATATGACTTGGAATCATTTTAAATGATGCCTTTGCTGAAAACATTCTCTTGACATTTCTATTTACTAGCTTCAATATGTACACAAAGGGATATCATGAAAGTATGCACAGACATCTGAAATCTTACCCCATTAATGCACTGTGCACTGCCTATAGATTGTGCAGTTTTGTCTGTATCTTTCTTAGCCTCTTGGGGGATTATTGCTAGAATTGACTACCACTATTTGTTTGAACTCTTTACAAATTAATAAAAAAATCAATATGTGTTTGTAAATGCCAGCTAATCACAAGTAGCTTTGTACAAATTAGAGTAGGGATATAAGAAGAAAGTAAATGGACAATGCTTGTGAGGGTGAAAAAGTCAACACTCAAAGTTCATCTGCTACCTGAATGATTCCAGATACATTCAGCCTGTTCCTATGGTTTTGTTATTCATGAGAGATGGAGGAGGAGGAGGAGAGCAAAGCAAACATAGCCCATGCTCTATGGGCAATGAATACAAAGAGCCACTAAGCCATTAGAGTAGGAACTCTATCAGAGAGAACTGGAATGCCGGAAAATTCATCATCTGGATTTCAAAATGGAAGGAAAAAAAAAATCTTTTTAAAAACCCCAGATTTCTGGATTAATATCTGGGAAGGAATTATCTGTCAGAGCCAGACTCACTGCTTTTCTACCTCAGAAAACACTTTTCTGGTGTACCTATGCTCACTATGGTTTAGCTATGCTAGCCAAAAGCATCCACGAGGTGGGATTCACAGTTACTATACCGTAGAGTTATTAGAAGACTGACATACTGCCCCCAAAAGGTACATAGGTATCTGTGATGCATGAAAACATTTCTTTTCCTACATATAAAGCAATTCTTTGTGAAGGGATATTCCCTAGTGTTATCATGTTCAAAGAACGATAACCAAACAGAAAATGGAAATGTATCACGTCATCAGCTGGTAATCATCAGCTTTGCTTCAGCTAATTCAATGAGTTCCCATGGAGCTGTCAGTACATTTGCTGCCGAGTGTCAATCCCTTGCAAGAAAGGTTAAGTTGTACGCAGCCAAATCAACGGAGCTCAGGGTGAGGAAGCAACCTGGGACCTATGCATCATACAGACTGACCTTCATGCAGGTGGGATCGACTGGCCTCCTGGAATATCAGATCCACTGGGAAATGAGGGGTCTTCCTAAGGGATCCGACACCTTTTGCGCTTAAGCCTGCTTGGCTGCTCTCCTCCTCAACCTGTTTTGCCACTTAGCAATGATACCACCCGTAATTCAGTGCAGTAAGAAGCAGTGGGGACTTGCTGGCTGAAATACCAATGTGTATATTTATTTGGGATGCTGATGGACCAGGAGGGATAAAGCAAAGCGGCTCTGTATAGACATCCTCTGTGTCCGAAAAAAATATTTCCTGCTTTGAGTTTTGTGAGGTTTCTGTTTGGCAAAAGCATTTTTTTCCCGTATAATTCCCAGCTGAAAATGTGCTCAATTTTTTTTTCCATTTCCCCAGACAAGAGTTGTATTCTTTTATTAATTTTTCTGAATGATGCAGATGTATACTGTAAAAATCCTTCAAAGAGGTTTTTGTGGGTTTTTTTGTGTGTTTTTTGTTTTCTGGTGTTTCCATAATGGTGAAATACTGTCTGAACTGCTCTGGGAGCTGTTATGCAAGACTTGCATGAAACTCCAGTTCACCTGCTTTAGCTGTGAAAAGCAGTTGCAAAAGCAGTTTCCAGCATCCACAGACGACCCCGTAAGCACATCCAGAAAACGTGCTGTTTTGGATAAACTGCTGTTTTCATGTACTCCTTTTTCTCACAGTAGCCATCCTTTCAGTGTGTTTGTTCTCATTTCAAATTACCGATTGAGGCTTTCATCTAAAATAGGAGGGACATTACCAAGGTATTAGTAGTTAAGCTGCTTTGTTAATTACAGCCAGGCTCCTCTTTTTCCTGCCTGTCAGTTCAGCAGCAACAATGGTGCCAAATGGCTCTCCACCCGCTCTGCGTCAGTGGCTTGCGTTCACACAAAAAATCTCTGCTGTCTGAGATTTCCAGGTGCTCCTCTGACTACCGGAGAGGTGGAAGACCTGCCAAGGTCACCAACACATGGACACACAAGGTCACGCAACAGAGCAGCCTCTCCAGGCTGAACTCGCCATCCGTTCAGGTGGAAATCACTGAAAAGTTGTGACCATCCATGTCACCGTTCTCATGCCTTCTCCAGGTCTACACACATCCCTTGACATAAAGGGACTCTAGCTTTACACCATTCTCAAGATTTGTGTACATCCTGAATTTATAAAGGGGCATGATTGTATTTCCTGGGTTGTTCTCTGTTTCTTTCCTCAAAATATCCAGCTTTCTATTTATTTTGACTGTGGTCTGGCATTAAGTTGCAATTTCCACAAAACTACTCATTATAACCCTAACACTGTTTCTCATGCTTGCAGACAACCAGGACTTCATTTAAGTATAATGCAAAATTAAGTATTTTTCCATTTTCATCACATTGCATTTACCTACATTGAATTTCAACATCCGTTTTCTTGCCTTATCACTCTACTATTGATAAGGTCCTTCTGCAGCTTTTCACAATCAACCTTCATCTTTACTATCCTGAATAATCTAAGTATCCTCAGCAGATTTCACTAAGACAGAATTGCTTATTTATAGCTAATGCTGACTGCAGGTCACCTCTAGACACTTTGGGAACCAAGGAGGCCCCTGGAGTCAACTTCAGTCCTGAAGTTTGTCCAGATGAGAAACCTGCCAAAGCTTAGGACAGCACATTCACTAGAGTATCCATATTTAAGAGGATGGAAATTTAAGAGGATGGTACTGCCATCTCCAGTATTTAGAAGACTTAAATAAGTCAAGATATAGCCTTCACCTGTGTAATGAGCATTTTGGGTTATTGCTTTTATAAAATGCAAATATTTCTTATGCAAGTAACGATGCAATTGTCTGCAGAGCACATCTGGTCTTTCAAAAGAGATTCATTTAGTGATTTCAATATCATTATATATGATTGTGTTTCCTTATTTTTGTTTATGCTTTTAAAGACAGCTCACACACACAAATGAAAAAAAATGAGCAAACTCTAATCATTCAGGACCAAAAGATAGCTAAGGAAAAAAACAAAGCCAATGTATTTTTCCCTTCTGTAATTCTGTTTGTGAATAGAATGTAAATCAAGTTAACTGGATAATTTGCTAAAACCCATGGATGCAATAATTCTTATGTTGTTCTAACAGAGAAAGAAAGTAGAAAATGTTACAGGGAGAGACAATATGCAATTATGTATGAATACTAACACCCTAAGGGACAAATTACCAACAATGACAGTAAAATACTTCAGATTTCTTTTTGTGCTACAGCATAATTGACTTATACTCTGACGAGAAGAAACAGCTTAGCTTTGGAAAAAAAGTTAAAAATACAAGCTATGTATTTGCTGGAAAGTATATAGTCACTTTGTTTTTCCACTTTGCTTTACCTGTGATGCTGATTACATTCCTTATTTTTATCTTTTCAAGAAATCATTAATCATTCTTAATGGTATTAATTATGTGACTTTGATTATTTAATCAAACTTAGTCAATACATTCAATGCAAACACTTTTAAAATTGCATGTGGGAAACCTCTTTGTTGTTTAAGTGAAGGAGAAATATATCTTTCCCTAATGACTCACATGAGCTGAGCCTCAAGGGGCTGTTCCTGTCCAACAATGCTACACCTTGTAGAATCTGCTGCGTGGCACGGGAGAGCAGTAGCTGATGTAACCTGATAAGCAGCAATCTGCAAACACCAATCTTGGGGCAGAATCAGGACCTTAATTTGAATTTTATTGTTAACCTCAAGGAAGATTAAAGAAACACAGTCAAGGTTGGCTGCTCAGCATCCAGGGTACTTTTTGAGTTATATTTGCAAGGTCCACATGATTAGTTTTCAGATTCCCCCCTACCTCCTGCATAAATGCTCTGATTATTCTGTTTTTGTAGGGTGGTTAAGGAGTTGAGACAGATGTTCGCAAACTACCTTATATTTTACATTTATAGATGTGATGTTTTTATAGACGCAGGGTACCTGGATGTGACTATGAGTAAGGCCTCCAAAGAGTACTTAAGAAAACAGGAAACACTGGCAAAGACAGAGTAGTTTTGCTCGCAAATCAGTTTTCATAGAAGTATAGAATATCTCGAGTTTGAAGGGACCCATAAGGATCATTGAGTCCAACGCCCTGCTCCTCACAGGACTACCTACAACTAAACCATATGACAAAGAGCATCATCCAGACGCTCCTTGAACTCTGAGAGGCTTGGTGTCATGACCACTTCCCTGGGGAGCCTCTTCCAGTGATCGACCACCCTCTCAGTGAGGAACCTTTTCCTGATATCCAATCTGAACTTCCCCTGATGCAGCTTCATTCCATTTCCTCATGTCCTATCACTGGTTACCAGAGAGAGGAGATCAGCACTTCCCCCTCCGCTGCCCCCCTTGAGGAAGGTGCAGACTGCGATGAAGTCACCCCTCAGCCTTCTCTTCTCCAAGCTGAACAAACCAAGTGACCTCAGCTGCTCCTCGTCTTGCCCTCGAGACCTTTCACCATCTTGGTCGCCCTCCTCTAGACACACTCTAAGAGTCTGATGTCTTTCTTATATTGAGGTGCCCAAAACTGCACACAGGGCCGCACCAGTGCAGTGTAGAGTGGGACAATCACCTCCCTCGACCAGCTAGCTATGCTGTGCTTCATGCACCCCAGGACATGGTTGGCCCTTTCGGCTGCCAGGGCACCCTGTTGACTCATATTCAACTTACCATCAACCCAACCCCCCAGGTTGCTTTTCGCAGGGCTGCTCTCCAGCTTCTCGTCCCTCAATTTGTATGTATAACCAGGATTACCTTGTCCCAGGTGGAGAATATGGCACTTGCTCTTGTTAAATTTCATACGGTTGGTGATTGCCCAACTCTCTAGTCTATCCAGATCTCTCTGTAAGGCCTCTCTACCCTCGAGGGAGTCCACAGCTCCTCTTAGTGTAGTATCATCGGCAAACTTACTTAATATACATTTGATGCCTGCATCCAGATCATTTATAAAAACATTAAAGAGCATCAACCCTAAAACTGAGCACTGGGGAACTCCACTGGTGACTGAAGTAACCCCATCTACTATAACTATTTGAGCCCAACCCATCAGCCAATTGTTCACCCATCGTATAAATGGACTTGGCTAGCTGTATGCTGGACATTTTTCCAGAAGGATACTGTGAGAAACAGTATCAAAAGCTTTGCTAAAATCCAAAAAAACCACATCTACTGGCTTGAAAGAATCAAGCTACGTTGGAGAATTACAGCTGTGCTCTTGGAGAACAGAACAGCAGGTTCACACCAGGGTAGAGCCAGGTTTGCCTTTTCTGTCTCCTTGATATTTTTAAGAATATTATCTTTCTAAAGGACAGAAGAAGAAAGGCAAGCATATTTTACACCGCTAAAGACAATTAAGTTCAAATTAGCTAGAAAGGTTTTGAACTGCAAAATGGGGAACTACATTCTGTAATATCCAATGGAAAATGGAAATTAGCAGGGCTTAGTCTAACCTAGGCAGGTAGAAATCATTGAATGCAGTACTATGCTGCATAACCAGGCACACTACCTCAGAGGAGTCCTTATATTAATTAATTCTGTTTCCTGGCTCAGCATCCGTTGTCATGGTGGAGAAAAATGACAGTTTGCACAAAATATCCCTCAAATCATATTCTGTCAGCAAAATTTGCAGAAGAAAGATATTGATGGTAACTCACACACCATCTGGAGATAAGTCATACTACTTAATTCAGCCATTGTAAAACTATTCAAGTCAGAACTGAAAAACATACAATCATCTAGGAGAAAATGAATGGATAAGCAAAGAGTTCTCTTAATACTCCTTGGTAGTGAGGTGTAACACTATGATTTAACAGTCTCATCACCTTTTTTAAACATGATTTGACAGCCTCACCACTTTTTAAAAATACTAATGAACTAATGCAGAAATTACATCTTCTCAAGCCTGCTTCCAGCAACATCAGTGGGTAAACTAGAGAGAGTGCATGGATTGTTCTACCTACAAGAAAGAGACTGAAAAGTGACTTCGGGTTAGTGGAAAATGTGAGGCAGCAGTATGTTTTGTGTTCCTCTGAGCAGTAGAAGGGAAGGGGTGTAACTGAACAAATATAATGTCTGATCACATGGAGAAGACATATTTTGCTCTAAAAAGACAGAAATGCACAGTTCCTATGGAGGAATTATTGTGGAAGGCACTGAACCTCACGATACAACGAATGCAAAGTCCTATGTTAAAAGCCATGCAAGTTGGGCAGCATAACAGAGGAGACCAATGGTCTATCAAAGCTACTCTTCCATGTCTGTGAGCACTGGCCTATAGACTTGTTCAGGGGACACTGAACTTCATTTTGCTACATATCACACAGGTAACAGTTCATTCTGAATGGTCCATATTTCCTTTTTACTGTACAGTCTGCTAATGAGTGGTTTGTACTTCCCAGTCTACTGCAGCTGAGAAATATTTATAGACAGTGCAGTTTCAGATGGAGTTAAAAATAAAGTATATGAAGGCAATGACCAAACGTATGTAACGCCTGAACTGACATGGACTCTGTTCTACTTGACCTAAACCATCAATCACGTCTGACCCTGGACCTCACAGTATCATACCTAATAGGTCCTTAGAGGTTGCTCTACTGACTTCCACAGCCAGAGCAATTGGAAAAGCTTTTCAGATCTTAGGATGTCTGTCAGTCGTAGAGCATCCCATGCTGCAAATACTTCTGTTAGTAGCCAACTACTTCTGTTAGTACCTTGCACAAATAAGAGGTACTGTGTCCTGCTCCCAGTTATGCCATTACTCTACTGTGTAATGTACACCCAGTATGGCTGGAGAGTAACAAAGCTTTGACATTACACTGGCAATTTGGTTGCACATCTACATCTGAGTGGTCTGAAAACTGAAAAAGCTTACCTGCTCTCTAAAGAACATTAGAGTTTGGCCAGTCGAATTGGTTGCATTTCTTCTCTTTCTTCCACCAATGATTGGACTTCTAATGGATTATGGAAGCTAGAAGAGGTTTTACAGAGACAAGAAGTAAGCAAACTTATAGCTGCTCTTGCCTATGAAGACACTAAGCATTTTCTCACTTGGCTTGCCTATCCAGTTTTAGTCAATATGCTCTCTTCCTCAGGCATGGAGAAAGATAGATTTTAGCCTGATAGTAGCAGACACAGCATCTGAGAGCAGATTAGAGTTAAGGAGAAAGTAATACAGGTGACTTCTTCAGAACATAAGTAGTTCTCCTGTAACACTAAGCCCTTATCAGATTCTCTCTGCCTTTGACCTTAAGCCCCAATGAGATAAGATTTGACGACTGCCTCCACAGCTAAGCAAGATGTTTACCTGTTATAATACATATGCACTGCATATGCATTCTCTTGAGTTCAAAATGATTATACAAATGCTAATAATCAAAGTCTCACAACTTCTGAGATTAGGAAGTGTTATTATCTTCATTTTACAGATAGGAAAAGAAAGGCTTTGAAAGTTTACGAGATTTTTTCCAGAGGTCACTTAGGTTGTGATATACAAAGGGCTCCCCAGTATCAAGGCTGTTCATAAGGACTCCTACACTTCAGTGTTAAGGCCTGGGACAAACTCTGATCAAGAGTTGAACTGAACTTTTAATATGCTGAGCACCTAGCTGTAAGTCAGAAGATTAATGCTGACTTAGTTATATCCAACATATTTAGTATCATTGCATAGTCTAACACTAATGATGAGTGTCTGAAACTTCTGTTTTTCCATCCTCTTACTTTTGGGCGACATTAAAATCCCCTTACCACCTGGTTAAACTGGCAAATATCAGCTTAAACACCTGTGTTCCTGATACATCTATTAATATCACAGCATGCAGCACATGCCAGGTGTATTACTTTGAGAGGCTTGGGATAGGGATTCAGTCTAAAATGATGCTGGTCTCATTAAGAACCATGTTTTCCTCTTTCTCACTGTGTTCCTCTAATCTTCTTACAAGGCAAACAAGCCAGGTGTTTTCCAAGTACTTATGAGAATACTGTACTTTGAATTCAGCTCCAGATGTTTGTTTATACACTGAGTTTTGTACAATTATCGTATTGTTTGTGTGATGCATAACTTAAGAGGGCCAGTTGAGAACAAAATACTTCCCTTTCCCTCTTTCACATACCCCAAAGAAAAATAAAGATTTTGTGAAGGTTAGCAAGTCATTTTAAACACCCTCTGAGACTAGCAGTGTAGCCATTTAGTAACTCTCAGTTACATCTTAAGAAATACTTTTCAATATATACAGGCTGTACTTGCACATAAAGATTATTTAATTTTAAGAAGAATATGCAAAGAATCCGAGGTGGGAAGGAGTTACCTGGAAAACAAAGCTTATGTGAATGACTTGTCACTCCAGAAAGAAGTTAAAGGCTGTCCAAAAGTTGTGTGAATACTGTGCTAAGTCTCTCATTTTAGAAACATTGTTGGATAACATGAGCAGATTCCAGACTAATACAGCTGCATATCCCTCTATCACACAGCCGCCAATTCCTAGCGAATTCTGCAATATAGTGACAGTAATGGAAAGCAAAATGATCTCTAAATAATGGTTTAAGATGGTTACTTGATAAAGGGCACCGCAATAATTATGATCAATGGAGCATGGATTCAATATATATTGCCCATTTAGATGCACCAGATTAGCTTAACAGCTTTCTTTAATGTTCTGAGTATTTTGTGTGTGTGTATGTGTGTGTGTGTGTGTGTGTGTGTGTGTGTGTACGCGTGGTTGTGCATGTGTACATGAGAGGGACAGCACTGCACATTTTGGTGTATTCCTCATTACTTAATATTTATCAATGCAGATGAGCACCTTGCTGTATGGGAAAGTGAAATGTAAAAGTTAGACTGTCAGTTGTAAAGACAAAGCATAAAGAGTTGTGGGTTTTTTTTCCTGGAGGTAACTATTTTATGCTCTTAGTGCCAATAATTGCAGAAATAGTATTTATATCTTTAAAAAATAACACACACACACAGAAGCAGATGATAGAAAAAATGTGCAGTCAAACTGAGTGCTTCTTGGTTTCTCCGGACATACTGAAACACAGGGAAGGCTTGAGGAGAAACGGAGGCAGTGGTGGGTTCTGACTCACACGAGGAGGGTCTAGGGATGCCTTGCGGATTCCCAAGTTTCTGGTTTGCTTCACAGGATGAAAATACAAGTTTCTGAAATAAAACTCACTGCTAATTTTCAAAGCCCAGAAGAAGTGATTAAATAATCACCTCTCGGACAGTTCCACTGCCTAAATATTTTACCCACTGAACTTCCACGGAAGGTCATCCATTGGCTCCAGTGTTACATGGAGCTGACACTCGGGCGGTATCATGAGGTTGTAGAATACGCTTTGGTCAAACAAGTGCCCTTATTTACAGAAATCTAGTGCATGAGCCCTTTCTGCTCCTCACTGGCCATGTTAGTGCAGTATGAATGCCTCTCGGGTTCTAAAAAAGTGCAGAACTTTGTTATTCCTAATTTTGCCTGAGAAACTGAGGCATAAGTGTGATGAAATTTTTCCAGAGACACGCAGGCACTGGTTGAGCTGGGAACAGATGGCTGAGTTCCCACTTTCAGCCTCATGCCTAACCACTGGCATATGCTGCCTCTTATTATGCAATGAAATAACTAGCAATTGAGGTTTTGTTTCAAACTGAGGGAGGACATAATTTTTGTGTCACAGCTTTGACAAATTTAGGACTGTATTTTGACAGGGCACAGGAGCGTAATGACAATTGTCACAGACGGTATTGGACCTCAGCAACTAAAGAAGCAAGGTTATTTTTAAATTGTAGAGTGAATGCAAAATCTAACTACGAAGGCTCCTAAATGTATATATAAAAAAGAACCCCAAACCAAAACCAACTCAAACCCCCACACTAAGGTTTTGGAGATTTTGTTTGTTTTTGTTTTCCCTGTGCAGGTTTTTGTTTGTTTGTTATATTAAAAAATGCTGCATCAAACTTCGATTGGCTCCCTAAGACGTCATGCTTGTCGAGAATTTTTACAAGGTGTATTTTTCCATATATCATAATGTATACAAAGGAAAGCCCCGTCAGGTGTCACCTAGCAAGCGAGCCCCCCTGCTGGAATGCACTGCAGTGCTGTGCACCGCCACTGAAATCATCTGCCTGATTCTCTGCTCAAGATGAAAAGCAATTCTGCAGGGGTGATAAAATGCACCAAGTCCTGTCCTGAAGGTGACGTGATTCTTCCTGTACATCAGTTCAAAAATCATGACAGAGGACCAACGTAATGATTTCATTTCAAAGCTACCACAGGATAGGATTTGGATGAAACCTGCCGCTGTATTTAGGGAATGTAGTTAGGCACAAGCCTCTTACAGCATTCACTCCAAAATAATGGGCAAAGTAAATGAATATTAAATGCAATGCTTTAACTGTAGCACCACACGCTGGCTCTGCTTCGTGAAAAACGATGGCGATTGGTGAAATGATAGTAATGTGTGATATACAAATATTTTGGGTGAAATATATAATCAGTTAATTGGTTTATTAAATTATAAAACCTTTGTTTGCTTGAAAGAGCAATAAAACTAACTGCCTAAATGAATATTCGCCCCTTTGAAGACTTCTTACGTTAATTATGTTTATGCATCACTTGCAGCAGTAATGTTAGACAAAGGAAGCTTTATCTTTATATGCCATAGCTACATTGTATTGTGGTACAAATGATGGCACCGACTTTGTGTCTACATAATTACTGAAATCTTATCCCTTTTGTGTTTGCACATCATTTTCAGTTTTTTGGAATAGTTAAACTCCATTTTACTTTTTAATAACATTTTAGAAATCATTCTGATTCAGGTAAACAGAATTTGATTGCTTTGATGGATTGAAAATGGTTAGCTCAGCCAGAGCTTATTTGATTTGTTTCTTCAGGGATTACAAAGAATAGGATTTTATCTATGAACTGACAAAAGAGGCAATCTCTGCATTTTTGCCTATGAAATAGCAGATCCACTAAGCCATTGCTCCTTCACATAGTGAATGTATTAGTCACGGGGTTGCTTTTTATTCATTTTCAAAGTTTTTACTCCATATTGTACGGGGTGTCAAGCTCCTTTGTTCTTAACAAAATTAATCTGGAAAAATAATACTGTCAAATGGAGTTTGGGGAGACTCAGTAGCCCATTAGATTTAAAGCAGATTTTAAAAACAAACAAATCCTTCCTTTCTCACCAGTAACGGACATCTTAGACAAACGCTCTTCAACTAATGCAATGGATTTAAAAGCCTGAAGTACCTGAATGCTAATTACCTGCCAAAGTTCAGGCTGAGAGTTCTGTGGGTTTCCTGAGAGCTCAGTCCCTGACCCAGTCAGATTATGTGGTTTTCCTGGTACCGCTCTTCATTTTATCCTGTGTGACATGACATTTGCAAAGCAGACAGCATCAAGAAAATGTCAATATATGGTACAGAGATGATACAAGACACCCTGAATAATGTGTTTGCAATTGTTCTTACACTGGCCAGCGCATTCACTGAGTCCTCTTCAGAGATGCTGCCGACTGCCTGGGGGCTTGTGCCTGCTGGGTTTAGTTCACGGGTGAATAGATTGTAGCATGATACTCAGAAAAGCACCGAACAATTTTTCAGGGAATTTGTAATTTATAAGCTCAGCATTTGTCTAACACTGTCTCAGGGGAGAAAAACAGAAATGTAAAGTAAGTTGGTCCTTCCTCTGAGACTCTGCAGCCAGGTATTGGACGATGCACACTAAACGCATTTCTATCCAATAACCCTCCGGTTTTTGGAGGTTTTTTCCCTTTATTTCTGTTTGGGGTAGTGAATAGAGAGAAGTTTAGTCATTCATGTGCAAAATGTTAAATTGCATGTTCAATTTTCAATAAGAACTACCCACTTGCTTAAAACAACTCGTGTCCTGACCATTTCCAGATTTCATCCCTATGCTCTGACTATTGGAACACAGCAGGATTTCCTGCCTGTGCTTTAAAGCTCAATTAAATTTGACATCATATACAGTCTACTCTTAAAAAAGTTCCTTAACAGGAATAACGGGATGTTCTTTCTCAAAATTTCCATTTATGGCCAGACATGATGGGAAATGTACAGTGTGCTACTTATGTATCATCCCCGTTAAGTATGAGGTTTTAGATTTGCTCTGTGAAATTTAACTGGCAGTTTTCAAGTGCCTCAGATTAGAAGACCAGCTAGTGGAAATCAGGGTTGGCCCATTTTCTTCTTTGATTTGCACCATCTGAAGATTTGGCCCAGCATTGGGTTGTTTCTCTTCCCTTTAATACACAGATACAGAAAAAGCTACTGATTCTGGTAACTCAGGTTCTGGCAGACAGCTTTGAGGAATATGCATACAAACTACTCCAGGAAAAGTCAGCTATACTGAATACGAGTCACTGCACCCACAGCTCTAACCTTAACAACTCGTTGCATCCTAATAGAACCAGAGATGACACAGGATGGTATGCGGTTCAGAAATGAATGCAGGGAGTCCCGGCACAGCCGGGGCTCTTGTTCTGCTGCTTCTGTTTTATTTCAGTTAAAGATGAATGCTCTCTTTCCAAGGTTAAACATAAATAATTTTTTTTTTTAATTTTTTTTTTTTAAGAAGAATACTCATTCTCTTGATTACAGAAGAGAGAAATGTTTCATATACCTCATTTTTATAATTAGGTGCCTTCTTATGCTGATTTATGACTTATTTTAGCTTTAACTGGTCTGTGTTTCTGACGGCAAAAATGATAATCCATACTCCCACGTAAACTTCAAAGAAATGCTGATAATCCACTGCGCCTGATCCCAAGACCTGGCAGCAGAAAACTGGAGGAGAAAACAATGTGCTGAGTAACACCGTTGAAAACCTCCCCAGATTACTGGGGTAGCACTCAGACCCCTACCAGCATCTCTGACATTGAACTTCTCTGAGAACTGTTGATGAGACTTTGTCTTCCCCACTGTTACCAGGATTCAGTGGAGGCTGCTGCTTTTGTCAGAGGGAGGAGTGAACCCTCACTGTCCTGTTCGACAGCACTTCTCCTGCACAGCTCCATTCACGGGGAGTGAAAGGTTCACCACGAAAGAGTTAAAGCCAATTGCCTTTTCAAAAGCAATAGGCTTGATCATGCACTTTATGCTGTTTTACAAGGCCAGGTGAGCTCATTCATGAACATCAGTCAGTTCATTGCCAGCATTCTGAACTCCCTCTGCTTTAACCTGAGATTTGAGTTGCGTACTTCTTGGGCTTAATCCCGTATTTAATTAAGTGAAGGTCAGGATGAGGGTCAACTAGACTAGTGAACTTAATCCAAGACCCACAGGTTATACAATAGCTGCTTTGGGGAGGTATAATTGTAGATAGGAATCAAGAGAAGAAAAGACAATATAATTGAACAAGTTATATGATAAAGGAGGAGGGGAAAAGCAGGATTTTTTTTTTTTCAGACTGTATGGCACTGGATGCATTTTACAAGAGTAGCCACTAGATAGCAGAACGGGCATGATGCTCTGATACCTTGTTGGGCCAAATGCAAGATAAACAATGCTTTGGTCCCAGCAAATGCAGTGTAACTGTGTTCAGCTGGTATCACTGCTTCACAGGAGAGAGGGATTTTTAAGATGCTATTCCATATGTTGCTTCCTGCTGCTCTGATCTTAGTCTGAGCATTTTCTTCCCAGCATGCTGAAAGAGTTTATTTCCTGAACAAGCGATCAACCCTGACTTTTGTTCCAGGGAAGACTTTCTTAATGAGTGAGCTGATCATTAGCCCAAGCTAGGGGAGCACCAGGACACCAAAAGTCAGCCCTGCCTGGCTGGTGCCCGAGCAGAGTCCCTGCAAGCTGGCCGTGGCAGGCTTGAGACAGTGACAGGACATTACCATTGCACCCTGGCACTCACCCAGGGTTTTGACTGGAAACTCCTGACATCTCAGACACTGAAGTAAGAAAACTCTTTTCTGACTTTCTCCCCCTGCACCCCACTGCAGCTGGTGCCCTTTAGAGGCTACAGGGAGATGACCTGTGCCTTTCAAGGGGCTGGCACAAGCAGCCCTTGCAGCATAGCATCCTGTTGTATGCTCTGGTTTCTGTTACCCAGTACTGATCAGTTAATGCCCAAATACTGGACTGAGCAGAACTGTGCTGCTGGGCTTGGCTCTAGGTGATATCTGAGCAAGCCACTAAGGGTCACAACTTTAAGGTGGCTCTTCTTCAGAGGAAAGAGGGTAGTTCACACAATCAAACTTCATGTGGTTCATTCATTGCTGGCCCAGAGAGCTGCTCTTGAAGCAATCCTTCTTGGTGCATCTAACAGCCCAGGATCCTGCCACAGGCAGCTTCTACAGCACCAATTATCTGAGTGTAATATTGATTAATCAAAAATTGACAATAAAAACCCTTTACTTGATACTCTAGGGTTATGCTCCAGTTTAATTAGACAATGATAATGTTTTCAAAAGGCTGATTTGGTTGTCCATAGGATATGTTCTGAACCAAACCCAAAAAAGTAATGGTCTCCTGTATTCAAACTTAGAGAGAAAGCAGGGTGAGGAAAATTTCAGGTGGGTTCCCACCTAGCTGCATCTCTGATAAAGCAATAAAAAGCTGCAGTCGCATTGCACAGGTACAGATATCTCACAGTCTTGATATGAAAGTTTCATTTAGGACCTTGCTGAGGTTGAAGTTATGTAGCCATACTTTTGCAAGACCTAAATTACAAATGTCTCTTTACAGATCAAAGATTTTCTGAGTATTGATTGATGAACTCATCCAGTCTGCAGGACAAGGGTTTAGATCTTCAGGAGGGGGCTGGAGCACTTCTGTAAGTCAGAGGAGAAAAAAGGCGCTCAGAGCATTTACAGTGTTCCATGTTTTGCACTGCACTGTGGCAGCCTCATGTGACAACTCAAATCCTCATCTCTAATTCCTATGCAGGGAGACCTGCTTGGGAAAGTCTAGAACTTAATTATGTAAAAACGTTCCCAGATACCAATAGTAATTGATCCTCATTACAGATTCAATTTGTCTGCAATTGTTTTAACTAAATAACAGAGCTGTTTTTCAGTTATAGCAGGTGAGGGAAGGGAGGGCGGAGACTTAAACAAGGATACGCTTTCTAACTCATCGCCTCAAGGGGAAAACAAGATTTTTCCAGAAAAAAAAATGTTTTAAAGTAATTAGCTCCTGGGCTGTGGTATTTTCAGCCTGCTGTGAATTTTTATGACAATGCTGTTAGACTGCTGAAAATATGGTTTCCTAGTTTATCTTGCAGAATTTTAACTATGATGTGCAAGTAATATTGCAGAAGTACTAATTATGTATCTGTAGCTATATATACACATGCATATACATCCCCAGAAATTTCACCCTGTCTCTTGCAAGAACTGAACTGAACCTCTTGTGCTCAGTGAAAGAATGCACTACATTGCACTGCCTGGCTCTTTACCATTTTATCTGTTTAAAAATGAAAAAAGGGGGGGAAAAAAAGAAGATATCCTTATTTCAAGTGTGTTGCTCAGTGAATAAGGGACCTGGTGGATCTCAGAGAATTAGTTCTCAATGCCATCTCATTGTTTGACGCTGGACTAGGTGTATTTCCTGTCTCAACCTTAGCCTCCTGGTTTGCAGACTGGGGATAACGATGCTGAACTCACTTGCAAAATGCTTGAATGTGGAGCCAGAATAAGACCAAATGCTCTTATTTGATATGAATCGTGTAATCCTATCTAACAAGAAAAAATGTTGTGTTGGACCCTCTCAGGTACCCAGTCCATTCAGTACTGAGCTGCAGCCATTTTGCCAAGAAGCGCCTGTCACCCCCAATGTGACACTGTTCTGATATCCTCTGCCAAAAGCTCACCTGGGTCTCTACAGAGGTCAGTGATAATGCTCAGACATCCTCAGTCCTCAGCCCCTGTTTCTTTCCACGGTTTGAATCCCAAATCAATCATACTGCGTACAGAGTAGGGGCGACTCAGCTTTGTCTGTGTCCCACCAGCAACGGTTCAAGGTCAGGAGCTGTGTCAAATGCAGTTACAGCTGGCTGGAGTTACACTGGTGGCCACGGGGCTGCGTGGACGAATGCAGCCCCACTTTGCAAGTATTTCACATTAGGCTGAAATCTTTAAAGGAATAAGAAGAGTCAATACAGCAATTAATTTTTTTTTTTTACAATAAGCCAATAAGCAGAGTCCAATTAAAGAAACAAATGGGTAGATCAGTCACAGCAGAGCCTTTCTCCTAGGAGAACAGCTTTCACACTGTCCATACTCACCAGTTCATATGAAGTACAAGTCTACAGGTGACACCAAACATCTCCAGCCTAAATGAGAGAACTGTAAGGAGGAAATAATACTATCCTGCCTGTGTAATTAGAGAAGCTGACGCGTGAATCATTGTTATAACGAGTTTAATTATAAACATGATTAAATAGGCAATTAGTGCATATTCTGCACCGGATAAACAAAATTAAATTCCTGCAATATTAACATCTTCCACAAGGTTTATTATTAGATTACTGTAAGTCGTGTGGTACAGGAACACTTTCATGTCCTGTATTTGTTGTGAACAAACACCAGTTTTTATTTCCACTTGACCAGATGTAAAGGACAAGATTTGCTGCACCTCTAAACCGCCAGGATCTCTGGAAAAGCAGCATCCCATGCATTTTTCAAAATGCATCTTATAAAGCAAGCCACAGACAGTGCAGGCTTTCCAAGTTTACCTAATGACAACTCACCACAGCTACGACTGGCGATCGACAGAAATACAAGCATCCAAGTGTACGTGAGTCCTAGGCCGGCAGCTCTCATTGTGCTCTGCTATGCCTGCCAAAGCCGCTGGTATGCTCCTAGAGTATCAAAACAGGGGCATGGCAGGGTCAAAGCTCTGGGGAAAAAGTGCTTTAGATCCAGGAATGGAACAATTCAATTACAAGTAAAATGCACAGGATTTTCTACTGAAAAATCAAAAGGCTTTCTAGTGGCTATATTTTAATTCCTGGCATGTGTATCTCCAGTGACAGCCTATCAAGAAAGGTAGTAAAACCTTCAACATATACACAGTCTTTTATCCATGTAGCTCCAGAAAATTTTATAAACATTAAATACATAAACAGGCTTTTCTGTTTAGTGACTAGTAATTTGAGGGTGTTCTGTAAGGAGACAGAGAAAATGCTGAGTGTCCATCTCTCTGGAAGTCAGGTCCCTGCGAGAAGCCTCCAGTTAGGAATGCAAAATCATGAACTGGTTTTAGGAAACCCTGTAGCTCTGTTTTTCAGATGAAGAAACTGGTAACAAGAAACTAGTTGAAACTGGTTATCAACTCCAAAAGGGCTTACGCTTTTGTTTGCAGCACAGTCCCTGTCCATTTTTACTTTGGCTTTCCTTGAGGATATCATTTATGTTTTCCCAAGTGTCTAAGGAATTTAAAATTCCATACGTTTTCCCATGCTTCCTAGCCAACTGGGATGGGATTTCTCCCCAGTCACTGATTTAAAGGTCTCCAATAAATGTGTAGGGGGGCTACATGTATTCTTTATTTGTCCTCTCCCAAGCCCACATCCTCCTTATGCGTGAAGCATTTGGAGCAATTGATAAAAAAGAGGTAGCTGCTACAGTAACATTTAGCTGTAGTATCACATCCAGTGCTATTATTCCCAACTGTTGAGATAACCTAGATTCTCTCTCTGTATCTCTTATTATTGCTCTCTGAATCCAGAAAGGATCCCAAATAAATTGATATACCAGCCATATGCATAAATCTGTCTCAGCAGAAATTGATTCAGCAAATTTTCTGCAATAGTGAAGTCTACATCACCGCCCCTGTACATTGTTCATTGAATACTCAGCTTTTGGAAAATAAGCAGCATTTCAATAAGGCAGACTGTTATGCTGTGCAGTTAACATCTTCAGCAGTGATGGAATAAGCAAGCAGCTGGGTCATGGAGTCCAGGGAAAATCTCAATTTGGATAAGAAATTGCCACAAGTAATTTTAGCTCTACACTGCCACAGTCTCTTACTCTTTCATGAACGAGGCAATCTTCGTCTAATATAGCATGGCATTCACATCTCATAGGATACATAATGATGTTCATACCATAAAAAATTTTGTGTCTCTATCTACAGCTGTTGTTAGTGATGCTGCAGTGTGTAAATTCTCAGGTGGATGACATAGGCAAATTCCAGCTTTCCCCCAAATAAAAGTGAGGACCAGATGCAACTCTGCTGATCAATGGACTCTGTCAGTTGCTGGAGCACAATACAGCAGTGTTGGGCTTGACTGGAGTGTCCACACCAGCAGGGAGTTTTGTGCTGGGCACCTGAAATGAAGGTACTTAATATCCTGACCTGTGCTGATCAATGCAAGGTATCAGAAGTCAGACAAGGAGAGTGTCCCTGCTTTAGGCACAGCATACGCTGTCAGTGCTGAGCACCAGCGCTGTGCAACTCCAGCACGAGCTGAAGACCGATGTAGGTTATTAGCACGGGGCCTAAAGCTGACCTGCTTTACAGGGCTGAGTTTCAGGATGAAATAGTAGCCTTACTGGCCACTACTGGGATTCAGGCAAATAGCACTTACTGATTGAATGGTCCTGCATTAGGCATGTGTACAAATTTATACCAGTAATGGTTACAAGATCAGGCACATATTATTTTGTGAAAAGAAGTAGGTGACATACTGAGATATGCCTCCCAGATGTAGAAGACAGACAAGCATAGCCCTAACACATGAGAAAACCTGCCTCCTCTACAAACCACTTACGCTTAGCGAGCCCTTTATCACATTGTCAAAATCAGCACCAGCTTGAGCTTTCTGATATCAATATAACATTAACTTGTCTTGGGTCAACATTACCTATTAAAGAGGGGAGAGGAATTTCAGAATTCCCTGAGACATAAGCACACTGAAAAGCCAACTGAATCCCCAAATATGCTTTTCCTCAAAACTAACAGGTGTACTTTTCTTTCTCGTATTTCTAATTGAACTTCTTGGCATTCTAGTCAATGCTCCCTAGTATATTTTGGAAAACAATAAATCCTGGTAACACGAGACCTTGCTACAGTATTTCACTGTTAAATCTTTGCTGAGATTTGGGAAGAGCGTACTAGGTTTTGTGTGCTGAATTATGGGGTGTGCGGATGAATGATTTTTCCCCCTTCACTTTTTCCATCACAGAATCAGCACATAGTGAAAAACCTCTGATGAGTCAAATTCCTACTGTGTCTGCATTTGAATGCTATAGGACACAATGTATTTCAAATCTATTTTAATCTTTCTTTGAAAGTAAATGATTATTTGCAAGTAGAGAACATTGATGTTTTATTTTATAGGGCTAATCAATGTTTGATTTTCTTCAAAATGTAATTTCAACGATAGTGTGTTTTCTCCTTAAAAGCAAATATTTTCATAGAAAAATAATTTCAGTTCAATTCCTAAAGAAAACCTGAAGTTTTTCTCGTAAAAAAGTTCTGTCTATAATTTAAAACTATTGTCCTAATTTCATACACAATTCTTGAAAAGCAAAAATATTCTCCGAAGCATTTTTCATTGAAAAAATCCCCTCCATTTTCACTGGAAATGTTGGGGGAAAAAAACCCACTTTTGAAAATTTCATTAAAATCTTTGTGTCTAACATTACTTGTTTGCTTTACACCCAAATATTTTTCTGTTTAATTATTATATCATTGCTACTGTGACTTTCTGGAAAGCAATGAGGATATTTCTGATATAACCAATAATTCGGTATTCAGGAACTTCCTGAAATTGTCTGAAATGAGAGGTTAATGAGAAGCATTTGGAAAAAAAAAAATCAAAACTTGGTAAGTTTCAAAATCTCATATATATTCTTAAAGACCTATTGAGGCATTTTTCTATGATAGTGGGTTAAACATCATTGAGGTCTTAATCTCACAAAGGCATAATGAGACAGCAAAGAGTTATCCAAGACTCTGCATTAACAATGATTAAAAACTGTGAAATTGTATTTAATAATTTATAGTTTAAATTTTAACTATAAGATCATGAACAATAATTCTTTTTGATTATTTTTTCCAATTTAACATCACTATTCTTCAAGGACCAGAGAAGCATAACTCTAATGATTTTCCTCTCTATTTCTGAGAATATTGTTATGCTGCTTTAACAGAAAGTCCTAAAGGAACGTAGCCCTTTCTGTCACAGACTTTAAACACTGCCCAAACTTTTTACCCCAAGCTGACCTGCAAGATCAACTGTAAGCTTTTATTCCTCTAAAAGGCTTTATGATGTCAAGAACAGCACTAATAATAATATGTTGGGTTTGTTTTACCCTAAGCATTTTTGGCCATTTACAGGGTCCTTCAAGTTCAGTCATTAATACTGGAGCTTGATCATAGCATGGCTCTTAAAATGTAACATTACTGGGAAAATAGCATGCATTCTTTCCAAACCTGTACCCCATACCTTAGTTTCACATATTCACTGACATTTGATGTAAAAATTAGGATATGTATAAAAGCTTCAATTTTGCCTTTATTCTTGAAAGTTATGCAATAAGTGCACGGTCCAGAAGACTAGTTGCCAGCTGTAATATAAAGAAGGATACTACGGAAACTGAGAACTGGTTATGGCAGATACCCTGTCAAAGGAATGATTTATAATCTGGAAATACAAGCAGTAAGAGAGGCCCACCAGCTAGACCTGTATCACCTGAAGCAATCAAATCCTGCAAATATAAAGCAATTTAGTATTACCATTTCCAAGTGCTCCCCACAATAAGGACTCTTGTATGCCAAAGTTTAATATTCAGAGCAGAAACCACAAACTCTAACAGCCGCTTCTGGTCAAGATAGCTAATAACAGTTCCCAGGCAATGGCACAGTTGTAATAGTATTGCACAAAGCAGCTGGGGATTTACTTATATGTCAGCTTCTACATCTGAGAACTAGAAAACGATGGTGGGTCAGACATCCATTTGCTTTATATATTGATATAATTTCATCAGAATTTATGATGTGGGAATTATTGCACTGGCAAGAAATGTAATCTAACCTTCATCTCGCACAATGTAGTACCGATATTATGTTTTTGAGAGAAATATACTGACTTGTTGAATCAGATTACTCCAAGTGCATTCCTAATGGATTTCAATATTCCCTTGGACAAACCAATGCTATTTGCTTTGTATTTATTACATTTTTTAAAAAAATATATACAGAAGATAAAACCTCTTCTGACACCATATATTCTTTCATTTTGCAAACTACAAACATACATTTGTTCATTAATTTTAATGTCTAAACTTTTCCCTGGGTAACAGTCACTGAATTTGCTCAACTACCTATATTTCAACCACACACTTTAAATGTATAAAGTATTTTAAGTATTGACAACTGTATGGTTTTCTCCTTCCTCTCCTGGATTAGACAGCTTGTCCTTGCATATCTGTGAGGATCACATGGTATAATTATTAGTGCTGGGATGTTCCCAAATGCCAGGGTATGCCACTGGTAGTAGGTGATATATTTGGGATATTCTTTATTATGACACTTCTAATGTACCAGAACTCCAGGGATTTTATCAAGAGATAAAACTTGGATCAGTCTTGAGGCTGCTTTATATCATAAGTCAAGAATGGGGAAAATAATAATAGTAACAAAGATTTATATAAAAAGAGAGGGAGGGATCTTGAGAGCTAGTCCCTCAAACAGCTCTGAAAAGACCTTAAAAAACCCATGAACTCCAGTCCCTGCCCTATAGTTGGATTATCCCCAAGAAGGATAATTATTTTGAAACCCATCCATATCATGAACGTGCCCACTGCTAAGCCATCTTCTCCTAAGCTCTCATTTGCCAATAAAAAATAATGGTAAGCGCCCCAAAGGAGATTCATCTCTGCTGGTGCAACATCCAGCTTGGTGAACATCATATGCTGGAGTTCTTGAGAGCCCTGAAATACCTCCTGGGCATAAAGCACTCTGAGCAAGTCAGGCTAGTTGGAAATATATATGCAAGAACAGAGCGCATTACGCCTGCCAGCTCACTTCAGCACCACGCTCATTCCTGTATAAGTCTCAAAAAAGCCGGGGATGCTCCATTAAAGTAAAGGGTGAAGCACTGGGTTGCAAAACTGGAAACAAAGCTTCAAAGAAGTAAAGCAAGAAAACCATCTCTTTTGGGGGCTGGAGCTTTATCCTCAGCTGTTAGTCCATAATTCCTGTGCAGACAGTGAGGAAACAGTGAACAGTGAACGAACACTGAAGGTGAAGCGCAGCAAATGTTCTCCCAGACAGGATGCTATCTATCTCATAGAATTACCTTTCTCCTCCCTCACAGTACATCAATTACACTCCATCTTAATCAATAGCTACTGAGTGGAAATGATTCCTTTCCTACCCCATTTAGAGAGCTCCTCAGTCTTCTGGTTCTTCAGCTAGCAGATTGTTTTATATTCCTGCTTCATTTTATTGTCCTTCCCTCCTGCTGTGGTGATTAGACAAGACAGAATAGGTTAGTATATCAATAGAAACGCAAACCGCTGTGCATAGTACGTAAATATTGATATTAGGAATGGGGAGACTGAATTAATACCTCCACACGCTATTCGTTCCAGGGTACTTGGTCATGTCCAGGCAGTTCTATAAACAAATGTATGAAGAAGAAACAAGACATTCAGACAAAGATCCTGTTCCTTACTGTTATTTATCCTTGAGCACAACTAGAATCAGAAGACAAAAACTAGACAATCCACCCACACTTGCTAGTGCACAGTGCTGGAAAGTGCATTTTAGTTGGAAATCCCCCTCTTTGTAAAGAGTGTCATATTTTGTATGGTCTATTCATGCCAAAGTTCTTTTAGCATTGACACTGGCTTATTTTTTAAGTGCCAGACAATATAAAACATTGTAATGTGAGAGCATTCATTAGAGCACTTGTAAAAAATTCTCCTTTTCAGATCAGAAGGCTGCAGCCCATCTTGTTATACTCCAATTCCACTGCATTCACTCAGCTGATAGCGCCAGGGCTGATTTGGTGATTCATGAACTTCACATTGAGGAACTTCATGAGATGTAATGCTCATCAGAGTGCAGAATTGAAACAGAAATCAGATCACAGAGATACTTGCCTTGCTCAGTTTTTTTGAAGAAAAAGAAACCCGAAACCAAAAAACAAACCCACCTTCGATAATGAAGATTCAACAGTCTCCCCAAGCAGCCTATTGTATTGCTATTGTAGTTTTCCTGATGAATATAGCTATAAAGGACATCATACAGATACACATTAAGTCCGTTATTTCTGGAACAATCCAACATAGCCATGGAGAATGTATGCTCCTTATACAGCTTAATTCCTTTTGCTGTACAGATTGTACTTGATAGCAAGTAGGTATGCAAAAGGTAAGAGTGAGTTAGTGTCACTTATTATTGAGAATGCTGACTTGCCCAGAAATGATTGCTGTTTTGAAATAGGTGTTTGGAAGAAACAGTTTTTCACTGTAATGTTTAGGAAAGACATATACCAGTGATTTCTTCTAGAAAGACTCATACTACATGACCGCTCTGTAGTCATTGCAGTACAACCACCCTAACGCCAGCTCTGGCTCTGTACAGAACAACCCTTTTTCCTAACTCCTAAAAAGAGCATATAGGGGATACATGTGAGCACCCCAGGTCGAGGGTTTCTATTGAACAGACATGCTATGCTAATGGATGAGACGAACGTATTCAGTTAGTGCTTTACCATTATTAAGTGGCAAAGCCATTATTACAGAGGCAGAAGCTGTGAATGAGACGGGAGATGCTTATAAGTACAGCATTCCCTGGGCACAGGTGGCAGTGCTTCAGAATAAATGTATGGTGTCTCCTGAGATGGTCATTACTGTTTCACTCACCTATTCATTTATCATCCTTTGACGCTCATTGGAAAGCAGCATTATTTAATGATGCAGAAGCAATTGTAACACACTGAACTCTCCTAATGTTTGGTTGGGTAATTTCCTGCTTGCTTCACCACACACGGTCTCCTCCTCTTTGCACCTGAAATACACATATGTAGCAAATATCACCATCCAGTATTAAGGAGTCTTGTTTTGATAAGATTTTGCCTGGGAGGAAAAGCTCTGTGTTATGAAGCCCGCTTGCCTAAATCATGGCTAGTATTAACTACTGCACTTGGAAAAGGTTTCAGCCCAAAACGAAGGGAAAAAAATAATGGTAGAATTTGAGCGTGCAGTCACATGAGTGCATCTGTCTGTGTTTTACAGAGGCAAGGTTGAGGTATTACCTAAAAGCATTCATTTCAAAGCAGTGTAGTGAAGCCTGAAGGAGCACTATTTTAAAACAAATCAGTCAGCATTTTATTGGTGTCGGCCCAGCTTTGTACTAAACACTCAGATTAATGTTAAATCACAGCTCAGGAATTATTCATGAGATCTCATACAATGTAATTGCTGATTTTGGCATCAATAGTCTGTATCCCTTTATTTCCTAGATTAGCTTCCCTTCCTGAACCACTGTATGTCATGCCAGAGACAATGATTTTATATGACATATTTAGGAAAGAGGGACCCACCTATTTTACATAAAACAACGTCTGAGGAATGTACCCGTATTGCTGAGATGCCAGTCTGTGCTGACACATTCCTGTGAGAGGCAGAGCCTGCTGGGAGAGCGGAGAGCACAGCACTAAACGTCTCCTTTCAAACTGTTGACTGAATGGTTAGTTTTATTCCAAACCTTTACAAAAACTAATGAAATTACCCTTCACCTATCTTTGAGGATTAGCATTAATGCTCAGAACAAACTGCATGACTACTAATCTCTTAATGTCCCTAAAGATATGTACAAAATGAAACTTATAAATAATAAATGAAACCCAACTTTTTCTAGAAATACTAAGTCATCCTGCTCTTTCCCTCTCTCTCTGTGAGAGTTGTGTGCTCTTGTGTGAGGTTGGGCTGATATAGGGAGTTGGAGAAAGGTGCCTTTGAGCACGGAAGTTAATGAGCTCCATGCTTTGGGCCTCCACCATTTTTTTCCTCTAAAAATACTGCCTTTTCTTTCTACAGCAGCATGTTTAGATCTAAACATCTTCAGCCTCTCCCCCCTCTCATTCCTTCATGCTCCAAATACCTGTATCACATGGGTGAGCAATGAGAGCCGGAATCCCTGAAGACACAGAGTATTTCATGCTCAGGTGGCTACGTCCTGTGGCTGCCAGAAAAGGAACACTACCACGCATGTCATGTCCTCACATCCAAATTTTCATGCAGACAAAAACCAAAATGAAAACCAGACTTAAATTCTCTGAGTTGATGAGAAGAAATTGTTAAAATTTATCAGAATTCATTGCATGTACTACAGGCAAAAGAGTTTCCCAAGTGAGAAACCCAACTGTTATTCTCTTAGTTGGAACGCAAAACCAGTATTTTTCTAAATGATGATACTGCAGGGATTAGTCACTCTGATTTTCCAGTGCCTTCAGTGCACCCACTACACTTCCACCCCTGCTTATAGAGACTCATACATGCATACTTGAGGATTTTAGTATCTGCTTTTAAAGAAAGATGTGCTTTTTAGGCTGTAGAAAATTACAGATTTTGAATTTAATAGTTAGAGATTTCCCAGGAGAGCTGATGTCTGACCTCCATCCCTGGGGTGTTTGTCTGCTCAACAAGCACACCTGAAGTGTATTTATCGCACTTGCACATATTTTAGAGTATGGCAGGCACAGAAAATACATAACTAACTGTTTCTGAAAGACTGTGGCAGCATCACTTTGAACTGATTGTAATGATCCATTTTGAGACAGACCTGGATCTGCTGAAATTTGCTTACATTTTCAAGCCTCTGTCATTGCAGGCCTGACACAGTCTGCCCAAGGGTTCTTCCCAGGTCATTATTTGATTCACATTTTCTCTATTTCTAAGAAATCTTCACTCAAGGAAATGTTTCACGCCAAAGATTTTGTCCTCTTCAAGGCCTAACTCATGGAAGACTGAGATTCAAATCCAAAAAGATCCTTAGTTACCAAATTGCCTAAGACTCATGCACTTACTTACTTTTTTTTCACTGAGCCCTCACAGCAAAAATTGGAAATCTAAACTAGGCATTTAGGCTTCACATCCAAAGCAAAAACAGAATTACATGCCTTGCAGAGGGAATGCACAAAAACAGTAAGCCAAGTGGTGAGCTGCTGGAGTTGGCAAAAGAGGCATGAGTTTATCCTAAATCCTTCCCTGTGCCAAGGGGGAAGGACACTTTCCCATCACTGTCAACGACAGTGATCGCATCACCGCCTTATTTTGGGGAGGCTGCTCCAAGTAGGTAAGAGTAGGGTGTCATCATCATCTTGCTCCCTCTAAAATCAACAGCCCCCACTACATTTGATATTTAGGTCTAGTGGGTCAATTCTCTCAGATGACAAATGTGGAGAAACACCTAACCTATGGATCCCAGTTGAGCCTGGACATTAGCTGAGGACTGGCAAAAATCAGTATTCTGTGCGTGTAGTAAAGCAGAATTTTTTGAACACCGGCAACTGATACTACATAGACATCCACAGGAGTTGATATTACTTGAAAGTTAGGCAATAGTGGTATGACGATACAAGATTGTTTCACTCCTCAAGAAAATTTGGTTCCTTTGATTCTGCAAATGTAACCATGGGATGAGAAAACACTAGTGCTACTGGTTCAGACCTAGGTTTCCAACAGAGCCTGTCCCAAAATCTCATTTGCTTTCAGCTGTATTTGGACACTTAACTTAAGGCCTCAGAAGCCTAAAACCCTGTTGAGTAGGGTTTGTATAAACTGTTATAAGAAAATTATATTTATTCATGATAGAAGAGCATACTTTGTGGATAACATTGTATGCTCATACAAAGTACATATATCAGAAAGTCATGAAACGTTTTTTAAAAATACTTCCCAAGCGAACATTACTGCTTGAAAGCCAAATAGTGATTCTGTTAAAATAAAGCAGACCTATTTCTGAAAGTCATAAGACTCCCATAGGCGTCGAGTAGAGCTTTAAGGACTCAGAACCCAGAAAAGCAACAGCACTTATTTTTATGCTCATAATTTTACAGTGGCCGAATGTACAGTTTTCTAACTTTAAAAAAATGCATAAATTAATAATACAAAATAAAAATAGTATGATCCAAATTACCTCAAGGCTGAGATACCATGTGCCTAATTTCAGCCCAATTTTCATGGCTGTGTTATCTGAGCCTCCATATTTATAATGGAACTACTGACAACCCTTTTTCCATAAGGAGACCCTCCTGCTTTAAGACCAATATAAATATAGTTGGACAAATTCGGTATGCAGGAAAACAAATATCAATAAAGATTTTGATACACAGAATAATATAGAAATGACAACATATTTTTGACTCTGTACAAAGACATGCATTCATCTGTAAATGATTACATTTCTATCATCTGTGGCAGAATGGTAGTGTGGGGCATATCAATCTCACCTTCAAAAGATATTCTTTCGTTCTACAAAAAAATGCCGGCAAGCACAGGAAACTTCAATCAATGCCTTATATTCGAAAACTATGACACTGTCAAACTGGTGTCATTAAAGCTAACTAACCATATTAAACGAATATTAAAATATAGGTTTCTTTGCATAACATAATGAGTAAAACTGCTTTTAAGTTTTTCCCTATGCTTTGAGGTGTAGGTGGCATTTTCATTCCAAAACTTTGAAGTCAGAACAAAATGTACAGGTAGAGGGTACTAGATCAAATAATAATCAACTTCAAAAAGCATTTTGGCTGTTAGATGTCCCAAGGCTAATTTCCTCTAGACATTTTAAATGTAAATGTCTAAACTCATTTAAAAATTGTAAATTGGTCTAGGTTCAATCAAAAACCATCCTGACACAGAACAGGGAGACTGGGCTAATTGTCATTTGTTTGTCAAATGAATTCCATTTGGAAAGCAATGAAACCTCCAAGCTAATTCTTTTAAGGTGAGCTGGTAGTTGTATTATCAGTTAAATGCAGTAAAATGGATAATCACATGATGATAATGAAAACTGAACCTATGTTAGCACTCAGGCTTAGTCTGCCACAGGGCATATAGTGATGGAACTTAAGTACTGTAATGTTCCATTGGGCACAATGGCACCAAGTCTGCTCTTTAGCCTTACAGACACTTTCTTTGCATTTTAAAAAACTTTATCAAAGCACCGTGGCAATGTAGAAAATGTCAAAGTGAAATGCACTGTAGGCAAATTGAGATTTCATTAAGTTTAAATTTATTGCTTTTGACTGATGTATTACCATGCTTGTTAAGAACCAGTAATTTGGAATATCTGCCTGCCTGGTAAAATAGCTTTGTCTCCTTGTGTAATACTTTATATGGACTTTGAAAGACCACAGTAATTCAAAAAAAGTGTGGGTTATTTTATTTTTCTAAAGAACAATTTCAAATATTTTAAGGTCCCTGACCTAGTGGATCAACAGACTTACGCATGTGTCCCAAGTGTGTTGTTGGTGCACTCAGTAGAAAATTACAGCGCTAATATGCTATTTTTTTGCCTTGGTATAACATTGCACTTGCTGACAACAGAACCTTGGGAAGCACTTAACAATTCTGCTTGTTCTGCCACTCTCTGAACATTTATATTGGAAATAAATGAAAGTGCTTGTGAGAGATAAGGAATCCAACAAACTGGTGGGAGACTGTGTGCAGATGCATACTTTTTTATATATATATACATACACACATAAATTGTGCGTATACATGAGTTTGTGCATAGGTATATAAACAAACAAAGCAGAGATACAGCTGTATCTGTGTCCCAGCAGAACATGTACAGGTATTCTCTGCATTGCACAGTATATACGTTGTTTAGTTTGCAGGCTTCAGCTATGGCAAAAGCTACATTTGAGATGTTGAAATAAGATCTCTTAATGTACTCTGGTGCTTTTCTCACCTTCAGGAAAGGATTGAATCAATAGTGTAGGACTAGCACAATTTCTGACTGATGAGGAAGGTTAGGCCTTCAGGAACAGATTACTGCCCTTAGAGAGAGACCTGGATTGAATTTACTATATTCCAGATATATTTATTTACACTAGGTGCCAGGGTTTTATGGCAGAAGTGACAAAGTTTGTGAAACCCAGGAATGCATTATCATGTTATCTGGTATCTTAGATGGACAGTCAATATGAACAGACTGTAGACACACCTGTCCCAGTATCCAGTTCACCAAGTAATGAAATGGAAACAATAAAAGTCTTTGAACAAACAACAGACATTTGAGTCTTTGGGTTTAAACAAGAGGATTGTAGAATTCAAATGGGTTTCCTCTAGTGCTGCCAAGGCAGCCATATCTGCATTGGTGCCAGCACCGAGAGTCACACAACAAAGCTCGACTTGTGTCTGCTCATGTGTTTTCATTCTGCAGAGTATGGATATATGTACTTCTTCTTGGGGTGGAGGTGGGGGCGAGGGAAAGAAGAGAGTTTTAAATTATACCTATTTTACCTACACTTGCAATGAAACTTTCAGTTGAAAACTGAGGAGAAAGTGATGTGTGGGATTCTATGAATTTAAACTGCATTTTGTTTTTACTATTTAAAATTAACATTCTGAAGATTAGGGCAGTTGGTGTGAATTAACTGAATGAAGACATTTGTCAGCAGAAATAACCTGCTTCCCTCCACCCCAGTATTCAGCTTCTCTCAAACACTCCCTGCCTGTGACTGCAGATTTACCAAAGCTGGACACAGCTGCATCTGCTGAGCCATAGCTCAAATTCACCTAAAAGAGATTTTCAGCAGGGGCACTCACCCCTCTTTCCAGTGGAAGCTCCAAAGGCTTCCCTCTTGTGCTCCTCCAAGGGACAGTGTGCCAAAGGGGTCACACAAGAGGGTCTTCTGTCACCAGCGGTGTCCAGCCTGAGCAGGGGGCTCCCAGACCCAGAAGAGATCCACATGCACTACAAAGTCCTGAGAGAAAAGGGATCCCACTGAAGGTGGGTGCAAATCTCAAAACCTACTTAAAAATAAAGGCTTTCTAGTTTTGTTCTTGCACATTGTACAAAGGCTACACCAACTCTCAATAAGAAGGGTGCAGAGTCAAAGTAGGAGCTAAGGTAAAGCTTTTTATTTGATAAAACATCTGGTTTTTTGCTTTAAGACACGTATGTGCAGCTCCCTTTGAAGTCCAGAAGAGCTATACAAGTCTACACTTGAGGGCAGAATTTGGCCCAATGTGATAACACAGGAGCTTGTAATCTGAAAAAGAAGTGTATTTATTACATTTTAAAGAATTTGCGGGTTAACTCAAATTAGCCAGGAAGGACTAACCCCTCTGAATAATTCTCCCTCTCTTCACACACTTCAGAACACTGTAAGAATTACAACTAAACCCCACCTTTCTGCTTTCTTTTAAGGCATTGGACAAAATTTGCATTTTGGAGTAAGCCACTAGCTGGAGCTAAAGACCTGTAGAGCAAATTCAAAGGAAAAAAGAAAGGAAGGGGGGAAATCCACAAGGCTGAGGAGAAATCCAGACTTTTTGAGGCAGGCCTGGAACAGGTTTTTGATTGAGTTGTGGATACTGGCTGTCATCTGTTAGAAGGACAGAAAGATCAACCTAAAAAATGAAAACATCTGTATGCTTCAGCTGATGGCTAGCTGAACTAAACTGGAGCAAAGTCTGATATTTAACAGCAGAATGAATCAAAACAAACATATTGAAAAGAGTTTTTTAAAAGCACCCAAAGGAGCAGTGAAACAATGAAAGAAAGGAAAAGCTGAGATACTAAAGAAGTAATTAAAGGCAGAAATTAATTGTTAGGTAGTGTTTGGAATTGAAAGGGAATTACCTAGAAATACAGAAAGCACCTAACAAACCCTCTGACCCATTTACTTTTAATTACTGATATTGCAAAGGCTCTTCAATATGCAGTTGTTTAAACATCATCTGGGAAGATGCTTTCAAGCGAGCAGAAGAAAAGGTCCCTTTTTGTAGATATATATCAATTTATCTGTGGCAATCAGATACAATATATCAGGTGGGAACTGAGCACTCCCTGGTTTTGAAGGGTCAAAGTAAAACAGAGAAACACAAAGAAAATTCTGCATATTCTCCTAGTTCAGTGGCACATACACAGGATTTGATCTTCCCATGTAACGCGCGGCACTGAGATGAGTTCGGTGAAAATGACAATCGCTCTGAATCATACAGCTGCAAGCAAAATGTATTGCAATTTTTCAAAACCTTTCAAAACATCACCAAATAAATGCCTAACTTGCCAAACAGGATGAAAAGGGCCAGCTTTCCCTGTAGGCTTCCACAGAGGAAAAACGGGAGTAAAATGCTACTAGGGAGAAAGTAAACATTTCTTAAGTTTCTATTTGTGCCTTTTGTACACTCAGTTGCAGCAGAGACCGAGACTGGCAGGCAGGGCATTACATCTGGGGTAAGCATGTATATGCATAAGTTGAATGTTTCCAGAAGGGTTACACATGTCATACTAATATCATGCCGTCCTTGCCATGATTCAACAAAACACTAAAATATATGAATGCAGATTTAAACACTTGCTTAAGAGCTTTCCTGGAGCTGGCTGATAACTGCTTGTTAGTCTCAAGCGAGGTATTGAATGTTTGACTTACTTAGTATATGGAGGCATTTGTTTTCCACAGTAAATTTAGCTTCCAGAGGGTCACATATGTGTCACAGAAATGGCCGTGTTAATTTCCCCATCATGATGATTTTCCTAATTGAAATAAATCCTGTTCTTTGACCAACTGGTATTTACTGGATTCCTAGACCCAGTTTGCATAGGCAGCATCCACATCAGCAGCGAATGCAGCTCCCAGCTTTCAGCAGGTGCTAGTAAGACATTCTGCTCTTTGAGCAGTGGTGGCACGTTGTTTTGAACCAGCCGTGTATGACTAGCTATTGTCATCCATCTGCTTTAAGGGATCAGTTTTGTTGCTGTCCCACTATAGAACTGACTTGAATAGTTTTTCTCTGTGTGTGATCCAGCCAGAGACAACTCTCAGCTTTCCTGGGGATATATTTTATATGACATTCTCCTAAGGTTATGCTGTTCTGAAATTCTTAGAAGTACATTTTTTTTTTCCTTTTCTCCTAGGATAACAAAAAAAATCCCCAAAGCTGCAAAAGCACACCTTGAAATTAATAGACTTGATGGGTTTTATGTACACAAGTATACCATATCTATTTATTTCAAACACTGCATTCACAATATCTAATTATACTGAATGTGACATATTCTTTTAATAATTTTAATATGCAATTTAATGATCTTCTAATATACACTCTTTCTTGATTCATAGCACTGACTCCATTAAGCACAGATCTCTACTATACCTTGAACTGGACCTTTCATTTCACTCTTTAAATTTAAACAGAGCTGCTTTCACATGTGAACATGAGACTTTCTTTCCTGACTCAGGATAGGGTTTTTTTTAAAAGCAATTTCCACTCAACTCTTTCCCAAACCAATAGCCTGCAGACATTGTAAACAACTACATTTTCTCAACAATACTGCAATTCTGAGCATTTATCCTTTTCTTTGAATTGTACGAAAAAACTTTGAGTCAACACCACCTTCAGAACTCTTTTACAGCACTATGCCAAGTGCATTTACATGCTGCTCCATAGGATCCAGAGAGAAATTGCATTGTTTCACTGCTCTAGGCAGCATTGCAAATGAAGCTTTTACATTGATACACTTAATGATTCAGAAAAGTTTCCTTCTGGGACACTTTGTGATGTCTGTCATTAAGTTCTGAAGATCAAGATAGAGTAAGACATAAGAAACATAAAGAACTCTGTGTATTCTTATGTATGTTCTACTTGGACGAGTGTTTGAAAAATTCAGCCAGGAAAAGTACAATATCCCTGAAGTAGTGACTGCCTTTATTCTATTGCACACACACTTTAAACAGTCCTGTATCAGCCTGAATTTAGAATGGAGCAGTGCAGACTCAGGCTTACTTGAGGCCAAAACCTTCTCTAGTAACGAGATTTAAAGAGCTGAGCTGCAAGCTGAGAAATTTAGAGAGCAGGTAAGCTGAAAGGAAGGAGCCTTGCCTGCAAGACCAAGGAAAACACACAGTGACTCCATTTCCCTATGCCGCCCTATGCACCCTTGCGTGAATTCAGAGTCCATGGGCAGTTGTGCTATACCTGATCCTAACTCTCTTGTATATTATCCTATATAATTTCCTAGAAAGGAGAGGCACAATTCTTTTAAGCTCTCCCCTTGTGAATCTTGTCACACCGATACCATGGCCTCGGGACTCTTTGGAGTACGGATGGGAGATGACACAATGGAAGAAGAGAGTTGTGCTGCACAGAAAAGCAGCATATCATGCAAGAAAAGCAGATGAGGAGCAAACCCGTAAGCATGATGTTTGTTTTGGAGTGGAGAAGCAGCAGAGGATTCAAAGGCACTCGGCACAGCATGTAAACGAACACTGAGGGCTGGCTGGCCAGGGAGTGCCTCTCGGTAATACTGTATCGCGTGTATCCGTAAGAAATCGCACCTATCATACAAAGACATTTGAGTCATTTACATAGCCTCATCAGCAGTGCGAAATGGCTCCTTGTGGAGTCAGACATTTGGAAACAGATAAAGCCCGTAAAGAATGCTTCTTTTCTCCCTAAGAGATTAATGTAGATGTGAACACATTAGCGCTGTTTAAGGAAGAGTATTCTCTTTGACAGATAACTGGGATTGGGAATATTAGATTACCAAATAATGGACCTTTTAAATTCTGTCATCATTACTTATCAGGTACATTAGTTTAAAACCTGCAATTTTGAACTTAGCATTATTGAGCTTTTGAAAGATTAAATTACTGAGCTTTTGTTTGTGAATGGCTCTGTGAAATTTCCTGAAAAGGATAGTCCTCATCCTTCATTGTGTAAGCGTGAATGCCAAATAACATACTTTATTGATATTTACAGACATACAAATGATAGGACTAATGCACCTTAATGTCTGTCTCCCTGAGTGAAAAGGCAGAGCGTTGTTAGATAATATGGTGCACTGTATCTCTTTTGTAAACCCGTTTGGAAGAGTTAGTCTTTACGCCCCCCCTTCCCTTCCTGCAAACCTTATTCTCACAAGTAGCTTCTCATAGGCAGGCTTGCAGTACTGGCTTCCTTCTAAGGGTCGCTTTCTTTTACTCATTAGGTAGATCAAAAAATACATAACTTCAAGTTACAGAGATAGCTTGCATGTATAGGTTAGCAAGAGAGCCATTCATGTCCAATACATTAAAAAATCAGCTATTTATAAGCACATCCACAATTGCATTAGGTAGGGAGAATAAAGCCTCACATTCATTAGGTGGTCAGTCTCAGTCAAGTGTTTAGGAAAAAAATACCCTGCTGTGTTGTTAAGTCTCCCGGCTGCCTGCTAAGCATTTTTCTCAGTGGCTTCAGGAACAGGGCAATTCTGCGAGATTCTAGTTCTGTTCTAACAGCCATCGCAGGGTACTTGACCACTCTGATGATACAGGTACTATCCGTACCCTGGACGTGGCAATCTGTGACCTTCTTCCTCTTCCTCATACTGAATTGTGAGATTGAGTCTTCACGGCAGGATTTTCAAAGCTGAATAAGGAAGTTTATCTCACAAATCCCTTAGACATATAATGCAAATTGGGCATTTTCCTTATACCAACACCTTTGAAAACTCCCACCGAGTTTCTCAAAGTTGTGTAGTGAGAGCAAGACTTTTTATTTTGTCAAACTTTTCCAACTTTTTAAGAAGTCAATATAGTAGTGAGCCAACGAATATGAAGACTGATAAGCTACAGCCATGAAATGCAAAAGGAACATATTTGTGAGAATATATGTTTGTTTAATGAGGCAGGTTCAAATTATGCTCATAAAACAAAATCAGAGAAAAAGAAAAGATATACTGTAAATATCCCTGACTCTCCATTAGACCCCAAACGTAGGTACCGCCTATGCCCTAACAACTCAAAACACTTGGAAACAGTTTAAAATATATTTTGTTTTAGTTGTTCAGTTTTTATGTTGTTTTTTTTTTTATAAATTACCATGTTTTTTCTTGCCTCTGAGATAAAACCTGTTATATTTGGGAGCCAGACTTCAAATAGATGAATGTTCTGTATATGTTAAAAGAACGAAAATTATTTCAAAACCAAAGTCTCTTCTTCTGAATGATGCTTTCTTCCCTCTTCCCCCACAAATGAAATTTACTTTCAATTCAGATGCAAAAAACTGGACATCTATTCAACATATCAATTCAGCTAACAGTGAGGAGCATACTCTATCTACAATATTCATGAATTGCTTATCAGGCCAAGCTTAAAAGCCTTCCAAACTCTTGTATGTTCTTAGGTGTCTTTGACACAGAGAGAAGCTTCATTGTTACACTTGGATACTTGTAAGACTCGCAAGGTGTCACACAATCATCAAAAAAAGCAACCGGGTTACTCATAAAAAATTAGTTTCATTCTCTCCTCAAAATGGTATTACTCTTTTTAGCACTCATTGAGAGAGGGAAGGATCAAAATAATATACTTGAACTTATTTTTAATTTAGAGCAATTATGTTGAATTTCACCTAAGTTGCTCCAAGTATAATTTGAGTCACAGAAAAAAGACATTCTTTTCTACAGATTTGAACTGCATTAGCTATTTATTGGGCTCCTAAATCATTGACTGTACATCACTCTGTACTGGTACATTTTAAAAGATACTAAGCATGTGCAAACAAAGGAAAAAATAATCAAGCCAAAATGATTATACTGATTTATCGGCCCCAAATTAACAAAGCTATTGATAAGAAGCCAGACTATGAAGCTGGAGTGCATCATCTTTCTGTATGACATAGGGGTTATGGGTGCTTTAACAGATTTGTCCAAAATGAAATGAGTCAATATGGCTCATTCCAGCCAAGGCTAACATCTGCTTTTGTATTTGAGGAGCAATGTGACTCGGAGACCCACAAATGCTTTTCTTGCCTTTACAAGCTCTTTTCATTATGCTAAAAGCTCATTACCATTTTAATTTCTAGATCATGATTCTCATTAATTGCTACTAAAAAAAAAGCTTAAGGTTTGAGCTGTGTGTAGTGCTAGAGAGCTTGCATGAGCATCAAGATGGGTTCTTTCCACAGAGTACGGGAAAGTACTCAGTGGCTCAGCTGATTAGTATACTGGACTATACAGAACCCCAAGATAAGGGTGATAAAACTACTTCCTCTCTGAGCAGTTGTTCATGAGGATTTTTGCACCTTCCTCTAAAGACACAGTTAGAAATGGATCCTAAGATCCATCATAAGATCATAAGATCAGTTAGCTGAAACCAGTTTTCTCTGGTATCCTCCTTAGAGGGATGAGGTCTCAGTCCCACTGGTGGTGAATGTCTTCAACTTACAAGCAAGCAGAACTGTTTGAAATGAAACATTTTCTGTTCAAGATGAATGGGAAAATATGCAAACTCCTCAACATGATCTTATTCAAATGTACAGAAACCTGTTTAAAGAGCACATGCTTGTAAGCATCATACTTCTACCATCCCAGAACAGTTTTTTAAGCATTTCAAGCAATATTCTGTTGTCATGTACAATGCCACAAACACCCAGTACCATTTACACAGGCTAAAAGACAAGGTCATCTCCTACCCAGTGGGATTTCACAATACTCCAGTGAAAACAATGTGAAAGTAAGGAAAGCCAGCTTTTCATTGCTGTCCCTCCTTCGACCTCCTCCTCTTCCACTCCTACAAATCTTTACATAAAGAACTGATCAAATGAAGTCTTTAACCTGAGGTCAGCTGCACACTGTCCTTGCAATGCCTAGCAGCCAAAGCCTTTGGCTACAGTCAGAATGTGTTATGTTACACGGTGGGCACCTCATACGAACAGCACTGATGCTATAGTTATGTGTAAGGCACTAGCAATGTTATTTACATCTATTAATAAAGAGTCAGTCAGATAACGAACCACAAATGTGCTTTAGTTTAGGACACAGAAGAGAAAGATTACATACTAATAGCAACAGCCAGGAAAGAAACATGATAGGCAGGGACAAAGAAGAGTAAACAAGAGAGACAGAATTTGAAAATGGCAAAGATGCAAGCAAATATTTGTGCAGGCTAGCTAATGACAACCTACCTTCGCAGTGCCTGGGGCACGTGGCCCTTAAGAAGGACCCTAAGCCCCATCCTGTCTGTCTCTCAAGGGGAACAGGCCTAGCCAGCTAGAAAATGGCCTCGTACTTTGGGGAAGAGCAGATATTTCTCAGAAACGTGGTTCAGAGTGGAGTCCTCAAAGAGACACTGGAGGCACTTGAGATTGTTAAATACAAAAACTTAAAAGCGTAGCTGCTAGGGTGCTGCACCGGATAGAAGCCTCTGCGGTGAATTTTGAGGGAGCAGAAACGTTGACACAGCTTCCCTGAAGTATTTGTATTTTGTTAGGTGTAGAATTAAAATCCAGCTAAACAGAAATACTCCACTTGAAAAAATAAAGTTCATATAAGTTCAGGCCTCAAATGCCTGTGTTTAAAGCTCAGGTAAATGTGAAGGCAAAAATGGAGCAAACGTTATTGGAAGACAAGATGCAAATTACGGAGTCTAATCTCTCTGCAGTGATCGGCACACTCACTTTATCTGGTTTCCATCTGTCATCTGAGCTTCAAGTTTACAGGCAATGTACTGTCTGTCCTGAAATCTACATCACTGATGAGGCATTCAGTTTTCTGTAGTAGAGAGTCTCCTCTATGGAGATAACTGGTCTTTTTACTTGGGGAAACAGGTAAGGGAATTTATTCACAAACACACTGGAAAACTGAAAGCTTTTCTGTCTGTCTTTGCTTTTCAAAAAATATCGCATTTGCAAAATTTTCTCCTCGAATGGTCTGGGAATACAGTTTCCAAGTTCAGAAAAAATGTTTTTGACTAAACAGAGTTTGTTTCAGATGGTGGTGAAAAGAGCACTGTGAATGGAGCTAAATGGAATTAAAAAGACCATTAGATTGATAGTCTTTTCCAACTAGTTTTCCTATAAGTTTTTTTGCTGGTAGTTCATAAAACTCACTTTTAAAGAGTCTATTGTATTGTTAAAGAAAAAAATTAAAAGCGTAGCTGCTAGGGTGCTGTGCTGGACAGAAGTCTCTGTGGTGAATTTTGAGGGAGCAGAAATGTTGACATTTCTGAGTACTGAGCACTGTTCATACAGTGAATTTCAAAGGCTTTTCCTCATTTTACATGGGATTTAATTTCAACACAGAAACTGTTCTATGCTTGCAATAAAGCACCAGGAGTAGCAAATCTGGAGCCAGTCAGTACCTGACATGAGACACAAAGACATAAACCCGTGCTGCCTACACTGTGGATATCAGGCATTTCTACCTAACTTCACCTACCGGGTCATCCCATAGACCGGGGAAAGCAGAAATGTTTAAAATCAAACCTATCTAACCCCTAAAATCAACTCTGTGTGGAATCCATGTTGGCTTTGTGATTGTCAGGTAAGAATGGCCATAGCTGACTTGGGTATTAGCTTTAACGTTAAAAAGCTGAATTTATACATCTGTAACATGTGTGAACCTTTTTATTTATGTATATATACCTTTGCAAAAAGAAAAAAATCACTTCTGAAACACAGTCCCTCTGTGAGCATGCTCCTGATGACAAATCTGAACAACCTCTAAATAAATCTGCTGCTGCTCTTTGTCCACTTATTAAACCGCTTTAAAAAAACAAAGTAGAAAACCAAAGTGCCAAAAACTTGAATAAAACAGATTAAAACTCATAAGCCCTATGTGCAACAGGTGTTAAATCTAGATGCAATGTGCATTATGTTACCACCTGCGCTCATCTTATTCTGGCCAAAACAATATCCTCTGCAGGTGTGCAGGAGAAGTAGGAATGTAACAGTGCTTTAGAGTAAGGGGAGAAAGTGGCAGCTTTGGCTGAGGCTTTCACATCAAGTCTGCAGTCAAAGAACGTTCAGCTGCATGCCAGAGGATGACCAGGTCTGTATGCAGAAATTTCTGGGAACCACATGCAGGCGTGAACACTGAGAAATACCTTTTGCTAGCTAGATTTCTCTGTGTACTGCTGCTGATCCATCTGGAAATGATGGCACATACCAGTTGCAGTAGTTCCTGGGATTAATAAAAGGATCAATTAGACAAACAGAGTCTTTCATATTTATCATATTCATCATATTTATGAGCTGATTCTGACATTTCTTTTTCTTTTCACTTTTTTCCTTTCTGCTTCAGCAGCTGCTGAAGAATGCTGATGAGATACTAATTACAGTAATTCAACCCTTAGCTGCTCCCAGTGGGAGGGAGGGTTTTGGATAGAGAAGTAATAAATTTCACTGGTGATCCTGGTTTCTCAGCTTCTGTGGAGCACCAGGTCCATCAGGATAGTGCTCCTTTCTCCATGAATACGTGGTATTCCTTCTTTATCAGTCCAATGTTCATTAAAACTATAAGTGAGACCCTGGAAGACTTTTCTTAAACCTGCCGCATTATTTCCTGCATAGGGAACATGCCATTTATATGCCTCTCATTCAGCCGAGATAGGTTCTCAGCAACACTTCTCCACAGTGACCTGCATCACTTCTCCACGGCTCTTTGGGAGGTAGGGCATCCAAGTCAGGGGCAGAGATATACTTTGAGCATTTGCAAGACTTTGTTATTCAAAACACAGTTTGAAAATGGCTGTAGGAATTTAATTAGAAACTTCCATTAGGAGATTAGATGACTAGAACAAAGAAAACCAGTGAAAAGGCTTCTTATTAAAACCAGTAGCACTGCAGAATATTGATAATATAACAAAGGAATGAGTGGATATGCATAGCAAATTATTAAAGGTTACAGATAAATGTCCAAAAGTTGCTTAGTTTCTGGTTATCCCAGTATATACAGAAGCCACTGAGACAAGATGACACATAGTCCCGGCCCCTGCAGAATGCAGTGGCTGAGGACAGCCAGAGGTATCAGAGTGCAAAGCTCAGCAGTGCTGTGCATTAGTTGTTTGCATCTTTTCAGCCCTAGTGCATAAATGAAGCATGAACAAACACAAACAAGTCCACAGGTTGCAGCATGGATTCTAGCCACAAAGATTAGTAAATGTAAACTCCTCCGATAAATAATCATGACTGGCAAAAGGGGAGCTTACGTCTGGAAAAGGACCGGAGCAAGAAGAGTCTCAGGGCTCTGTGACACTGCAGAATCCCTAAATACCTTCACTGGGCAATGTCAGCTCAGGTGAGCCTAAGTCCTAGGAAATTCTGCCCAGAAAACTGTCTTGATGGAGTTAGAAACTTTCACAGGGAATCGAAAAATCAATAAATTATTTAAGATCAAACTTGGACACAATTTGAATAAGTTCACCTTCCTGGAACTCAGATGAGTTGTTGCCACTCATGGTCAGGTCTTAGCATCTACTTACTCAAAACAGTCCTACTGTTTCCGTCCAAGACTGGTCCATATTCACAGCAGCCATCAAACTCCAACTTCTTGTGATTCTGCCCTCTACAAAAATCTGATTGGTGCCTAGTTTTATAGTTTATACAACTAGGACCCCAGTCTTATTTAAATCATTCTTTCTGATACAGTCTGGCCCACTTTTGAATCTACACTTCAATTTTTCAAGACTCGGCCAAGAGCAGTCAATGGGTTTGTAGTACGTATGGAACAACTAACTGAGGCACAAAGCATCTTCCTTTTCAAAACAGAAGTGCTAGATTTTCCCAACCATCCGGTCTAAGACTGTTGGTTATGTCTACATGAGGATGCAATACTGAGCTAGCCCAGGGCTAATTAGCCAGCAAAGCACTGTGTTGATGTAGGTATGTTGCTGTCAGTATCCGAGTTAGGTCATGCAGTTTGATCAGATATCTTTGCATGATACTTCAGAAAATATAGAATGATGAATTGTAATTTTTAAAAATGCCTTGCTTACCAGGGATATACAGAGTCCATTTCTATGAATACAGATGAATATGCACTCTATTATTGCTTGAGAAAGACCTCTTAAGTAACCAAGACAAAACCAGTACATGAGTAGGCATGCACTGCCTACCTCAGCCCTTAGCCTTCTCACAACCAAAGATCCTCCCATCTTTTTCACATTCCAGTGGAGTCCAGTGAGCCAGCACGAACTGCCTTGTGTCTCCTTGCACTGCTATAACAGGCTGGGGCAGCTGAATAGTCTCACTTTTCAATTCCAGACCCTTCTTAATAAGATTAATGTGACTTCAAACAAAGAGCCAGCTTTGCTGGAGATTAATAGATCTACAGTTACCTCAGTATTACCTATACTGTAAACCAGGTAATACCTACCATCCTGCCAATGTGGAAGCCAAAGCAGTACAGCTAGCAACTGGCAATGGCAACAATTTGACAACTTTTGTCTACAGAAAAGGAAGTAAACCAATAAATTAACACACAAAAAGATTTACAGAGACAAGTTTCCTCTTTGTTAATACAAGACAGCATTTTAATGGTTACCAGTTACTAAAAGGTTAATAAATTTGAATATTTCCAAGAAAAAGTAAGGGTATTACAAGATTAATAGATAGCTAGATGGATGACTGTAAAATACTAGAAAATTGCTGATTGCTTTGCTAAAGGGCAGAGGCAAATTACAATCATTGTCTTTTGTTCTTGTGAACCCAAGGCTTTTTTTTTTTTTTTTTTTGTAGTCAAGTTATTTTAAAATGAACCATACAAGAAACTGTGATGTCCCAGGAAAAAGTGAATATAACACAGGACATTTAAATGGGTCATGAAGCCATCCTGAAGCAATATTGAAACACCCCAATATATTTGCCCATTTCACAGGCTTCACACAGTCTGGAAAAGGCTAGAAGACATGTGTCTTTTTAACAATACTACAGTATCTTAAGGTCAATGTTATGGTAACACAAGCTTCCTCCCTTTGATCACAGAAAGAAAACTGTATGGCTACTGCAAGATAAAATCCCATCCAGTTCAGTAGTACAAAAATTAAAAAATCCATTCTTCTACACTCCTTGCTGATGAAACTAGATGGGGTTACCTGCTTAGAAAAGCAAGGAATAAGGAGCAGAAGCATGTAGTGGTGGCAGAACAGCTCCAAAACAGACCTTGCTTGGTAGTACTTATAATAAGTTTCCATAATTATCTTTACTACCCTGCTAAAACAAACAAACCTCCTAAAATCCAAACATCACAACGCCTTCACCTTTTCAAAAGCCTGTGATGGTTCCTGAAAAATTCTTTTGATAATACTGTGACCCTTCCTTTCAGAAACTCTGAAGAAGAAACAAACCTTCCCTCTGAAGAAAAGTTAAACCATCTCCAGTCTGTGAGGCTGTTACACAGAAAGAGTACAGTTGCCTTAGCTGGATTCCTGTAGTAGCTATAAGCTTCTCATCCTAGTGACAATCTGGACTAGAATGTCTTTTTATTTTATTACGTCCTTGTTTTGTCATGAAGAAGTACAATGATTTCATGCAAGAGTATGAAATCATTCCTGGGACCACCCCCCCATTCTGGCCATGGTTGAGAGCTCCCTTGATTTGAAGCTCAGCAAAGGAAGGCTTACTTTGTCCTGTGGTCTCCTTAAAGCCCTGCTCTGGCAGGAGCCTGGCGACACGGGGGAGAGCCAGGGTGGCAGACTGGGAAGGCTCTCCTGGCACCATTCCTGATGATGACAGTCAGGCTGAGGAGCCTGGCAGCCTGGTCCAGAAGCAAGGGGTCACCCTGGGGACAACCAGGGTCTTTGGAAGTCAGCAGCTTTGGGGGCCTCTTGGGCCCCTTCCTTCTTTAGGGAAGAGCTCCTTGAAATTTCACTCAAAATAACTCTAGTATTCCCCCAACCACACAATATCTGCTTTAAACTTATGTTTATATGGTAATATTTAAATTATAAAGCACTAGCCTTTCACCTTTAGGTTCCTGACTGGATTCAAACCCTCCTCCTATGGGAAATGAGTTTGGTGGCCTAAGCTGAGTCTCGAGTAGACAAAAGTCCTTATCTCTAAACTCCAAACATAATTCAGCACAACATGTCATGATTGGAAGTCTCTGCTCAGGAAAAGACAAGGAATGAGCTTGTGTCAAAAGTAAATTACCTAAGTAATCAAATCAATACTGAATTCAAAGTGGAAATATCAAAATTATCAGGTGGTGCTGCAGAGGCTATAAAATTGCTGTTTAGCACAATGTTTTCCAGCTATATTCAAAATGAGAAATGTCATTTAGAGCAGATAAACTACAAAAAATGAGGTCAAAGCTGCAAAGAAGCATAAGCTGAGAACCTTAATAAATTAAAAAATTTCCTTGAATAGCACCTTATCTCTCTTAGAAGAATGCATACAGTCTGGAACTGTGTATCTTCCCTCCTCCCAAGTACGAGGCAAAGAACGACCATGGTCTGCATCTCAGATACATTTGAAGATGGCTGAGCATGTGGTAGAAATATCATTTAGAGGTGAGTCCTTACACAAATTTGATGAATTTAAAATTGGACATTGTATGTTGTGGCAAAATACCTACAGATGAACTAACATATCTTTAAGTTAAAAGAGATTCAAGAAAATACAGAAAAGTACAGTTCTCCTCTCGGGTTGGAGGGGATAAAAAGATGTAATAGGCTGTGAACCTCTTCACCTGATGATGAAAAAAGCAAAAAAAAGCAGCTCTTACTGAAAAAAAATTGTTATGTTGTGATCCTTAAACCATCTCCTGGTCAAGTTAATGTGACATTAGATATTCACTTCTTCCCTGCCTGCTTGCTTTATCGTCTCTACCCTTTACTCACAACAAAATGGATGACAGTTTCATTACAGAATGGCATCACTTGTCGAACTTTGAATTACTGATCATAAAAATATCAGTTATTCTTTGAAGGATTGTTTGAGCACTCTTTTTTTTTTTTATCAGCATTGCTGTTTAGGGCAACGTACACAAGGGGTTGAGGGGGGCAGTGATGGTGGAAAGAAATCAAACCTGGCTGAAGAGCTATGAGTTTGCAATACCCTACCCATACAAACAAGCTTCTATCACAGTTATAGACAGCAGAAATAAAAGGGAGCTTTTTGGCTCACAGCTATAAAAAAAAAATTATCATAGTGATGAAGTTCCTCAGCCATCAACAGAGCTGTGATAACGCTGTTTGATGATGATTTTCCCATGAATGTTAAACAGCCGCCACTGCGGAGGAAAAGGAGCTTATCTGCACCTAATACTGATCTCTAATTCCTGCCCTTCTTGAACCATCCATTTTCTAACAGCATTAACTGGCAAATTTACATCCCATCTTAATGCTGCTAAAGAGGACAGGAGATGAAGAGTAAATGACAGCAGTGTAATGAGGATGGCTTTTTTCTCCTTTCTCTTTAATGGCTGAAGATTTACACAATTGTCTGTAAGCTTATATAGAGAGCTTACCTGAACCTTTTGCCAGCATGGATTCAACTTACAGGAGCTTTTGTTAACTAAATACACATAAATATTTTTAAGGAGGTTTAATATTGTGACTTCAAAGAAAGCTAAAAGACAGGATGAGAAAAAATATTTTTTAGCATTTTGATTATGAATAAAAATTGCTAATATTTCTTTCTTAAGCAGATGCAGTTGTATTTCCAAAATACAAAAATCAGATTTTAATAAAAATTCTTTTTCTGCTAAAAAATACTTTTCTTTTTCTTATCATGTAGAAGAAAAATCTTTTTTCAGGTTACAGAATTTTAGTGAAGAATTATCTCCAAAACTCAGAAATCAATGGTTATCCAAACACATTATGTAGAGCTGTGTTTCACATGTCACCCACAATATGGATTGCTTTCTGATCATGTAGCTTCCATCAGAAGGCGCTACACTGCATGGCAGAAAGGAGAGTAAGAATGGAATGTTCTAATATAGGAAACCACAGCAACAATACTTGGCCAGATTCAGTCAAAGTATTTCTATACATCCAGATGATAATTTCAATGGAAATTAGAACCAGTTCAAGATGTGCTGTTGATATTCAAAAGGCTCTTGGTCTGGCTCAGGCTTTTGCTCAGATACAAAAGACTAAATTTAATTAGCAAGAATTTTTTTTTAAGATAGTTTTTTTTTCCAATTCTTAATTTACTTCATATATATTATTTCTCCAAGGTGTGTAAGAAAGGCTGTAGTTGAAAGGAAAAACACAAACTATTGTCTAGAAATGCATGGGTGGAGGCTTAAACTCCTGCTCCATGAGTGTAACCCAGGGCAGCATAGGTGTCTGAAAGAAATGCAAGACAGGGGACTTGCTGTTTTTCAAAGACTTTTGTTATAATCTATTAAGTTTACTCTTCAGAAATTTTAGTGTTTGTTTAATACATATTGCCACTATTTCCATATCAGGCATGTCACAAGTATTTAATATATACAAGATAAATATCTATCTATTCATGTATGCGTATCTACACACACATACACATATGTAACTATAATATTGTATCAAATGTATATGAAAAACATAAACATCTAGCATAATAAAATATTCAAAATTAATTTTTATTCTTCTTTCAGCAACATTGGTATACACTTCCCCTCCTTTTCTCAATGGGAAAACTGTAAATATACCTTGAGAAGAGCTTCTCAGCAGTGTACTGCATGTCTGCCCATACACCTATCATCGCTCATCTAATGAAGGTTCAAGAGCCCTCAACCATTGTTGTTTTAGAAACGAGAAAAGACAGCAGTCCCAGGCCAATTACTATTGCTATGCTCACCATGGCGACATATATTCCTGGAAGCACATGTATCTCAGAGTATAAACTTTCTTTATGCTTAAGATAATATTTGGCATTTACATCTATAAAACATACTTGTCTAAGACTCCAGGGCCTAGATTTTCAAATATGTGTAGGTTTCTAAACTGCTTTACTACCTTTCATTATTTAGGCTTGTATTTTGAGGACATTAGGACATGCTGTAGGTAGAACCCAAGACATCCAACACACAATGTACAAGGATTGATTACTGAATGATATACTTTGCCATTAGATATCAATGAAAATTTGTGGCTGTCTTCTGTTCCTCTACATTAATCTTTTGGTCCTAAGAGGCTGATAAAATAAAGTAAGCTAATTTGTAATCTGTCATTACTGTCCAAAAAAAGTAAACAATTTGAGCTTCAATTCAATCTAGTCAGCCCTCAACCCCAGCAAATTGACCATAACTTTCTTCTAACCTTTTAAAGACACCTTAATTACCTGCTATAACTAGATCGCAGAGAGTGAAATAAAAGCAATACATACCTAGAATAAATAAGAAGTTCATCTGAGTGCTTCTGTTTATTGACCAATTCTGACCACAAAACAGAATTTTTTGCAAATGATAACCAGTTTTAAGTAGTAGGTTGCCATGACCCAACACTACTTAGATTTCAAAATCACTAATGAAGTTGTCACATAGAAGTCTCCACAGAAGAAACAGAGAAGCCTGCATTTTGTGATGTATAGATCAAACCAATTTCAGAGGCTGCGAAGGTCTGTATAATCCTGTTTTGGTTTTGATCTTCCTTTGAGCATCATCCAAGCCTTCACTACAGTCAGCTTTTTGGCAGACAGAAGTGTCCTGTCACAGACTAGTTTGCCTCTTCCAAATAGGTCCCAAATTGAATCACTTTGCCCACCCTTCAGATCTAAAATAACCACATGCCTATTAATCCAGCTATCTGCATGACATATTAGTACTCTCCAATCTAACCTTCCTGGCAGCCCATCCTTCTACATTGCATGCAAGTTCCTGAAAAAACAAGGACACAAAGGAAGAGGCCTGAGCTCAGAAGAAAATGAGAATCTTAATACACAGCAGGATATAGATGTAGAGGACACCGGAAAAGAATCTAGGAAGAACAACTGGCATTCATGTCTCACTATCTCTCCAAGGCTGTAAGCCTGAAAGTATCTCACTACAGCTAGGTGAGAATTTTTTACAAAATGCTGTTTCCAGGGAAAAAAGTGCTCTTTTCATGAGAATCAAAACATTATCATTTTCTTATAAAAACAGAATGAAATATATCCATCAGACGGAAACTCTCTTTGAAATAATTGGAAGAGGATTGGGGTTTGCTTTTTTTTTAAAAATGAAATTGAAAGTGATTCATTTAAAACATCTGAATTACATTTCGCATGAATCACTGCAGTATATTATGAAGAAAAACTCAGTTCAGTGTTAAACTACACCATAGAAAACATCTGTTTGGTCTAACAAACTAAAATGAAACATTTTAACATTTTTTAATTGTTTACATAACTACCCATTACACTGAAAAATCAGTCTGATATAACAAATCTAGAAACATCAAAACTTCAGCATAATAGATATTTCTGTTTTCAGCCAATTCTTCCACACATGCACACAAACTTAGATCTACGTTTAAAATTGGTTTACAGTTGGCTGTATGGCGAGAAGGCAAAAACCGAGGTCAGCATGGCAGTGTACACAATTTTCATTTTGCTGCCCACCATAAATAAATATAACACTATGAAAGAAAGAAAACTAGTGAAGCAAGAGTAGAGGTCCACCTGCATTACACACTTGAAATGAGATTAAAAGATGAAATATAATTAAAATATCATCACAAAATTTCACCATCTTCTCATGTTGCAGCATGTACCATCAGAATCGCTGTTGGTCATGCAGAACACCAAGTGTACCAAAACTGTATCTTACTATAAATTGCTGATTTTTTGTGTGCATATAACAAACATTTTAGCATAACAGGACATAGTAAAGATGCACCTTCAACTGTACTTCACAAAATATTTTCTCCTGGGCTGCATATTTGGAAAGAGAGGGGACAAGGAAATAATGGAGGGAAAAATACAGACAGAAATTAGGGGTTTATAAAGAAAGTGCAGACACACCCTTAAAACAAACAAAAAAAGCCTTAAATGCCATCCAAATTGCTTGAATACATCATGATGCCCCAGATTCTGTTAACACTAAGCCTTACAAAGAGAGATGGGAAATATGATGGGGCATAACTCTGCATTTAATCAAGGTGAATCCCTCTCTGCTGATTATCAAGTGAGGATAGATTTCCTGCTCCACTCTCTCTCCTTATACATGAAGAAAGATACTGTGATCGATAACATCTAAAACCATAATAAGAAAAAGAGATTATGTTAACTGTTGCTTAAGAAGTTTCTTTGTACCAGAGAAACAAACAAATTGAAGGCTTTAAAAATCAAAGGGCAATTTAATGTTGCAGTTCTACACTAACACAAAAGGACTAATAAAGAGCTGCCGCCTCGTGTTGCAGGTAGATCACAGAACTCTCACTGTTTTGAGCATGTCAGCAGTGGCTTCCTACTACCACCACCTTATACCAGCCCTGGGAATACATGGCTGGCTAGCTTTATCTTCAAAACTGGATTATAGGCTGTCTATGCTAGCTTTATTATTGCACCTGAGAGAAGAAAAATGCAAGATGGCTATGCTTCTGGGAAGAAAACCTTCAACATACGTGAATATGCGAGGTCTGTTTTTCATATGTGACGTGGCTCTTTGTGCCCCACTACCTATCTGGAATACCGAGCCAGAGTTCCCCCCCAGATTACAATGGTACAAGATTGTACAATGGAAATGGATTTTATTTGGCAGAAAAAATAAGCTAAATAAAGAACGAACAGTCTGCATCAGAGACCCCTAAATCAGGACGCAGAACAATAAAAATCCCAATATGCTTGACGGAACTGAAAATCACTTCTCACACAGAGGCTGTTCTGGGAATGTCTGAAGCTATAATATTGCATGCTTGAGAAAGCCAATGAACAACTGGAATCCGCTGTACTAAGAAATGTTTCTGACTACGATGAAGCCAGGAATTGATTTGCAGGTGAGAGAACAGTGACCGTCCTGTAGTCCCACAAGACGCTGCAAGGACATTGCAAGATGACCCCGAGCAAAGTGTGCAGTTCATCTCAGGTGGTCTCCCTGATGTTTGTGTCTCTTTCCCTCCCACACACATGCTCACAGTTGAGGATGTGGATGTCCAGAAAGTTCAGTACCATCAGCTTTACTGTTTGTCATTTGATACAGCCTTAGTATGCCCTAGAACTCTTTGTGATCCTTGTGTGGCCACCCTTACTTCTACAGTGTGTTAAGATACATGCCTGGCCTTATTTTGCAAACCAATATATTCATTTCAGTCAATGTAAGTAGGAAATAAAAGAAAAAAAGAAGAAAGAGGGAGTTATGCCAAAGAGTGACTTTATATCTAACCACTTAATACTGGGCATCCAGATTTGATCAAATAGATGGAAGCTGTAAGCAGTAAGCACAACAAAAGATAGGAGTAAATGTTAACTAGCCTCAGTTAACTTTTTACACACAAAACCCATAGTGCTTTGCTTGTAGCTGCAGACTTACATTCATTTTTGTGAATGTCTCAAATTATGATGCTTTCAATGCAGTATTGTGAATTCAGCCTGTGCAAAATATCACCAATGGCATTTTTAAGTGGTCCAGTTTGAAAACGTGACCCTGAGAGACTTGATGAATAAAATTAGTCAACTCTGTAACTTTAAAATAGCTCTTTTCTAATTAAAGTGTGATGAAGCTTTCAGCCTATCTAGCTTGGGATGCAGAGTGCACGAGCAAACCAATTAGAGATAGTGGCAAAAACAAAATGGTGTCACAAAAAGATTTACCACATCAGTCCCTCCAGTAGCTGTACCATTTCTGCTGATAAAGGTGAAACAACAGCTACTGCTGCAGCTAAGGCTGAAGCTAATGTTAAGCTGACAAATCAACTTTTAGAGTCTTGGGAGATTCAGCAGAGCTATCAAGAGGCACAAAGGCTACTAATGCTTATGTCATACTTCTCAACTCTCACATTTTACCCAGGAGACGGCAGATTTTTTTGGCTTAAAAATTTTTTGATTTTTGTATTCTCCTGGGCAAAAAATCAAAGAGGCCCATTAATTCAATGAGAATTTCACATATCTCGCTGCTTGATTTTTTTTTTCCACAAGACTCACACTGTTTGAGGTTGAGAAGTATGCTCTACTTTGATAATGACACCCTGAAGGATAGCACTGGTAGAAAGAGGAACACGCAACAAAATCCCAGCTGCTGCTATTCAATGCAAACATTCAGTACATGTTGATGCTTGAATTCAGGTGGAGAGACCACCATATATCATTACACTGCCATTCAAGGAAGCCTACATAGTAAGACAGAAAGAACAATTCAGCCAGTATTTGAACCTACATAGCACAGAAAAGAGAACAGATTGGTCTGACTCTTGTAAGCAAGCATACAGCTAGTAATAATCTGTCAAACATTTGCACGCCTTGTGGTAATCTGGTTCACCACTTCTTAGAGGACGTGATTACATGCTTACTTGAACAAATCTCCCTGGCTGGTTAGTGGTGAACATTAGTAGAAATGGGAAGAGACAAACAGATATGATGCTACAAAAAGAAAAAGCAATGATTTTTATGACTGACTTTCCTCATGTTGTTCCAATCTTTCATATCTCAAAATGCTGGGGGAAAAAAAATCAAATTTTTGCAAAACTTGACGTTCTAGACAAAAGTTAAAAGCAAAGCAAGTGTTACAGGACAGACCAAAGTCTTGCAAGTCAAGTACTTCTCACGTTAGGCTCAAATTATGTTCCAAAAAACCCAAGAATACAGCTCCTCTGTGGTCAAAAGCACATGTGTTTGGGCACCTGAGGGCAGAATTACTAGATCTTCTGCATACTATGTGTTACCAAAACAACCCAGTGTACTTTGTACTTACATTCAATCACATTCCACGTGGCAGAATCTTAGTAGCATAAGACGAGTGGTAAAGATCTAGGAAAAGTATGTAGCTCAAATTTTAAAAATCTATATCCAGCTTCAAATAAATCTGTTCTCCTTTGCTTCAGTTGCAGATGATTTTGTAAAGAAACAATATGTGCCTAATACATATATTATTCAGAAATTAAGGTGAGCTACAAAATAGAAATACAGATGCAAAGTTTCAGGACTCAGTATCCCAGTGTAGTTCACCTGTAAAGTTCAGATCTGAAACTTAATTCAAATTGTATGTGTGTAGCTCTTCAAAGCCATAGATTTAATTCAAGCTTAGCTGCAACATTATTATTATGAAGAAACAGTAATTAAAAGACTCAGTTAGCCAGAGGAATTGGGAAAAAATGTAAGGCAAAGCATAATTTTAAGATGTAGGTAAACACAGAAGAACGATGTCTAGTTAATTACATGCAGGAGAAGAGAAATAATATGAGTTAGGAGCACGACATTATTGAAGGTAATAACACCCAGTAATATATCATAGATGATACAAGCTAAAGAAGAGTAGACTCTTTACAGGTGCAGTCAGAAAAGGTTACAAGTAAGTAACCACCGTATAGTCTACCATCTATGGATGTGGTACGAAAACTGACCTTGCTTTAGGAAATAGCATCGGGATGGTGGTTGAAATCCTGTATAATTACCAGTCAGTTTTTCAGGGGAGGCAGAACAAAAGCTGACAGAAGATTTTCTGACTCATTAGATTAGCGATACTTGCAAAACATAGTGAAAACATCTGCATTTGATATAAGATGATGTAATCATAGTGGAGGAGACCTTTGGAAACAGGGAACCATACTATGGGCTTGGTGCTGGAAACAGGAACTAGAGGGGGAGAGTTCCTAAACTCTTAAAAACTCAGAAAAAATGATAAATTCCCCAAATTAAGATTTGATTTTCAGTCTGCAAATAACAGAGGAAAGACGTCAGAAGAAATATTACCAAATGTCCAACAGAAATACATTTCCAATTGACCGAGGCCATTCTGCCTTTATAATGCTGATACCTGTATTTCTGATTTTGTCTTACCAAAGACGTTTTCTAATACTGTCAGTTTAAGCAGCACGCGCAAAATACAATCTGTTTTTTCCTGGGGCCAGCATTTTTTTCTGGGCTCTGAAAGCATAGCTCTGATACAAATCTACATCTATGTGTGCCTGCTGCATTAGTGATCATACGCAATGGCCTGTCTGCTGTGCGAGATTATGGGGATACTGCAGGCAGGGGGCAAGGGATCAGCCAGGATGTGTACAAACTTCAAATTGCTGGCTACACCCCTGACTGAAGTCTACATAAATTATGTCCACCACGTTCCCATCATTTATTTCTTTTGTCATTCCTTCAAAGAACTCGGTCGTACTCTGTCTGACAGGATTTATTCTTGGTAAAACCATTGCTGATCTTCTTTTAATAACCCTTTCTCCTATAAATACCCAGCACTTTCATCCCTAATGATTGATTCTCATATCTTAACTTTCAGCAATATATCTGAGGATAGCTATTGAAAAGCAAGTTTCATCTGCGAAGGCAAGTATAAAGATGAACTCAGGTGGCCCTGTGCTTAAATATCTATGTATCTATTTATCATCTGCTAAGGTACAAACAGCTCATCGTTACAACAACCACTGAAGACGAAAACAGTATCCTTCACTCAGTCAATTCTAAAGCAGGAATCCAGTGTCTGGAAATACCAGTTTAACTTTTTTGAACATGAAAAGGAAAAAACAACCCTTTATCACAGACATTTTTCTGTCAGAAAAGCATTTCCCACCCTCTCCATCAAAACATGTCTACTACAGCTAACACGTATGTACTGAAAATGTAACCAGTTTGTTCTAATACAGACCCCTAACTTTTATAGTTTCAAGCTCCAAAATATACTGGTTTACCATATTTGATTGGTGAGATTTTATGATAAAATTGCTGGTAATAATTGAGGCTGTCACGTATTCTAGCACTCATATTCAGTTAGTTACTGAGTGGTTTATTTCCTCCTGTTTTAAAACATAAAGAAAAAAACATGGCATCTGCTCTTGCTAATACACGTTTGCTATGCCTGTGTCCACTCTAGAACTAGCTAATGCAATTCCATGTCAGCATTTTGTAGGTCTTACTATTGCACTGATGAAGAAACTTCAGTTAGTCTGGAACTCAGCTGCTGAAATTTTGACTGACACCACGCATGAAAATCACATTACCCTGGTTGTAAAAAACCTTCTCTGGCTACCTGTAAAGTACAGGATTATGTGTAAAGTCCTAGTTATTAACTTACAAGTCCTTAAATTGACTTGGGTTTGAATACCTCAGAGACATTCTGGAACCATACATCCCCAGTCGTTTTCTTTGGTCTCAGTCAATTGGATTAGTTCTTTTTGGCTGAAGACATTGAGCTACAGGGCATTTTTAGTGTTTGCTCGCTCCTCATGGAATTCATTAACCATGGAGGTCAGACTAGCTGACTCTCTAACATGCTCTAAATCTGAACTTAAGGTATACATTTTCAGATTGCTTATTAGGATGTATAAAAGTTATACGATTCTCTCTATTAGGTTTCTGTAGTCTTTTCACATATGTACTTATCTATGAGTGTCAGTATTTCAAAGCTAGAATTAGTCTCATCTAAGGGTTATTTTCCCCCTATGCACTGCAAGAAAAAAACACTTTGTATTATTGCAACTTTTCCCAATAACTTTGCAGGGATCTGCAGAGAAGAGACTTGGCAGATGGAAATCCAATGCTTAGACAAGACATTCCTAGTTTTAAAGCATGTTTGACAACATGATCTAGATCAATATTTCCAGGAAGCACAGCAGGCAAAATAGAGAGCAACTCTCTTTTTTAAGTTTTTTGAAGTCTTTCATTCAAATATTATGAGTATTTGCTTTTGTTCTCAGTATTTGCTTTTGTTTTGTATTTGCATTTGTCTTCCTTTTTCTCACTAGTACACACCCAAAGAAGCTCCCTTGGTTTTAGCTGGTCTGCACCACAGTAAATGAGCACTGAAATCAGACATTAGACCAAATTAAGCTCTGATCTAAATAATTAATAAGACTAGATCAGATCATAATTTTACTGTACTAACAGGCATTCTTATGGACCCCTATGTGGTGTGATAATACTTACGTTCCACAGTGGTACTGCAGGTGGACATATTCTAAATTATAAAAGCATAACAAACTTAAAAGGTTGACTAATGAGAAGCACGATCTAACAGTATTTGATTTGACCCTCCCCCTGTGTCCTAGGGAAAAGTCTGAACTAGCTATAGAGAGGATGATGCAATCAAAAGAGGGAGGCGTGGATGCATCTAATCCATGAACGTGCTCCCTATATTGGTATATCATATAAAGAACAATTCCCTATCAGCAGTGTATGAATAACTGTGTCTTGAGCTTGCATGCCAACAGTTACGGGTAGATGTCATCACTTTAAAAAATAAAAGCTGTTTCTATAGACATGCAAGATAGATTGGTGAATTTGCCTGGTTTAAATTAGGCTGAGTGGTTCATGATGGTGTAAGGAGGGGAAAGATATTTTAATAAAACTAGCCAAATCAAACCTTCCCTGCCCAATCAACTTTTCACAGAACAGGTTGACAGAGTATTAAAAGCTGTTCCATTGCATTCTGCATGTGAAAAGGGTACCCAGCATCTAGATTCGATAGAGCCCTAAATAGCTGTAGATAATTTATTCTAGTTATAGCTTTAAGTTCTGTTTTTCAGAGAATGAGAGTCTTACAAAAATGGTTTCCATGCAAATCAAAACCAGCTGAAAGCTTGCCAAGGCCACGATGTAATTTAAGATGGCATTTAAGCTGCTCTGTCTTTTCTGTCTCTGGAGATATCATCATAAAATAAAAGAATTCATCAGGTAATGTTTTCTTCATTACTCAACTGCACAATTCTGAAGTGAAAAAGATAATTAGACATACAGTGCTGTCGACACATAGTTTATGATGAGATTCTGATTAATTAGCTATGGTAAAAGGTTTTTATATAGTCATAATTAATTTATATTTCAAGAAAAAAGGCAAACAGACAGTACACAGATTTTAATATTTCTTTCCTCTGACAGATTTATCAAAGTAATTCTGAAGTTCTGTTGAACCTACTGCACTTCATTGTTACCTTATAAAGCGGGAAACAGACATCTAACAGCACAACTAATATTGACTTTCTGGGGAGCCAGACAGCTTAACAATCTCACACCATTTTGAAAAATGCATTTTTTCTCTGCTGAACCAGCAAGTGAAACCACTGTGAACTGCTCACCAAGACACACCTTGGTGTGGAATACATTGAATCAGCAATGCAAAATGTGGATGTAACACACAAGTTACCTTCTAAGTTCTATCACACTTCCTTCTACCAAATTGACCTGATCTATAGTAGGACTGAGGTCAAAAGATGATTATTCCATATTTCCTTCACTTTTGCATATTGAGTATTAGCTAAAAGAGTTAGACACATTGTCTTCATATATTGTCATGTTAGCTCTAGACTTGTGCTCACACTCAAATCCAAACTCCCCTGACTGACCTTACAGGCTACACGTTGATTTACGCTTTGGTTAACACCCGAGTGAGCCAACCAGCGCAGCAGGCAAAGAGAAGGATGATGCAAACTCAAGCAAATTCAAGTGTGTAGAAGAAATGCAACTTGTTCAAACCATATGGTACAGAAAAAGTGAGCCTATACTCAGGCACAGATAACAAAGACAAAGCCACAGAGACTAACTGGTGTATCTTCAGTAAATTACTGGCAGGGATTAATTTAATCCAAATAAGAGAGATGAAAACCTCACTGATCTTTGAGACAATCTTTAAACTGCATCACTGTGTTTTCACGTACAGTAGGCAGAGCACCTATGTACTATGATATAAAGTTTCATTTTTTCTGAAACAAACACATTACAAATTAATGTTTGGATATGAGGCTAAAGGTACAAGCACACATGCAACCACCAGATACTGACCAGGGACTGCTATTCACTTCTTTTAGTCACTTATTCTGAGAGAGACTTAGAGGTAAAGTCTCGTCTTGGGACCTTCATCCACAACCACTGGAGACAGTAGGAGTCTTTCCAATATAATTTGGCTCAGCCCTTTGAAAAAGTTCAGGTGACACTTCAGCTATGGGCAGAATTAGAAAGACTGCCAAAAAACCTGTTTCTTCTCTTGTTTCAGCAAGAACCTTAGTGATAAAAAGTACCTTAAAAATCCTAAATTGCAAGATCCCAAGTAAGGTCCATTCAATTTCTGGTTAAGCTTATTTGATGCAGTATATTACTCAGAATGATTTGGAGCTATAAAAAATGTTACAATAGTGAAGATTCCTGAATAAATAATTCTCAATTAAGTGTTAGCACCTAATTATATTAACTTATAGTAATTACTGATTCAATTATGAAATTGAAGATTAACCTGAAAATGCAGACTGGCTAATTTATTTTTATGATAGCTATACACTAATAGTACATGTAGTTGGGCTTCTCTAGGCACAAGCAAAGTAAGGGTTATTTTAACACTCATTTAGGAAGCTAGATTATCTTGCAACACTTGAAGAATATCTGACTAAAATACCTACTGAATTGTGTCTGATATGATGTTGCATTTTATTACTCTATAGTCTCATGTATCTTGCACAGAAATCGGGGAAGAAATAGACCTTGATATTTATCATCTCTGTTTATGGTTTGTTTTTTTTTTGCAGTCAAAATTTGCATGGGGTGTTTCATGTCAGAATCTGACTTTTACAGTAAGTAAAAGAAGCAAACATATTTCCTAATACACTTGTGTTTGGATTTTGTCTTGGGAACAGGAAAGTTAGAAAATGCTTTATGGTTCAAATTTGGGTAGAGGGGAGAATAGATTCAACTGTCAGTCCAAATGATTTTAGCTAAGTATTTAGGGAAAGCTTTTGACTATTAAGAACAGTGAGATAGAGTAAGGTGAAGATGACGTAGGTAAAGCTTCCTTCGGGTCAGGGAAGATGGACTAGATGAACTCCTGAAGTCCCTTCCAGACTGCAGATTTTATGAAGGTGTGTAAAATAAGACTTTCGGTGTTTTGATCTCTCACATAATCGCATGATTATAATTTTTCAAAAATTCAGTAAAATAAAAGAAATTGAAAGAAAATTATCATTTTAGTATATTTAGCATAGCAGAATAACTGCTAACTTTCTGTATTGTGTATGACTAAGGAAGGAGTTTTGCCACAGATTTGTACTTTAAAATCATATGACTAAAAAAATAACACCATGCTTTGGAACCTTAAACAGGTAATTTCTCCCAAGTGAAATTTTCAGTGATGATTTACTCATTGTGCTACTTACAATAAATATCATGATTCTCCACTACAAAGATAACAAGCTGTATTTGTGAGCAGTGCATGTCGCATATTTAAGAAGTAACAAAGCAGTAAAGATTACTTCACGTGTACAGATTATGTATTATTTGTTAGTGTGTCACTTCCAGTACTCTTTCTTTTGCAAGCGAAAGTATAAAAAACATGTGATTAGCTATGACACTTTATGTGTTAGCTTTTACCCAGATAAATGTCAGATTTAGATAATCCTATGGGATCTATGCTTCAAATGCTTAAAAACATGACTCTGGAAGTTTAAGAAAATATATACATACATATTATTGAGATTAGTATACCATATAGTACAGTCCTGCAATAATAATGTATGGGGCAGGATTGAGTTTAGCAACCATCTCCAAACATTTCCTATGTGAATTAGTGGAAACCAAGTACATGGTAAAGTGGAGTGGATTATTCAGTAAAGATGACTGTTAAATATATCATTTCTCCCTAATCCATCTCGGTCCTAGCATGTTTTTTAAAATTTCAATCTCAAGTATATTTGTAACTTCCAGGAAGATAAAATATAGTCATCTTCCAAAAGTGACTGCTGTGGATAATTCTTTTTATTCTAATGCATGGGCTTTTGCACAGGTAACTTCCTCTACCATTCCTTTGTGTTTGTATTTTTCCCATTTTACATACCAAGTATCTATAGAGTGCTCAGATAAATAAGCATCAGTATGAATACCACTGCTGTAAAGGCAAAACATTTTTCTGCTGTAACAGGAGTTCCTACAACTGATCAACTTTTTTGGCCCATCATGGGCTAAATACCTGTTAATAGTCTGCAAGCCTTATGAAGTATCATGTTTATTAGACACGCTGTTCTTGGGAATTGAACATTGCAGGAAAATTTTGTAATTAATCCTCAGGCATTCAAATCCTTTTCCAAAATCAGTTTTGCTTTTGAATCTTGTCTTTTAAGACACAGTCAAAGTCAAGTGTACTATGATACTACCTTAATGGGAGAATTTATGTCTTGCAGAGCATCTCAGAGATACAAATAGTTTTAAGTGCATACTTACTGAGAGGGCTGCTGTATACCTACATCTTACTTCTTGGTCACATACCATGTTGCTATACAAGAAAGCGGAAAATTCCAGGCCCTGGCAATTTGTGCTTTTGACTTGCTTTCCTCATCAGAGTCTCAAACTGGAAAAATATAAAGAATTTAAAGATAATTTAAAAAAAAAGCAGTAAAATTCTTTGTACAACTTCATTTGAATTTTGGAGAAAGTCAGATTGTTTAACGTTTAAACAGAAACCTGTCACTACCCAACACAACGTAAACAAGTTATATAGGAGTTCACTGTCTCAGCACCACTTTCATCTCACTCTTTCCACTTCATGACTCATTTACTGCATGTTTCAGTTACTTCCAAGACACACTGTATTACTCTACATTCTCGTAAACATTAAATATTTTAAGAATTCTTTACTATTAAGAAGTTGGCAATTTCAGTCCGTGAAAGGACTGTAGGAGAGGCAATCGAGCTTTCCAATACGAAACAGAATCTGACACTGGACGTGTAGTAAAAGAAGTGTGAATAGCAAGGTTAACTTTGTACTCGAGTCCTCCCTTTCCTGTTGCTATTAAAATCTATTTCTTGCTGATGGTTAACTCACAAATGCAAAAATTACACACCTGTCTGCCAACTACGCACAGCTGCATAGATCTTGCTGCTGATCCAACCATCTGCAAAATGCAGCAGCCAGTTAATGAAGAAATCCATAGCACTCTTAGGAAACAATACTTAATTTGCCAAGTGCTGCCTGCAACTCAAAAGAGGCATCCATTCCTTAGGATTCTTGATTAACAGCACTGGATTCAATCTGGGACCCTAAATGGACAGCCCAGCCAGTTTTAGTATTTCTGAGTTTCATCAAGGGCCTGATACAAACCAGACTGTTTTTGATTCATACACCAAAACAGACAGGCTAGAAGAATCAATCATCTCACTCATATCTATCCATAATAATCCACATCAGATAGACTTCTGCTGTGTACACACAGTTCAATATATAGAAAATATGTCATTGGGGCTTTCTGACACTTTGAAATATGTGTAACTAGATATACTAAGAATTTAGAGTGGGAACACTAAATTTAGAATTGAGTACTCAGCACTGATTTAACTGGGCCCTTATCAAAACATTCATTTCCTCAGCAAAAAAAAAGAAACAGACCAATGCTGTGCAGTTTTGAAAAAAAAAGGATGAAGAAAATATACTGGGTACTTACAACACAAATGATGGGCTGTTTAGAGATAAGGGATGATATAGATGATGTCCCCATATCCTATTTCCTTCTCTTGGAAACCAGCTCTGTGTAAACTGCAAATAGGCAAGACAACATTTATGAGAAAAGAATAGGATTCTGTGTATTGTAAGTATCACATCTAATTTTTTAACAACGTTGCAATCCCAAAAGCTTTTGGAAAATTACTGTTGAAAAATAATGAGATATCATAAAACTACGGTTAAGATGTGCTAAATTATGATGATCTGCCTGACACTCTCTATGTAGAATTAAGAAGAAACATTTTCCAAAATGCTTGTTGATTTACAACCATTAATTCCTCTTTTATTTAAACAAATAATTCTTCCTGAAGTGTTTATTTCTAATCAAAGGCCATTTAAGGTATTTTTAAAAAATAGCACCCACTTAACAATGTGTGTTCAGTAGACCCTTTCATCCCCCAAAATATACACACCAATTACCTTACCTTTTGCACAGACTATGCTATCCCAAAGAATCCCAACGTGCTTTGCAAATATAATTAACAACATGGCACATCAACTTCCACTGCTGATATGCAACCGTTATTTCTGAAACCATCAGCACTTGGCAATACTGTGTAAATGTTTAAAACAAAAGTGAAGAATCGGTTATCTGTCTAGGGGGCAAATACAATCACTTAACTTGGAATTTGGTTGGGATTAAGCATTGGGGTTTACAACCCATCTCTTATTATTGCATTCCCATGGTATCTTGATGGTTAGCATCCTTTAGCTGCATAATGGATGATAATGCTTGATTGGGTGACTGCCTCAGAAAGAAGGGTGCTACATAATGAATAAGCCTGGTTTTTGTTTTGTTTTGTTTTTTATAAGAGAATTCAAACCTTCTCCAAAATACGCATTTGGTATAGTTAAAAGGAAAGCAATTTTGGGGCAGCGGTAGGTAGGCTGGTTGCAGCAACTATAGCATCTAGAACCTGCTCACATTACATCCTTTCTGATTTTAGCTTTCAAGGGATTGTGAGGCAGCTAGCTACAGGCAGTCCTCTGGGTATCACCTGGCATATTCCTGACATACTGCCTACAGTAAAAGGAGTTGATTATTGTAGCTACAGAGACCCAACACATTGGAAGAATCTCAAGCTGGTCACTTAGACTATCCATACGGCCTGATACCATGGTAGCCCAACAAGGACTATCAAAGGATATACTAACGCTCTTAAACACAGCACAAGGCATTACAGCTAGAATACATAATGATTTTATGGTTCACGAATTTTGTTTTATGAAACAATAAATTGTGTTTACTTTCCCTGCTTATAAAAGAGGATGTGAGAATTCCTGGGTTGTTCCAAAAATGTAAAGCAGGATCAGCAGTAAAAGATGTTGAAGCAGCAGCGTTTCCCTGAGAAGCAGCCAACTTAGAAGTGGAATATGGATTAGTGTCATCAGGAGCAGCAGCAAGAGCTGCACAGGCAGTCTGATGGGGCACTTCCCTCGCACATCATTCTGCGGCTGTACAGCTGAGCCACTCAGAAAATCACAGCTGAAAAATTTTGTCCAGAACTATCAAGCAGATTTGCACCTTCTCTACACTCTGAATTTTACAGGTTACTGAATAAAGATGAATGAATATCTTATGTAGCAGGTGTAATTTTGATCTTTGGAAAAGAAAAAAGTAGCTCCACTACCATAAACAGTAATGGCATGAACTAGAGTTTGATGTGCCATACAGTATCTTTGCAGAAGTCTGTAATCTCTTGTTGGATGAGGAAAAGAAAAGCTCTTCTTAAACAATTCAGTCAATCTCTTCTTCAGATTCTTTTTTATTTGTGAAAACTGTAGCTGGGAAATCTCTAACATGTTCTGATATAACAAGGAAACACTCAATGAATTTTCTTCTTTAACATGTCATTTTGAGATTACCTAAACACCCTCATTAATTGCAAACTAACATGAAATATGCTAGAAATCAGTCTTCCACATTGATTCAGTCGTAGCATTAATTTCAGTCTCTATCTTTAACTGGCTATAGTAACAAACCTGCAGGGAGTTTGTGTATCTACCTCTCTTAGTTGAAACTGGCTGGCAAGTTCAAAAATTATGAAGGCGTTGATTACTGAATGATTGATAGTCTGACTGCAAACACCATTTTTCTTTGAAAATATAGAAGACCAACCAATATTTATACTTTAAAGTTTTTCAAGTGGCAAAAGATATTTAAATTTAAGCTGCACAAGTTCAATAATGTATTTTGTCAATTTTAAAACATTCTGACTTACCATAGGGCAAATTTACATCACCTTACTAGGTTCACTTAAAAAAAAAATATTCTAGAAGTCTGGGTTTACCTTCTAAGATGTCTCAAGGCGGGCACCTGAAATTGCAAGTACCAAAAGTGACAGCACACTTCTGCAAACATAAGCTTCTATTTCTAAAGCACAGAATGTTATTATTCTTACTGACTTCCAGACATGGAAAAGCCTTATTTATTCACTACACATACACAGAACCACCTATCTAGTTTCTTTGCTCTTGTCTGGACTGAGTTGGTTTCTCACAGTATCTTTATTTCTGTCTCTTGAGTTTGCTCCTATATATCTTTTTGTGTTCTTGTTAACATTCTAAAAAAGTTGAAGAATTCAAACTAATAAGTAAGTTTTCCAATATGACTATCTATAGTATTTACCACTATAACATTGGCTTCAAAAGACCTTCATGCTACCTAAGGAGTTGGTAATTCTTTGTTTTGCAAAGACTTCTGAACATTGAAGACTTTCTTGTATTCTCCTTCTGCTTAAGGTGAAACAGCTTTGACCATGAAGAAAGTAGCTCTGCCAGATTTTAAGGTAAAGATACAGTATGAAATACCTCCTTATTCATAGACTGTCCATTCCACGGTATAACATAATCACATGGCTTTTACTACCTAGCACGTCCTGGGAGTAGGTGAAAAGTAAGTAAGACAATTCCTAATTTTAATACTAAAGAACAACTCTGACCAGAGAGTTGCTTTACCCCAACGGGTTATTCCTTTGTGCCACCAGGAGACAAGTCAAACTTTTTATCCCCATCCTACAGATGGGAACACAGAGGGAGCAAGACCAAATGACCTATCAAATCTGTGGGTGGTATCAATATCACAAGCAGGAGCTCATAACTTCCAAATCAGTTCTTAGACTACTGGCCAGTAGCCTCAAATTGTGATCATGGGCCCTTGCAAACAGTCAAATTGACCGTACAGTCATAATAACTATGCATTTAAATTACCCAATTTGTTATTATAATTACAAGTTTAATCTGAATTCTCTGTGTGTAATAAAATTTAGAACTACCCCAAATATGTTTCTCATAGTAGATTGCAATTTTTAATATCCTAACACTCTGCAGATGTCAGAGAAGGGTTACTGCGATCCCTATGTCTTTTAATATGCCCTAAAGATAAGTGAATCAAGATGAAAAAATCCATGAACCATAGGCAACCTCATTATCCATACTCTCTGTGCTGTTCATTTCCTAAGGACTGTTCTATATGAGGGAAATTATCTATATTCTATGTATACTATAGCAGGACACATCTATTTTCCATCTGCTACATTTTCCCCCCTCTAAACTGTGCTCCCCCTGTTGGTATAATCAAAAGATGGCCACTTGTCCTCAAAGAGAAAAGTATAATAAACATCTAAATTTATACATTTCATCCTATATTTTTAGCAAAATACACAAAAAATCAGCATAATTGTTATATACTCTTAAAAATGAACTAGGCCTTAACAGTTAGCTACCTCATTTTGTTCTAAAATTCAACAAACTCTGAGAAAATCTCTTTTTATACGATCTTTTGGATATGTCATTTGCCATTTATATTTGATGGCCTTAAGGAAAAAAAAGTTACAAAAAGGTATTAATGCAAGTAGATAATAAAGCTGCATTCTATAAATCTATAGCAGCTTACAGTAATCATTAAAGCATGCAAAACTCTTTCATCTATTCAAAAATATGCAGTGCACAGAATGCCTGCTAAGGTGCATGACAAGTCAGAGTTAAATATATATTAATAAATGAATTAGCTTCATAAATAATAGCCATAATGACATTTTAGGAGACAATAAGTCTGAGGATTGTCAGAAAATGGTTGATGTATGAGCTTCACGTCTCAGTGATTCTTCAAAATGAATAGGCTTTGCGAGATAGTTCAGACCCACGACCAGCCTATTTCCTTGAATAATTTACTTGTTGTCAATTTGTACAGCCACATTACACATGCAAATTGTGCTGCCTGTGCAAACACCACTTGGAGATGATAAAAACAAATTTACGAAGGCTATAGAGGAAGGATTTATTTCACTTTCTCGCCCAGGTCAAGCAATACATGTATCTGACGATTGTGTGTACCCAATTTTGTTGTAATTATATCAGCAAATTATTCTTTATAATCTTATTATTTTTAGCAGTCTCCTTGTGCTTGGGATAATTAGCTTTCTTCACTCAGTGTAAAAACAATTCAACTTGCCAGCTAGGCAGGGCACAGCTCCATTATCTGTTTTGGGTTTAAATTTATTCCCTATATTCTTGGACACTTTGTGTAAATTAAAAATTTCATAGTCCCTAATACTGTACACGCTGTTCATTCAGTGATGAATTAAGGTCCCTAAACCTCTACGTTTGCTATTAGATATCTCACCCACTTTATATGTTAATCTGTGCTAATGAATTCCACAACCCCTAGCCACAGCGAGATGACTAAAATTATTACCACTTACAGAGATATGCCTTTTTCATTTAAAGTTCAATTCAAATTGCTCCCATAAACAGTCTGCCACACAAAGATACCTCCTTTAAAGAAGAGTTACTTACCTGTAAGTAGAGTTCTCTGAAGGTAGCATTATCTTTGGATACACATTCCTCAGCCACGTGACCTCTGGTTTGTGGCAGGGGGGAGTGGATCCATCCCTTGATAGTTAAGACTTTTTCCTCAAGGCACTTCATTACCTCTGCGGCTCCTGTGCCTCAAGGGTTATTTATACCACAGCCTGTCAACACAACTGCCCCTCGCCTTCTAAGGTAGGCCCTGGACCAGGCTGAAGAGCAGAGAGGCTCCTTAGAGAGGTGGCCGCTATGTTGACAGAACATCTACCCAGCAGCTTTGTACTGAACGAGTCCCACGAAAGTGTCGTCTTCTCTCTCAAGATAGCTACCTGTGAGCCTGTCATTCACGGCAAGAAGAGCAAAGCCAGTGAAACAAAAACACGCAGAAGGCGACAAAAAAACTGGCACAGCATTACATATGTAACACGACAACAGTCACCCAGATGTCAGCCTGCCCATGGTGCAGCTACTTGCACTTCACAGGCAGCCTGGATACACAACCAAAATTCTACCACTCTCAAAGGAAAATAATTTAAATATTACAGTTTCCTCAATAAAGGAGAACAGCAATACCCTCTGCTGAGCGATTGTGTTTCAAACCAGTAGAGGGCATTGGTATACGTAGAGACTAAATAGGTTCATTACAGTAGCTTGAAAAATCAGCTGTTACTTAAATAAATGAAACAATAGCACATTTCAAATACGGTACTGATTATTAAAACTAGCCCTTCAAAGTTAAATCAACACAAAATAAAACTAAAAAGATCGAGATTCTTATAAGACTTTCCAATTACATAGACCTTTTTATCGCAGTACAAATACTAAACTAATTTTATCTAATATCCTTGAAAAGTAGTTAAAATAGTGTCGTTTGTTTCACAAACTAAACCAAGGAGAGGTTAAGTGCCTTGCCCTAGCTCCATATCTGAGTGCCACATGAAGGAACTCCTAGCTGTAGGGCTCACTATTGCGCTTCTAAATAACGCCAGTTAATACACAAAGAAAAACTCTCTGAGAGGTTAAAAAAACTGCTTTCTGACTCTCCTTGTGTAAAAACAGTCAGATGATATTTCATTTAGTGATATGGCAGAAGGGTGTTTCTCTTCTATTGCCTGAGCAGAGGAAATGTATCCAAGATCCCAATCCAGTATATGGACTTTGTGCCCATTACAATAAAATTGGCATTGATGTACTTGGATCGCTGAAATTCGTCCCATACTAGGTGAAGACTCTCAGATAGGGGTGATGTCTACATTGCAGTGAATTATACAGCTGCAGGTCCCATAAAACATATCCTACACTGAAAGTAACAAATGTAGTTGTAGCAACACAGGGGTCAGGTCAGCAAGCACAACAGTCATCAGGTCCCAAGTAGCTGAATAAACGCTATGGCACTTAACGAGAAGTGAACTTCATACACTCGTTGCCCTGCCGTTGCTGGTATCCAAACAGGTTAGGTTAAGGTTGGTATGGGTACATCCACATCAGCTCAGTTATGCTTTTGTCTTCTGCAAAAACTTATTCTAAGAACCCAGATCACTGGCACCTTTAAGTACTTACACTTTTTTTGCAGATCTACCCCACAAGATTAATTAGTTTAATTGTTATTTGTTCCTTGGCTTGACATAATATCTAAAATCTGTCACAGACCTTCAGTGGCAATTTAAAATCAGTTGGCTAAAACTTCTCTACCTGTTTGTGCTCATTTCCCTCTTCCCTATCCACACCCGCAGTATTACCACTCTTAAAGCAAAATCTGATCTGCTTTTGAATCAGTTCCTAAACTGCCATACTATTCAATGGTCATAATCAGAATTAATCCACACAAAATACAGGACTGAAAGTTGTGGTGGTTTAATAATTTGACCAGATATCCCTAACTGAGGGGAAGGTAACATCTGTTATGAAGGCTGACCCTTTGACAGCTGGCCTGACAGTTTTAGCCTTTCAATGCAGCCCTTACCAGTGTCCGTCAATGCCCTGAACAGTCCAAATGGGATCTAAACCTGCAGAGTTTATGCTTGCAATAGACAAGGATGATGAAAACTCTTTCTACCTGTGAGGTACTAAAGCGGAAAATATGTTGCTCATTCCTCACAGGAAGCCTGTGGTAAGAATGATAACTGAGTGCAGATCTTCCAAGTTTCAATCTGGAATTTTGAACAAAAGGTCTTACTTCCTCCCTGAGTACTAACTGTGTGCTAATACTTCAGAGACGCCTTTTTTTAAAAAGTAGACAAAGCAACTTGCTTATGTGCTGCTGATGCTTAAAACCACAGACATTTCTTTCTGTATCTATGGACAGAATCTTCATCAAAATGCAAACCTCAGAGGAACAAGGACATAGTAAATGACAGTATGACAATCTTCTCAGCAACAGCTCAGGGCTTGATCCTACATTGTTCAGTTATGTAGTGCTGTCAAACAAGCAAATTTAGAAGCAGACCTGCTCTGATGCCGCATAACAAAGAGCCCTGTGGACTGACCATGGAGCTCTTCTTGGCTGGTAGCCGTACAAGGACTAAGAAGGGAGCACATAGCAAAGCTTCTCAACTGTACACAGGGGATTACACTCAAGCCCATTTTTCTTCAGAATACTATTCTTGGTTACATCCCTTTCCATTTTTTTGCTTAGGTCCTTGATAACATGGGAACGAGAACAGAAGGGGACTTGAGACTTAGATCAATCAACAGAAGACAATCTTTGGTATATAAACCAATTGTACGCACGTGCGGCCAACTTGTGTTGCAGTGTAACTGCTCTGTGCTCTCTGCTGCACACTCTCGGCCTAATCCAAACCTAAATGAAGCCAATGGAAATCTTTCCACTGACTTTAATGGGCTTTCGATCAGGGCTCAGGCAAGGGCCTGCCTGGATTAAAGTCTTACTTTGAATGAGGTAGAGAGAGCTCAAATTACAAAACATCATTACTACTTACAATATATACTATAGAATATTTACTAATATACTTTAATGTACAGTCTCAGATAATGTTATTTGGAGATTTCCATTAATTGTCTCTATGATGGTTCTTGTAATGTTTGTTTAGCAAGAATTAATTTGTTTCTTATATGGCACAGTACGTGGAAAAAACCCCTCTGTAATCCTTTTAATTGACTTTTAAATGCTCATTTGAATATAATTATTTTAAAGAATTCATAAAAAGTATTTTTTAAGTTAGCAACAAATTAAAAGTTTAGGAAAAAAACAGGTTATTTTATTGTCTTTACATCTCTCTTTAAAATCATATTAATTTTCCTTTCCAACACTATTTTATTGTATTAAAATATAACCATGCTAGAAAAATTTCTCATTATGTTAGCAAAAATGAATACAAGATAGATAGTATACTAACACAATGACTGCAATCTGCTAATACAATAAGGCCTTCCTATTATGTTTAAACAAGAATTCAGTTCTTGATCATTTCGACATATTTCCAAAACACTGTCTCAAAAGGATAAAATGTAGCATATTTCCATGCTTAAGAAAAAGTTTCTGATGTCCTCATTTACTGCTAAAAAACAAGAAACAGCTAATAATGCATAATTTATGTTGTAGTAGATTCCATTTCTGTACTAGGAAACTGTGTATATTTTGTGGAAATAAGCATGTACATAATTATTTATGGTTAGCTAAACACAGCTTCAAGTATTTGTCTGAGGACATAGTTCAAGCCTCCACCGTGTCCTGATGCCCAACAATCTAACCCCTAGCCAGTCTGAAGAAGAGAATTCCACTGTGAGAACCTGCCATGGGGACCAGGCATGTACACAGCCGTTAGCTTTTCTGGTATCTGATAAATTTTACCACTTCTGTTGAAGTTACTCATTAAGAGAGTGTTTCAAAAAGAACACAAGCAATGCTGAGTTTTGTAGATCATAATCAATACTTTTTACCCAGAAACTAGCTGCACACTCTCCTTCAGTGCTGCTATATGAAAACAAGCAAAAGTGTGGAAAAATGCGGTGTTCAGGCTTGACACAGTGCACACTGCCAAATGTGGTGGTGGTGGTATGAAGTGTCCATTTTAAACATGACCAGGGGTAAGAATAGCACCAGAAGCTCAGATTGGTTACCCAAATGAATACAGGATATCCTCTTCTCAAGCAAACTTGCTTAAGACTACCTCAGGACAGCATGAACTAGAAGTACCATAGTGCTATACACTAATACTCGGTTACTCTACAGTAACAATAGAAAGACCAACCCCCAGAGCTGCTGTTTTCAACTCCTGAGCAGACCATGTGCTTTGCTCTACAGAGATTCCCATAGCAGGGACCTCATATTCCTGTTGCCACAAGACAATACATCTGACAAAGTAAACTATAACAACTGGGACTCAAAGTAGTATCTGGTAAATACCCAACAGCAGAAGGTAAAGGTAGGGAACAGAGATATAGAGAAAATCGCCTGGAACCTGAAAATTCATAGAGATCCTGAAAGATTCAAATTAAACTTGATGTTACATCTAATTGCAGTAAGCCTTCCTTCTAAAGTTCAAGTAGTTTTTAATAATAGCATCAAAAATACCTAACCTGTAATTACCGTGTTGCACTAGTTTGGTGTTCCATGGGAATCTCAGAGGCATGACTCGTTTCATTCATAAGAGTCATTGTTTGGCAGGTCTCCAGGACAGGAATTCAAGTGAGAAAGGAAGTTAGATCAGTTGACCAAAAGGAAATAAATCAGATGATTTGAATATTTGCTCGACAGGGAACAGAAAACTGGCATGAGAAGAATTTGACACTGACTCAAGTTTTGGACACAACAGCAGCCCTCACAAATTTGATGTAGGGACATCAGTGTTGGTCACAAGGGTGTGCTGCCTTCTCCTTTCTTCCCCGGATAAAAAGACTCTACACATTGTTTCAACAAAAAAACAGTAAGTTGCAAATTCTGTTAAGTAGCCAACAATCTCTTTTGTAGCTTCAGCGATCACTGACTTTTTGAATACAAATGCTTCTGGATTTCTGAAAGCCAGAGAGGAGCTCTTTCCACCTTTTTTCTCATGGAAGAACCTGTGGGAAGTCAGAATTTGTTGTGGGAGAATGGGAGATTATCCTGAAATTTGGCTTTTTAAATTACAAATACAATGAATTTGTAATTATAAAACGAAATGCAGGTGAACACTTGAGTACTTCATTTGTGTGCGCTACCAGTGCCAATTTGTGCCACAAATTGGCTTGTGGATACTAAATAAGGAGCACAACATTTGGATACAAATTGCGTCATGAAATTAAACTTCCCCCCTGAAAATGTATCCCTACCAAACATATGCATTTACAGGTCATAAAGATGTCACACATCTTTCAATTTTTGGAGTGTTCTCAAATTAGCTCACATTAAGAAAATATCATGCAGCCTAATGGAATAACGTCTTGCTAGAACAAATGGCAATGAATATCCAATATCAATACATTTATCAATTACCACTTATCTGTATACCAAATACAATCAATTATTAAATGTAAATAAAATAAATCTCTTAAAAATTGATTTCTCAGATGAGAGGAAAATCTAGTTAGCAAGCTGAGTGTGAAATTTACATGTAGTTCATGAAAAAGTGATTACTTACGGAATTAATTGATTTTAGAAATGAATCTGAGGATGTAAAATTATGGCATAAAAAGGAAATTAATCTGAAGATCTGTTTTATGTCCATGACAAAGGTGTTTATTTTTTCCTCCCATGCACAGCCAATCCCAGAAGCTGTGATCCACCAAGAAATCCCTACTCACAGGTATATTCCCTATTATCCATCTTCATAACACTTAAACTCTTGCCACTTTCTTATTCCCCTCGTAGCTGAACTGTTTGTCCACCACTGGGTTGTGTCCTGATTTGGTGTCAGCAATTCCTTTCTTAGAAGTCTTGATACTGAGATTTAGTTTTCAACCTGTCAAATCATCACTCAAAAACACATCTCCTTACAGACACATTTCAGTGCTAGTGATGTCAGCCTTATCCTTTCATCTTTTTCTTGCAGTTTCTCTGTGCCTCCCTTCCTGTTGCTCCTTATATGCAAGATGTTCTTGCTGAATCATATTAAGGCTGCTCCTAAATACTTGTTTTGTCTGCCTCACCCATGAAAGCTGAAAGGACAAGGTGTAAGAGAATCTTCCAAATAAGCAAGTGCTTTACTGAACGCTCTGCATAGACTTCCTGTTCACCTTTGAAGCACCTAGCACAGTGCTATTTGGCTCAGAATTCCTGATGAGTTTCTAAGAGCTTTTCCATATTCTTGGAGCAGTTTAAGGGAAATGTAAGCTCTGATGCTGGAACACAATCCACAACGAACAACCTTGCAAGATCTGGGACTAGCGTTTTTGAGGTTTTCTCTTTACCACATTAATCCAAGACACTAGTGGGAAGTTTAGAAAGATTTTTCCATCTTTGAAGAGTAGGGTTGCTGACCCTAGTCATTCTGTCCCATGTGCTGGTTTTGTCTGGGATAGAGTTAATTTTCTTCACAGTAGCTAGTATGGGGCTATGTTTTGGATTTGTGCTGAAAACAGCATTGATAATACAGAGATGTTTTTGTTATTGCTGAGCAGTGCTTACACAGAGTCAAGGCCTTTTCTGCTTCTCTCACCCCACCCCACCAGCGAGTAGGCTGGGGGTGCACAAGGAGTTGGGAGGGGACACAGCCGGGACAGCTGACCCCAACTGACCAAGGGATATTCCAGACCATAGGATGTCATGCTCAGCATATAAAGCTGGGGAAGAAGTAGTAAAGGGGGGACGTTCGGAGTGATGGTGTTTGTCTTCCCAAGTAACCATTAGGCGTGATGGAGCCCTGCTTTCCTGGGATGGCTGAACCCCTGCCTGCCGATGGGAAGTAGTGAATGAATTCCTTGTTTTGCTTTGGTTGCGCACACGGCTTTTGCTTTACCTATTAAACTGTCTTTATCTCAGCCCATGAGTTTTCTCACTTTTACTCTTCTGATTCTCTCCCCCATCCCACCGGGGGGTTGAGCAAGCGGCTGTGCAGGGCTCAGTTGCCAGCCGGGGTTAAACCACGACATCCCAGCGTGAACACTTAGATATTGTATAAATTACAAGGTTTACTTTTGGAATAGACGCTATACTCCTTTATGGCAATTAGGACTGCTGTAAAACTTGTCACCTTTCTTCCAGAGCACTGCTGTTAATTCTGACAAAGCCACCTCACTTGCACACGTTGGGCCGTCAGACCCTTCTGGAGCCCTCCCGGGTGCGAGGAAGTTGCTCTGTTCCTGCAGAGCGGCCTCACTGCGAGGAGGGGGCCTGTGACCCCACAGCCCCCAGGGGAGAACCCTCTGCCCGGGAAGGCAGCACCTCTTCCCCCGGGGCTGGGGTTGGGGCCGCGGCCGCCGCAGGCCACCCCGGCTCGCAGCGCGGCCAGCCGCTCGCCCTACCTAGTTGTCATGGAGACCAGAGAGGCCGGGCCCAAGGCAGCAAAGCGCCCCTTGATTGGCTGCGGGGCAGAGTCCAATAAGCGGGCGGGGTGTTCCGGCGGTGCCAAGATGGCGGGCAGGTAAACACGGCCGGGGTGAACCCCAGCGCCGGGGTTGTGGCGAGGGGAGGCGGGGGCTGTTCGGCAGCGCCGTCGGGCTGGCGGAGGGACGGGAGGTGCCGCCTGCGTTCCCCCACCCCGGCTTGGAGCGGCGTTTCTCTTCGCGTCGCTTCGTCCGGAGCGGGCTGCCCTCGCTTCCCCGGCCTACCGCCTTCCCCAGCGGGCTCTTCTCTCCGTCCTCCCCCCCGGGGCCAGGCGGAGCTCGCCCGTACCCGGCCCTGCTCACCAGGCGGGAGGCGGCGAGGGGAGGCGGTTGCGGGGAAGGGTTGGACCGGCTCCCCCGCTGCCCTTGGAGAGAGACAGGAGGCGTGTGCTGTAATATCGCCCTTACACTGAAAGGAGCGATAAACGAACGCGAAGTGGCAAAACTTTAAAGAACAAGGAAGGGAAAAAAAAAGAGCTAATAGCTTCAACCTGTGTACTTAAATCCTCTACTGCTCTCTGAAATAGTAAGTATTAGAAGCTTTCTAATGTGCTTGTCTAAAACGTCTAATGATAGTTACTTTTCTCAAGAGAAACTAAAATATTTCTGATGATGTGTTTTGCTATTCCTGTTTCTCTTTTCTGCAGGCTAATTATGTTTTTATCTCGGAAAGGGTAAGCTCACATAATTCTAGTGTCTTTGCAGTGACTTGAATTGGCTTGGACTTGTTTAAACTGGAAGATGTGGAGTGGACTCTTACCTTCAGGACTGAATGAAAGTGATGTTGACTTAAGTTCTGATGATGGAGATGAATTGCATGGTTCCTTTTCAAAGGAAGATGCAAAAGAAGATATTGAAAGAGTTCAGCTTTCTGAATTCCACAAGAATGAACCTGAAAGTAATGACATCAGTGAACCTGTTGTGATATCAGTGGCAGATGGAGAAAACGAATCTCAAACGTGCCCTTCTGGAATTTCTTTAAATATGTGGAATGTGGGTATCGTTACAGGTCTCCAAATGTCCAGAGCATAAATGCAACATACTCAAAGTAGAATGACTAATTTTTAAATTAGAATAACTCAATGTTGAATATTCAATATACAAATCTGAAATGAAATAAAAATATGATCAAAGTGCGGTTATTGTAATATACCTTAGATTGTTTCAAGTAGGGTGAACAGGAATTTAGATAGGAAGTGAATGTGACTCCCCCCCCCCCCCCCCCAGTGCAGTGGTGATTGAAAGCATAGCAAGGAGATGTTTGAATAACTATACATGTGTCTAAAGACTTGTGTTTTCGATAGTGTATGGGCTCTGATCTTTTTCATAGCTGCTTTCTGCATTAGTAAAGATTTACAGCTAAGTATATCAGCCAGCGTACTGGTGATGCATATCTGCAAAGTAGAGGTGTGTACCTTTCTGCTTTCTGTAGAGGTTAGTTGCAGGCATTCAGACTCATAGTTGCTTATAACCTCTTGACTTTCCTGTTGCATGTAAAGACTGAAAAAAAAAATAAAGAAAGCAATCTGTGTTTTAGGCTTTTGAGTCAAAATAACAGTTGGCAAAAACTAGTTATAAGTAATATTTGGATTACAAACTACCAACTAGGCAATAACAATACATTGAATAGCTCAGGAGCGCACAACCAGCGTAAGTGTATTCAATGTCATGTCCCATGAGGAAAAACCTCGGGTTTGAATAGTTCTGGGATTTAGGAGGGGCAGAAAGTCAGAGAGGTGATGAAAGATTAGAGCTAATTCCAGTTTGACACCATCGGAGTTGGATGTTCTCAATGCATAAATTTTAATGTAATAGATATAACAAGGTACTGTGGATAAATAAGATATTGGGACAACATTTCTCAGCACATCATGTAATTTTTTAAAAAATGGGGAAAAAAATTTAAAAATACTTATTTGCCTTTTCTTAATCTTGTAGAAATTTGTGGAGCTTCAGAAGAAAAACCGTGAAATGAAGATCCAAGCAAATCAGGGAAACAAAAGGCGAAAAAGAAAGCGCCACAGAAAAGGTGTTTATATAATTACAGAATTTATTTTCTCAAAATGCGATTAGTATCAAATACATTGGAAGTGGAAGTTGCTGGTTGTTGGTGGTGGTGGGCTGTTGGTTTTGTTTGTTTTTTGTGGGTTTTCTTGGGTTTTTTAACCAAGAACTGAGTGCCTGAGTAGATGTATTCTAGCTATTATCTAGGATTTTATTTTTCTAGTTGTATACATCACTGGTAGGACTAGGTCATAAATTGCTACTTCAAGTAATACATTTGTCCTCTTTTTAAAAAGGAGGCAGAACTTACTCAGTTAATACTGATTTATAATGGCTAAGTGTATTTCAGGAATTTCATAAAACATACTTTTGTATTCTGGTTAAAACTTCTTCACAGATATTGTAGGAGGTTTTTCATATGAAAAGTGTTACAGCTGAGTGGTTTAAATCCACATGATCATTGGGTAAAAATGCTAGTCTGTCAGTCTTTCAGAGGAAATGTGACCAGTTAGAGTTCTGTTAACTTCATTGGATGCTGTAGGGTATCACTGTGTAATGTTGGATTTTATTTTCTTTTTTCTCCTAGAAAAACAGAAAAAGAACGATGAAGTGACTAAGAGGTATAATCAGGTCAATGTGATTGATTGAGGTCTGTTTCTAATATCAGGCAAAACTTGTAAAAAGCTTGACCACATGGATGGCCAAAGCCTAGCTTTGAACATCATGTAAAATACCTGCTGAAGTTGTTCAGTCTCTCTGTTGGGCAGGCTGAATTTGGTTCCAGTGATTGCTTGATGGAGTTTTTTTGCTTGATTTTAAAAATAACAGAAATGTATTATTTAATGTAACTTAAAATGGACTTAATGTTATTCCTAATGATGTTTTGCATGGTATTGCGTACAAGCTTGTTTTCAAGATTGTGGCATTAGGCTTACAGAGGGGAAGGAATATCTAATTTCACTTCCATTAAAAACTGAATGGGTGAAAAGAGCATGCCAGCCAAATGGAAGAATTTCTTTTAGCGTTGAAAAGAATATTACAAGTTGTGGAAAGGGAACTGGTTATATTAATGACTTTTTTGTTGTTTTCAGTAGTCAACAGTTGGCAAATGAAGACAAATGGAAAGAACTTACACAGTACTTTGGAATCAATGACAGATTTGAATCACCTGTGGATAGCAGGGCTCCACAAAAGGTGACTGTTGATACAGAAGCAGTGTCAGCTTTTACTTGGCAGTAGAACTCAGCCTTAACTGAGATAGGAATAAAACTGAGACTATTTGGAGATGAGTAAATGATCAAGTCACTCTGAGGAAGGACAATCTTGTGCACATTTTTAATGAATTTCCTTTTAGATATCACATGAATCATACTTGGACTGAAAGGTTGCTGTGCTTTCTTTTGAGACAGTATCCGGTCTGGTTTTGTTTTCTATTATCACAAGAGACAGGACTTTATAGGCATTGTTTGACTTTTTTTTTCTTTTGTTGTTTTAGTTGTGTTTTTAACTTTAAAATGTGTCAAATCCTTTAGTTGACACCAGTGGCTATAGGAATTAGAGGGCCAAACCTACCATACAGTTTTCCTGGATTTATAACACATTCTGTTCATAAATATTATTGTGCAAGTAGTCATATTTGAAATAACTGGTACAACATGATGGACAAGTTAAGAAACTCATTATATTGTGAGTTCCTCGTAGCACTGTTTGTTCTGTAGTTTTTCTAGTAAAGGCCTGTATAAGTTCTATGACATCAAATGTTCAGTTAGCCTCCCTTATCATAAATTTTGTATTTTTCATTCGCCTAAAGTAAGTTTCTGCATGCAAGTCATGAGACATTGTTTGCTTCTGTCTGAGTTCTTACTTTTGGTGGGTATTTAGTTGTCATTAAACTGCTCAGGATAGATCTGGAATGAGGCCCAAAGTGTTAAAATGCAGATGCTCTCCACGTAAGTTCAGAGATTTTATTACTAGTGGAACGTATGTCTCATTAACTTCAGAAAAGACATCTAACAGAATTGGCTACCACTGCAACTTCCAGTTGTGCACTTCTTTCTTTTTTTTTTTTTCCAGCTTCCACCTGAATAATTCAAGTGCAGTATTTGCAGATCACTGTTTCTCAAGAATTCTGTTTGCCTTTTTGCTTTTATCTTCTAAAAAAGTATATGTCAAATGTGTTTTCTTTAGCATCACTAATATTTAAAACCAGTGAGGCTGTAAATTGTCTTTTTGTATGAGAGTGATTTTTTTTTTTGTGAAATTCTGAAGTCAGTGCCTACTGCTATGCTACCCTTCTGTATTCCTTCAGAAGTTTCCAACTGTAATTTCCAGTAAATATTTACTTTTTATTGTTACATTATTTGTAAATGTTATCACTAAACAAGTTATGTTATGTTGATCATAAAGGTTATTTTCTTATTTTCAGAGGTTAAATTCTGAAGCTTTTTCATTGTTTTCCATAGGACTGCTAGAATTTTTAATTTATTAGCACAGTGGAGTGGCACCATGCCAGAACTCAGTTTTTGGATAAAGATAAGATCTTAGAACTGTAACGATGCAGTGGTAATTGCCATTCTTCATGTTACCTGACACATATATTTCACATTTTGTTTAGAAGGCTCCAGGGATGGAAGAGATAAGCCAGATCTTCAGATGAAATTTTATTGTGACAGGCATAAACTAGTCCGTGTAATTTTTTTAACCTACAGTATTATCCTGCACATAAGGTGGAACTAATGCAATGATTTGTGCTCAGGCAGCCTTTCAGTGAATTCTTAATTATACTGTCCATTACAATACATAGACAAAGTGATTTGTGTTACATAGAAATTACAGGTTTATGCAGTGTCTTAAAATAAAGAATTTTATGAAAGAAATATTTTTAGAAAGGAGATGCTCCCTTTAAATGTGTTATTTCTTTATTTCTCCTAAAAATATTTGCTTTTCTTTTTCTAGTCTGGCCTTGAACTTAGCATAGACAAGTCTGTGGCTGAAGGTGACATTGATAAGGCTGAGGAGCTGAGTGATAGATTAGCCATTCGTGAGGTAAGTGGGCTATTAACAAAAGCTCTGAGGAAGCATTTAGTTTTGTACATCTGTACAAAAAGTGTCATAACTAAAATAGCATTGAAGATTGTTTGGGGCATCTTTCCTGTTTCCTAAGCAGAATTCTGTCAGTGTTTGAAGGATTTTGCTGCTGATCTAGTAGTGCTTGGACAGCTGTAGCTATGTATAAGAACTGAAAATACAACCATGAACGATCCCAAGTAACCTTGCTTTAAAGCCTTCATGCCAACTCCACGAGTCAGAGGAGTCAGTAACTAGTCATCTCTATTGAGCTTTTGATTTTTCTGCATGTTGCAAGCCAAGAAAACAGGAGTAGGATGTTCCCTTCCTGCGAGTTCCCTGTGCCTCAGATTTTTCTTTGCATTCTCTCCCCAATAAGCTTAGGGGCCCTCAAGAAAGGTAGAAATTTAGCAAGTTTAGAGCAAGACATGCCCACGTAAGGACAGATATACTGAAACTTGTGCGTCAGTGCTTTTTTTGCTGCGTATTGATGTGATCAGGAGTTGATGGCTGGAAGAATTCTGAAGAAGAATGGGAGTAGATGGATGTCAAACATATTGCTGTAGCCTTAGAATGATGTTTATAGAACAAGTGGATATATCTTTTTCTCCTTGTCATCATTTTTAGTATATAAATTCATATCTCAAAAAAAAAAAAATCCAGGCGAGAGAAACTCAATTTTTTCAAGACGTTGTCTTGTTGGTGTATCTGAGTAATTTTATGAAGGCTATGCTGCTCTTTGCTACAAAAAGTGGACCCTTTAAATTTGTATGTAGTGCTGAGTAAATACTTAAACTGGTGCGGAATCTACCAGATACCTCTGGTAATTGCAATTTCATATACGGAATAGTTAAAATGGTGCATGTATGGTAGGTGGTAGCAGCTGAAGTATGTAATTGAAATCAATGAAGGCTGTTGTGCCCACTGCTATTTGTGTGCAGGGGAGAAAATGCAAAGGAAGAAAATTAGGATAAAAAGCTAGTTGGAATAGTTTTGAAGCCAGGTAAAAACAAATAACTAAATAAGTACTATTTGAGGTGAGTGGAGAAGCTATAATTTTTAAGTCATCTGATTTATATAATTTAAACTATAAATATTCTAGATTTATATTAGAAATTAATGATATAATTTTTGCTTTCATTCTTCTATCTTGTATACTCTTCTGTCTTCACAGTTAATGGGAATTTTCTGTCCACTATATATACTAGCAAAATTCAAAGGTATTAGAAAAGCATTAAGAAAGACAAATTCCAAATACTTCTCATTCTCATACAAATATTGAAAATCTTTCGTTAGTACAGGGTTTCAAGCTAAGCTTTAATGTAAAACTGCAGATTTAAATCTGGTTAATGCACTGTAATACAATATTGTGATGGCTTTAAAAACAGATGGCTTTTGAAATGGGAAATACAGTTTTTAAGGTTCTGTAAATAAGGCTAGGTAAAACTAACTGTTCCTCAGTGCGTGTTCTTATACAATCATTAAACTCCTACATTTAGTCACTCAGGGCAGTTTCTAATGACTAGGCTCTTATCTGCCTTTTCACCAGTGATCACAAAACTTCAATCCACAAAGATAACAGCTATTGACAGTGATAGGAATGTGTCCTAGTGTTCCCTTTAAGTCTGACCAGCTTCTCACTGTGATACTGTTATATTACCTTTCATGTGTACAACATGAAAAACGCTTGCTGTTCTCCTTCACAAATGTCATTATCCCATCTACTCTAAAGTGGTTAGAGTATCATAATCAATAAAACATACTGAGGTTCCAGTGCAAATTGTTTGACTATAAAAACAAATTAATGTAAGAAGTTTTAAGGTTTTGTAATATTTATGATAAACTGTTATCTGATTTCAGTAGCCATGGGATTGTACATCATCTAGCATATCCCAGGTGCTATGGCAATGTATTATTATTTGTGGAACATTAGCTCCAAATTGTTGACTTTCAAATATTAGCATGTTGTAATTCTGAAAACAAAATGCTTGAAACATTATTAGTATTCACAGCCTTGACTTGGTTTTGGTTAAGTGGGTTTATCTGAATAAATAGTATGTTGAAAGAAGGAAAACTCAAATGACTCTGGCTTGATCTCATGAGGAGTTCTGTCGAGGCAGAATCCATGTGAATTCACTGGGGTTCTCTACTGTTGTAAAGATGTGCTACGTAACCCACTGCAAGATTCATTTTTCTTTGTGACTTTAAGAAGCTGTATTTTTTTTTTTAAATGGATCTTTTACAATACTTCTTATTCTAAGGAAATCATTTTAACAGTGACTAATTCTGATTCAGTGAAGAACTTCAGAAAAGGATTTGATTATGGAAGAGGTTGATTCAAAATCATTGTTTTGTATACAAGTACAATTAACAAAATATTGCTTTCATATTGTATAGTATTGATTCAATTGCTACTTTCCTTCTCTTTGCAATTTGAAGAAATGTCCCTTTTAAAACTCATTTTACATACTACTACTTAGAAGTGAGTTAATTTTTAAAGTATGTGGCTATTTGTATCCCTCTAACTTCCAAATGCAACACAACACTGTGAGGAAGTCAGGCATGGAACTATACTATGACTGTATTGAAGTACACCACTTCTGAGGTCTAGAGAAATAAGTGGATGAATTACTGTTCTTTTATCTCAACTTCATCTTTTTATGTAGAGTTTTCATTTTTCTTGAGCAATGTTGCAGGGTTGGGGGCAGGCAGTGTGTGAGAAACAGCTGCCTTCTGTTTGGGGTACAGCCCCCCTTGCAGCTGTGTGAAAAATGTTCAGTGGGTAGGTGTTCTTTTTGAAATCAGGTGTATGGGGTTTTAATCGGCACCATTTTCTTTTGCAAGAAGCAGTGACTGGAACCTGCTGATAAAGGTTTTGCTTTGAGGCACAGATCCCAGAGTTCTTAAAACCGTTTCCTGCCTTAATAAGTGAAACTAATTTTTGATGTATAACATTTATAAGCCTGTGAAACTGATAGGGCAGCTTCAGTATTTAGAAAAATGAAGCCAAAAATAAACAGATGATGAGAATAGGCAGTAAAAACATGTCCTAAAAAGCAAAGGAATGCCAAAATGGTGCTGTCAATATGCTATCATTATGACACAGTGAGAAAAGGTTTTTAAAAATCATATTCCTTTAAAATCAGTGATGACTTAAGCAATATGCATAATCTAGCAGCTGTGAGTGGATCACTGAAATTTACATCCTAAAAGCCTAAGTGATACTGCTTCAAGGTTTTGGGTCTTTTGGTTTCCATGTGGTACTTGTTGCAGGTTCTTTAAGGAAAATGTTCTGCTGTAAATGAGGCTTTGGGCAATATATTATTTGTTGCTTTCTTCTGCTTTGACGAATATGCACACGAATATGTGAATATGCTGATTTTTAAAACAAAACTTCTTAATCTAGTAGCATTCGAGGTTTTAGACTGAGAGAAGTTAAAACTTGGATACCTTATGCATGAGGCTCTGTCTTTACTAGTGACTGCATGTGTGGATTCATATGTAGCTCTTGAGACTAGCTAAAAATTTGTTACTCCTTTTTTATTGGCAGTTGCATTTCTATTAAAGAATTGTACTTATGTGATGATGATGATAGTCAGTCTAATCTCTTGGCAAACCTCACTACAGAGTATTACCCCTTGTCTCCTGCTGTCATCCTAGTTTGTGGACTAGAAAAGTGATTGTGGTTGGTTTGGGAGTTATCAGGGTAGCAGATCTCTAACTGTAGCATCCTTGGCCATGCCCACAGCATGTTCTATTGTGGGGTATTCTGCTTCACTAAGAGTTCTAGTGATCCTGAAATTCTTGATTACATTATTTTATATATGAGTGAAATTCTTCCTGAAAGAATATGGGCACATCTGTATTATGATGTACAGAATAATTTAGGCCATCAGTAACTCTGCTGCTTTAGCTAGACTGCTTCTAGAACCCAGTCTAGCTTGAGCACCTCAGTGCTGTGATGCAGTTACAGTATATAAGATCAGTACTCCTTTGATAAATTTGTGTTGAGCATCAACATAATGCAGGTGGGTCATACTGCTTAATCTTAATTCACTGTGGATTTTTAAACACACTGTTACACTGAATTATTTCTTTAATACCTACAACATAGTACTATTAGTATTAAATAACTAGCAATTAATTGCAGTGTGCATGGTATAATATGCACAGTTAAGGTTTATTATTGTAATCCAGTTGCTGTCTTTGTTACAACATTCCAGGGCTTTCAGCATTGGCAGAGTCCCTTCGTGTTTTAAAGTTCTGCTTTTCAAATGTAGAATGGCATACCTAAAGCTGTTGTTCGAACACTGCATTTAATGACTTGTTTAACTTGAGAGATGCCAATAGAAGTGTTAATGTAGGAGTTACCCAAAAAATTCTGAACCTTTTAGAATGAAGGTTGTTGAGAGAATGAAGTTTATGTGGACACTTAGCTGGGCTGAGATAAAATGGTTTTCTTGGTGATGCTCTAGGGTAAGGTAGTTGAGATTTAATGGTAGCAGGTGCTTGGATATGTAGCTGGGAACAGACATTTGGAATTATGTCAACTTTTCTAACGCTTCTGAAAAACTTTTTTGGAATAATATCTTGAAATGTACTTTAATTGTTCCTACTGTGTTTGTGGGAATCTGCCTAGATATTTTTTTGAAGAATAAATGTTGATAAATTAGAGCACTGTGACTGTGCATAGTTGGAGGTGTTTATCCTTTTGAGTAAGGATGGTATGTGGAGGTATCTGGTAATTTCACTTTGCTGTAAATCAATTTCAATTTTGAGTGATACTTGCAAAAGTTCTTTTCCTAAATAAACTAGATAATTTTAAAAGATTCCCCCCTCCCCCAATATATAAACCTGAAAATATTTTCCAAGCTTTTTTCCCCTAGAGAAATAATTTTTCATAGTGCTTTTGTACTCAAATCATTGTGCGGTGTCTCAAGAAGCAGAATGCAGATTTCTTATGGCTCTAATATTCTGAGAACTAATCTAGCTAAACCTCAAACTTTGCATTTGCATGTGGTTTTTGTGTTAACTGCCTAGCAGGCAGGTGCCACATTGTCTAAGTGCATTAGCCTGAGGACAGTAACTTGAACACGATAAAATAATCTTGACCATATTAGACTTACCTGTCAAAAGGAACTTTTAAAATATGTTGTAATTTAGTGTGCTAAATTACTGGAGTAGTCAGTCTCTAAATAGCGCAGGCTTTTTGACAGCACTGTTCCTAAGTGCTTAGCTTAGTGGCTTCTGCCATTTTGGTGAAAGATGTTAAAAAAGCTGCAATTTATAGGGAAACTATGGTATTGTAATCAAACTTAAATGAAATATCTACATGGTAATTGACAAAATTAATTGGCTATTCACTGGGATTTCATTCTCATGTTACAGCAAGACTAGTCCTGCTGTTGTCTTCAAAATTTGTTGCATCAGTTTTGGCCATTTCCTCATGATCAAATTAGTATCTGTTGTCTGTAAGTAACTTCTAGTCATGTAATTTAGAACGGGAAGTACGTGAGCAAGGTTGTGTGTCATAACCATTGAGAACCATTCTGGAAGCTGTTTTCCATTTGAAAATCTGGGTAGGATATGATTGATCATGAGGTCACACACATTACTGTTTCAGATGGACAGGTTATAGTGCTTGATGCTCTTCTATTGGTAAAATAACATTTCTAACTTCTGTGCAATGTTCACAATTTATCATAGTGCTTTTAGGTACCTGAAGAGATGGATGCACTTTTTATATGGAATGTAACCAAGTACCAATTAACTTGGAAGTCTTGACTGTTGAAGAACCCGGGGAAAGAAAAAAAGAGTTTCTTTTTTATCTCTGAAGGATTTTCTTTCTAACACTTAGCAGAGGTGCTTCCAAATATCTCTCTTCATTGAGGTGGTTTTCTTGTAACCTTTGGAACATGGCAGGGTTATCACCTAGAATCACATTCTTATGCTCCCTTAATTATGTATATCTTTTCCTTAACAAACCTTAAAAAAAGATTTCAGATGTTACAAGTCTAATTAAAGAGACAGACAAAGCACAGTTTATACTGTAGATTTTTTCTGCAGTTCAATTAATCAGCATGTTTTCTCTTTTAATTAAAACCATTTTAGTAAATTAAAGCCCACAGCAAAACACATATATAATTTGTTTGTAATTAGCTCTTAATTGGTGGTAGTTGAAGCTTAGCACCCTTGGTTTCTTTCTTCATGATTGCCATTTTATTAGCAGCCAGTCATTAATTAATCTTTTTTTCTAATTAGCTTATAAAACTGTTGATGGCACATTATTGTAAATGTGATTTTAAGTTCAAAGCTTGTTAATAAGCTTTCTTACTTAGAAGAACAGAGATAAAGAAATTGCTGAAAACAGTACTACAGTTCTTTTTTTAAAACTGCCTTTCTTATAAGGGGGCTGTGTAAAGCATCTAACAGCTTATAGTTAATTTTTTAATGCTGTGTTTTCTGATGAATGGAAGAAGTTACTTGCATTTAAATGTTTAAATCTAGCAAAGAGCTTAATATTAGAACAGTTTCCTGCCCTTGCTCCATTATTGTGTCATCCAAATATAATTTGATGTTGTAATACACAGCATAAAAATACAACAAAGGTATTACAAAGTATTTTACAGTGGAAGTTGAGCACATCATTGAAAGGGGACAATTTTCGCTGCAAAATCCACTCGGTATTCTTGTTTGCTTTATATATTTTATATACGTCAGCAATGGATAACATTCCATAACATAAAAGGAGAAAATCATTGCTAAAGGCAAGCCTGAAATAACTAGATTCATATTTGATGAGAAACTGTAACACTGTATTAAAGGCTGTTTGGCTTCTCTGGTATGATCATAGGGTATTTCAGGACCTGTTTGAATATAGATGTTTTGTTAGAGCTTCTGTAGGTTTAGCATTTTGTATATCATACCTAATATTTCTGGAGCAGTTCTTGAATCGGTTGTCTCATTACTTATGTCATTCAGCGTTTACATCGCACAGTCCTATCTTAATGAAAACTCTTTACTTTATGATATTTAATGTTAAATGTCTTTATTTTCAAGGAAGTTTTCTGGAAGTTACAGTAGATTCTGTTGGAACTTAATAAAAATGTTTACTCTTCTGCCAGAACTTTACATACTATTTCAACTTCAGCCATTTCTTTGCTTGTTTTAAAAGTGTTTCATGATGCTGTGCAAGAAACACTAGAAAGGGATAGCTGACAAGGAAAAAATTAAAAATTGGATAAAAAGTAAATGAATAATGTCATATTACTAAAAAGATGAGAGGCTAATTTGTGCCGACTTTTTGCTAATTTTGTTCAAGCCTCAAAATGAGGAGCTGTCACCCGTTCTGTGTAGCACTGATGACAGTGCCAATGATCCATGAAATAAGCTGCCGCTGGCTTTGTTCTGATAAGAATGAACAAATCTGCACAATGTACGGCTCCCAGAATCTCATTTTCATACTTGCATGCAGGCTAAAAGAAATAAGCTGTTTGCAGGCTTGATTAATCAGACATTTGAGGGTTTTTTGTCTCTTTGATCTCTTTCGTCTCCTAGGTAACTTGCTTGACATTAATGTTGAGCTTGAGTAAAGACAATCAGGAATTGTAGACCAAACTGATATAAAAATTAAAGACCTTAACACTTTAAGTACTCCAGTAATGGTTCCGCTTTACTTCAGAAAACATCTGTTTTCATTTAATTAAAGAACAAAAGAATGGCACAAATATTTTTCATAGAGACCTGTTATTCCATAAAAAGTTAAACTATGATAATTGGTATTTTTAAATAAATGCCTTGAAACTGTTCAAAAAGAAGTAAAGCTTCAGAAATTTGTTACAAGGTAATCATTTCAGATGAGTAGAAAATTTATGAAAAATAACGGATAAGGAATTTTCATTTATGCTACATTGAACATCTAGAGTAAGATATTTGACATGATTATTGGTCAGCTTCAAAATGGAAAGGTCTTTGCCCTGTAGAAACTAAGTTGTTTTTTAAGTTTGTCTTAAAAATATATATATTGTGTTGCAAGGATGAACCATTATATCAGCTTTACTACCCTATATGATTTACACACTTTAAACCTGTAAAATTGAAAGGAATTTAAAAAAAAAATGTCGCAGTGCGTTTGCTTGAGGTTATGCAGACGCTTTTACAAATCTTCCAAGTGGCTGTAAAGATGAATGCCTCAAGGGTCTAGCCAGGGCCCTGCTTTTCCAACCAGCTAAAGCCCTTATCTTAAATCCAAGCAAAGTACCATTAATCTTTTTGAAAGACCTTTTATGGCTTTTAATATATCCCAAATTAGAACATTTTACACCCTTGGTTCCTGAAATATGGTGATAAAAAGCCTTTAGAGCTTAATTTTCCTTACTGCGTGCTCTGACCAATTTGCAGTTCTTTGTGATAATGTTTAGACACCTTAATTAAAATGCAGCAAAATATTGGATGTTCTATATGGAAAATGCTGATACTTTGACTACACAAGAAATTGTTGTATATATTTTTATTCATGCTTTCTTACTTCTTTTAAGATTGTATTTTATTGAGTTATCTGATGACCTGAAATATTTTTTTTAATGTAAAACCCATTGACTAAGCTTTTATGGATTTCTTGGGGGGCGGGGGGGGGGAGTGAAGATGTATGTCTGGGTGTGGGTAGGAGCAGAAGACATTTAATCTGACTAAAATGTTTGTGTATTTATATGTGACACATTTGTTTTCATGTCTCGAAAATTTGACTCTAGCCTAGAAATGATAACATTAATGCTGCAGAATGTTTCTCCTTTTACTTCCACATACGCTACAGAGGATATTATCATCCCGTTTTTTCCATACTTTTTGAAGATGGAAGAAGTAATTCTGTCTTCCAAGAAATACAGATCAAAAGATTTTTCCACAGCACTTGTGTAGACCTCACTTGTGTATATTTGTATGTGTATAAGTGTTCAATAGGCCACTAGAATATTTTTTAAGGAGATGGTGTTATTCATCACATAGAGTTAATTTTCAAGTATGTTAAGAGGTAAAATACAGTTCAGAAGTAAAGGCGTGGTTCTGCTGATTGACTGACTTCAGCCATCAGATTATTTTTTAAGCTAATAATTAGTCCTGTTTCAGTTAACAAGTAAACATTTTTTGAATATTTTAGGTGAGGTTTTTTAAGCATTTTTATGCAAGTATATTAAAATTTAAGGGCTTCTATTAACATTAAGTGACAACGCAAATAAGAGAATGTTATGTTCTAGTCTTTGACTTGAGATTTGGCAGTTCAGATGTTGGCATTGAACTACTGATTATGTAAAATGTTAATGCTCAGGGAAAAATTATGTAGCTAATAATATAAAAGTTTTGAAATGTCTGGTCACATGAATTATTTTGTGCATCAAGATGATTCCATAGGTACGTATTTATGACATTATAACATGTGCAAATAGTAGATGAAAAACTTGTTTAGCATTATTTATTTTGCACATTTTCCTTTTAAAATATTATGCTCTACCTCTTAACTGTTTGTGTTGCCAGTGTTTAAAGCCTCAAACAAAGCACAAACTGGTGTTGTGCTTACTGCCTACATGCATGTAGAGTCTCAAAGACTTCTGCAGAAAGGCTACTTCCTTGATTCTTGAACCATGAAAGGACCATAAGGTAGCTTGTAGCGATGCTGTTTTGTTTTGCTTTGTTAATAAAATGATCAGGGTATCAACCTACCTACTGGGTAGGTGTTTGATGGAGAGTTGTAGAAGATGTGTCAGTGCATCTACACCTGAAGATGTGTTCTTGAGTTCTCTCTCATCTTATCTGGATAAAACATCTCTCAGTAAATAAGAATTGCCTGTATAGATGCCGCAGATTATAGAAGTGTATTACCATTAATAATGGAACTTTAACCAAAGTGTCAGGGAGTGTTCTTTCACTTGAGTCTCCCATGCCTCTCTTGTTTGATGCTCCCATGACGTCTTGGGGAAATTTAGAATATCCAGTCAGAAACATGTTAGCTAACTTCAGTAGGTTTTTGCGGTGGATAGGAAGAAAAACCTGTTTGTCCACGTCACAGTTTCTAGCAGTTTTGGCTAAATGAATTACTTGTTTGTCTTGGAGAAAAGTGGTAACTTTTGAGACCAAATTCTTCCATAATTCATAATTTAGTTGCAGATAATGTCAAGTCATGACAGCAATCTCAAAATGTAAATACAATGAACAAGTTATGAATGCTGATTAAGGAAAATAATGTGGTCATAGTTCACTGTACCTTCTTCTATCTTTTTTGCTTTATTCTTCCCCCCCCCTTGACATTCACTGAAGTGAACTTAATTCTCACAGTGTGAGGAAGTTTATGAAAGTAAAGTAGTATTCACCTACAGCCTATTACGACCTTATTTGAAAACCATGCATGTTATCATACTAATAATCTAAAAGCTAGTAATGTGAAGACTAAATGCCAGATGGACTCTTAAGGACACTGCTTCATTTACTTTCTGGACAGACTGATTAAAACATGACTACGGGTACTACTGGAAAATGTGTGGTAGTGGCAGTTCTTTCTGTATAAAACTGTCTTTTTGGGTGGTTTTTGTATTGGTAAGACCTGATACTATTGTGTTAGCATCACTGAGGTCATAGACTGGTCTTAATGGAGACTGCATGTGTGTGTGTATTTGTTTTTTAAATAAATACATAGACATATATACAAACAAAAGGATCTAGTGGGCTATTGCCCTTTGCTTTTATTCTTGAAAAGGAAGGATTTGGTGAAAAGGATTGCTTGCCCCACGATCCCACTCTTCTGTATTTCTCTCAAGAGACATTCTTGCTCGTCCGATCTAATAGTACAGCATCGGCCTAATATTTGACAGATATTGTAATATCTATTGGCTTTTGAGAAACAATATCAGACCAAGTAATTTGTGAGGCTTAAATTTCATATAAGCCATTTGCATGTATTCAATTTTCCTTTGTTCTTTTTTATGTCTTAGCTTGGTGTGAAAATTGCCAAAGCTGCTGCTTGCCGCAACTTTGTAAAAGCCAAGCAAGAAGCAGAGGCTGCCCAAGAAGCTCGAAAGAAAAAGAAGCTTGCTTGGGGGTAAGTCATTTGACTATGGAATTAAACATTTGTGGTTTCATTGGCAGTAAGTGTATACAATACAATCTCTGTTAAATGTTTTCTTAGTTGAAATAGGCTTGTGCTAATCTTATTTGTTTAGTTTGACCTTGTTGGGTTTTGGGGTTTTTTTTGGTGGGGTTTTTTAGCAGTGTATCAGACTTAAGCACAGAGTCTTTACCAGAATTGATGTATTGGTTATCTGGCTACATCTGCCTTCATGTCTTTATTACAGTATTAAAAGTAAGTTTTTATTTTTGTTGTTAAGAACAGTATGGTTGAATACCTGAAACACATGTGCTCATGATTCCTAATGTGGTTTTTGTGCTCTATTTCAGATTTGAAGCCAAGAAAAGATGGGAAACAAAAAGCAACATGGGATACATGTAATCCATCCTGTTTTCCTCAGGAGTCAAATACCTGTTTTTACTTGAAGAATCTTTGTGGACGACTTCTTAAATCTAAAAAAACCCCAAAACAAAACCCAACACATCAAATTCCTTGTGTTCTCTTAATGCTGTTAGACTGCAGTATCTTGTTTTGGCGCTCTCTTATAATGTAGCAAAAAACCTATGTAAACATCAATACTATGTTAAATATAGTATTTTTCTCCAAAATATGAAAGTCTAAGATAATGCATTGCAGAATGCATTTGGAGTCTGGTAGAGAACTCTCTAAAGTTGGAATAAAATACTTGGTCCAAATGCGTTCTTTGCTGCACTGCAGTTATAATGCGTGGGTATAAGAAGAGGGGTAAGTTTTCCTGCTGAGGTTGTAGAGACTTAATGCAGTAAGTACTACTTTTCTGATGGCTTGAAAGTTTGGGGGGGCACTAAGTAAAGAGAAGCAAAATCACTCTACCTGTTTAAAACCATTATTATTTATGCATTTATGGGCTTAGTAAATAGAAACAGAAAAAAATTGGCTGAAAAAGTCCATCCTCCCTCTCCTGGGAGGATCTGGTACTGTTCGTCATGTCCTGGTGCCATGTTCTTCAGAATACTTCAAATTCCCATTTTCCTTTCCTTCCCAAGAACTCAAGTTTTAAAAGTCCCTGTTTCTTTGAGCAGATAAAGTATAGAAATATGTATCTTGAAAAATATCTGAAATATGTTATGTTGTGCAGTTAGCTGCACCCAAGAAACAAATGCAGATTTTACTCAAGTCAAATGTTTTACAGATCAATTAGGATTGGAATGTTTATGTTATAAGATTATAACAAGAACTGATGATAATGTTTCTTCAAAATTGTTCTCAGTGAAAAGTAAGGACACATTCAGAACTAATAACTTTTCTCCCTGAAGCTCTTGCATATATGTTTAGTTACCACAATGCCTGAATTGAATTGGTAATGTAAATGTCAGTTATTGTTAACCAAGATTAATATGTTTCAGGCCAAAGGTATGGTATTAGCGTAATGGTGATTTACTGTGTAAGTACTTGAGGCTAAAACAACTTGCCAACAAATAGCAATTTGAAGTTTTACGGCACCAATTGGAAGAGTTTAGGTTTGCAGTCCAACATGGAATAGTGCATTTTTGTTCATTAGCCCTCAGGATGTTTGATTCTTTTTCTTTTTTAGCAGAACATCATATTTCTTTCACAAAGATGAGAGTTTGCAATATGTAAATCTGCAGTTAGCTGTAATTAGTTACGATGACAGAGTTGAATACAATTGCCAGGATTGTAAATCAGAGGCTAAACAGGTTTCTACAGTATAACATCATAAATCTCACACTATGGTTTACAAACTACGTTAGCTTTAGAAACTTTGGTGTGGAAGGAAGCAAGTGATATCTCTTAGTAAAGTGATTATAAAGGCAAATTGCCTGTTTACTTGCATAAACAAGCAGATTACACCATGAACCTTTATCAAGATTTTCCTCGGTTCCAAATGTTCCTGTCCAAAATTTACAGGCATTCTGTCCATAATTTCTGTTAATTTTTTTAAGCAGCTGGCAGATGAGTGTTAGATACGGTTGACCTTTCTGCTTGTTATATACTGAAAAGCAGAATGATGCTCATAATTTTGTGCTGAAAACATCAGCAGTATTCCATTAAACATTTAAAAGTAGTGTATATTAAACAGATGCTATATGTTGTCTTGTAATAGTTGCTTTTAATAGTATTTATTAGTCAAATAAAGATCTTGATCTAATTGTAAGGATCAGTGCTGTTTGATATGAAAATGTGCTTTAAAAGAAATCCAAACCCTCAAAAGACAGCTGTTCTCTGAGAACTTCCCACATTGTATTTGTCACAGCAGTACATACCCAGCCACCTGTAATATTTTTCACTTAAAAAAACCGATTAGTATTATGTTAGGCCATTAATAATGTAACTATTTAGGAAGTATGCCGAATATTTGCATTGGGTTACTTGTGTGATGAATTTAAAATGTGCTCTGTGCTGTGAATTTTGGCCAAACAACTAAAACTGCGTTCTGAGATTTAACTTTTCCTGTTTTTTAACAGTGTTAACTGAAACAAGCATTTGGATTGTTTTAACTGAGACCTCTTTAATCGGCTTAAATATATAATCTCTTACACTGAACTAAATTTGAGATGTAATAATAATTCTTTTAGCAAATGAAAAGTTTGCACTGTCTCCTCATCTGACTGAAATTACGTATGTAGAGGAATGTACTTAAATTATTAATTTCAGTACAAATCTGTTGTGAAGCCAAATATTTATTAGGAGCTCATTTGATGATATCTTGAGTTGGGCAACAGTTAAAATGCAGCCTTGCCTAAGCTCCTTCCTACCCCTCAGAAGCCTTGAAAAACATAAATGCATGCACTAGTTTTGCCCCAATTTTTTCTTCACCACAATTTTCTGTTTCTTCCAGCTATAGTCATGGTACTGTCTGGGATATCCTGAGTAGTCTTAAGTCATTTGAGGAAAAATCTCGTAGCTTCCCAAGTGCAGTTCTCTGGAGTAAACAGAAAAACTAACTTTGAAAAGGGGAATGTCCTCTCACAATTATCCATCGTTCTTCGAACAAGGGTTGTGTCTTGAGCTACCTGGCCTGATCAGAGCTAGCTCTCTTATGAGCCAAACTTTCCCAGTAAGGCCTCTTAACTAAGGTACTGTAACACAGTGAGGTGGTTAGATTGCTTTTGGTTTTACAATAGACTTGGCTGATGTCAAGTTGATGGCTGTGTGCGCTGTTTCACTCAGCAGTGTAGATGCTCCTTGTTGTACGCTTCTCACTCACGTGGGTATTGTACTTTTTCATTTCTACTCCCGTCTGGGGATAGTCCAGACTTATGTTCTTGCAATTCTATTGCATTCTAAGGCCTACACAATCAAGAAATTGTTTATCAACTCCCATGATAAAACACAGCCAGTTTGAAGTTTGACAACAGCATACTAATACAATTACTAGTATTTCTTAATACCACATTCCTGAGCTCCTAAACCAAAGAGTGGCTGCAGGGACAGTTTGACAGATAAAAACATATATATAGTTGTTAAGAGTTTTAATAGTTTTTTGCCTGCAACCATAATCTGTGTCATTATTTTTTTAGTTTAATTCTGTTGGACAAGTTTCAAAGATAAATATGGTGTGTAATAAGCCTTTGCAACCTCTAATTTGTGAAGGAGTGTCTGTCCAGTTAATACTTGCTCATTGAAGCAAGGGGTTTTGAAATAGCTGAAGTACGAACTGTAATTACTGATGTCTGTTTCCTATTCACCTATGGCTTCTGGCATGTGATCAAAAAATGTAATGTATTGCTTAATCTCAGAGCATTCCCCACTTTCAAAAATATTTACTTCATGCGAGTTGTACAGCACTAAATGACCTCAGCAAAACCAGAGTAGATTCTTATTTGGCATTGATCATATGTAGTTAATCCACCAACAAGTAATTTTCCTGTTATTTTTGAGTGGTGGTAATTTAGATATGCATGTATTTATAATGTACCTCTAGTGCAAGCTCAAAGCATTTTAAAAAGTATTAAATATATTAATAGTAGGGTGGGCTTTTTACTTCACAAATGGGGTGGCTAAAAAGAGGAATACAAAGGTTGAGCAATTTACGCGAGGGCAAACTGCAAGCTGGCAGCGAAGTGGCAAATGGAATCTCCTGGTTTGTATGCAGTTTGTCATAGCTGAAAATAACATGGAGAAAGAAGTCTTGAACAAATGTGAGGCAAGTGCCTAAATCTCTTTGAAAGCCATTGGGAATTGGGTACCTCGTGACTGTCTGTCCTACTGAAAGGGTAAAAAACTGGGATATTGAATACAGATGTTCTGAGCATCACATGAGTAAGTAGAAGCCCTAACTTCATTTGAGAACAGTTGTCATCTTTCTTGTTGAAAAATGCCTGCATTGCTTTGATCTGCCTCCAGCTGTGTTTATTATACCATCAAATCTTGTCTTCCTGGTTTCCTTTGGACTGCGTGGAACAGAGTTGAGAGTTTTTTTGTTTCTTTGCTTAGAATCAGACCTGGAACATAACATTTTCTCCTCAAAAAGCATATGATTTAAATGGATACTAAGAAACGCAAACGGCCAACTTTATAAAATGAACTCTACAGACTTTGCATGGTTCTTACCATGCTCATTCTTTGATTATGTTCATAAATATGATGGGCACCATCTGAGGAAGGAGAAAGCTATTTGCAGTGAAAAGACAGCATCATGCCAAGATGTTGGTTGAGTTCCAAATCAGAGAAGCATGTCAGTTACTGAACTGTCATCCTAACTGAAATAGTATGTTCATTTCTCTTGGAGTTTCCCAGGTATGCTGCTTGGCTCATAGAGATGAAGTGACTTCAGGTCAACATAAAGTGACCACAGATTGAAATGACCAGTTGTATTTCTATGTTATGTGTCTCAATGAACTAGCCTTTTGCAACTTTGGTGTAACTGAGTGCAATTCATGTGATGTAAGAGAAAAGATAGATATGGAAATAAGGATTCTTACACAAATGAGAACTGCCTGCTTTCTGATAGCAAAGAGGAGTTTTGTTCATCCTTTTTGCAACCTATCTGAAATGACCAATATATTCATATACCCCAAAGTGTAATGCTGCCTGTGGAATCTCTTGCTAGATAGTATTTATGGTATTTTAGGCTTTCTATGTAAGAACTGGTTGCTGACTTGTGGATTTCCTTAATACTGAACTGCTAGTTGACCTCTACGTAGGGACGATTAATTCCAAACTATAGCCGCCTGAATTACCAGAACTGCTTAGTGAGACAAGAAAACTAATTGCATCTTCTCTGATGATTCTGTGAAAAATCATCTGCATCTTCTGCATTTGTGATGAAAAATCATCACATTCTTTTGTGAACTGAAAAGATTCCCAACATAACCACCGGGCATTGAGATGATTTTTTTTAACAGTGCTTCCTCTTCTGTAGAATTTATAAAAATACCTTTTCCACAATTATATTCTAAGTATGTCACCAGCTCCCCAAACTACACTCTCTGTAATAGCATAGGTTTCTAAGAAAGCCCTAAATAAAACTAGGTATAAGATGCTAGTATAAACTGTAAATACCCAAAGAACACTGGAGGGTTGATGCATTGCATGATGCAGCTTCTAATTACCATCAAACAATGTAGAATGGAGCTTTTATTTTTCCCAGAGTTAATGAAGAGAATGTTGAGAGCAGCCTGCTAGCAAGAGCTGTCCTCTCTGTTATCTGCTGGAGGAGTGCACAAGCTGCAAAGGGGGGGAGTCAGCCAAACGGGCATTTCCAATTTGATTACTTTTTCTCTTTACAGAAATATGTTTATAAAATGTCTTCCACTCTCGCCACAGCAATGCCAAGGGCCTTCACATAGAAATACAGACATCACAGAATACTCTTTGTTAAGAATTATTTCCTTTGCATCTCTTGCTATGTTCTTTTGTTTATTCTAACAACATTTTAAAATAAGTTTGCTTTAGGTCCCTTTAATTTTTACACAGTCTTGAGTAAGGTGAAGTGGAACGGGTTGTGCAGGAGTTTTTAACTAATAGCCACAAGGGAGTGTTGTGAGATGTCCAGGCTTCAGACCCTATTTCTCTGATGCAAGGAAAAGGGTATATTGAAGCTGGGGAAAAAAGAAACCTTAGAAAAGGAATTAAGAGCAGAAAAGGCTGGAGGACCGGAGATAAAGGAAGGCAGATGGTTGGTGGAAACTCTTCCAGCTCCACTGATGCCAATGATGAGATAGTTTCTGTCTATTAAAAACCAGATGCTTGGTTTACACATGTTGAGAGTGCATCACTTGGTGTTATTTAGGTACAGGGAGGTGCTGAACAACTCACTCAAGGCTGCCTGGATGTTGTTTATATTTCAGCATGTGAGCTCTGTAAAATTCAACACAACTACTGCTGTAACAACAAAGACCTTCCCAGAAATGTTTTTGTATTGTTCAATGAGAGCTTATCACAGCTAGCATGTCCCTCTCATTACCCTCACATAAGATAACCAGATGACTGCTACTGGAGGTGTACCAATCACCATTGCTAACGCTGTAGATAGACTGGTAAGAACTGGAAAAACTACCAAACAGACCACGTTTGACACATTTTCAGTGCCAGTTGGGAGTGTGCACACCTTCATCAACAGAGTTCCTTAGTTCAGAAGGAGGAAGTTCACGGATTATACAAACCGATCAGGTCATCAATTAGTATAATCTAGTAAGACTGTTTGTAATCCTGAACGTCTTCTGAAAATGTCTCCCTGTGGTCACGCGATGTGGAAAATAAAGCTATAGCATAACCTCTGCTTGTCATGTCTGAGCTCTCTCTGGTGTAGACAGAACATGTACTGCTTGCACAGATGTGAACAAAATACTACTTGAGTTGTATCGCCCCTTAGTCAAACGCTATTCGTTCTTATCGCACTGACCATGCACACAGCTGAGTTAGGAGTGCTGACTCAACAAGGGCCCAAGTATTAGGGTAAATACACTTTTTTTTTTTTTTCCCCAATAAGAGCATAGGCAGGTTAGGAAAGTTGGCCAAGGCCGTGGAGAATATGACTCACAGGATACAGAGACCTGATCTCACATTAATCATAACCAAGCACAGGCAACCTGACGTTTGACTTTTATACAGTGAGAACCTGGCAGCAACCCTTGTGATTCACAAGTGATCTGTTATAAGCACTTATTTTCCACTGCTCATAACCCTCAGGTCTTACATACTTTGCCTTTGTCCCAGATTGAATATTTTCAATTGACTTAATTATTGTCATAAGTAAATGTTAACTAGAAATTTATGAGCCATAATCACATCTAGGATGCAAATTTTTGTTGAAATAGGTTTTGGGGAATAATTGTTAGAAATTCACAGTTCTTCCCATGTTATTTATTTGTTGTGAAATTCATCCATTTCGATGACATTTCAAGATCTGTATAATCCTTGTGGCACTAATTTGCTAGTGCAATATGCCACAGACAAAAGATTTGCTGTACCAAGACTGAACAGAAGCTTTGTTTGAAATTTTTTATATAGCTTGGTGTTTCAGATTTAGCATAATGGCATTGCAAATGTTAATGTACCTCAACTGATATTTAAAGCACTGCTCAGCAATGCAATTCATCATTTAAGCATAAAATTTTACTTCTAGAAAAAATAAGTGGAAGTACTTAGAACACATAGACTCTATTAGAAATAGGATGTACATCTAACAATACAAAAAATGTGTGAATTCATCCTGAGGATAAATGAGTACACATCTATTGAAGCAAGCGGCCTTTTTATTTAAGTGGAGTTGCACATGTTTTCTCCAGGGATCGGTTCAGTCCACTTTGCCTTTGTAGTCTATGCTGAAATTCTTCAAGATAGGAAAAACTTGCAGAGTATTTGCGTGTACTAAGTGCCTGGCATAGATCAGAGTCTTTACTTTTCACTTTTGCTAGCAGTACAATCGTTTAAAATTAAAGAAAAAATAAAACAAGTAATTAATCCTGTATGAATGTTCAAACATTCTGTTACTAAGAGTTGTTTTCTCCCTCTAGACCTTGGACTTCCTCTGTGTATGATCCAAGAAGGCAAGTAAAAGTCCTTTCCAGGAAAATACAATTTTCAAGTACCCTGATTGTGCTATGATACTTGCTCTACCTGAATCTTTTTAGATAACAGGCATCATGCTGTCTTTGGTTTATTTATCTCTGATCGAAGAGCAGGGGAACATAGAAGTGGCAGTCAAGGAACATATTAGGGGTGTATACACAGTTTGTGATAGTAAGATCAAGCAGAACTTCTGAGAGGGAGAATTTTCTTCATCTAGAAATTCAGCTGTGCTCATAGTAAGATCCACCCTCACAAAGAAAAAAGAACAATCTGGAAAAAGCTCTCTCCCCCACCCCCTTGAAAGGACAGTCTGATCTTGTTTTTAAGGTATGGATTGGGACTCTGGATGTTTTTCCACGATCTTTTGCAGGCCAGACTAAGATCATCCTGTCCTCAATCCAAGCTGGCTAGCAACCAGCCAGCTCCAATCCCAAATCTGTGCAGCTCTATTAGTGCGGTGCTGTGTCCACTCTAGTAAACCTTCTGAGAGTCCCTAAGCCTTGTTGGCAAAAATCTGGATAGACATTCCTCAGAAGAGCATAGTTCAATATCCAGCACTGGCACCATTTCACTGTGAGACCCTGGAAAAAGTGCTCCGAGCCAGATTTTTAAACATGCAGAGCCATCCCAGAGCCCACTGTTAAAATGCTACTGATCTTTTAAAAGACACTGCTCAGTTGCAGTCTCTGTTTTTGCCAGAGGGTATATATAAAGCCACTCAAACTTTGACACTGCCTCACAGGGAGGCTGTGAATGAACTTGTGCATTAGCCCCTAAGTACAGGCACTCTCTTTTTGATCCAGTGGAAATTCAATTATTTATACAAACCGACATGACACTTCTAGGGAGGATCAGTCAACTCTGGGATACCCAGTTCCTCAGTGGCTGGGATATTGCCTCAGCTGTGGGAAGGGTGTCCTCCAGACTCTAGTCCAAATTTGATAGAAATAATCAAATTAAAATCTTTAACTACTGTGATGACTACTTTGGTGAAAAGCTAGTCCCTGGTGAGAGGCTGGTTGCTTTCTGTCCATGTTATCACAGATGGGATGTGCAAAATTCAACTGCTACCTATAGGGAGAACCACGACGAGGAAGGACCTCCTGTCTGGTCTGAGGAAAGTGCCTGGTTTTAGGTTTATCTGTATAATCTCAAGCTGCTGCCTCCACAGTTCAGCTGTTCGGTCCTCCTTAAGCCATGGTGGGTGGGGACCACCGGCACCAGGGAGAGGGTGTCCCTGTGGAGAGCAACCTCAGCTTCCAGGCTCAAACTCTCAGCACTGCAACACCTGAATTCTTCAGGGGATACAGCCATGATGTTCTCACTCCTGTTTTCTAATCAGGAAAAAAAGAATATTTTTGTTCTCTAACCCCTTGCTTGTGTTATCTGCTTATAGCCAAGTTCTTTGCTGTGTTTGCTACTATGTTCAGACCAGAAAATAAATGGAAATCTGATCTTGACAGTGCCCTATGCTGCAGAGGGGAACAGCTTTCCTTTGTCATTGCTGAAGGGGAGAGACAGGGAACAAGACTTCACGCGGGCATGCAGGTGGTGGCTGATCCCATGAAGGACTCTATGGAGGAGCCTCCATGGGCTGCAGCGTATCTTTGAGAATACTGCACCTCTAACCAATGCCTAAGCTCTCAACTCTTTCCGACTGAAAATACTCCTGGACCAAGCTCTGTGTTGTTAGAAGAATAAAGGCTTTCACCATCCGACCATAGTTGCTTCTATACCTCATCCCACTGCACAATTCTCTTCTTAGAGATTTTTTTTTTTTTTTTCCAGAATGGCTCTCTAAACCTGGTGCTTTAAATGCAAACCATACAGCCCAGTTCCTTGGGCGAACCATTTTTCTTGTATTGATGCTTGCTACTGCTTTCTTTTCCCAGGACAGTAAGTGTTCTTCATCCTCTTTCTTCCAGGTTTCTCAAATGGTGGGTCAGCCTCACTTGTGTTTAGCATTCTGAAAGCAACTATAAGGGGTTATAAGGCCAAAATGATAAGGAAACATGGTGAATTCTGCCATGATTTATCTAAAAATTTGTGTAAGATGGAAGGACTGAGTCTGTTTTACATAGGCAGGTAAGTAATGGTACATGGAAATCCCAACTTCCAAATCCTTTTTAAATGAGATCTAAGAAGACTACTTCAAAAAATCTGACTTTTTTTACCCTAACTTTTTAATTAGCATGAATTAAATTTTGGCTTTCGTCATGTAGGAAGGATGAAGGTAAAGGTACAAGAGCAATTCAGTTAACTTCTTGCATATCATCATGCAAGAAGTACCTCTGAAGAGGGCTGCAGTCAGTTCAAAAGAGGCATGCACTTGAGGGCTCATAGGGCATACTTCCAAATTGTATTTCAAGCTGGGTTTTAATTTTGTCCTGATTCTAAGACAGGAAGACCAACAAGACAGAGTAATTTACAGGAGATACTGGGCATAGAATCTCATTTAGAAATATTTGTCTGATCTCTTTTTGCTTCTTTAACAATAGATACGCATGGGGCTTAAGGGTTTGAAGAAGCCTGTGAAATGACCTGTTTTTGTGGGAAAAAGGAAATGCTACAATTTGGCTTTTCTTCCCCAGGGAGGCTGTTGTTCTTTCTGAAGGACTCAACATCGCACACTGAATAGCAGGGAGGTGTCTATATTACAGGGAGGGTGGGTGGGATGCAGAAGAAGCCAAATTTTTGCTTCGGCATAGCCTGGAAAGCAGCTGTGAAATGAGAAACAAAGACGGTGGCTGGCCACACCTTGAGAGGATGGCAGCACCCACGAAGCCGTGGCAAGCTCCAGCTCTCCCTCCTCCCTGCCCCTGTACCAGTGTGGAGAACCGCTTGCCTGGCTTCCCCCGGCTCGCTGCAGCTCCGATATTGTAATTCTGCTGCAGTCGTGCATGCCATCTGAATTCATTTGTCATATTCTATGAACTAGAATCCATCAAAGCGTATTCACTGGCCTTTTAATTAGTGTTAGATTAGCATTTTAAGATATGGGTAAATTCCCAAGTCTAACTTTGTTTAAAGGTGCATATTCAATACAGTAGCCAGGAAATCATGTATTCTCATGTACTTATTACCTTAGTAATGTAATGCTGTGAGGGAAAAAGGCAGATAATACTTCCAACAAATATTAAATGTTATTTGTATAGCTACTGTCTGTGAATTTAAACAGAAAATCATTCCTCGCGCCTTGCCATGAAACACACACAAATTTCTTTTGTGGCTTTCATGTTTCATTAAAGCTTTGTATGTGGAGGAGAGGAAAATCTAAATTGCTACTTAATTAAAGGGATACTGTCAGATTAAATGTATTTTGAAGAAATGAACTTTGCTTTTTACCTGGGTTGTCAGTAACACCTAGGATTATTGAAAATGAAATATTTTTTAACATCTAATATACTTCTCACCATTTATCAAGCTGGGTCTTTTCTTCTCCTTGGCTGGTGAAACTAAAACAGTCTCTTGCTTTTCCCTGTAGTCAGCTTCATTGTCTGGATCCTATTAACTAACCCAATATTGGAGAGCTTTAGGTTGTAAATACCAGGAGGTGAAGCTTACATCTAAACCAAAAAAAGAAAATGTATGGCTCTTTCTTTATTCCATTAAAATATTTCTCTAAAGCTGGACATAATGTAATATATGCTCCTTTAATCACATTTTTATCGCCACACAGCATGTGCAGTGTGGGTTAAATCCTGGAAAGTGCTGAGCAGTGTTGTGCGTGCACCTTTCCCTCTTACTGAAGGCCAAAGATGCTAAAGTTGCTCAACAGCATGGAAGGGGGTCAGACAGCTATGCTGCAGTGTGCAGAAACCAGAGCCCGGTCCCACCCAGTGAGCTCCTTGCTGTTGTCCTTAAAGGGAGCAGTAAAGATTTAAGTTAGGACCAGGGCGGAGTTTGAAAGTACGTGGGTACATCTGACAAGTGAAAATGAGGATTGGTTTGGGGCCCGTCCAGCACCTTCACTTTCCCACAACGGCTGCATGGTCCTCTCTAGAAGGGCGGACATAATCTTACTGAGGCAGGTGCCAGGTGCAGCTGTAGAGAAGACTGGATTCTGCATGAGTGGTTTTGTTGTTGATTTTACAGGAGCTGCAGAAAGAGGATAGAGAGGGTGTGTATTATGGGTTAATATTATTATACTTGGAAATAATAATATATTCAGCAATCCCAGAACTCTGCAATATCAGAAAGGGCATTATTTACAAAATGGCCCTATCTACGTACACCAGTGAAAGCTGGTTTTGGAGTTTCATATTAATGCACATTAGCATCCTCATGAACCTATCTGATAATACTTATACATGGAGACTTAAGCTCCTTAAGCAATGTTCACACCTCCATGAAAAATAATACAGTTAAGTTCTTCCTTTAAATAAACTTTCTAAGCAAGTCTATTAACAGTTATCTGCTATCTGCCACAAGGGGAAACATGTAGACAGTTCTGTAGTGTCTTATAAATCTTGGGCTGCTGAGTATTAGGTAGTAAATTAAATGAGAAGTGAGAGCTCCTTTCACTGGATCCTCCTCCTTCATTTTACCACATGGGAACGTTTAAGTTGAGTCCTAAGGAAACAATCTCCATCCCCAAGGGATATGTTCCTGCGTTCTGAAAAATAAGCCTGCTATGTAAAAGGCATTTTAGAATGCTTTTGTGGTAAAGATTTACCATGGCCTGGAAATATAAAAGCCTGCCTTGGTGTCGTACAGTGTTGTATCATTTTAACATGGGTATGTGCATAGCGAGACCACTCATAAAATCTGACTTCAAATATCTGGAGATGTCCACAGGCTTCAATAGCAAACAATAGCCTGTGGTTTGGCTCCTGCTAGAGAGTTGAGCAACTGGAACTCAATTCCCAGGTCGGCTATTTCCTTTGACTGTGGGCAATTCACTTCATCATTCCCTGCTTCACAGTCCCCTCTCGTAAGGGGTGGCGAGGGGAGTGAAGGAATACATTCCCACCCTTGTGATGGCCGGGGTGGCCAGGCATCTCCACGGTGGAAACCATACGAGTCGCTTGGTAGACAGAGGTTCTGGACAGGGCCGTGGAAGCTGATGGGAAATTCTGTCTGCTATGAAATGCTATCAGATCACTAAAAAACAAACTCTAGAGAAGGGATGTCATTGTAAATTAAATTCCATAGACTTTTTGTTTTGTGTTGGATACATTTGTATGAAATCTTACTGTTTTCATCCCATTTGTTGCTGCAGGAATTTTCCACAATGGCAGTGGAATTCCATTTGAATAAAAAACCACGCTCAAAAACTGGAGGATTTGGATTCTAACCATAAAAGTTAAGCTAGCTGGATTTATAATATGCCATAATCAAGTAAAAATACATAAACAGGGAATCAGACATGTATAGGCAACACAGAACATAGATAATTCCTTTCAGGATTAAGCATATGGCCAGCAGCTGGCAGATCTCTGCAGATCTCTGTGAAACTAAATGATAATGTAGACATCCTTTGCTGCATGTTCCTGGGTGACAATAACTGGTAGGAAGGAAAAGACTGGCCATTCATAATCTTTATTTTATTTAGTGAGACTTTTATTTCTGTTTTGAAAAGGAGAAGGAAGACATCTAAAGGCAGAAGCTTCCTGGAAAGTACAAGCCTGTATAAATGGCAGCAATGGGAAAAATAGGCTTTTATTTTCTTTCAAAGACATAAAATTAAACAGAACTTTCCAGCATATGTTAGTATTCATAGCTCTTGCAGACCATGCATCAGAACAGAAGACTTGTGATGATTATTAGTTCTTTGTATTGCGGTAGGTCCTAGAGATCAGGGTGCTATTATGCTAGTTGTTCATAATTAGAGATTGTGTACTCCCTGGAGTAGTGACTATCTCAATAAACAAGACAAAGGATAAGAAAAAGGAAGTGGTATTGTTCTCATTGTACAAACAGCGCACTGAGAAACTGGCAAATTAAATGATTTGCCCAAGTTCATACAAGAAGTCTTTGGCAGAATTTGGTAGACAAAGCTTCTTGTTTTGTTTGCCTTCTAGGAAAATGACTACAATGTAGGTATTTAGTGGATTGATCCCGTTCCACAAAAGAAAGAAAATATTGTTTTAAATGTCAAAATAATTTCAGATTTTAAAAACAAATTAATTTTGTTACCTTCTAAATCTATTATAGGCACATGGATGTCAACTTTTTATTTTTGAAAATTTTGATTTGCTTTTCAATTTCCCCAGTTTATTTCCATCCATCTTTCTATTTAAAAAGAGGCTTGTAGGAAAACTAGGAGAGGAAAGAGTTGAGAGATCTGGTGAGGAAAAACAATAAGCCAGAATTCTGATAAAAACCCCACAATCTCCCCATAGTTTCCACCTTCATTAAAAAACTCTGAAAATCTGTCAATATGGAAAAAAGGGCTCCTTTTCATGAGAGACACAATTATTTACTCTCTTATTTTCCCCTCTTTTACCACGCACATTCAAGCCCCGAAACCCAGACTGAAGTCAGCAGAGAGATACCTGGCCATACACCCAGGAGGCTGCCCGGGGAAGCCAGCCCAGGACACTCTGCTCACTTCCATGACCAACTGTTCCTACTCATTTGGGCTGAGCTCCAGTGCTCCCCTGCCCAAACTGGCACGGTGGGACAAGCGCTGGAGTCAGGATGAAGCCGTAGCTCACAGTGCATTTGGAGATGGGAGAGGCTGTGCTATAGAGCAGGATTAGGGTCAGGGGTAGGGTTAGGGTTAGGGAACCGAGGGGCTTCAGAGCTGGAACTTGCAGCATTGGGGACATTTCAGGACGGCTGTTGTGAATGGCTTGTGACAATCTGTGATCCTGAGCTCTTGTCCATTATGGGTTTTTAAGCCCATAATTCTGTCTCTTCCCTACCTGTAGCACATGACCTAAAATGGGCTTCTTGCAACAATTTCCTGCCATGTCTGCACCAGTCAAAACCTGCCCTTTGGTTGCAGAGCTCGCAGGAGCTTATTTCACTCTTCCAGTTCTTCATGTGGTGTCAAGAGTCCAGAATACCAATAAGGAACTTATTGTTTATGCTTTTCGACATGAACACATGAAAGAGAGATGCTGGATGCACAACAGAAAGGTCCCTTCTTCCATCCCTTGATCCATCCTGTCTCTCCTTTAGTACATTGGAGGTAAATACGTAGTTTGTTTCTTTTTGTCCTTGTTTCTCAGTGCTAGGAACACTGTGGAATGACTCCTGTGCTCATACTGAGGTCAGGGGGTTCCCCCTAAAGGCAGGGATGGGGGTCCTTGGATATCATCCTGGAATGTCTTGTGACATAAACAAGTTTTAAATATGTTCTGAGACCTCTTGTCATTTGAATGATAACGATGTAACATTTTTATAACACTTAACAACTTCAAAACTTGAAGGAAAAGCAACCAAATTAACAAAACAAAACCCTTTGCTAAAACTTAATACTTTCTAGAACACTAAGTTGCCATAACAACTTGATGCAAAAGTCTTTGGTGGCAACTTTGTACTTGGTCCTATTGAGGCTAAAATAACCTTACTCTTGTGTTAATACTTAGCCAGCATAGTAAATACTATTGGTTACAGAAAATTAAAACTTTTAAATAGTGAAACTACTTTTACTGAAGTAAAAGAAACCTCTTAAATCTAAGTGTTTTTCTTCTTTTAAAAAAGCATAATTTGTCAGACATTAAAATAACAAAAGGTCTTTGAAAAAGGATTATGGTTTCTGATGTTTCACTACTAGAATGGATTTACTTTATATCCTACTGATGTTGTAATCTTGAATTCTGAGGTAATGTTTTAGCCCTTTCTTTTCACATAAATAAAGATTTCAATGATAGCACTTCATTTCTTCTGTAGAACTTTCCTTTATTTTTCAAACTACTCATTTTCTCTCGCTTAAAACATTTCATCAGAATAACACACAAATTGGATGCAGTGCTTATTAGGAGGAGGGGAACAGTTAGAAAGGCAAGGCATTTCAAATCAACACACTGCTGACTGCGAGGTAGATTTTAAATGGAAAATTTCCATATTGCTTATATGTTTTCCTCCACAATGTACTTTTTAAAAAAGTCTTATTTTTAAGATTTCCCTGTAAAGCATAAACGTGTGGTTTTTAGTATATTGTGGGGGTTTTTTGCATTTTCAAGTCACTTAACGATCATTGCTATATGGAGCACAAACAGTTGTTTTCTGTCAGTACCAAGCACTGAATTTTAAGAATCAAAAAGCATATTTTAACATGGTGATAAACCACTTGCTAATCAGACTGACTTCATCCCTCCTTGAAAAACAGTGCCATATATCTCTTTGGGTTGCATAGATTTTAATTAACACTAAGTGTCTTTAAAACGTCACAAATTCCCACCCTCTCTGAAATTAAATCCACTCTTTACACTCCATTGGGCTGCTGTTTGGGTTTTTTTAATATGCTGTAGTAGAGTGAGTGGTGGGGACAGCGGAGTATCTTTAAAGGATTATTGTTTACTACCAAGGGAACAAAGAGTGCTCTGCATCCTTCCAGCTCAGGGAGACTTGACAAGAGATTTCCCTCCAGCAACTTCGTCGTTATTAGCTTGCTTGCCAAATAGGGACCATTCTCCTGACTCTCACCCTACAACCTGCCTTTGAAAGTATAGAAAAAGTGGTGTTTATAAACCAGATTTTTTTTTTCTTTATTATGTATAGTGAAGTGAAGGCCAAAGCCTTTTCCGCTTCAGCAGAACCAGCAGGGAGGAAATACATGTAGTAATTACCTTAAACAAGCAGGCAATAAAGGCTGCTGCCTCTCAAGCCGTGCGGTTTGAGGACACGATGAAAGGTGGAGGTGTCAGCACTCATAGCCCAGAACAACTGGCTGGAAATCCGGAATCCCCACGCTCCTCTGGCCTTCTCCCGTGGGCAGGGGTCCTGGCTGGCGGAGCTAGGCTGCTGGGGGTGCAGAGCCAGTCCCCGGAGCCAGGGGACGGCTGTGTTCAGGTGAACAGTCCCACCGACAGAAAGGGCGTCCTCAAGTGAGAGAAATTGCTTATAAGAGGGACTCAGAGAGATCCAAAGCATCGAGGGGGTTTCCCGCTTGAAAACCAACGACAGAAAACACAGGGTTTGGTTCAGTCCTGTCAGAATTCTTCTCTGGAGAAGGAATTTTCAGTCACACCCTCTTTTGGTGTTTTGGGTTTTTTTTTTAATAAGGATCAAATTGACTTTTACTTTACATTTCAGCACAAAATGCTCTTTTTTTTCCCCCCCTATGCTCCTAGAGCCAGCTCCTCCGCTACGGTAAATCAGGGAAACTTTGCTGACAAGAGCAAAGCCACCACAAAGGACCTGGGCATGAAGAACAGGCCGGGAGGTACAACATGGAGTATGTGGTGCTTGTGGGCTTACTGCAGGACATAATATATGCCTTAAAAACCGGTGAAGAGACCAGCCAGGCCCCACTCGCGGCCTTGCGTGCCTCCTGCAGCCCCCCCACCACGAGCCCTTCTGGACAGGCGCCTTCTGGCGTCTCCTGAGGAATTGCAGGGACGCCGTGCTGAGGCCATTGCAGGTGAGATGGGGCGGCACTGGCCGTGCTGGGGGGGGACGGGGCAGGAGGCGCCTGTGCCGCAGGCCGCTCCCCGCGGCCTCCCAGGGCCTGGCGAGGCCTGGCCGCCAAGACGGGGCCGTTGGGGGCGGCCGGTGAGAGAAGCCCTTGCGCTTCCCGCCGCCGGCCGGAGGGGGCGCGCGCCCGCGGCTGCTGAGGAGACGGCGGCGGCGGGGTGGCGGCGGCCCTGTCCCCGGGCCCTCCCTGCAGGCGGGCCGGCCGGAGGCTCCGGGAGTGTCGCGGCCCGGTGCCCTGCTCCGGCCCGGCGTGGCAGGGCTGTCCCGCAAACGGGATTCGCTTTCGAGGCTCCCACCCCGCACAGCCAGATCTTCGTTGCTCTCTTGAGATGTGTGGCAGATTTATTTCTACTAATTTTTTAAGTACCAAGTGTATCTAGTGTACTTATTACTCCTAATTAACGTGAGAATAAAGAATCAAAGAGGGTATTCCTCCAATGAGTTGTTTTTGAAGAGTGACAAATTAATCCCCTTGGATATGGCTGAAGCCAGGGAAGATCTTTTTGTTCCTCTAACAAACTGCAGCAATTAGACGTTCAAAACTCTGCTCGTGATAAATAGATTTTAATACCTTTGTGTATGCCAAAATCCCGGGGCTTACGTCCTTCAGCCAAACGTTCTCCCAGGTAACCAGAGATGTAGGAATGCGTTTCCAGTCGTCGGGAGCTGCGTGCACACACGCGCGTGTGTGAGTGCACCCGTGAGAAGTCGGCATTCAGGGTTGCATGCATCCATTTACCCACTAAATTTGTTAGACTTTTTCTTATGCTCTTGTGAGCTTTGGACCAAATCCTCAATGGCCCGATTTGCTTGCACGGTTACCTGCATTCACTTGCCCTGAAAGTACGTTTCGAGCACGATAAGGAAAAATTTTATGGCTGAATTTTTTTGTGTGGTTCTCCCTGTAAATCCATCGTGACATTTCAAGGGGTTACTTGTAATCTGCTTTAATAGGGATCAGGTGGTGTTTACTAGAACTCATTCAGACTTCACAGGTACAACTTTAAATCTTCACCTGCTCGCGGAGTCAGAGGGCTTTGACAGCACTTGGGGGCGATAAGCCAGAGATGAGATTTTGACAGGCCCCTTTTCTGATGGAGTCCGGAGATAAGTCACTGGGAGATTTCCAGTCTGAATTGTTTCTCCAGGTCCTGATGCTGGGCGAGGAACGAGGGCGATGGGGAAGGCGTGGAAGCCACCTTTGTGCTGAAGTGATCAAAGCCGGGGGCTGAAGGCTGCTTCAATGCTATCAGCCTGTAACAGGCCCCCACGGGACTCCTGCACCTGCCGGCCCCCACTCCTTTATGCTTGTGCCGCATCCTGCCCTACGCTCCCCTTACCCCGGGGTGACAGAGAACCGGCTGCGCCAGAGGGTGTTCTCTCACAAGAGGGTAATCCTCAGCTGTTTATTCAGGCGGCTCAGAAGGGGCAGCAGCTGCCGGTCTGCTGCGGAGGTGGGGTGGTGGCCACGGGAAGGGAGGTGCGGCTGTAGGCAGCCAGGCTCCCACTGAGCGAGGTTGGAAGGTGGGTTTTCCCCTGTGCACCCTTTCTGCTGTGGGCCTCGCACAAAGCTCGTGTCGCTGCACAAGGTATAGGGAGCAAGTGGAGCTTTCAATGTTTTAAAGTCTTTTCCGTGGTGCTGTAGGTGACCCCTGTGTTGCCCTAAAATTTGCGGCTAGCTAAACATAGTAACCTTAACAAAGTCCAAGGGAAAGTACGGCTCTTGCACACTCAAGGCAAGGAAGATAACGCTTCTATTTCACTGCAGCCATTCAAGACAAAATAAAGTATAGTAAAATCCTTCTGCAGTGTTCAACTTCAGAAAAAGTGATATTTTCACAGGCTTTTTTTTCTTGGATATCAGACCTTTTTCAAATGGAAGCAGGCTGTAAATAGCTGTGAAAGTCATTGAGAAGGGGAATTTTTATGAAGCAGAGTTCATGCCACAGGATGCCACACAAATGCAGACAAAGAAGATATATGTTTGATGATTTTTATCTCATATAATACACTTTAAATGTCTTTTTTCGTACTCTCAATTAACAAGAAGTTTTAAAACTGAATTCCATCATGAAGTAAATATATATATATAATAAATATAATAATAAGTTGAGGGTATATCATACTCAGTGCTGCTTGAAAGCTGTTGGGCCAAATCTAAGCTATTCAGGAGACTAAGGTAAATTTTGAGGCTAGGCTGGTGTGGTCATGGTTCTTTGAGTGTGAGGCTCAAAAGCGATGTACTGCACAAATGGGAACTTAAAAGGCCAGAAGGGAAGGAAACTGGTTTTCAGACCCAAAGAACTGGTGAGGCACAGATGGAAGGTCTAGTGGTGTGTGTTACTGGGGGAGGAGTGAGAGAGACAGTGAGGACAGCCAGATGGTGAGAGACACACCAGAGACACACACATAAGCCCTTGTTCTTGTTCCATATTTAAAGGAAATAATTTGCAAGATGTCTGGAAGCAGATTTTTAAGTAAAACACCAAAATACCCAAACGTGCCATGTAGTCTTGGAAGCAGAGAATGCTGTGGTGCCTGGATCCAAGGCTGGACGGAGCCAACTGTCATCTCCTCTTTAATTTCTCACTCTCGCTATCCCAGGCCCACATCGATTTTCTCCCAGATATTATATAGAGAGGGTTGCACAAATCAAGATATTTCTTTGCTTCTTTCTACTTCTTCCCACCTGTGGCTGCTGTAGTTCACGCTGGCCTTGCCTTTCCCTCAGCACAAAATCTTGCTGCTGAAGAACATGGCTAGACTGCAGCGCAGACACTTATCACTTTATTTTCTCCTATGAGCAAGTAGTGGGAATGTCTCATCTGGCGTGTTGAACTCAGCTCTAAGTGCTAAAATGTTTACTGCTTTCAATCCACCCAGCAAGATACTCCTAGCAAAAGTGACGGTTGGCAGCCTGCTGCTGATGGTACCATCCAACTCACAGGGCTTACAGCAAAACTCGCACGGAATCTCAAACATTAGGCTGTTATTTATTTTAGGGGACTTGTTCCACAAGTGCTTCAGATGGTTTTCTATTAACATTTGACAACATCTCAGCAACTGAAATATGTTTAGTGAGATTACAGCATTTAGATTGTGGTCTGAGAACTTCTGATCAAATTCTGCTTTCCCTAATTAATGCATTCCAGCACCTACTTAATGGCATTCATAGCAACAAATAATTTCTGTTCTTCTCTAATGATATGCACCATACCTTGGCACTAGAGTGCGGATAAATACATATATGTTTTTGTTATTTTAGAAGAGAAATCCATGTGCTGTGGATAATGAATTTAAGGTTAAGTGACAATTTTTCTTTACAACCACTCATGTCTTACAGTCTGTGAACTGAAAACTGGATTAACCTTTAATTACCCCCCGTGATCTCTCAACCCTGAAACAACATTACCACTCCTCCTAGTGTTATTTGCATACAGCATTTAATGAGAGAAACATCTGCTTGCATATTTGATATCATTAATATTATGCAGATGAACTGAGTTTTCACGTTGCAATGGGCAATTGTGCGGAAATCTCCTTTTCTCTCATTTTTGGTCTATTTCCCTCCTCCTAACAATTTGCTCTGACTTGTATTAATGAGAAAAAGAGCTTCCTGGTGCCTTGCATATATAATGCATAGCTGCTATGTGATCTGAATGGCAGCACAGCAATATCCTGATGAATTTACAAAATATACAGAATATCTGGCTTGATGCTGTTAGGCAAACCTGTTGATATTTTCTGAGGCAAATGTACTCTTTTAATAAAATACGTTACTATGGCTGAAAATTAAATGAATACAAGTAAGATCGCTAACAGATTTTTTTCTCATGACTTTATAAAAATTATTTCTGTCTAATAAGATAAAACATACTCATTAGGTACCTGATCTGGCAGCCATTTGATTGACTGGAATTTAGGTTAGAGCTTGGTATCTGTCTCTGTTCTCTCCAGCAACCTGAAATGCTTCATATGGCACTACGATGAAATCTTTACTCTGTACTGAGCCACGACCATTCAAAACTGATGGGCCACTGCCTTTAATGAGCACATAAACCTGAGGTCTGGGAGAAGCTGCTTGTTTTTCTTGAGAAATAAGGAGAGTTTTCCCTTTTGTTTAGCTTGAACCCTGTTTTCTTGAAGGTGTTCCTCAGAAGAGTCTAAGCCGTTGCTGACATTAAAAAAAAAAAAAAAAGAGGCAAGGGGGGGATTGAACTATGGAGAAGAATTGTAGGGGGAAACAGAATATTGATTTCTAGTTTGCTAGTTAAAATTCCCTAAGTCCCAGATGTCACCATTTGCTGAATGTTTAGTCAGCTCGAGATGTGTATAGTGTCCTAGATGTGTTCCCAGTAAACAAGGTCCGGTATCTTTAAAATGGGGCTTTTAGAAGAGAAGGTGAGGATTTGGTTGGACATTGTTCCTGTGCTATTTTTGCCAATTTCTGAGGGAATTTCCACTAATTCAAAGGTAGAAAATATTTCCTACAGAGAGATCTGCAGCATGCTTTCCATAGATCCTAAATTAATCTAACTCATCACAAATTGCTTCAGTTTGCCCTTTTGTGCTTGAGTTGAACCGCTGAGCCAACGTCAGTGACTACTGAAAGTTTGCAAAACTTCAAATGATTCTTTTTCTAGACTGCTATCTGGATAAAGATGAGTCTGGAGCAGCATGGAATTTACTTCATTGCCTAAAATGACTCCTGAGCTATATTTATCTCCCAAACCATTCCTTTGTTGAAGAGAATTGAGTAGGTTTCTGTGAGACATGGGGTTCCTACTAGTTGCTTGGACTAAACTGCAGAAGTAAACCAGTTTGCGATACAGTAAGATTTTCAGACAAGAACAGAATTTACATTCTCTGCTTCAGTGTGTTTCTTCCTAGTTGGACTTCAGCTAAAACTGAAACTGCCATGTGCTGCTGCTGCCCATCTGAGTCCCTGCTTCTGAGCTGCCGCTCATCAGCATCACCCATCCTTCCTCCCAGCCGTCGGGGACTTGGCTAGCTTAGCAAAAGAGAAATCAGGTTGACTTTTTCACATTTGGAAGTAACTTCTATATGGAGACAACTGATGGTCCAAATTGTCGAAGGCTGCCTAACTTTCAGTGAGGAATAAAATAGAAACTTGAAAAACCTATAGGTTTATTTGCATACCAAAACGTCAGTGTATTATGGATAGATGGGATTATTCTGTAAGATGGATGTTTATATCAGGATGGCTTGTTGCCAAAGAATTTGTGGTGATCCAGGCCTCAGTAATCCAGGATTAGCTGTGCCCACCTATTCCTAAAATAAAAGAGATACCATAGATAATACCTAGCCTGTGACTAAATGAAGATTAAATATGACTGATCAGTGTCATTTTTTTCCTGATTCTGCTGTAAAATAATAATATGCCTCACTTCTAATTCATGACAAATTTTATAGGCGAAATTTGTGGGGTGTTGTGTTTTGTGATGTGAATAATTTTCATGATCAGTTACATGTTTTGTGAGAACATATGTTCCTCTAAAGCAGATTTTCATAGTTTAAGAGTTGCTTTTTATAAGTCAACCTTGTTTATCTAAAAGTCTGACTTGCAGGTAGGATTACTGTGGTTTTGTACACAAGTCATTGCTTTGGCATCTACCAGGCCTTTTATGCAAAAAAAAAATCCTTAATGTATGCAAACTGTTGTGCATGCAAATTATAGTCCTGTGTGTGGAATTCAGGCATGTGAGTGAGCACAATACTTCCCACATGTAATTGCCCAACTCCTCTGCAAATTGTCTGACTCCTGAGTACCTGCAGTGGATTGGCCAGTTTATGAAGCCAAGCCATCGCTCTGGAATTTGGATTTCTTTGGGTAAACAGATTGTGTTAGTGGCGATCGAGATTTATGTTGGCATAACACTTTATTTTGTAAGTCCTTTCATTTCAGGAGCTACTATGTATAAGGAAGGGTATCTCCAGTGGTCAGACAGAGACCTGGAGAGGTAAATGAAACCTGCGGCAAGGTCATATGAAATCTGGACAGAGTTTGGGAATAAGAGTGTTGCTATTCCAAAGCTGTGTTTTGTATTTCAGCTACACAAACAATTTCTAGGTTGCCAAACATTTTTGGATAAAAAAGATTTGAGCCTATCATGGCAAGCTTTGTTTATGTGATGTTATTTAGATTTTTCAGATATAAATAAGATGGTCTTAATTCACGACAGTGTACATTTCATGGGTGAGGACTATCTTTGGGACCATGGAGAGGACTTAGGAAAGCAAAGGGGCCTTTTTTTCATTTACCACGAACTCCTTATGCATCCCAAGACTCTGACACTTCCAAGGCAGTGTTTCCTCTTACCGCTGAGTGCAATCCAGTGGCTTCTCAAGTGAAGTAAACGTTGTTGGTTGAGCTAGTTAAGAAATAATCCCATTGATTGTTCAAGGGCTTTTGTCAACACAAGGTCAAATAAATTTTTGTTGGCACGGCTGTATTTTTACACATCGCGACCAAGAAAAACAAAACCTGTAAGAGGTGGGGTGCTCAGCACTGGCCAAACCATTCTTGCTAAAATCAGTGGCTTTGTGCCAGAATTTAACTGGATACTGGGTACTTTTAGTGGATTTTTGTTTGTTGGCATTTGATACACGGGTGTGCTCTCATGCCAGTTTATGAATGTATTTTCCCTGTTTGTCCTCGGAGCAGTGATAGCACACTAATATCTGTACTTTAATGCGAATGAGATTATTTTGGAATTGGTGAAACACTTCACCAGTGAAACACTTTCTTCACTTTGCCTTTCAGCTGTTTGTCTGAAAAGCTTGCCTCCATGAAGTAGCTCTGCATGCTCTGTTTGCATGTGTGTTGAGAAAATCACTAAACAAGAAAAACAAGAATAATATCAGTGTCGTAACTGAGTTTAAACGCAGTGCAATTTGTGTTAATAGTGGCTTTTATAGGCACTATTATATAGTAAATTAAATTATATCTTTATTCTTGTATCTAAGATAAACAGTAAGTATGTAATATATCAGCAATAGAAAACCCTTGGCATTTAAGAAAGAATTGTGCTTTAATGTAAGGACGTTTTTATACCTCAGTAATAAATTAACATTTCAAAAGTACTTTAGCCTGCTGAGATGGATCATTCTATGAGTATGGGTAACACCATGGACTCCAATAATTAGTGTAAATTGCCTTTGAATAATACAGAGCTGGGAACAACTTTCAGTGCTTAATGCCCCTTGCAGTACATGATGAAGAGTCCTTAATGGAGCTTGGAAAAACAAGTAATACCTATAAATCAAAGAAGAAAGGCCGTTTTTGATGCATTTGTCTGAGAGTGTGAGTTTTAAACCAAATTGTTAACACTCCTCCCTGCTGAGGGTCATGGATTAGCTAGGGTGGGAGTTTCTTATAGGATCTTTCACACTAACCAGCAGAGGTAGGGGGTTTCAAATACAAGTGTTTTCTTAACCCTAATCCCTGCCTCCCTGACCAGTAGAGCTCTGAATTTCTCTCTAATTAGGTGGAGAATTAGTAGGTGGATAAATGTGTTAGTGGATGAGGATGAAGTGATTAACTTGCCCCAGACTATGATAGTGAGTTCAAGGCGCTACTGAATTCATTTTGTTTCTAATAACTTTCTCCCCATATTCTAGCGGCACCACAGCAGAGTACTTAAATTTATATCTCTGTAATCTTACAGCAGTATATTCTGTTGCCTTGTTCCCATGGCTTTATCTGCTATATTTAAGCGGCAGTGTGGTATATCTCCCAATGTGCCAGTTCACATTTATGTATACTATTTAATTATCTGAACAGTCTTGTAACCTAATCGAGATGTATTGATGTTACAGTAAGACTGTACATGTGAGGGAAATATGAATGTTATTACAAGATAATGAGACTGGAATACTTTCTCCAAGTATTTGCTAGCTGTACTTTAAAAACAAACAAATACCTGCTGCTTTGCTGTTGCTGCTGCTTGCTGCTCTTTGTTCAGTGTGTGGGGCTCTGCTGTCATAGAGGAAATGCAGTTTCACAGCGCTGTAGGCAGATGTGACTCTGCTAACCTGGAGCGATGACGTTTTCTGTCTCTTTGTTGATGTGTCCCTGTTGACCAGGTAGGGAAGAATTTGTCATGGGGGAGGGCAGGATCTGCTCCCTGCCATCTCTCCCTTGGCAGCCTCTGGCATGGGACAGGCTTTGACTTCACCTTGGGAATTCAGTGGGAACCTCTGCCCTTTCACAGCGAAGCTGAATCATCCCCAGTCACTGCCAGAACACTTTTTGTTCTTACTCATGGCCACAGCAGTGTCTCAGCTACCCCAGCATGTTCCTGTCCCTGTGGTCTCTCTGACTCGCAGTGGCCTGCTCAGACCTGTGAATTCACTTGGCCCCAAAAAATGAAGTGTGCTACTTGCAAAACACGCAGACCCAGCAGCGAAGGGGCAAGCTTCCCAAGCTGGCTCAGTGCTGTGACTCAGACAAGCTGGGATACTGAGAAGACCTTTCCTGGAATAAAAGTCAATGAGATTTTCAGGTGTATTCAGAACAAGGGAGGGTGCTAGAAGATGCCACAAGTAAGAGCAGATCATAAATGTGCATTTGCTGAGCAAACAGACTGACATCTACAACTCATAACACTGGATACTGATCTTAACTACTTACTAAAATTATTTAGTGTCTTTCAGAAAAAGATCCAGTGTTCCTCAGCTTACATGTTGAAGGGAAGTAAAAATGCCTTGTGGAAATGCCAACCACTGTTGGTGGTTTACTAATCAGAAAAAGAGGCTGTAGGATACAAGAAGTAATCCTTCAGGTCTGTCTAGGGAGAATAAAACCTCAATGGAAGTAGCATGTTCAGAGGCACCACACTTCAAAAAAGGGGGGGAGGGAGAAAAGGAGCATGGATGATCAGGAGTCCAGAAAAAATGACTAAAGAAGTAATATTGAAGAAAAGGGAAAGGTTCTGGTTAGCCTGTGTTAGAAGGCAGACATGGCAACTTATGTGAGCATGCATGTGAAATGCAGAGCTATGTGTGTGTAAGGAGATAGGTAGTAACTTATCCTCCAGGACCATAGCGCATATGACAAGGATGTTTCAGCTGAAATGGAGAAGATTTAGTTTAGAGAGTAGCTGAAACTTGCTAATAATAGGAAGATAATGAAGTGCTGGACTAATATGCCCAGCTAGGATGGAAAGACAAAAAAAAAGAGAACTTCAAACTGGCAGTGGTTTAGAATCTCATGTGACATTTTACATGATGGTTATTCTCTTTGAAAGCATGGAGTGAGCTCTACCATTGCAAACCACACTCCATCAGAAGGCAAGTCAGGCTGTGGTGAGAGGCTCTGCGGGTCAACCTGGGTAGCTCGGCTTGCATGATTGAGTCATTAGACTGGGTATTGTGTGTGTATCCAATAACTCAGGCAGGCAGGAAATTTAAAGGGAAGTATATTTTCTATGCAGCGCAATCAAAGTTGATTTTATCCTTATCTTAGTTGTTTGCTCCAGTGAGCATCAAATGCCTGAGGAGAGGATGGTTGCTGAGAAATCTGAGGTCTAAAGGGAACACGGGGGCGGTGCCAGGGTTAGCCGAAACTAGCCCTGGTGACTGTCAGGCACAGCCCCGTCCCTGTGGCCGATGGGTGCTTGTTCCTCGATAAGTCAAAGAATCTGGGCACTGCACAGTCACCTTAAGGTTGACGTTTAGAGTGAGAACCCAGTTATCTCAATCCCGGGTGCCGGCAGACTCCCCGGACTGCGTAACATCCAGGGTATGTCAAAAGCAGCATTAGCTTCAGAGACCCTTAGCAACAAATCTTCTCTTGAATGGGCTGCTCTTCTTTTGTGCTTCTCTTTCCTCCTGTCCTTTTTGTCTGTAGAAGCCTCTGCCTAAGTGTCTGACTAATAAAACTCAAACTGACACACTTGGGAAGTAAAATGGGGTTTTTTTATGTGTTTGTGACAGTGCTTTGTAAATGGTGCTGTGAGAGTTTTCAGTAGCGGATAATGATGGGAGCTGTAAGATGCCAATACACAGCTCCCTAGGACAGGGTAAAATGCCTCTTTTTAGGCAATGACTGGAAGGCTCAACATGCTCAGTAGGAGAAACCTGGATATGCTGTTTAGGTGCAGGGTTAGGCCTCAAGAGGGTACTTCCCCTGCCCAGGCCTCCCCAGGTGGAAGGATTGTCTTTCTAATGTTCAGCTGCATCCCATACAGTACATGAAAAGTCACTCTGCATTAGCCAGGATTATGTTGTCTCTTGATCTTATCAGGTTTTGCTCTGCAAACTACAAAAGAATGTAGCCTGATGTATGCAACAAGCCAGGTATCTCTGCTAGAAGCAAGCGTTTCACTGGCTAAAATCTCTCTGAAGTGACTATATCTACAGAATTTATTTTCCTTTTTTAACAGAGTTATGGCTTCATTAAAGCATTGGGAGCCAGAATTTTGCTGGAAAGATAAGTTTTTCTTCATTAAAAAATGGAAGTGGAAGTCAGAGAATGATCTTATTTTATTTTCTAACTGGCTACCCTACCCCTTGAAATAGTTTTATATATTTAAATGGACGAGGATGTAAATTGTGCTTCCAAACTGTTAAAGCCAATAGCACACATTATAATACGCTGTGAAAGGAAGATAGCTTCGGCCAGTAACTCTTAAGCCTAAATGAGTTGCTCCTAAGAGGAGAACAGCTGCTTAAAGTACATATATTTAAAATTAAATTTCTTTATTACAAGTTACTTAGTGTATTTTGGACTTATATGTTCTCTAGCTTAAATCTTTTTTTTAATTGCACAAAGCTGTGGAAAATAATCGGAAGCTCAGTTAGCATTACAAATTGAAAATCAGAAATTATAGAATGTTTTTTCAGGTTCTCAAGCTACATAGGTGTATTAACCCTCATTAGTCATTTTGTGGCAGTGAGAGATTTGAAAACAGAATTCCATTACAGTATTTATGGTCAAAATCTGATATGATCAAATAATAGGTTTCCCAATAGAAATGTCTATGTGCCATGTAGTAAACTTGATAATTGTAAGAATACATTTAATGCAGTAGAACTGAATACCGAACCAGGAGATTAACATTTCTGTTATATAATTACAAGTTCAAGGAGTTCAGCTTCTTATCATACTACAGTAAGTATAGAAAGTAGAAGTGATCCTCTTTAATTTGTAATTATTTAACTGAAATGGAATGTCTCCCAGTCTTATTCTTACTCTTCTACACTGAAGACATTGGTATGCAGAAACCATGCACCAAGGAATAGTACACTATCAGAGTAGGACATGTTTGAGTATTCTTTAAAACGAACTAAGAGAAGTTAATCTCATTGAACTTCTTTTTATTCAACAAAAGAGTTAGATGTTTCCAAGTCTAATGTGACTATAATGTTCATTAAATGGACTTCTTTACACCTTTAAATGGATTAACTGTACATCTTCACAGTCTAATTATTATACATGTCGCTCACAAATCACAGATCTAATTCAAAGCACTGTAAAAGCTCTGTTTATGAGCATTAGAAAAGCAGATACAGTGAGAATTGAGTGTGATTTTTATCTGGGTCATTTAAAAGAATAAGCATTGTCCACATTAAAATACAGAAATGCATGTACCTTCACTTGTTGAGTTTTCCTTCAACTTTGGTCTTGTGAAATCCTTCTTTGAAAAGTTAAGCCACAGGCTACTTTGGCATCTCCACTCCCTCATTTGTCCGTAACCCAAGATGATCCCTGACTAAGATACCCTCCCTGCAGCTGAGCTGTTAATAATTTCCAAACAATAGTTGTCAGTCGGATAAAGGATGATATACAATTTTGCTAGTACAGTTTGGGTATCTGGGAATAACTGTGATTTATTGTGTTGTCTCAAGTTAGGTTTGCTTATCAGAAGATACTAAGAGTGGTCCTAGTGGTCAGATTTTTAAAGGCAGCTAGGTGCTTAACTCTCCGGTGCAATCAATGTCCTGTAAAAAAAAGTCCTGCTCTATGTTTTTGCCACATGTGAATGGTTGTCAGTCCATAGAAGTCAGTGGAGCTACACCAGGTTATGCGGGCTTGGAGATCGGGATGGTAAGTTAGCTGTAAATCAAAATTCATTCTCCCTTTGGGCAGCAGGAGCTTGTTGAAGGGTTTGAGTACGTGGTATGACAATACGGTCCTCAGTGAAGACACTACATCTGCAGTATGAACCAAAGAAGTCAGATGATTGCCCTGAATTTCCCATGCTTTCGTCTGTAGAAGAAAAAGGACCTCAAGATAGTACTGAAGATGTTTGCAGCATTACCTTAGGGCTTTTACTGTGAGGGGCTACGATAACAAAAGCTACCGGTATTATGCAAATGTGTTATGTATGAGATATATTTCCACTGAATCCTGACAGGGCAAAAATATCCGCATTGCTTACAGAGATGTGTGCTGGCAGCAGTTGCAGGTCAGTTTGTGTTTATAATGTAATACCAGAAACACTTCCCTTTTCTCTTCGTTACAAAACCTTAGATATTCCTGCCACATTTCTCGTATAAAAGGCTACAGATTTCTTCAGTAGATGACAGTTCAGATAATTACAATTCTCAAGTTGAAAACCATCATGATAATGCCAGTTCCCTGGCGAGGCTCGCAGACCCTTTCAGGCAGCAGCGGCCCAAGCACCCAAGCTCTCCGACCAGAAGTGGTGTATCTGCAAGAAGTACAATGTAGCTTTTTTTGTGAGGAGAGAGAATGCTGTGCAAAAAGCACAGGCATGCTCCTGTGTGACAAGACGGAAAGAGATGAACCTCTGTGTGTGGGGGGTCTGACTTTTCTTGGGTGTTTGGACAACACAGATCTGATCTCACTGGATCATCTAGAAGCTGCTGTGAAACAAATTACAGAAATCTATAATGCAGCCTCAGCAGCATGACTGTGCATTCCCGATGTATACCGATCGCAACTACGAACCACAGTATTTAGGTATTGGGACTTAAACGAGCGAAGACTTTGAAATGGGGGATTTTGGACATAGGGGTAGTTGTTTATTTCTTATGCACGTACCTAGGATAGCTACAGCCAGCTGACTGAAATGGATCATTATATTTCAATCTGAAACTAATGATTGGAAATAAGGCTTTTGGATTCTTGCCTTGCCAGACCACCTGCTTCTATTCCATTCTCTCCTGTGCAAAAGCATTTGTGTTCATAAAATAAATAGCTACCTTCAGGTCTCTCTGCACCATAGGTTCCCCTGCCCCCAGATATTTTCATGTTTTCTGTAGTGATTTTAAATAAATGTTTGCTCTGCTTTCCACATGTGCCTCTGTCCTGAGCGCCGGTGGCAGGTATGTTAGGTGGTATGAAAACCAGGTGTTCCCCCACAATTATTTACTTATTGGCAGACATGATGGCTGCAACATCCGCTGCAGCAATTTGCAGAGAGTGATTTACCTGCTGCTGCCAGCTGCTCTCTGCTTGTGGGGGCTGACCGTCTCAGACTCCTGGGGGCCAGCACCAGAGTATCTTGATTTGATACCAGACCATTCGGAGGCCCTGCTCTGTGATTTCAGTGAGAACCAGCCAACCGTAGGCTTCTTTCAGCAAACACCGTGTCTAAATACGTTGCGATGACTTAGCTGGTGGGGTCTCCAAGAGGTTTGCCTGCCTGTGGTCTGAAGATGTAACTTCAAAAGGTTTCACGCTTCCATAGACTTACACTGTAAGGGTTCATCTCAGCATGAGACACTTGTCTCACCAAGGTACAGCAACATAGTAGTGTGGAGTGTTTTACTCTGGTAAAAAGGTGCTCCCACAGGTAAATTTTGTAAATTTGTGTAGCAGCATACTATCTCTTTGAAAGGTTTTAGTGTTTTAATGGATTCAGGATAAAATATCACAAAAGCTTTGTGAGCTGGATCTCGGTGAAGGGCAGAAAGTATTTTTAATTTCACTACTGTATATCTGAGCAAATGGCTGGATACAATTCCAACCTGCTGGCTGTTCCCTTGACACTTTAACTGAGGGAAATCCATTTCTTGCTCACTATGCTCCTACAGATGCATGGTGCGTGGCTGGGGACTGGTGTAATTGCAGTGGATTGGATTTGAAATGCATGGGGTTTTGGCATAAGGCACAGAAAGCAGGGAAGCAAGCAGCACAAGGAATTAATTTTTTAGTGCTCCTGTTCTGTTTCACTCTCCCATGTTTTTTGACTGTACCCACTTTGGAGCAAGTGGGTTTAATTCAGATTTGTTCAGATTTTTTTAAGGATTTCCTTCTAAAAAACCACCATAACATATACAGCAAAGTTTCCTACCAGGGTGAACCAATTTAGGTAAAAATGACTTATCTTTCCAAGTGTACAGCCTGATTTTCTGACTTTTTTTCATGATACACTTTTACTTACACAGCTAAGTAAGCAAACAAATTCTCAGGTGAATAAGTTTTCTCTCTGTGAATAAGGATGGGGATCCTGAGCAGTCCAGGAAGGCTGAACCTCATCTGACAATGGAAGTCTCTTCCAGAGACCAAGATGTAGGGGCAAGGAGAAGAGGGCCTGGTGAAACCCAGGGCAGATAGAGGTTCTCAACATATTTGGTTAAACCTATAATCTAAGGGAAAGGATAGGGTGGGGTTTTTTTCCTATTGAAATGGAAATTTCCATGAGAAATGTGCAGGGTTGGTTTTTTATGTTTTACTAACAGTATGGAAAGATTGTTCACCTTTCAGACAAGAATGTTCAATTCTGGTTTTGTGCATGTGGCAAAATCTGGAAATATTTGAAGCAACTCATTTTGGACAGAAACAAAATCCCTTTTCCAGTGAATCCTCAGTGATTCAGGCTCTGCAGCTTTGTACTGTAAGATAACTTAGACTGTCATCCTCATCTCTTTCCCCTTCCAAAGACCTCCAACCTGCCCAGATCTGCCCAGTGTCCAGATCTCTTTCTGTGGGGAAGACACAATTAGGTCAGCTAGTAGAAGATAATCAGAGATGTTTCTTTGCTGTTCACATTCCCTAGTCTTTTAATGAGTCAAATTAGGGTCAATTTAAGATTAAATGTTGACTATGTAACATGCTTATCACTAGAAAGCAGTATCCATTCTGGAACAATGTATGGGAATAGTCTGTTTTCTCCCCTGTACAAATCATGCCTTAAAAATATGAGTCCCAGGTCACTTCTGCTCTACATGATTCTGGCTCTGCCTCTAGCCCTGTTAACCCAGCATGTGTCTTTATGATCAAAATTCAAATACAATTGCACAAACTGTTAAATAACTTGAATCCTACATGCGTAACTGATCTCAACAGAGATGTCAATTCAATTAATATTACATTAGGCTACCCACAAGACTATGCTAGTACAGAGCTGATGCTCCAAGTCAAGTCTGGGCTTGTTGTCTGCTACCTGACAAAGCTGAAAAAAGATGAATACTAAATGTAAGGTAACTCCATTAACTCTTTCTTTCCCTGAAGGCATATTCAAATAGTTTGAATGCCGGGAGGCCTGCTAGCAATCTCAGTGAATATTTCATTCTGACTCATTATCCAATGCTTCAAAACTGTTTGGGGAGCAGTTAGAGACATCCGAAATCACTGGCCACTTTGGGAAATTTTGATCTTAACTTGTGCTGAATTTTTATATATTTCACCTGAAGTTTCCTGCAGTACTGAAAGTGAGGGAAAAAAGGAAACCACTTTTCTACTGGGAACTTTAATACCGATTAATAAAAATAAAGTTTCTTAGAACTGTGGAAGTGGAGAACAGGCAGAGTGTCAAGGACAATTGGAGGGACACGAGCACTTCCTCCTCTGTGGCAGTTAAAGTAGGTCTCAAAGTATTTGGCATTCCTGAGCCACCTGCTCCTGGTGGGGCTTCACTCCGGGAAGTTGTTTCATCCACCGTACTGATTGTACGGGAACAACCTAATGGAAGCAGCTAAATACAGAACGCTTTCTTCCGTTGTCTGACAAGCAAAAGAACAACCAGTTCTCCTTTTGTAAATAACAGACTGTGGATCTCAAATAAGTTTTTCTTTCTTGCTGACAAGCCCTGGGTTCTCTGGGTTTCTCTTACAGCTGCTAGTCTCAGAGATAATTGACTATGTCACATCAGTTCTCGTATTGGCCTGCAGGTAAAAGAAAAAGCTGGAAAGGGGTGTGAGTGTTTCTGGTTTAGAAGACAGCCAGAAAACAAGGCAATCTTGATTATTGTTTCCTTTAATTTGAAGTTATTGTCCACTGCCATAATTTCTTGGGAGGGGCTTTGTTTAAGTGTTTGAAAGACGTGGATTGGCTTAAGTTATAGGTGCTGCTTAAACGTGGCATTAAACATGATAATGTTAAGGAATGGACAGAAATTGGGAACTATTGTCATGGTTTATATCCAAGATAACCTGGTTCCTATCACCCTTGATTTTTGTGTTGAAACTCTGACTGAGGAGTGTCCAAAACCTTGTGGATCTTGGCCTCTCTGGTCTCTCTCCAGCACAGTGACTGGTTGGATACAAGTTGCTGGGTTTTGTTTTTTTCTTCCATTTTCTATATTACGATGAGCTGCCTTCTAGCTGTTTTGTCAACAGTGCATTTTTCAGTAGGGATTTCCATGTTGATATGCGAATTACATTGATAAAATGTTTCATCATTTGGACTCTACTCCAAAATGGCAGAAGAGGTGGCCCTCCTTCTGTCAGAGGAACTTCCCATGCAAGACATAAAATTCTCTTCGGGTGAGAAGAGTTGATAAAGTCCCAGGATGACTCATTATAATTTCTTTTGGCTCCTGAATTTTTAGAATAAAGCAAATTTTTTGAATTCCTACTGTCTGCTAGACCAATGCCATAATGATTTGAATGGCAGATGGGCAAGGGATCTTGGAATCAGTTAATTTTTGTGTGTTTCTTTGAAAAGCCCCATACACCTGACAGGCACAGTTACAAGGGACTCCAATTTTAAAGTCATTTAAAATGTGTGGGTGAAGACTTCGATTTGCTTGTTAATTACTTTCCTATTTTGTATTGAGCATGAAACAGTCAGTGCAAATCTAGTGACTCGTGGATGCCTTCAAAAAGCTTCAGGCTTAGTTTCAGTGATGCATAGCAGCTTCCCCTGAGTCTGTGCTTGTTGACTTGTTGGAGTTTCATGAGTTTTTGGAAAGTACTCAGAAGATTTCAGATTCCCGCATCAGTGTGTAGTATATTTTTCTAAAGAACCTATTGGTACTTCTAGGTATCCAAAGACCTTTGCAAATCTGCCTTCTAAGCACTCCTTGCAAGGACATCAAGAAGCTGCATCAGGTCTGTCCAGCTGCTGTCTAACCATAATGGAGAGCCAGGGCTAGAAGTTGTATCCTAAGGAATAAAATCAAGGTTTTATCAGGGTACCACATGATGTTACAGCTGCTGATAGTACTTTGAGCTTCAAAAGTGAGAAACATATTCTACTTCTTTCCCTTATTCTGTGCAACACATGCCAATTTTTGAAAAGGTAGCATTATTGGCGCAATATGGTAGTATTTAGAGCTCCAGAGATTATGGCCCATTTAGCAGATGCTGAATATACGATCTATGTCCTGAAGATGCTAATCTCATTGAAAAAAGAAAGTTTTATCTTCATTCTAGTAACTGAGGCACAGAGAGATGAAGAAATATGCCCGAGATCTGCAGCAGAACTGGTGTTCCTCAAGTCTGCCACTTTAACCAAAAGAGCATCTTTCTTATTGTGGACTAACATTGCTTTGAGAGTCCTGTATGAGCTGGATAACCCACATAGATATCTGTTGTCCGTGTTCAGAGTAAACACACAGTGATATGGTATAAAGGGATGCACAATAGCACTCCTGATGAAAAAGAAAAACCTACAGCCTTTGCTAAATGGCAGGTCTGAATGGCACACAGAAAATTATGGAGCACATTCACTTGCAGCCAGGAAATTGGTCTTGCTGGGGGCTCACGGTTTGATTTATGGTGCCCTTAAGTGAGTCAGGATTCCTAATTGTTCTTGAAACATGCTCCCGAGATGGACTGGGGGTGGGGGAGCGCTCAAGAGCAAGAGGCACAGGAGAATGGTGGTGGGGACTCTCGGGGGGACCCTCGGCCAGCCCTGCCCTAAGCTGTGCAGACAGCCCCAGAGCATCCCTTCTCTCCTCTAGAGCTGCTGGGCAGACAGCAAGCACAGTATGCTCTGCTGCGACCCCAGGGAGTGAATGGCACAAGAAAGGATACAGCACTGGAAGGACTAAAAAGAAAGTTGATGTCTCTCAAGTTTTGGTCCATTAAGGTAATCCTACACTCTGCAACTGAAGCTATGGGTCAATGAAAACAAATTACAGTTCATTCCCCAAACAGAAAGATTAAGACGCAGGAAGCTGCCGAATGCTGTAGGCACTGGCCTTGACTTCACAACCTAGCCAATTTGTGCTGCCTGTGGGGCTGTACAGCTGTCAGTAAGAAAACAAATCTTCTCGTACAGAAACTCCTCTTTTATATCACATTCCTTTCTTTTTTTTTCCAGACAACAGCCTTTGTTTCTAGAGAAAAGCCAAAAAGTATTTTGCATATCCAAAATGCAAAGGCAATACATGTGCTCTTTATTGAAACTGTTTCAGTTACAAACAATTACAAACAAATGAATTTGTGAATGCCGAAGAAAATCCAGGGCAAAGCCATCTGAAATGGGGAGGTTAGAAAAATACTGAGTATTTCTGATGGTAGGAGGTAAAACCAAATAAGCTCACTACAGACTAGACCACCTAACGTCAGCCTTTCTTCTTTGGCAGAGAAAGCACCCTCTCTTTATCGATGAGTGACACTAGCAGGCTGATAGGTGCAGGGTTTTCAAAGGGAAAATCTAATTTGTAAACAATCAACATCTTAACAAGCTATAAACAGCTGTCTGGACTTCTAGCAGATTTGCTGATGCTTGAAGGGCTGAAAATCACAATGTTTTCCTAAAACCTCCTTCATTAATTTGTGGCCTGGTATTCATTAGGACAACAAGCCTCGGGGGGCTACTTACAGCTTAGCTCCCCCCTCCCCATCAGGTTGCAAGCCCAGGTTCTGCTAATTTTGAGGATGGGTGCACGGCTTTGGAAATCTGGTTTTAGGTATGTCCCTATCACATGGAGGTGGGTATGAGGACCTAAAAGGAAAACTAACAGAAATAAGGGCACCAAAAATACGTGGTTGGTTCCTCCCACCCAAACAACAGGTCATTTATCACTAGTGCTTCTAGGAACTCTTGTCATTAAGTAGATTCCACAGTGATGCTTCTGTCCCATCCATGAGGGAAATCAAGGAAGACAAGATTTGCTCTAACCTAGAGAGAATTTATGGAATGGCCAGACTGGTCCCAGTAAGTGAGAGCAATAGCTACACCCGGTACGGGAAATACAGACTGGTAATTGGGTAGATAGATAGCAGTAAGCACCCATGACACTGATTAGCAGAAGCCCATTTCAGGCATGAGTTTGAGAGTGGCGGCACGTATCTTGAAGTTGTGATAGTACGAGGTTGGTTGCAAAGCGCTGTGAGAGAGGTTCGGCATGCTTTAAACTTCCCCCAAAAGGTTGCTTTAGTAAATTCTAGAGTAAGAGGAGGGAATTCTGTGTGTGTATGCTGAGAGAAAGAAAAAAAAAGACTGAAGAGAAATATGGGATGGTTTGTTTTTCCAGCATGCCTTAGGTAAACAGAAGTTTTCTCAATTAGATTTCTTCTTTCCAATCCATTAGGGTTAATGCAGTTTTAATTAGCACTTGATTTGCAGGCTGTGAGGTATGGTTTAATGTGCCTTTTAGAGATTCCAAACCAAAGTACTGCAAGGAATTGAACACAAATGAGCAAATTGAAGTTTTTTCATACACATTTTTGTTTGTAGATGATTTTCCCACCAGCTTTCCTTTGTATAAAGGTGATCCTAAAATACAGATCTTGGTTTCTTTGTGGAAGAGACATTCAATAAAAAATACTGCATAAAAACCTTGGTTTTGTCTCTGCTTTCATGCACTAGCCCTGTCTTCAGCTCCTGTTAGCAGGTGCACTGCTTGGTCTTATTGCTAAGGCCACTTATCTTGCCCTGTTGACGTTGAAGATAGCCAGATCTGCAGCGGTGACCTTGCACTTGTGTTGAATAATTCCTTTCCCTAACTATGCCATAATTATCAACTTTGCAACTGAATACTGGATTACAGCCCAAGAGTTCCTTCTGAATGCAAAACACAAGGAATTCAGCGTTCGCAATGAGTAAGTCTGAAGTAATCTACACAGGTGGTTCTTATATTGTACCTGTCATCGTGGTATCTGAGCTCCTGCAAAGGTCTGTGATCACATCAGTGTTTCCAGTTCATATAAACAGAGTCTGACTCCTGCATTCCTTTTGTACTTCTGAAATGTGTGGAAATAACAGTATCCGGGGGGAGCATTTAAAATCAAGCCAAAACAAAAGCAGCTAAGGAGCAAGGACACTCTGTCCTGAGTGGTTTTATCTAACTTATTTTGAACAGAAGTGGTTTCTTAGACCGAAATTATCATCATAAAAATAATACAAAAACTAAAATGAGGAATTCTGGCCCAAACCCAGAAAACCAGTGCTCCCAGGGCAAAAAGCAGTTTGAATGTTGAACATTGAAGTGTCAGCATTGTCTGAAGTCCTACAGTCTCTGTCACTACATGGGATTTGTAGGTAGCTAAGATCTTTGAAACCTCAGCACATGCCATAGGGTCTGTTCTGCTGATCTACGCTTGTAACCCCTGTTCACATCCACAGGTTCTGTCTCCTGTTGGAAGGAGACTCTCTCCCCCCGGTACATTCTTGGCACGGGAGCACTTCATGCAGGTGGATGACTGAACGCTTCACTCTGGCCAGATGGCCGCTCAGCTTTAATGTTGATTAGACTTTATTATGGATTATTGATGTAATGCTGCTACTAGCTCTGCACAGCAGGACCTCATTAATGTCAGTGGAGCTCTGCTCAGGCCCAGGGGTCTGTCCACAGGGGTCCAGCTGCAAGATCAGGGCCTGTATTTGTAAATAGTGGGATAGGATGAATGAGACTAAACGTGATGGGGGATGGCTTCAGGCAAGTGGTTTGCTGAGTACTTGGCTGGATATGTCTTAGTCTAATGGGAAAACAATGTGTTGGTTTAGGAGAGAGCCCTACTGCGTTGAAAAATACATGGAGTGTTGCAGCGTACTCATGTTCCCAGCAGGGATATGGGTCTTGAGGTCCATGTGAGTATAGTGACTGGCCCAAGTCAGCCCTCCGAGTTGGTGTAGTATGGCTGAGAGTTGCCATCGGTCATCAGACAGGAGCTGCTCATGAACACCCAGACCAGCTTTCTCCGGCTGTCCCTTTTGCACAGGATCTATGGATGCATCTTGACTCTGGGTTTGGGCTCTAGGCAGATTGATTCACACACCGAGTAAGCCAGAGTTTGGGAGCCTCCTTGTCAAATTATTGCTCAAGTAAAACTTAGCTGCAATAGCAATTTAGCTAACTGGCTAGCATTGTTTCTCATGTCACTCCCTCCTTTCCCAATATAAAAAGATTTGCAGTGAAAACAAAAGAAGAGTGTTGGCTTAATAAATCTTCAGGCTTTCTGCATAAAATGCTGGCACCGAGACACCGAATGTCCTACAGCCGTCCTTACGAGCGAGCTCTTCCATGCTGTGCGCAAGACAGACGCTTTGCTCTGTGCGTTCAGTTCTCGTTTCTTATACCTGTGCTTGCAAAGGAGCGGCTTTGGGGAGTTGCTTCAGTTGTGCATGGATGCGAGGAGACAACCCAGCCTTTGGTGCTGTCAGTTTTAAGCAGGACTTTCCTCCGAGCAATGTGGTCCAGCCCTCAGCGGGAGCAGGAGGAGGAGAGGCCCGCTCAGGACCCGCGGGCTCAGGCTGCTGGCATTTGTCCCGGAGGCAAAGCTGGAGCCGGGGCGGGAGGACGGGGCTGCGGGTGGCGCCCACCGGGGCTCGGGGCGGCCGGCGGCGGGGCGGCAGCGCCCGCCGGGGCCGGCAGCGGGGCCGGAGCCGCGCAGGCTGCGCGCTGCCGCGCACTTGCACTCTACCTCACCACCACTAGATGGTATTTGACAACCACTTCTGTTCGCCGCCCTTAAAAAGCCTTTTCCTGGCTAAAAACCAAGCCCGGCGATTTCTCCCTGCTTCTAATAAAACTCTTTCAATAATTTTTTATTATATTTTTACAGTGATAACATGCAGGTGAACAAAGCTGCTGTTGTACTAACCAGCTAAAACAAAGCAAAGGATTTTGGAGGTTGGGATGCTACAGTTGTTGACCTTGTGAGCCGGCACCACTTGCTCCCGGGAAAGCACCAAGCGCCTTCCCCTCAGCATTGCTGGTACCATGCCATATTTTCCCACCGAGATATTTTTGGAGTGTTCTTCCCTTTCCAAGATGGAAAGCCCAGTCATACCATCTTTTGCTGGTGTAAGGCTTCCAGCACTTCTGAATATTCAAAGCCTTGATTTTTTAAAAAGCTGCTGTGGCTGTGAGCATAGGTCAGCATTGAGGAGCACATGCAGGAGAACATGGGATCCTGTCCCACCGAGCGGAGGTCGGTGGGGCTGTAGTGGGTAACCCAGATGGGACAGCCCTGACGCTGTGAGCAAAATGATAAGCGATTCAGGTCAGGCTGCCTCTGGGAATACATGTAGACGTTGCAAACTACAGCTTTTAGGATCTAGCTCTCCATACTTAGTACTTCAGTTTCAAATAAGCATTTTGCTTTTTTTTTTTGGTTGTTGTCACTATAAAAGATGGACAGGACTCTGCCCCGAGCGGTCAGACTCTGATCTTTCCAGCTTTAATTGGTTGGTTAGTTGTATCTTTTCTTTCCCAAATTATTTGCAAGAAATTGCGATTTAATCCATTCTGCACTTAAGAAATTTAATCAATCATTAGAAATAACTGCCGATGATAGGAAAATATGGTAATTCATGTTATTTTTGCAGACAAAGCACTGATATAAACAAAACATAATTAAACATGCCCTCTTTATACACTTCATAAAAAGCCACAGTCCTTGGGTATTATAAATCTAAACTTATTTCTCTGATCTCAGGGCATAAAATGTGTTCTGTGAATTGTCTTACTTCTTGTAGGAAAACACTGATAATATTTGCCTTGCAGGCAGCATAAAACACAAAATGTAAAATAAAAATAAGTTATTAATCAGACTAACGGGCAACTTAAATGGAAAGCTGTCTTCTATGTCACATTAAAAATGATAATGAGCAACATTTCACAAGGCAATATTATTTAAAAAAAAAAAAAATCCATGTTACGCACAGACTTCTCAATCCATATCTGTGCTGTAGTCTCCAGGAAGCAAACAAGAGGGACAAGTTTTGTAGTTGGTTACCATGGGTATGTTGCCTGAGGAATACCTACATTTCAACATGGCCATGCCTCAAACAGGTGTTGCTTTTTTATCTTCAGCTAACCCAGCCTGAGGCAACAGTGATCTTGTTTTTCCAAATTTGCATCTTAGTAGAAACAAAGTTTTAGCTCAATTAAATACCTGTCACAGAGGGGAGGAAAGAGTAGGAATATGTTGTGACGCATAAGAATATGTTGTGGTTTTGAAAATGGTCTGGTAAGAGCTATTTTTCTAATGATCTGTGACAAAAACAATGCAAAAACAAAAACCCTGCCCTAAGGGCCAGTATGTTGCTCTTTGCTTCTCACATGGAAACTAAGAAACAGAATTTTTGAATGAAATCCATTGTATAAAAATACAGCCTGTTCCCTAGCTCATCTCATAGGCACCTGCAGGTTGCTTTTGCTGCTTTCTGAAAGACCAAATTCTTCCTCCCTTTCCAGCATAATTTGAGTTGAAGGTTGGCTTATGGGCAATATTCTTATTCTAGGAAGGTTGTTAAGGCTTGTGCTTTTCTTGCCCAGTAAAAATAGGTCGACTCAGAGTGACCCTCTGTGTCTGTGTGCATCGTAGGAGCAGTCCCATGCCTGAAGGCTGCATTTGCCGTATGTTGTTTGCTCACAGCAACATCCTTGGGGCTGCCTTTGGTGGCAGCAATAGGTATTTCCAAGGGGTGGATAATTCGTGGGCTTTCAAATACTGTTAAGTGTAGTGTGCAGGAGAGACTAGCCCCAGCATTCTCCATCTATCCCAGAAACCTTTGTCTGCCTCATCTGCCCTTGTCGTGACATCAAAGAGACTAGGCTGGGCAGACAAAACTGCCAACCTCCTCCTTAAGAAGACCCCAGCATCACCTGTGCAGGGGCAGGTGGGATTTGTAGGGCAGACCGACCTGGAACAAGGGTTCAAAGACGACGTGGATACCATTGCTGACTCTCAGGTGACCCTACACGTGGGGCTGTCCTCTGGACAGGGTAGCTGGTGTACAGTGTAGATCTGGCAATTTATTTTCTGATTTATTTTTAGCCTTTTGAGACTTTTGTTACAAATCTAATGAGCAGTCACTCTGAGGCTGCACCAGTACAGCACACAGGTGTCTTCCTGACAGTGGCAATACATCACGTCTGCATGGCCTCTGTATTTCTGCTGACTGGCTTATTGTCTGCATGTCCATCGTATTCTGGTTTCAGGGCTGTGACTGGAAGGATGTAAGAGGTGTCTCTTTATAAGAAATCTTAGCAAATATGCTTGTAGATATATTCAGAGGCTCACCCACTGCTGAAGGCATGCTTCTGGTTCCCATACGTAAGTGAGAAAGCAAGGCTTACTTTTTCTGTCTTGTGTGGTTTTGCAAGGAGTTGCAAGACAGGTGTTGCTCGCTGGTGTGTAGTTCCTAGCATGAGAGGATCCAGCTGTCAGGTGAGCTTTACAGGAGTAATAATTACTTGATCGCCAAACCAACGCTTAAGAGACATAGTATTTTTCTTTAGCCAGACAAAAATCCTCTCTTCCCAGCTCACCCTGGAGACTCAGTAAAATCCTAAAGCTGATACCTTCTGGAGTGTTCTCCGAATCTCTCTATGTGACAGCCCAGCTATTCATGTGCTTTTTCAGTTGTAACTGTACTTGTGTTCAAAGCCAGTGAAGATCAACAGGGCTTATTGCTTCAGACTGAATGCTCATGCTGAATGCTAGATCTTCTCCGCAGCAGGGGCTAGAACTCAGTTCCCTGACATGCCTCACTCTCCCCATTTAGCTGTGTGTTTAGTTTTTATTTATTTACATTCTCATCCCATTTCTTTCCAAGCTCAGCTCGTCATATATAACAGTTTATGTATATACCCTCACCGGAGGGAATGAATAGCATCTCCAGCAGTGGAATTCTGGGGGCACGTCTGCTGCACACTGGCACATAGCTGAGATGCAGTGCCGAAAATTCAAGCTGAGTGCCAGGAAGCATGCTATTATCAATATACCAGGCTGTGGAAAATGATGCAAGTCCCATACATGAAAATCAAGAGTATTTCTGTGCTACAGGACAAACGACTAGAAATGTGTCAGGAGAACGCTTTTGCAAGGATGCACATGGATTCTGAAATGCCTCTCACCACTACTGTGTTACCTCCGTAGCCCCCTGCTATCTTTGTATTGCCATATTGTTATTTGAGGTTTCTTGGACAACAGTGAATACATTCAGCCCAAAGGTTGCCCATGCATAGTAAGGGGCACCATCCTTAGTATGAGGGGTTTATTGAGCATACGTGACTAGCTGTGGTAGGGACATGGAAAAGGTACTCTGTGTCCTGGGAGGAGCAGGACTGCAGAGTGAGCACAAGCCGTCTGTGCAGGCATGGGTGAGCTGGACATGAATATTAGCTGGTAACAGATCTGTATGTGTTCCATGGCCCTAGATCCAGATCTTCCAGGTACCTGCAGCTTAGTCACAACTGCTACTCTGCCCAGGCTAATCTAAGGTCCAGAAATTTGAGGAAACTTCTTATTTTTACTGGGGGGGTGGGGAAATCTGAGTGAAAACAGAAAGGAAAAATAAAAGTAGTTTTGGGGAAACCTGAGTATATTTTAGTTCTGCCATGGAGTTCAGTGGACGGATATGTTGTCTCTGCCTCGCGGCTAAGATAACGGGCACAAAGGGGTATCCCTTTTCATGCAAGGCAATGAGTTTGTCTAGAAGCTTCAAGGTATGTAACAGGAGAGCTGTGCTTACCAGGTCCTACTCTTCTAGGAAGGGGGTGATAGTGAGGAGACGGCAGCATTGCTCCAGCCCTGGCAGCAGAGGAACCTGCCCCACACAACTTGTGACAGCTCTTCCTCTGTGAGCAGTGCCGTATGCGACGGTCTCCTACAACTGCTTACATTAATGACTTACAGAAGAGGAGGGGGGCTGGCTGGTCCCTAAAATCTCTAGGCAGGCAGAACTTGATCATGGGTCTACGAGGGAGAGGCTGCAAGTTCCTTGGGTGGTGGTGTTGGGGCTGGTAAATGTGGAGTCTTTAACGCTTGTGAAATGACCCGTTATATTACAGTGCCTGGGAGGGAGACCGGATCTGTGTCTGCCTCCACCCATCAACTAAACAGCTTCTTGCCTCCACCAGTACGTTGCAGTGGATATTATATATCACACAAGCTACTGAAAGAGCTAGTTATCTTTTGGAGGAAAGTATGTGTAGAGGATGAGAGTAGCTATTTGGATGCTAGGTCTGTAAGTGAATGTTATGGCAGGTATAAATTAAGGGTCTCAGGGTGAGTGTTGATTTACACAGTCCTTGAAGGGAATCGCTCTGGACCCAGCTTGTAAGAGACATGCCACAAATCTACATGCTATTTTGTGTTTCAGAGAGAAGGAGAAATTAATTGTTTTGTCTCTGGTTAAATAGCCAGGTGGGACTAGGATTGACAAAAATGTGTCCACTGAAATGTTCTTTTAAACTAGAATATAGCTTAATGACCCTCATTTTTTATTTGATTAAAATTATGCATATTTTAATGAAAAAACAGGGTTGCCTAATTCCCCTCCCCCTTTTAAAATCTGTTTTTAGTTGGGAGATTTGAAACATGGACTTTCTATATATATACATATATGCATGGCACAGAACATTGTGAACTAAAAATATTTTGAAGGATGAGGTGCTGAAAGTGTTCAGTTTGCTTCTTTGATAGTCCCTCCCCAAAGAGCAGTCATCTTGGGGGGACTGTCCTCCCTGTATCTTTTTCATGAGTTTTCTCGAAGAACAACCTGTGTTTTCCAGGCAAATGTAGTAGAAGCTGGTTCTGATACTGGCTTCTGTCTAGAGCAACTCTTAAATCAGCTGAGCCCTTTGATATAAAAGAGAAGAAACTGGCCCACAATATGAGTTTTCAAGGATGATATAATTCAAGTACTTTCTTCAATTTTAGTGGGTATTCCCTTCATATATATAGTATTGTCAAGTGTGTAAAACAGAGGGGAAAGTGATAGCTCCTGGTCCCATTAAGACTAAGTCAGCAGGAGCTAGACAGACAGAATATTCATGTTTTGCTCCAATAGGTAAAATTAGCAGCGTGGTCTGCATCAGAGCAGAAGGCTAGTATACAGGACTGTAAATTCAAAGTATTTTCAATCATGTATTGCTGTATCTTTCTCCTCGCTTAAGAAACGCCCCTTATTACAGGTTCTAAATGCTCCTTGGATCATGTCATGTTTTGCTTTTATTTGGTTTTTTTGTTTTTCTCTATGGTGATGTTACAGCACCGTCTAGGGTGGTTTTTTAATGCTTTTTTGTTCCAAGTAAGGAAAAGCAAATTAAAAATAGATGAAGAGAAATAAGTAAAGATGGTCTGACTTTAAAGGGAAAAGGGAAAAGGAAAAGAAGAATGTGAGCTATAAATGAAATGTAGACTCCACAAGTGATGTACCTAATAAAAGGCTCAGGCCTGACTGATCCACAGCTACAGAAATGTGCTTCTTGAGGATGAAAGAACTGAAGAAATGGGAAAGACTTAAGTCCTCAATGAGTTTAGCGATTAAGATGTTCAAGTAAGTCAAAAGAACTCTGTGGCAATGTAACATCAATAATTTTGAAGCAGTATTTAGAATTAATGTAGTTCATGTTTTACTGCATCTCCTCCCAGGCACTGAATATATGGGGGCCCTCTTCTTTACTGCTTATGCGTGAAAATAGCTTGTACTCCTAAGAATAATCTTTTGTGTTTAATAAAAAGCAAAACCAGATCATCTAAACCCAGAAAAAGCAGGAAATCTGAACAATGTGCTTCCTATTCTTGGGGCTGTTTATGGAAAGCTGCATTTGTATGACAAAAAGCATAATTTTTTATTATATCAAACTTTTCACATCAAATACTACTAATGCATTTCAGTTCCTCCTCCTTTTCTGTCTAACTATTACCAGCTCATTTACCACTTGCTGAAGTGGAGGACGGGCCAAAGCTTTTATCTATGGTTTCTTTTTTTCATTACTAGAGCGTTGGCGTGGAGTGGAAGTGATCACAGCGAGAGCTTCATCCTGTGCAGACCCTGGTACCCCACTCTGGCTGCTCAGGCGATCGTCTCTGTTACTGAGATCTTGTTGCAATTTATCAGCTAGGTAAATCGGTTTTATTCCTTCCGGAGCATTAGTAAGCCTTTTACTGCCAGACCAGGTCTCTGTTTTTCAACTAAGGACTTAGAGATCCATTTTGTCTTTCAGATTAAAGAACCCTGAAGAGTTTTTCCAGAAGGAAAAAACTTTCTATAGAAATGTGTCAGTTGTCTTGGGTGCTGCTGTGTCCCAAGTGTGATTTATGGATCATCTGTACCATAAGGAGGTTTTTGCTGGAGATATGAGACTTAACTGGTGTGTCATGAGACATAGGACTGGAGACTAGATCTTGAGAAGAAATGAAGGAAAAAAAAGAATAAGGAAATGAAATTTATTTCCAGAAATGAAGCTATCCATGTACCAGTCAGAACCTAGTGAAACATGATAGTCATTTTCCTGTCTCCCTCTGTAAAAGACTGTATGGGTCCCCTAGTGCAATGTGTAGATCACTCTGTGAGTGCTGCTTTCACACATCAATATTCTGCACAGTTGTGCTGACATATAGTAGCTAGTTCCTGCAAGGATGGATTCTTCAGCATTAGTGGGAAAATTTTTTCTTGCATCTTGTTATCCTCTTGAAAAGCTTTGTGTGTCCTAAGACAGCTCAGGTGTCCTGGATAGTCATAACTTCCAGAAGGTCTCGCCAGCTCGAGTGCTTTCTGCATACTCTGCCCTTGTGGAGGGAACTGCCCTTCTCCGTACTGATGCTGGAGCTTTCCCCCGGGTGAAACACAACAGCATCTGTAGTAGCTACAGCACAGTAACACATAGCATTTAATCCCATGGTAAAGAGGAGTGGGGCTGGAGGCAGGGGTGAAAGGAGAAATTAGGTAAATTAGATGTAATCCTTCAGGATAGAATTTTGCCAGGAATCACTGTTTCCTATAGTTCTTGACCTTGCAAAAAGTAGAAGAGTATCTCAGACACCACAATTATCTATAAATTTGGGGATGCATCCTGTTCTAATCCAACAGAAATTTAGAGAGATTAGAAAGAGTTTATTACCATCCATACTGCAATTTCATGGTCTTGTTTTGGATAGTTAGTGTATTTTGCAAGGCCCGTACATCTACAGCTGAACAAAGAACAAGACATTTCAAACTCAGATATTGTGGTTGATGAAATTCAACCACAATGATGAAAACAGCTGAAATTTGTAAAGATTTTGAAATCTTTGGAATCCAAATCAATTAAGAACAAAGTAGGTTTATGACAGCAAAATGGTAGTAGTTTTGAATTTTAGACCGTGAGTTTTCTTGCAAGCTGTTTCTGAACAGTGGAGAAAGTTGTGGCGATCCTTCACAAGTAGTTTGGAGGATAAAACCCCAAACTTATAAAGGATGCTGTCTTATAGGAGGCAGCTCGTCTAGCTCCAAAAGGCATTCTGAGAAGAGAAAAGTAATTGTCCGAGTTGCTGCAATTAAGGAAATCACCAGTGTTGGTTCTGTACTGAATAAATGCTCCTGCAATGGGCATGCTTGCTGAGGGTTTACTGGTGTAATCCCCATTTTCCCTCTGGGAAACCAGAAGGATTTTTGAAAACACAGAAGAAATCTTTCAAGCAAAGCTACTTCACATCATATTGGAATAAAAAGCTCTCTTATCATACAAAAGGTAATATTGTATTGTGCTTTGGAGAGTCAAATAGCTTAAGGATATAGGGCTTCTTTCTTCTTCCCTCGCAGGTGTAATTCTATTGACGTGTATCATTTCTTCTGTTTTCCACCAGATTTGTTTGCACTAAGTCATTTCGGTCTCTCCTGATTGTCAGGCTGGGGCTGAGGGAAAGACCTTTGTCCTGTAGTTAACAGTTTCAGGCAGGAGCTGTCTGCAGCTCTGCACAGGTCCACTGGAGCTGGACCCAAAGGAGGGGCGACCCTTCCCTTGCGCACAGCTCTGCTGATAAACCATGGTCTCCACCAGCAGTCTTCTCCCGGGCCTCTCCTGGGCAAGGGCTGCAGCAGCCATACTTTTTTAGGACACGCTGGATGGGAAAGGGCCAGCACCCTATGATAAGTCCATAGCAGTGCACAGCCGCCACCTCCCTTGTCCTCCTAGACCAAGTCCTAGAGACAGGAGTGGTGTCACAGCCAGCAGTTCCCACAGCTACGTGCCATTGAACAATAAAGGGCTGCATACTCTAATGATGATTAATTACATTTTCTCATATCTTTCTATCAATTAACTGGAAATGTTTCTTTGTTTAAATAATTGTCTTTTGGTAAATAAATGCGTAAACACTACTTAAAGCATTTTTGGGTCTAATTATACTTATCTGAAAGTTAACAGATTCAAGATGTGATTTGTGTTGTAATTGTTTTAATTTATGGTAAAACGTGGTGTTGGGTACTGATTTTCTGAACAAGCTGATCTCTATTTTAAGAAAATGAGGAACTACAAACGATTCCCTCTCAAACCGAGCTACTTGTTGAGTGAAGTTCTGTCCGAGCCTGCGTTCGCACTGGGGTTTGTTTGCTTTTCAACCTGGTCAAACCAACAACACATTGAGCTAAACCACTCAGTCAAATTTTAAAAACAGCTTGAAGACACCAGGGCCTGGCTGCAGTGCTCGGTGGAGTACGGCATCGCAGCCCCGGCATCCCCACACTGTGATTCGGGTGCCGAGGGCGCAGAGCCAGACCAGCGGGGCTGGACGTGGCTTCCAGTCTGGTTCAGTCCCATTTGCAGTGACAGAGATCACGGATAACTCATGCGCCGTACCTGACCCTAGGGCAAGAGAGATCACAGCTAAATCCCCGTGATCTAAATGTATCAGGCTTTTGGACTCACTTACCTTATACTCTTTCATCTCTCTGCCCTCTCTAATAGCAGAGGAGCACTATGTCACTGTGGTTTGTTATTCTCATTAGCTTCCATTAGCTGTAACACTCGGGGCCTCTGTCTGGTTCAGACAGAGGCTGTGTCCAGCCCTAACAAAGATAAGGTACGCCCCGAGGCTACGGTGAGGGGCAGTGGGTAGAACAACCACAACCACCGGAGGAAAGGGAGATAACGGGGCGAGAACCAGTGTCAGTGGCAGAGCCTGCAGCACCCCAGCAACTTCGCTGGTGGCTGGGAAGTGCCGTGGCAGAGGTGAGTGGCAAGGAGGGATCTGATGGAGGAGCACGTGCCGGTGCCGTGATGCTCTCGTAGTGCTCCTGTGCTGCCACGGAGCCTGTGTGCATCCTTGCACGAGGAATGATGGAGCCTGTTTGTTCACGCAGCCGCTGTGCTTGTGCGCTTCCAGGGCTCAGCAGATTGAAGATCATTTCTGATCCAAACACACAGTGTGTCCATGGCCACGGACCTCTTATGTTATCGGCCCTCTGTCTTAATTTCCCTCTCTCTAAAACAAGGGTAATATTTCCGCAGTTCAGAATGGTGTTAGAAGGTTAAAATCACAAATCTTGAGAGGGGATCAGGCAAGACAGGGTAAGGACAGCAATATAAATAAAGAAAACAGTTCTCTGCTATTTTTTCCTTACCCAAAACTTATTTGTGGGCTTTTCTCAGTTAGAGGTTTTTTTCAAGATAAGGGGAAAAGAAGGAAAGGAAGAAAAATCCTCCCACGCATTCAAACAGAATTTGCATTTGACTGTATTAAAATTTTTCTTAAATTGCAATTAAGCAATAAATCTTCACCAGTTGCAAAAATAAAGAGAGTGGGGTGAGGGAAATTTATTAGATAATGTAATCTTTCAGGCATTTTTTAATTTCCTTCTAAGATCTAGAATATCAGTTGGAGTCCCAGGTAAAATAGGATTTGAGTTTTCAGCCACAAGTTGTGACTCAAAGTGCTTAGCTAAATTAAACAGAACAGATGTGAAAAATAAGATGAGAGCTATGCATATAGCTCTCAAACAGCTCTCCCCCCCCCATTGAAGAGCCCGGACTAATTCCCCTTTGTTGACTAAAGTCTGCAATTCGATCCTAAAAGCTTGTCAGAATTAAGTACAATGCTTAATATAAGTTTACATTTTAACTGTTTTTCTTTGATATTTGACAAGGACATGGGAAGTAGCTCCAGAACTTTCTCCTGGGCCAATTTGCTCAAGGTTGCTGTGAATCACGCTTCCCCTTGGGCTGCTTGCCCCGGGGACCGCACTTGAGGCCTGGCACCTGTTAGCCACCAGAGCAATTAATAATTAATTAAACAAATAACCCCTTTACGTTGCACTGTGAAATCAAAGCTTCAGCATAAAAAAGAATTTTACCTTTTAGGTTTCCAGAAGTAACCTCTGCCCCAACACTTGTGCAGTATGTGGAGGAACAGATATTTGCTTTTTCCTCAGAGAGTAGTGACTTTTTACAACAGACTTTTTAAAAAAAAAAAAAAAAGGAAAGGAAGGAAAGGTCAGCCTTGTTACATCCTTTCTAGTAAACACCACTCCACTGCAACGATGTCAGCCAGTGTCTGAACTTTTAACAGCTAAAGAGAAAAAGAAATCCTAGACATTTTTCTGGAAAGGGGGATCAGTGGAGCCTTTCAGCTTACATTGCTCTGTGCACCTTAGGTGGAGTACAGTTTGTCTTACTGCTGGTATTTTGGTTTTGGAGATGACAAGTGTATCATGGCCTTTTTTTTTCTTTATTTTTCTTCCCCCCCCCCCCCCCCCCCCCCCCCCCAAAAAGTAGCTGCACATTAAGGAGATAAGTGAACTTCAAAGGGCTAAATACCAATCAGAAGATGGAAGATGGCCACACATAAAGCTATGCTGCTTCTGCAAACCCCTTTAGTAGCCAGACAAGGTCACTGATCAGGGTAATTTGCAGGAAAAGTCAATTTCTCAAGTACCCAAGGCAGGTGTTGTGCCATTCTGTGACAATTTACTGAAACTAAATTGAGGAAGTTGAAAAAAGCAAAGGTCATGAACCATGGGAGAAAGGAGGGAAGCAAAGTCTCTTTGACTGTATTTTTAACTCCTTTTCAACCAAAGCATATTTACAAATTACTGAGTCTGTTTCCACTTAAAAAAAAATCCCACTTGTGTAATGCAGACCTGTTTATGAAAAACTGGGCTAAAACCTGGTTGCACAATGAGAAACCATGAAGGGTGGTTAAGGAAAACACAGAGTGATTCATAGGGAACTCTTAGCAGAGAAAAGGGGAAAAGAAGAAGCTAGCCTTCTCACATTGAAACATTTCTCAGAGTCTTCGTGACAACAAAAAGCTGGATGAAAGTAGACAGGATGGAAGTGAAAAGATAAAAACATATCTGAGAAATTTGAAGCAAGTCACTGAAATGACTGCAGAAGGAGAGAAAGGGAATTGATGTCTCAAAAGGTATCTGGCTGTGTCTCTGCTTCAATTGCACCCCAAAATGCACTTCTTTTAGACTTGGGGATTTTTCAGAGCACATCCCAGCACCCTTCCTGCTCAGCCTGGGTTTCCTTCCAGACCCAGATCTTGCCTTGACCTTTGGTTGGGATGCAGATGGAGCATGTCTGCCCTGGGAGGTGGACACCGTTCCTGGGATGTCATACTTCCTTGGGCCCTTCCAGCCCCTGTGACCCTGTTTGCTTAGCTCTGCTGTTCAACGATGTGGTCCTTCAGGAGAGGGCCTGGGATGGTCTCAGTGCCAACAGGAGTCACTGTTAGCGACCCAGGCTATGAAATAGGAGGCACAAATAGGAATGAAGGAAGTGTAGACCCTGCCTCAGCAAACTTCCATGCCAAAACAGAGCTCCACATGTGTTTTTGACCTGGTGTGTGGAAGAGAGAATTCCAAGACCCAGTGGGCTGAATGAGGTTCAGATGACAAACGGGTAGATTCCAGTCTTATTTCCTTCTCCTGCCACCACAGCTTATGAGCTGGTGACCCCTTACAGTGCAGGAGATATTTGAGTACAAACAGCAGTCCAGTGTTTGTACTAGCTGGCAGTGGTGTGGAACACCCAGTCAATCCAAAATGACTATGTCCACCAAGAAGGAGCAAAACTAAACCAAACCAAGCCAAACCAAACCAAACCAACACTTTATCACTCTCACTCCCATACTCCTAAGTGAACAAATAGTTTTAATAGTTGTGTTGGTGACACAAACACACATGTAGCTTTCCTTCCTAGTCCCTGTTACAAGATTATTTATTTTATGCTACATTTTCACAGGTCATTGGTGATGTTTAGCTATGCCTCTGGCTGTGAAGCCTGGGAAGTTTATGGGGCAGCAAAAGACCATTCTCTCTGCTTGTTTTCTGTGGGCTTGCATCCAAATCTAATCAGAATAAACTTCCCCAAATCCTTCCTTGAAGGGAATATTTCAAAAGAGAATAACCTTTTCATTATCAGGTCCTGCCTTGAATAGGTACGCAAGGAGGAAATAGTTGCTGACATATTCCTGTTAGAGCTACATAGATTGAAAAGCGTTAAATTGGTTGATAGAGTTTGTACGCGTATGTGTGGCAGAAGAGAAGGACTTTCATGTGAACGTGAATAATTAGAAAATGTTTTTGTCTGGGACTTCAGTCCTGGCTACCTTTGATGTTTGCAGAGCACAAAGGAGAGCACCAAGTCTCTGTCTGGGGCCACTGGTTCACAGTGCCCAGGCTGCAAACGTTCACACTCTGGAGCTCATGTTTAGCCAACCTTAAGTCTGCAGTGTGTAGATGAAAGATGTGGTAACATACTTCTGGCACGTAGGGCTGGAGTAAGCTGTGGGCATAGGCACTGCCTCGCGGTCTGGAGCGCGGGTATGAACTCAGCTGTTCACTCTCCTTAACCTGGGAAAGAGGAAGCAGAAGCATTTCTACAGCAATGCGTTTGTGGGATGTGCACAGTCCAGGAAAACCATAACAGGGGAGAAAATTAATTCCACCAGAAATGACCCAAGCAGGTGGACCTCAAATGCCAAAGCAAAAATCAACATTTCAGGAAATCTTTCAATATTTTGGGAAATCAACATTTTTTTTGAATGGATGTATCCAGTTCTCTATAGTAGGGGATAGTGAAGATGTGAATCCATAACAGGCGTGGCAATAGCCATGGAATTTTGGGAGATGCCTGTGTCCTGCCAGACCCATAGTCAGGGGTGGACAGAGAGCTAAGAAAGGGCATTGAAAAACATTGGTGCTAGCTGATAGCTGCAACACTTTGTCTGGAAATAAAAACCCTTGAGCAATCAAAGATGCAGCAATCACACTACAGCAGCTCCTGAAAGGGAACTTGTTCGTTCCAACTTCTGTTTTTATGAGTGGCTTTTGCCCCTTTTCCACCAAGCTCCAGCTGCACTGTTGTTATGTGCACACAATGAAGTCCAGTAAAAGCCAACTTCTCGTTGCAGGTCTTCTCAGAAATAGTCTGTAGTTTGGGATGTATTGAGCTGGGAGTGACTGGCCGGTATCCTGACTTCGTTTCTCTCCCAGATACAGAAGGCTCAGTAGAAAGATTCATTTAAATACGGAGAGGATATAATTAGCCTCCCAGATGACTCCAGCCCCACTGCTGCATCACTTCGGCTGACTAAAGATCTCTTTATGACACCAGGAGGTAACTGTTTTATGTGTTCAGGCTATTCCCAAGTGCTGCTGGTCATATCGGCTTCTCGGTCAGACCTTCTAGAAATACAATCTGTGAGTTCCTTGTAAGTGCAGGACTATTTTTATTTAGCTATTTCAGGGCCCCATTGCCTGAAAACCAATCCAGTTGTTTAACTTTGAGGAAAAGAGCCCTAATCTCTCTTGCTTCTATCCCATGTCTTTTACATCCTGAGACTGGAAACAATCTATATCCTAAACACTCAAAGTTTCAGGAATGTTAAATCAGAAGGCTCTATCTGCAGTGGGCAAGAGGACATGAGTTAGTTAGTCAGGCAAATAAACAAACACAGTAAAACACACAAATAAAGCCACCACACCTGCAAGAATGTTAGATATGTTAAAAGGGGTTGCATCCCTAGGCGAGCTACACTGGTTCACTTTTCATCACCAATGACCATGTTACACATGCAGCTGGTGACATTACTTAGCCTCCAGCAAGGTCAGAGCACGCCGTGGAGTGAACAGAGAAAGAACTGTTCCCCTGTTTGTAGCAAAAACATGGTCAGAAGTGATTTGAACTCCAGCTGCAACTTGGCCTGCTTAACGGTATCTAAGCAATACCACTACTAAGGGCTAGCTTCCCTTTCTTGTGGAAGCATCTCGCTTCCACAAGGCCACCTTTAAAACAAAGATACGTTTAAAATATCTTTTTATCTCATGGAGCTTGTTTTTATAGGTCTCCCTGAAGTGAATTATAGGGAAATGATTATTCAGTGATGGGCTACAATAGAGGGTTTTGTCGAACTTTATAGGCATTCAGATAAAGTTGTCTGGTTGTGTGGCAAACTGGGTTTAGAAAGCCAGATTTTGAAGATGCTTAGCAGCATGTGGTTCACTCAGGTGCTTACTGGGGCTCTCAGAAATGCCCATACAGCTACATCCAGCTCATATGAAGGACATGAGCCTGTTTATTAAGCATCTGAGCACATTTAAAATCTGGACAAAGATGTTTTAAGAATGCTATGATAATAATCAAAGCAATTCCCCAAGAATGAGAGAACTAAAAGAGGAATTAAAACACAGAGTGATGTGTTCTGAACTGTTTATGTGAAATGAAATACACTATACGCAGCATATCTTTAATGCAGAACTTCTTATTTATTTGATTTCCATTAATGGGGATGCATAGGATTCCTTAAGTGAGTTAGTCATATTGCCTGGTCGGTAGATTTAGTCAAAGGCACTACCTGAAAAACATGGTTCATTCTGAAAAACTTCAAGTTTTGCCAATTGCTAAAGGGGTTAATAGAGGCTGTGCATGAGGAAGATAACCTAGGTTTAAAAAAACTATAGTCATCATTGTTCATTTATTCTCTTTATTGAGGTAATTTAATTATCATATAGACACAAACATTTGCTCCCATGCTGGGCTCTTCACATCTGTTAGTAGAGATTTGATTAGGTCTACACAAATGTGCTAGATTATACCATCTAGTTGGTGAAATTCAAGCCACCTGGATATTTTAGCAACATCAATAAGAATAATTCTCTTTTTCCAAATCAGTAAATCCAAGATATATTAAAAAGAATTAATTAATGAGTACCAGATAGGCAAAACAAACATTTGACAATGAATCATATTATCAAAGGTTTTGTGGGAGATCCCTCTCAGCTTATGTTTAGATGTCAAATTATATTACCAAAACTAAACAATCTGTTAAACCGATCTCTTAATGCAATAAGTCTCAGCACCATACTCTCTTTTTTCCCGAAGTCCTCCATGAATGCAGTGCAGCGTTTAAGGACAACAGTAGTTAAAGCACCAGCAATAATGTTACATTAACAAGTCATTAGTATGAAATAGCTGACTCCTAATATTTTTAGTGCCATTAAGGTTTTTTTTTTTTTAATCATGTAGGACCTGATGATGAAAACTGCTAATCACCCAAGGAGCCATTATGCATGTGAGTCAAGCCAGGGTAACTGCATATGAGCATTAACGCCCTGAGTGTGCATTTCTGGGTTATGCTTTTAGAAAGTGAATGACCCAAAAAACTCACAGGGAATTTGTTGTAAATACAGCTGTTAAGATTACATGCAATGATATTAAATATAAAAAGAGGGGAGAGAAAGCAGCTGTTGTCTGCTGGAGGACTTCACTCAAAGTTAGTTTAGTAACTTACACAGATGTGCCATTCTTTTTTTTTTGGTTTTTCCAGAAGGAAGCTACAGAAATTAATTTAGGTAGAGTCTTTTTTTAAGAAAAGAACTTTTAGCTGAAATCAGAGAGAACAAGCCTTCAGTCTGGAAGTATTTATGAAAATACTTTATTTTCGTCACATAAATATTTGTGCAGACCTAGAACTATTTGAATTAACTTTCAGCAAGTTCTTCAGGCTGGAAGAGGAGAAACGCAGAGCGGTCAAACTGGCAAGTGAGAGCAGTTCCTAGACCCCAGTAAATGTGATAAGTGTGAGTGCCTGTGCGGGTTCACGTTAATTCTGCTCCCCATGCGCCTGTTACCAAACATCTAAAACGGGGAATATATTACCGATTTGTTTTGTTCTTTGCCTTATGAAGCCAAGTTGAGCAGAGTTCAGCTTTTTGGATGAAGAGTTTTCCCTCTGGATGGAAGGCTGATGGCCATGACCAGGCTGGGGAGAACAACCCAGTCCCACATCAGGCTGGGTGCTGCCTCCATCATGCTTTCCAGAGGACTCTGTCATTGTTTGACATTGTTCTTTCAGATGTAGGACTGGAATCAGTCGTCAGCCAGAGAAGAGGTGATGTTGCTGACACATCCATGCTCTCTGCTCACGTGTACCACCAGATTGCATGACAGTACAGATGGTGTGGTGGCACCACAGGTACGGACCCAAGGGATTGTGGTAACCAAAGAAAAGTGTTTGTCTAGGCACAGTCTTGTCAGAAGTGGTGTTAAGGCTTATGTTATAACTTGTCACTGCAAGAGCAAGTTGGAGTAAAAGCTTTCTAAATCCATATAATCGTACTTAATAGTTTACATAATGAAATTATTTTTAAAAGAGAACAATTGAATGATGATGATTCAGTCACAAGAATTTGCTTCTAAATCTCCAAACTAGCCTCCTCTGGGAAGGTTCATTATCAGAAGGATATGTCTTCACTCTAAGGTAGTTAGATGTCTATGAAACATGCCCAGTACATAAACATACCTAAAGCAGAAAGCAACTGGATGGCAAACCCATTCCACCAGAGCTTCAAGAATCCTGCAGAAAATTACCAGACTTGCTTTGGCCTATTTATTCCATCGAATATAAAATGGGAGTTCTTGTTGTGAATCCACAGGTTATGGAGAGATGCTAGAGAGGCACTAGAGATGCCCACGGGGCTGAAGCTATATTTTTGTTATTGATGAGGTTGAACTCAGGAAGGGGGGTAGATTGATGGACATTGATTTATGCTTTTGGTGTTCTGCTGAGAACAGGTTGGGGCAGAGTCCAACCAGTTACCTGCTTTCTGCTGATTTTCTGTGAAGTTCTTAGAAAGTGAGTGGGTTTTTTTAAAAAAATTTTTAAAAGTAGCAGGATTTTTTTTACTGTTTTCAGTAATACAAGGAGAGATATATATTTGGTGGGTATTTCACATATTTTATTTCAAGTCAGTACTAAAATTTTAATTATTTTAATGCCCGTGACTGTGCCCAATTCTTGTATCAAAACTGGCCTGAAGAATTATCAGTTTAATTAATTCATTGTATTCTGAGTTGCATTCCACAACACAACTAGCCACAGGGCTTAAGGTCCACAAAAAGCACTGGAGCTTTATGGCACTACTTCAAGTTCTTTTCCCACCTTCGTTATAGCCTGGTTATGGCTTGAAATCATATCTTATTAGCCTGAGTGAGAATTACATGAGGAACAGTGTTATAACAGGACTCAGCAATGAAAAGGCAGATCCTCCAGGGCAGTTACAGCATCTTGTTTTACTATATATGATAGCAAAGTCGTTTTGTGTTGTGAGCAGGTGGTTTTCCCATCCTGTTCAACACAGCAGTCTGCAGGTGGTGTGTATGATCACATGTACTTCCTTCCTAAGGCGTGTCCAGAACTGTAATTCCAGTAATAATAATAATAATAATGGGGAAGTCCACGGTTTAAGGCTTTTATTTCAAGTGAGACTTTTAAAAAAATTTCTGCAGGACCTTTTATCTGTAGGATTCTGCTCTGTATTCTGACAATAAATACATCTCTATTCCTCCTCTCCTCGCTTGAGCACATCCCAGGACAGTCAAGGTGCATCTTCCAAAGTGAAATGTTGATACAGATGCAGCTGCTTTCATGAGATTCTGGTTCTTGCTCATAGGGCAGGTTGCATTTGAATAACATATGCCAATATTTTATAGTGGCTGGAGATTACTTCATTTAATAAAGTAAAATAAGAAGCAATTGTAACTAGGATATTGAGAGTAAAAGACACGGAGAAGTTGAAAAGGTACACTTTACAACAGGAAAAATATGACATGAATGGATTTAGAAAGGTACTGCTTTAAAGGATTGGGTTGATTGCTAAACTTGTCCACAAAAAAATATTACAAAAAATGTTAATTAGAATTTCTCCAGTGCTTGAACCCAGAAATGTATGGATGTGATCTGCAGATGAATCAGATCTCTCTTATGCTCCAGCAGGCAAAAATTAAAGTGTGGACATGCAGAAGGTCAGACATGCAGCAGGCAGTTTGGTGTTTCTGGAGCTAGGCAGACCTCCTGCAAGCGCTCAGGGTCAACCATAAGGCAGAAGCGATCGTTGCAGCACCAGGGATGGTAAGTGACAGTGGAGACTGTTGGACAGGGATGATAAGTGACAGTGGAGACTGTTGGACAGGGATGATAAGTGACAGTGGAGACTGTTGGACAGGGGAGGCTCGGCATCTGTGCTTTAACAAAGTATTGCTAATCAGAGCTGCTGCAGGAATATTAAAATGCAAATGGCCCAATTAGAGTGCTTACTTTTTCTAGATCTGTCTCAGAGAAACACTGCCGTGAGTTTGTCTTGTACGCTGATAAAGCATGCTGTTAATAAAAAGTTTGCTGATTGTCTAAGGCAAATAGGTGGTTCATGGAAGCAGCAGAAAGTCTAGAATATCTTTAAATGGGCTACATATTGAATTCTATAAATGTTGGGCTCCCTGATTACTGAGGATCAAAGGCAAAAAGAACTGATTGATTCTGAGCCCTTAAAAACCCAGTTCTTTAGGAAAATGCCTGCCCTTATTTAGTCTTTTGGAATAATAAATGATGAAGTGATTTCAGCTGTAAGAGACACATTGTGGGCAGCTGCTGGTCGTGAGTTCAGGCTTGTGTTATTGTTAAAAGGTAACAACAGCACAGATCTTAATTGAGGAATAACTGGTCAGAAAAGAAGAAGTTAAACATTTTTATGAGAAACTGTAGTCAGGCACAGACTATTCACCAAACAGGCCACACCTAACCAGCATCTTGGATTCACTCTCTATTTCAAATAGCTTGGATGGTTCACACAGCTTATTTATCCACAAACTGATTCATCTTAAATATCTTTTATTGTATTTTTAACTACTTTTAAAAGTAAGCTTGAGAAGGGCTTAGCTAACTTGATAGTAATCTAGAAAGACAGAAAATAGGCCCTATTGCCAGTTTGTGGTTAATTATGGTAAACTCCTATCTGTAATTTGCTCCTGCCCATAATGGAAAAAGAGGTTTGCTCGAATGTGCATTACATTACATGGGGTTACATCCCATGCGGTGACATGGCATTGTGTAACTTCATACAACCAGATCAAATCTGACATGTTTTTTCAATGTATCTGAACAGAATGCAGGGACATGTTCTGGTAGAAAATACATTTACAGAGGACCCAGTTCAACAAGCCTGGCGTATGCCAAATCGCAGTCTTTAATGGAAATGTTAATCGCCATGTTTTTCTGCAACTCTTGCAGAAGCAAATCCAGAGTATCTTTTAAGTGGGAGTCTTTCTTTATGGTCTTCAGATGTTTATAAATATGCACGACTTAATCTGATTAGGGCCAGACTCTACATGCTGCCTGCTCTGACAAAAGGGTAGAAAGTTCTTGCCTGCAGCCTGTGAGTTCTGTTCCATTCTACGTCTCTTCTGGTATTACAGTATCTGAGCACTTTTAATAAATTATTAAACAACAGCCAATTCTTTGTTCCTCCATCTTCTGTTGGAGAAAGAAGTGCATGCACTAGTAAGTGGGTAAAGCTAACAGGAAAATCTTTGAGGGAATAATTTTTTTGTTGCAAAATGCACTTTAGTTGAAATAAAAACATTTGATGCAATGGTATCAATTATAAGGAGAGTATGGAGCAGAAGGAAAAAGTAAGAAGGGGTTCTTACAAAGCTTGCAATGTGTAAGCTTTCATTTTTGAAGTGGAGGTCTTTTAAATTTATGCTACTTTCAGTATTGCAATAACCTAACTAAAATTTTTCAATGTAGGTGAATATAATATTTCAGTTGGTTAAAGGAAAGTCATGAGGAACTTCTAATTTTTCTGTCTTTCATCCCACATCTGAATTTAATCATATTTTAAAGTAGTATATTCCTTCATGAAACAGAATGTCTATCCTCCACACAGATTCCGCTTGGGGAATTTCACTTACTGCTAAGCAGCTCTGGGCGATATTAAAATTGCCTAACTAACTTCCACATAGGTCTCGGATCTGTTGCTTGGCTCCATGCCTTCCAAACTGGCTAGCCAGTAGGAAACAGTAGACTTTGAATATGAGTTTAAATTTGGGCTGTCTGAATACATCCTTCCATCCCTTTCATAAGATTTATTCCATGGCTCACTTACATTGACTATTATGAAGCCCTGTAACAGCTTCCAAATGAAATTTTGGCTCATCTGGTTTAATGTCATCTTATGAAACAAAAAAGGACAGATCTTTAGGTGTCTATATGTGGGTTGGGACCTCTTTCCACCTCCTCACTTCTCCTCCCCAAGAGGTACATAATATGACCAACGGTTGGTGGTGAAATCATAAAAATTCATCACTTGTTCACAGTGTGGAAGTTCAGAAAGAATGAATGGTCAGGAAGACAATTTTTTAGTGTAAGGTAATGTTGACCTTAGCAGGAATAATTTGTGCCCTTCAGCATCTGCAGCTGTGTAATAGTCACCAGGGAGTTGTCTGACTCTGAATATATATATTTTTTTTAAAAAGTGTCAGCCAAGTCAGAACACCAAATGCAAAATGTATTGCTCAGGAACACTGGGAGGATTTGTGAAGAACAGTGATGTAGAGAGCAGCGAGAGATACAGATGCAGTTGGAACGTTTTCATATCCTGATGAGGACAGTCTCTTCGCAATGCTGCTCAAGTTAGGGAAGGGAAAATTGCTCCATTTCTCTCAGACCTGCATCTGCAATTTCACAAGAAGGAAAGTATCTCTAAGGAGAAATATGATGAGAAGCTTCTATGGGAAATACTTGAGTTTTCATCCAAGACAAAGGAATTCTGCAGAAATAAATGATGCTATTGTATAATATAAATGGATAATGGTATTGCCTTGTAAACCTTTATTAGGTAGATAAAATGGCCTTTACAGCATTATGAATAAACAGAAACACCTGTCTATAAAATTCAGTAGTGTTTCTACTGACTGAGGCATGTGCCAGTGGTGATGTTTCGCTCGTCTGTGGCTTTCAGCGTCCTCATCTGTGACTTTCAATGCTGTAGCCCAAATTGAGTTTTGACATGGCTTCCATTGGCGTCCATTGCTGAGTTTGGCACCTGGATGCAAAGGAACCGCTGAAACTTTAGAACGTACTGTAATTAGTAAAAGGGATATATAATGGGATGCATGTCTTTTCAAACAGAGTTGTCTTCTCTCTTGAAACTCACCTGTCTGTGGAAAGCCGACAGAAGCCTATGTGTGATTTAAATGTCCCTTAAGCCTTGCGATAGTACTAGTGAGACTGAAGCAGAGCATAAAAATCATACACTGGCTGTCTGCACAGAGCTGTCTCTGTCTCAAGGACTGCAGTACAGTTTCAGAGAGAAAAATGGTTGGAGAAGTACAGCAGAAGTGGTGGATGTTCATCAAGTGCAAAGCTATACCTCTTCTGCTCTACCCAGAAAAATCCATGAGACAATAAAGTGTCATTTCTTTCTCACCTGTGTGATCCAAGTTTGTCAGACTTCCTATTGACTCAATACTGGTAACTTCAGGGGGATTCCAGTTTGTGACTGGGACTTGCCGTTTGTGCAAACACCCAGTGTGTAATATTGCTCCTTTCTGAAATTTAGTGACTTTCTTATGGTCTGCCTTACTGCTTACTCACACTTGTGATCCCTTTGCTAAACATTTTCAGCCTATCCAAGGAAAATTAGTGAGTTATATTAGCACAATCATGAGTATTTTAAAAGCAGCAATGTTTCCTGTATGCAAATGTACACATTGGAAAAACTAACAAGGCAGATAATTCTATATATCCTTATAAAGGCACCATGATTATTCAAAATCATGTATCAGGTCCCAGTCATGGCTTTTGAATGAGTATCAGCTATACATTTACAGCAGAGCCATCGCTGCTGTATGACTTCACTGCAATGAAGGAAGAACTATCATCTTCTTTTTGTAGGCATAAAAATATCCATTTCCTTGTGCAAGGCAAAGAAGATCACTGCATTAAGGGCAGAATACCTTCACGTGAAACCCAGTCTCCTGGGTTCACAGGAAGGGCTGTGCACCCATGCTAAGGGCAGAATTTGGCCACCCTCTATAAACACAATTCAATATAAATATGAAAGCACTGCTTTCTCTTCCCTTGATTGTTCTAGTGAGACAAAAAAATCATCAGAAGGTGAATCACTCTTGCAGCTGATACTTGCCAAGACATGAAAAAATGGGGATGGCCTGTGAAATAAGAGGCAATGGGAATAAGAGTGAAAACAAAGGAAGTGTTCAAAAATGCTAGATGCTATTGCATGATAATGGAAAATAATTACCAAAACCTATGAATGTTGCATCTGGATTGCTGTCTGCCCTTGTGAGGAAATTTTAATATGTGTTTAAAGTGTCATGCTGGAAATTAATGAAGATAAAATTAAAACACTTGTAATGTAAAATATGACATGCCTTCTCATAGGATTGAGACATACCACTCAAGAGGATTAGCTTATAAAAAGTCAGATAATCCTCACTGGTGGGACAAATATAACTTATAGAAATTCCTGAAGCATACTCTCCAGAAGCATTTCACTAAAATTAATTTAGCAATAAAATTAGAATTCCTTAAGACGTATTTTTCAAAAGTTGTTAAAGATCCATCTAAGTCATACAAAGCATTATTTTCTAGTGTACCTAAATTTCTTTTCTCCCTCAACAACATTAGGTACCTGGTTGCAATTCTGCTCATCCCAGCAGTGATGGAAGGGGTGAACAAATAAAATTTTGTGCTAGAAGTCTTCTTGTGAACTATTCCATGGATAGAAGGGAGAGGTAAATATACATATTTTTTGTTTCATGTGGAGGAGAGAGAGTGCAGTGTGTGGGAAATGGGGTTTAGCTGCAGTTCGCAGCGTGCTCTCTCTCTGGGATGTCTCAGTGGTGAATGGGACAGAGATTCTCAGCTGGAGAAAGAGTGAGGATTCCTGCCTAGGACTGACAGCTTCTCACCTGTTATCCATTAAGGCTAAGCGAGTGGGCAGGCTGATTAGTTTCAAATCCAAGGAGCCCAAAAAGCTGAATAATTAAACAGGAAAACATCTGGGGAAATTTATGAGAGAGAGAGAGAGAGGGAGGGAGGGAAATGCTCTTACCTTCCTTACAAGCAGTCCTAGGAAGAACTGATGATAACAGTTACTGAGAGAGCAGTGAAGGTGAACCCCAAGAGTAGAGGCCATAAAAGGACTGGACACAGCAGCTGGGTGACATACTGCCTTGGGGTGGGTAAGGTTAGGAAAAACAATTTCTGCATAAGTGTTACTTGATGGGACTCATTAAAGAGTAGATCTCCGGAGCAGTGGTGATGCAAGAAACAATGCTGGAGTTCAGGTGAGTATTCAAAGGTATAGTGGAGAAAGGAAAAAAGAAAAAGGTCGCCGTGCAGCTTAAAATTTGCAGACAACTATCAGAATGTTGAAGGTACATAGAAGCATGTAAGCCACAACTTAAGATGAAAGAAAAATTGGCTACTGATTAAGGGATGTCTTCAGAATCAGGGTTTCTTTACTAAAAAGAGGAAAGAGAAATGGACAGCAACAAAAGCAGGAGTAACGGAACAGTGTCACAGGACAGAGGAAAAGGAAGAAAGGTAAGACCAGAGCCTAGAACTGGAGGAATGCTGAGGTGAGATAAGGCAACTGTGAGAGAGAATAGAAGAAAGGGTTATTTTGTTGAAATAAGGGGAAAAAGATAGAAAAGACTGAGGGGGGGAAAAAAGGATGTATTAAAAAAATGGGTCAAATTCAGTCCTTTGAATAAAGTCTCGGGTCATTTTATGTCTTTGGAGAGCACTTGCAGAAAGATGATCCAACCTGAGTACCTGACTTGGGGTACTGGTCTTCAAGAAATAACTGTACTGCTGTCTTACCAGTACCAGGAACAAATAAAATGGATGAACTTGAGCAGCTGGAGCCGTTTGTAGAATGAAATAAAATACAGTCAGAATAGCAAACTGTAGTGAAACACAAATCATGACTTGATAGGAGCTGAAGGGGTAGGGCTGTTCAGAAGAGAACACCAAAGATGAATGTGCTTGAGTTGTGATGTACATCAATGATGTGAGAGAGTGCAAAGAAATCAGGAGAAATATTGTGGCTAGAATTGTATTGGGTTCAAATGACTTTCCTGATCAATAGCAGAAATGTTGTATTGGCAATATATTGGAGGTTGACTCTAAATCTCGTCTTTGTATTGAAGTGTGGAGAAAATTCTCCATCATACTGAAAAGATGTATGCTATCAGAAGTGGCCACTGTGAGAACAATTATCTACCCAAACACATGATGAAGAAAAGAATGCTCCTAATTATGATACAGCCCAATTGTTCCCTCCTCCCAGGGTCAATGAAAACAAACAAGTGGAGAGGACTTTGAACAGACTTTGTAAGATGTTCGTAGGAAAAAAATCCAAATTCAGTTATCATGAGTTTTTGCAGTTTCAATTTGATAGTAAGGTAAAACTAAGTAACTAGACTTTTCCATTTAAAAAATGCCAACTTCAACATTTCTGCTTAATAAAGAGAACACAATTGCAGAGCTGGGTTGACTTGAATCCAGTGAAACCTTGAGTTTGTTTAAATAAAAATAAAAAACTGTTTGGAACGTGTATTTTTAAGTCAAGGGGGAAAATGTTACAGGGAAGTGCTCCGGATTTACCTGGTTGGATGATGCATAGTCTGGAAAATATAATTTATATCAACCAATTTAAAAATATCACACTACTTATTTTTATCCAAAGGAGAATGAAGAGGCAATTTATGAAATGCCTGCACTGGGGGGAAAAAACTTGCTCTTGAAACCATTATTTTAGCATAAAAATGTACAATGACATCTAATGCTTAGAACATGATGCTGGACAAATTCATGTGAGAATGAATGCTATTAAGCAATGAAGAAAATAACTAATATGAACAAGTGTACTTACATATAAAATTCTTGCTTAGATATATTATCAACCAAATCTTTAATTTTCCATTAAGCAGGGGTACAGGCATTCATAATTTATTATTTGTAAACTTCCTGATTTTAAAATATACTTTATAAAATAGTTTGAAATTATAACATACACAAAATTATCTTTTTCTTTTTTAAATATGCTCACAAGTTTTTTGGTAGAAATTATTTTCTTTTCTGTGTCCTGAGAAATGGACTCTATAATAGTGTGGTAGGAATGGTTTGAACAGAATCAGGACAGAGCAACAGGGTAGACATGAGGCTGTGACTGCACTAAACCCATGCGTTAAGGTTATGCATTATTATTTTCTATGACACCAATCTTTGCAGCGTGTTTATCACTGACATTCATATTCATTTATTTCTATCCCATGGCCCAGATTCCTCAGCTGTCAATTTAATACAGGTATTCCAAACAATGGCAAAATAAAATTATTTATAATGACTCCCAACAGTCCCATACAATTATTTTATGATTTGTCTGTTCACTTACATCATGACAACATTGCTTTTGTGGAGAGTCAATGGGTTGAAGGAAATCTCCTATGCAGTGTAGAATAATTTCATATAAGCAATGGATTCATGTTTATTTCATTTCCCCTAGCTGTAATGGCACTCTTCTAGGTCAGTAAAAAGCTCTCCGTCTCTTTTTAGGCAAACCTCCTCCCTAAGTTGCGGAGTGAATCCCACAACTGAGTAAATATTTTATTTTCATATATCACCACTAGCACTGTAATACAAACTTTTCAAGGTAAATAGCTTCAGAAATTGCAATTGTGATACCCGAATGGCATGCCTATCCTTTGAAGTCAGACTTTGCAGTGCAGAATCAAAAGTAAATAGTAAAACCTAAAGTGCTTTGGGTTTTTCTAGTTACTGTAATTTTGGTTTGACAGCCCTGGGTAAGCAGAAACCAGAGATGAAAAGAAGAGGCAGCCTTCCCATGGCACAGAAGTAATGTACTACAGCCTTAACAGAGACGCTAGCCTCGCAAGTGGTAGTGTCACTTATTTGCCTATGAATAGTTAGATTTTGTGAAGTAGATGTTAGTCTGCGAGGAGCAGGACAGAGATTCACCCAGCAGTCATCTGAGCTGAAAGACTTTCAGATTAAATTAAACCCAGAACAAAAGGCGATCTTGTGTTTAGTTTAAAAGAACAACAGTTTCTTCCTTTTGGAATCTGAAGGAATAAAATCTTAGATACGGTGTTTAAATGCATAACTCTCATGCAGAGTTTTGTGGTATTAGTCACAAATCCATTTTTGGCACTTGAATTAATGACCTAATTTTCAGAGAGGTTGGAACACCTCATTTTTATTACCCTTTTTTGCAGTTTTTTTCCTTTGTAGCTCAAGCCGAGGTCACTGGGTAAAACAACAGTAGCTGGCTGAAGACCTCGCAGCATTTGGAAAAGCCATGCTGTAGCCTCCCCACCTGAGGGACATCTTTGCACGGGGGACGGGAACGCAGAGCGGGTGGCACGTGGCAGCAGAGGGATGTCAAAGCCCTGCTTCGTGCAATGCCAGTCCGCGCTCCGGCAGGCACGCGGTGATTCAGAAGTGCCAGTGCTTTGGGCGCGTGGTGAAATGGGTTTTGAAGGAGGTGGGTTTTTAAAAGAGAAGGCACGGTAAGTGGTGCCCTGCCGGCTTACGGGAAGTTATGTGGTATTGCAACACCGTAAAAGCAGAATCAGCCTGATTCTCAGAGACTCACTGCAGTTAATGAAACAGAAAAACACCCCAGTATGCAATGACTAAACCTTTAATTACCTCTCTGAATGATGGAGAGAGGCTAAAATCTGATAAACATGTTTAATTGCTGGCAATTACAAAAAAAAAAAAAGAAAGAAAATCCTTTTGAAACACACCAGGTATTTTGCAATATCGTTTCAACACTGTAATGACAACTATGCTACTCTTAGGAAGTGGGTGACAGAAAATTTCTTCCATTAATTTTAGTGGAGCAGGATTAGGCCCAATGTTGCAAGGAATGGACACCTTCAGCAAAAACATGGTGTGGGATTGGTGAGAGTCTCATGCTTGGAGGTGTTTATTTCATCCATCTCTGGGAAAGGAGATCCCTGTTTGTAAGAGTTGCTGTTCTTTGGAAATGACTGTGAGCTATGCCATGGACTCGTGGCTTATATTTATGGATAAAAGCAGTCCCCTTCACTTCAGCAGGATTTCTTGTAGATGAGTAAATAGCCATGGCTGTCATATAGCTCCCCAAACTTTACAGTCCTCTGTTTATCTCTAGTTAATTTCTTATGAGAAAATTCATGAAAGCCTGTTACAAAATAGTCTTTATAAATTATTGGCAAAACTTGAAAGAGGGATAAGGTTTTCACTGATTTCTGTGTTCAGTGAGAGTAATAGTAATAAAAAGGTGGCGTTTCCTGTAAAATTGGCAAAAGCAGAAAAAAATAATCCCCCAGCTGATTTAATATGTGCTGCTGATCCATTGATTCAATGTCCCTAAAGTTTGATTGGTAATATGTAACCTACCAAAATCTCATAGTATGCCATCTAAAAGTGCATCTAATCTTACTGAAACCAGATACAATGGATTTAGAATATGGCTGAAAAGTTCAGGGATTACTCAGGAGAGGGAATGAAGCATCAGCTAGTGCCATGACTTCGGGCTGTACTTGGGAGGAGAGGTTTGTTAGGGACTCAAGTCGTTCCATGCCTGATTACGTGAAAAATAAATTTTGTAATAGACACATAACCAGCCTGTCTTAGGTGTTTTCCATATCCCCATGCTCAAGCATCATCTGAGAACCTCATCATCTTCTACATATTTAGTATTTCAATGAAGTGGGAAAGCACTGTTATCTCCAGATGAGATCAGAGGAAAAGGTTCTCAAATGATGAATTTACAGATGGGGAGGAAAGGCACAGAGAGACTGAGTAATATACTGAAATCTGGGGCAGAGGAAAAAAGTGAATCCAGGTGTTCCCACTCTCTCACCCGTCCTTCCTCTTGCAACTGTCATTCAGCTGGGAGGGGAAATTCATCCTGCTGCAGAGGCAGCACCAAGCACCTGCAACCCTTGAGCTCTTTGAGAAGTCAGAATCTGACGGCTCTGGCACTGCTTCCTTCCCCTAGATCAAACCCACCTTCAGCAAAAATGTGACATGCAGCCACGGCAAGGGAAGATTTTTGCAGATACCTTGTCAGATGAAGGCTGGCATTTACAAAGGCATGAGAGCCTGCTCTGAGATGCAATTAGCTGAAGCATCCTAGCTGAAGCTAGGTGGGTCATCTGGTCTCTAACGCCCTTCACCTGGTTGTCAGGTCTTTAAAAAATAGCAGGATGCTAGTGGCTGGGTACAATTACAGGGAGAGCGGTATTGAAAGCTTGAGTAGGAGAGAATGCAGTTTGTCAGGTGTTACACTGGAGGGTCTGCAAAGTCCTTGGCAAACAGAGGAAAGGGGATGTGGTTGATGAGGTGAATTTGGTTTATGTATTTTGTTCGAGCAAGAAATAAAGCTGGAAGCCTGAAGAGAAAGGGGCCGAAACCCTGCAGCTAGAGCGCATTGCTGAGCGTGTGCCTGCGCTGTCTGCGGGGCTGCACCTGTTTGGAGGGAGCTCCCGGCGATCCGCAGGCGAGGGGAAAGCAGGCTGTGGCTGTGGGAAGGACTGACCGGGGCTGCGGTGGGACATTCAATGTGAGGCTGTTACATTTTACTGTGATGTGTAAGCTATTTAGCATGTTATACGTTAGGATGTGATGCTGATAAAATGTCCGTGTTTGCATGTGCTTTTATAAGCAAGAAAAAGAGTTTGTTAAATTTTACACAATGAACCATTACTCCAAGCTCAGTGTCTCTAAGTTCCACTGATGAGATGACTATCTGCATGTGCCACCTCGCTTTTAATTAAAAAATCACTCATTAGGAAGCCAAAAGCTTGTCTAGTGAGAGGAGTCTAGTGCAGTATCTCGAACTCTATTTCTATGTGTTCCCTGGCGTGCCATGTACAGAAGGCTTTTATGTGGTGTGAAGAATGAGTGCTGTGTAAAAAAGTGGGGTTCAGGTTTGCTGTGATAGCCTGGGCCTTGGCAAAGATATAATTGTTCATCCATACCTTAAATATATGAATCTGTGTAATGGGAGGATGAAAACTAAGTCTCACCTGAGGACTCCCTCATAACCACCATGCAGCATGTTAAAATTGCTCAAAGTCTTGAAACCTTGCTGCTTCATTCCTTAGACTGGGTGGCTACTCCATGTGTGTCTGTTATCTCTAGGCAGTGAAGACAAATGATTTTGTCCACTGCACATCTGGATTTGGCTGCTGATGTAGCAGGAAGAGCTGTGAGCTTGGACTGGTGGACTTTTCGTCTCCACTTATGTTTTCATCTGGGAAGCCTGTGCACCCCACAGAGCAAACCTGTGCTTCTTCCCTCCAGCGATGAGAAACACAGAACCGAACACCAAGACTCTCATTCCTCCTTCTTTGAGAGGGTTTCTATCTGTTTGTTTGTCTGTTTATTACAGAAATTGATTTTGTGGGGTAGCTGAGTGCCTGTGTCACTTTAGGGTTTTATTGGAAACATCAGCTCACAGTCAAGCTGCTGCTGCCCTTCCTTTGACACAGCACAGATGCTGTTTCATTTATTCTGGGGCTACCCTTATGTGCCTGGTTAGTCGACGGGGTGTTTGCCATTGACTTTGATAAGAGAGGCACCACTATTCATTCTTGTCCATCACATACGTACATGTATTATACAACTGTCTCAGCTACAAGCTCATAAGAGAAGTGATGAAAAATAACTTCAAAATGAAGCATGATTTAAAAAAAAACAACAAAAGAAATTATATTTGATTTTGGTTTTATTTTCTGCTCGTGGCTACTGATTACTTCTAGAGTCTTTCTTATTATGCACAACAATAAATATTTACCTGACACCACTGTGCCACACACTATACCATAACCTGTGCAATACAAATATCAAGTGTCAGTAAACTCTATAGCCATGAGACATTTTTATTTCCCTACATGTTGTGGAAGGTCTTGTATTTCTTTTAGAACCATAATGGAAAGAACAGATTCACAGCTTTGGAATTCATTCTTTCTTGGTCTGAAACTGCCTGAATTTCATGACATTCAGACATGTAGAAAGTTCACCTTTTCTCCCCCAGGCATTTGAGAATGACGAATAACTGTGGTGGTGGTGGGGAAATCACTTTTTACTGTTGTTATTATTATTACCTGTCTTACCAGTAATGGTTTATATTAAATTCTGCTGCTTTTCTTAAGTTATTACTTGAGATTAGGGCTGTGAGAGGAAAAAAATGTCTGAAAATATGGTTTAGATATAGAACCAAAAGCATTTAAATGAAAACCAAGTATTACCAATGCTGGTCAAAGAAAACTTTTTCCTGAGCTAGTAACAAATCAGTTTCCTTCCATGATGGGCATATGCAATGAAAGTAAACCAATGCAAACCAAAGGGCTAGACTTAAGTGCCTTTCCCAGAATGATGCGGCAATAATGTCTCCCTCCATTGAAACAGTCCAGCTCACCAAGCACACATCCAGACATAGGTGATTTCAACCTGCAGCCTCAGGTCACAAGGAAAATGAACTTACATGAATGGTAGGGTGGCTGGCAGTCTTTACGATCTTTTGTTCATGCTAATCTTTTCCCCCTCAAAAATGATTTGAAAAGATTGTGACTAATTTTAGGCTGATTGGTAGAGTATTACCTAGTAAATACACTATTTACAGGAAAAAAATTCAACTTTTTAGGGTGGTTCATTTTTAAATAGCAAGAGGACTGCATCCATATGGTTAGATGTTGCCACTAGGTTTAATATAAACCAAATAAAAATGTGCAGCTGTGTTGAGAAGTTATCATTAATACTGCAGCAATGGTTAAGAAGCCCCAGTTATAGACAGAAACCCATTAGACTCAGCACTGTGTAAATATAGACCAAAGACTCAATTCCTGCCCTTAGTCACTTCTAGTCTAAGACAAGAAATACTACTAGCAGATATAGTACCACAATAGTGGTAGCTGTACCAGACAGACAGGGAAGCACAAGGAAATAATTAGGTAAGAGTAGCCCGAGTAAAAGAAGTCATTATATGTACTATCAAGTGTTTTCCTGTGGCTGTCCCAGGAAAGGAGGCGTTTCTAGAGGCATTTGAGAGAGAACGACGAGGTGGGTTTGGTGATATTTATGGGAGCTTCTTCCATGCATGAAGGCTGGCATGGGAGAAAGGGCAAAAGTGCTCTTCGATGAACATAACAAATGGGTGATGATGGCAGGCATCACTGGCTGATCAGTGGAGAGAGCTGACGTGTTGATAGCATAGAAAAAATGATAGGTGGAGTGTGGATAGGTCATGAAGGGCCTTTAGAGTGAAGATGAATAGCGTATGCTTGATGCAGTGCCAAGTTCACAGATGATTCACTGTTTTCTTTTTTGAAAGTCTGAATTTCCACATTATTTTTATTTGATTAATGCTATTGAGTGCTTTTGACTTATTTTCTCATAATAACAAACATTCCATTCATTTTACAAGGAATCTATTCAAAATAATTGATGGATTCCGTGAGCTCAATGAAGTTGATGTCATGACATGTTGGTACATTTCTATACTATCAGTTACAATGGTTCAGTGCACAGAAAAGGTCACTTAAATTACATAAATTATATAAAATGCTTGATTGTTTCTAAGTAAAGAGCATCCAGAAGGTTGTGGTAGGCTTGAGATAGGTAGTATTAATTGCCTGGAGAAAGACTTTTAAAAACTATAGTTAGAGATTGAATGCTACCCAAAGGCAACATTTGGTAGTTGAGTTTGGATGTTTCTACCTTTTTAACTTGTGATATTACATGAAGATTTCTTTTTATGCCTTTCAAGAAGTTTGGTGTGGAGAAACTGATCCCAAGATGCATTTTCAGTCATGAATGCACTGAAAAAAAAACCACTGGGTATGCTTTTGCAGTCTCATGTTAGCCATTCACCTCCCTTCTCTGAGGGCACAGGCAGACATCCACACGGTAACGGAATGATCTTTATTTGTCCCACCTTCTACTAGTGCCTGAGTGTTCAAATTAGCTAATCATATTAGGTGTGCACAACTCTACAAAAAAACTACCTTCCACCCTTGTTTGGAAGCCAGGGTTGTCTGTGGGCTATCTATACATGCAGCACCTCAAGTAATGAATCTTTGGTAGAAGCATCTCATTGGTACCTGAAAACTAAAATTAAAGCACCCAGGATTCTCAGTTTGACCAAAGATGTCTCCACTTGTATGAGCAGCAGGCAATGTTCATAAGGTGACATCTTTACAAATGGCTAACTTCCCTTAAAAAAAAAAAAAAAAAAAAAAAAAAAAGTGGAGCTTTAGCTTCCTAAGGTGATCTATTAACCATCTTACCAATGCTCCAATTGCTGATAAAGTCAAAGAAAATGTTGAATGCCTTTATCTATGTAGGATGAAGCCTGTAATCCTAAATGAAAACTTATGCAAATCTTGGTGAGAACGTGCTTGCCGGTGTTTCCATCACACTTGCTTTGTTTAGAGCATAGCAAACAGCTGGAATTCATCCATGAACCCTGTTTATTAGAAGAATGGGAAAAAGATGTCTACGCGGAGTAGTTTGATAGGGCACTGAAGGTGCTATATTCTTACGTGTATATTACATGAAAAATCTTCATGTCATTCGTTCTTATCAAAACTGCCTGTAGACCTTTTGCTGTCCTGATCATGGACAGCTAAATTCTGCTTCCCTTCACACCCTGCAACACATGCCTTGTAGCAATGGAAATCAGGGACACTTTGTATTCTGAAAATCCATAAGAAAGAAATGACAAGATCATGACGTCTGGAAACTGAGATGAAAAAAATGCAGAGAGGGAAGAATCCTCTCTATTTCAGGAATATGTGTGAATGTGAAGAATGAAACCAAGTGTTCCCACAACATTCCTAAAACCAGTGGTTTTGTCTTCAGCTGCTGTAAGTTGGTGGAATGACATTGATTTACATAGATCTAAGATACAGCCCTTTGAAAAGGTGAATTCATGCCCTTTCCTTGAATGCTAAATATAGATTTAAGTACCAGAGCAAAGGCATCCAACTTTAACAATTTTGGCATGTACCTTCTTCTCTCTGGACTTCCATACCACCCCAAAAGCAGAGAAGCTCCTTCAATAAATGTTTTTGAAATATTACAAGACTAAGAATCTTTTCTTTTTGTTATTTGCTTTTAAAGGGGCTTATATATAATCCCTTTTAAATTACTGTGCCTATGGAAGTTTGCATGATAAGGCACCTTATAAATTAAACTGTATTATGTTGTATTGAAAGTTGAAATATGAAGCTATATTGGCTAGATGATATCTTAGAATTAGAGTTTGGTTTCACCATCTAAGTGGAAGTGTTGACTGCTCCTCAGCCTGAAAGTACTGCTCTCTGCTTAACGTACATCCCTGAGTAAATCCCTGTATCTCAAAACTCCACATATTTATAGGTAAGGTTTCTAGTATGTAGTATTTGATTTTTTTCTCTCTCTGTATTTTTAGGCAAACGAGGGCTGAATGTTAAATTAAACACACGATTTTCAGAAACAGGAGCCTAAAGTTAGTTTTTTTCAAATATTTGTGTAGGGCCCTCTACAGAAGAGCTGGACGCCATATGATGCCTTTAGATACTATCAAGAGCTACTGACTGCTCAACACTGGGAACCAGTCGACTTTGTTGCCAAAATATGCAGAAAGATGACCAACACTGGCAACCGAATGGCTAATCTGCATCAAAGTGAGTGTTTCTGGTTAAAGTTCTGTCCATGTGCAGGACATTTTGATATCTTTCTTTCTATAAGATTTCAGTGTAATTATATATTTCGCATATAATGGGCCAGGACCAGTTTTAGTATCTGACCAGTCTCAGTTGAGTCTTTGTAAGACACAGCTAGAGATCAGCAGCAGTATAAAGGAAGGAAGAATACTTCATAAAGAATGAAAAATAGTAGAGGATTTTGAAGGCCACAGATGTCCATTCTCATGCAAAGTGGAACCAGTTTTGAAATTGGGTTAACTTAATAGGCTGTGAATTATACAAGCTCTTTAAGTTAATCTGATTTCATAGCCACCTTAGCGTATCCACACTTAACTGTCTGAGGACCAGAGCACAAGTCCTTTGAAGTGTCAGATGAGGTGGATATTGCTGCAAATTTCCGTGCCATCGGAGGATGTTGCTGGTGGGATCTGCTACTGAAAGGTATTTGAACCTCAAACTATGACATGAATAGGTTGGTGCAGAAAACGTCATTGCCAGCACTCGTTTGCTTGGAGTGATGACAAATGATTATGCTGTTTCTTTCCATTGTGTGCACAGTTCTCTGATGTTATTCCATCCTCTTCGCTATATCACAAAGATCATTCAATTTCTGATTGAAGTCCCTGGCATCTTACTTCCAATGCCCTGCGGCATTAACACATTGCATGATTCTGTTTCAACATCCTTTGCTTCTTGGCAGAGATTTCCTTCTATATTCCAAGCCTAGACAGTGCATGAAAGGATTTCTGAGCTTTTATACAACAATCTTGGCTGCTTTTTTTTTCTTTTTTTTTTTTTTTTGAGGTAGTGACTAACTAGTCTATCTCCCCGTTAGCTGTAATGAAGACATGAATTACACAGAGAGGTTACCTGAAGGTAAATGTCCCTGTAGGATTCAACACAAATGTTGCCAGAAATGAAGCTTTTTGGTAACAGATTTTTTTGATAAATGAAAAATGTAAAACCTCAGATTTGTTTTATCCCAATTCAACTGAAAAAACCACATGTGTGTGTGCACATACATACATGTATATATGTGTATATATATAACCCCCATGCACTTCTGTGATTGAACTTTTCATCAAAGCCAATGTTACTTCTTAAAACAAATATTTTTTGTGAGATGGAATTTTCTTTGGGAAAACTGATTCTTCAAACCTTTTCGTACCTATTCCAAGCAGAACAACAGACTGATTCGCTGCTTGAAACTGCTTGGAAGGCATTTTATACCAGTCCATCCAAAAAGACTGTGTTATGAAGAAGTAGTATGTCTGATTCCTCTCTCAGGAAAGACTAATACATTTACAAGTGCTCAAAAATCTCCCAAATAACCACTTCTGTCTTTCCCAGCCTAATGCAGAGCACATTAGATAACTAAAATAAACAGAAAACACACACACCAATATTTCCTGTAGCACATAACTGCATCCTCACCTAAATGCTAATCACAAGCTGATACTTGCCTGCATAAATCTAATCAGTTTCTTTCAGAATTGCATGAGGAGTGATTCCTTTCATCTGCATGGGAAAACATCCAAATGGAGTATCACATTTGTGTCCTTTAATAGCGCTGTTTTCTCTGAAATACACAGTAACAGGCTCTCTACTTCTCACAAGTGTCCTGATAGCAATACGCTCGTGCTCATTTTAATTTCCTCGGCATCCAGCTCTGAAGGCAGAAGGGCTTTTAAGTGCCTAGACGTATATCCTGCCAGGTACTGAGCAATTCAACTCGAAGAAGGTGTTTTGTCACTATATACGGTTGGACGGTGTGTTGATATTAGGTGTGATGAGATACAGAAGCAGGACTCTTGGCTGATGTAAACTAGCGTAGCTCCTATCAAAAGGAATAATTCTGGTCTGCTGAATATAAACACTGTAATACAGTTGTGTTGATTGTTCAGGGATTGCTTTTAAAGCAGGAAAGGTAGAGAAAAACCTGGGATGTAAGTTTGATCAGTTGTTTTGTTCAACTTCTGCCCTGCCTACCCCGCAGCCCCCGTGGGTGAGGGGAAGGGGGATATCCTGCACTCTGCTCAGCACAGGCACGTCTCTGCTTAGCTACGTGCTCAGGTACCTATTTTCCACGTTATTATATGTGGTAGAGGGTATGGTGAAATACTTCCATCATGTTGCTCCCCAGCAGAAGCCGTCTTCAGCTTGGTGAGTGCAAGCACCGGGTGGGAAAGGCGCAATCTTACAACCTATAGGTTGTATAACTGATGCAGGTCCCGGCATGAGTGTGTACCCAGCTGTAGGCACGTGGGAATTTTGAGGCTGAACAGGAAAATATCTATAGATGTTAGGAAGAGCAACTCGGTTTCTGAACTCCTTTGATCTCAACTGAGTTCAGTTTCAACAAACTGGACTTCAGAGCCTCCGCTCTGCCCAAGCCCAGCAGCGGTCTGTGTCCCTTTCCCGTGTCTGGCTTTCAGTCTCTGTGCATCACAAAATGGGAGAGGAGTGCAGCCTCAGAGGGGGAGTCGCTATGGAAAAATGCTGGTTTACTCGATATCATGGCAATGGAAGCCATAAAGGGACTACAGAAAACAATGAAGGATATTTTGTTGGTGGTTTTATTTTATATCAAATGTTTTTTAACATTATCTCATCTCCTTCTGGCATATAACAATAAAACTAACACTTTTACATTAAGCCCAGGATGAAATTTAGTAGAGAATTAAACCTAAAATAGAATGAAAAGCGTTCTGTGCATCTTTTGTTTCACAGTTTTAAAAGTTGTGTGGATTGGCTGCTGCACATTTTTTTCTTGTCAAACTCCCAAAAAAGCAATTATGTAAGTCCTAGTTACAAGTGAGTCACCAGCATTGTTTTGTTTTATAAAATGAAAATGCTTTAGCAGTGAATTGCCTCTGAGAGTGCAAAAGAGCATATATAAAACTCGGCCTGCTTCTGCTTTACCCCTTCATAACTCAAAAGTGGTTAAGTAAATTATAGCTACTAAACACCATTTTTTGTTATTGAAGAAAAGTAAAGTTAAGGCTTATTCATGTGTAACTAAAAGGGTGTTGTTGAGCAAGCTTTAATAAACCACTAAAGGCAAGATAAAACTTAACAGAGAAACTGCTTTACTTAATATTTACCAGATAATGTTATTCCCAATGTCTTTAAAGCTAAAGTGCCTTAAATCTCAACTCCAACTTTCTGCTCTAACAGAACTTGGAAGAGGTCATGTTTTGAGCATATGTGTAAAACAGCATTCCATAATTGATTTATTAACATATGAGGTCATATTTATGATTTTCTTTTTGAAATATATGAAAGCAAGCTATAACTGTATAATCCTGTATGATCTATTCAACAAAAATCTGCTTCAAAAGTCCAAGAAAAGAGTGAAAGAGAGGGGGGGAAAAGCAAGAAAGCCAGTAGAGTGTATTTTGTAATGGTTAAAGGCTATTCTCTAAAGGACAAATTAATGTCATTTGTATTTGGTAAGGACCATATTGGATGGGGTTTTTTGCATTCTTTCACATCTCAGGAGAGGTGTTGCTAAATAAGTCCAAATGGGATAAAAAGACTATTTTTTATTTAAATGCAAACACTGCAGTTTTCAGACATACAATGTCATAGCATGTATGGGCCTTAAGAAGAGTCTTGATGCCCAGGACTTTTGTATGCTGCTTTTTTTTTTTTTCCCCTGCCTTTCTTTTTTCATCTGTGAAGTCTTTTTCTGCATATAATTTCTGAAATGTGAAGCACATGCTTAGTTGTTCTGTAGCACAGGTCCCTCTTCAGCAGCCCCTACTCACTCTCTATCAAAGTCAAATCTCCCTTTGAAGTCCTGCGTTTTGCCTGAGCCCTGCGTGCTGCAGAGGCGATGCCTCTTCCACTGCACGTTCTTCAGGGCAGGGACTGCTGTGGCGTGTGTTTGCACGGGGCCCGGCCACGCTGGGCATTCACCCCTGGGCTGCTCTTGTCGTAAGAGTGTTTAATCACCGTTTAAATACACAATTCGATCCAACAGGTGGTCCCACTGACTCCTCCGTGTCTGGCTACAATTTAATTGCCATTTCTAGGTTCAGGTCTGAGAGGCACACTTGGGTCCTCCCAAGCTGTGACCTCTAAGATCACCCAAAGTCCCACCAGTTGTTTACATGTGCTTTCCCAAGGCTCTGCAGGGGCTGTGCATGGTCTGGTCTTCTGCTTTATTCTGGGGTGATGTTACAGGAAAACAATGAATTTAGCGTGTGATCTTTTTAAACAATGAGCTTAGCACATGACTCTTAACTACGAGATTCCTTGAAGTTGTTCAAGTATTAGACGTGCTATTGATTGTATTAGAGATCATGGAAATGTCCTGGTAGACACTGTCTCCTCATCTGAGCAAACCCTACCCTAACCTGAGTAGCCAAAATTAGTCTGAGCATATCCCACCCGTACTCTGGAACGGGCATATGGAGTAAAGTCCCTTGATCATAACTCATTCTATCTCCTTGTCCCATGCTCCAGTACCAACCTCTAATCTTGTTCAGCTGCTCAGCATTTTGGGTACCTTGTACTCAGGGACCATTTTCCTTCAGCGGCAGCTCAGCAGTTCAAGGTGGCACAGGGTTACAGACTTGATGATCTTCCAGTGGTAGTCCTCCAAGGGAGTGACAAGTGTCTCCCTTGGGCAGAGCTGCTGTCTGGAATGTTATTTAATAGGCTTATCTTGGGCAAGCTGAGACATGAATCAAACATATAATATGCACCGGAGTTCATAATTTCATACAAACAACCCTCTCTCGGTTATGATCTACTCTCAAAGGCTGCTGATGGATTGAGCTCGATAAAACAAAAGGCAAGGGGAAGGACAACATTAAATGAAGGTGTAAAACCTGATTTGCTCCAAAAATGTAGCAAAAAAAATCTGAAATCTGACGGAAGGTGTTCCACCAGCTGTACAGTTGGTTAAGAATAAACCGTGAAAGTTTCGTGTTTTATTTCTTTTTTTAAATAATTTTTAAAAATTATTAAGTCTGATTTATTTACTAGCCAAAGTAAAGATTGTGCCTCAGAAAAGTCATTTCAAATATGGAAAAATTTCTGTGCAAGAGCTAAATTTTGGGGAGCTTTGTTGATTGTGGAATCTTCCATTGTGGAAACAATTAATAAAAATCATAATTGTGCATCTCTACAGAGACATTCAATGGCTTAATTTCAAGACTTAGCTGTTTCCAAGAGACGCTCTTTATACTTAATTATCTTACCATTTCTGGAAAATACTCTGCTGGTGCTCTAAGCACAGTTTGTGTGTTGGCTTCTATGGAGAATATTGTGATATATTAAGATGTTTGTGTGCACTTCGGTTCGTACCTTTCTACCCTCCTACGTACTTTCCTACCTTTTTCTGTCTTCTAAGATGCTGTGAGTCACTGTTCAAGTTAACCACAGCTTTAGATAGAGGAAAATAAAACGTATATACATATAGGTGCCACATTGTGCAGTATAAAATAGGTTCCTAAGACCTGAGCAGCTGGGACCTGATGTCCCAGCAAGGGCTGAGCCCCCGGGGCCCGTGGACCAGACTGGGGATGCTGCAGCCCAAAAGGCCACCGTGGCATCAGCGCCCATCTGAAAAGCTGCACCTGGAGCTGGGTTTGGCACGGGCGGCAAGTGCTGGGGGTCCAGGTGAGGACTGGGGTGGCTTCAAAACCCAGCGCTGTACGCTCGTGGCAAGTGACAAAGATAAATCTTATCCAGAGCTTCTACAGTTGTTCCTGAGATCATACAGTAATCATGGATATCCTCTTTGAAGAAAAAGTGCTTGTTTTTTAAAGCTGTTTGTTGGCCTGTGGCAAAATTGCTATGGGAAAAAGATCCTGACAGACACATGAAAAACATTTCAAGTTGTGTTATACTGTAATTATCCTCCTAGAGTTAGGCATTCATATAATTTTGGTATGACAGTGTGCTAGAAATTTTTTCTTTCCCTGTGATTTTGGTAGGGTTCTTATTTAAAAAAGAGCCGGGGTATATTTATCCCCTGTCCCCAGCCTGTTATTTTTAATCACTGATGGAATGAGTCATTGATGCATTAGAATGGAAGTAAGTTTTTTTCGTGGGGCCTTGTGCTTTTGAGAATCCTTTAAATGCCTAGAAATTCCTGTGGAAGGAACCGTGTCACTGCGTGTGTGCGCCCTGAAGTGTCTTTCAAACAAGTGTCCTTGCTGGTTGAAGGGCTAACCCATCCCCGGGGCAGACCGGAGGGCAGGCGCTGCCGCCGGTGTGGGAGTGGGTTAGGGACTGGAAACCACAGTAGACAGAGTTGTGGTGAGCTTTCTGTGTGATGCAGAATAAGATGGTGTCTTTTGGAGAGAGAAGATGTAAAAAGCAGGTGATCTAAAATCGGCATTTACTATAGGGAAGGCAGATTCAGTCATCCTCTTACCAACTCATATAATATTAAAAACGAGGTGTTCAATGATATCGAAAGGCAACAAATCGAGATGTTAGTCAGATGAGGAAGGAACCAGACTTAAAGTGTTCCATAATAGTTCAAAACTTGTTAAAAAAGGGGGGTGGGAGGGGTGGGGGTGGAAAGTAATTTTGTCATATCTGAAGTATTTTTGCAAACATTTTAGGGAAGATTTTTGAGCTGAAGAAGGGAAGTTATTGACTGATCGCTATCCACAATGGTGAAGTGCCTAATTCATTCACCCCAGGTAGTGTCTCCCACCCAAGGTGCCTGTTTCACGAGGAAATTTTTTTCTCCTTTTGTTTATTCTTGAATTCTTCATAAGTTTTATTTTAATTCTGAACTGAAAAAAAATCTATTTCTGAAAATTCAAATTTCTGGACGAAACTAAACTGCTGCTTTCTAGTCCTTCCTATTTATTATGCAGGTTTCTGCTCATGTTCCTTTACGGTGTTTGTTACTAGCTACTGTTGAGCAAAGTGCTGGAGAATATGATTCCACATCTAATTTAGTGTGGCAGTTCTTGCATGTTTTATTCTGTTTAAGAAACCTTCAGCCAATTATCAAATACAAAATAGACTCCCTTTTTTTTTTTTCCTAGTCTAATCATATGAAAGATTATTTGAATTGGGACTAAAATAATTGAGAGTTTGCATATTACATGTTTAATGTCAAGGACAGACCATATCATTTTCTATTTTGCAAGGCTATACCATAATAAACTGTTCAGAACAGTCCCAACAGTATTGTATTTTCAGAAACATCAGTCGTACAAGTCTCCTGTAATGCTGCCGTAACAATGGTAAAAAAGCCATCATGGTTTCACAGGAATACCGGGAGGGTTACAGCTTTTATGATGTGGGGTGTGAACATCCCAAACATGGAAAATATTTCATCTGCCTGTTTTATGGCTGTGGTTTGCCAAAGATTAGGATTGGGATTACACAGTTTCTGTGATACGACACAACCAAAATACTGCTTTGTGGTACGTGGCCCATTTCACCCTCAGCGGTGCAGTGTGTTGTAACGGGCTCAACCACCCCTTGCCCTTTGGAGAAGTATTTTCCCAGTCACTGGCACTGCAGGTGATGTCTAAGTGGAAAGAAGAAGGCTGAATCCAGTGCTGTCCTCCCAGGCTGCCTGGAATTTCAGGCAATTCTCTGGAAATAGTTCAGATATTTGTTTGTCTGTTTGTTCATTCTCCTTATCTCATGAAGTTACAGAATGCTAATGAGATGTCTTTCTATTTATAGAAAATAAAACATATGGGAAAAGGATTATGTCTGTCACACACTGCCAAGCTGATTTCATAGAGCGACAGCTCTACAGGGAAAGTTTCACTTCCAGTACTCCCGGGAAGTCAAACCAAGACTGTGAGCCAGAAAGCCTGGGTTCCAGTCCCTCCATCTGCAAGGCACTTAACCCCCAGTTCCTCCCCTTCATCTGTGACTTAATTGGTTTAACTACACTTCCCTGTCTCACTCTGGGTGCTGCGGGGTTAATTAATGTGCAGAAAGTCCTTAAGATGCTTGGATGTAAGTTCTGTTTCTCGTGTTTTCACAGTAGCTTTAGAAGGGGACCTTCATACTAAAGTAAAGCCTTAGGGCTTTCTAAGTAAGTGGAAGATCACCTCTGCTATAATATCTTTTGCTGACATGGGGCTGGGGCGGTAGCATTGGCCAGTAATAGGTCGATTTTGAGCAACCATTCAGTCCCTACAGAGCTTCTACATGCTTTTCTTCAGTTGTATGTCATCCAGGCGCCCCTCAGTGACATCCCACCCTGATACAGAGCTCGAGCTGGTGAAAAGGGGCTGGCAGGCACACTGTGCACAGCCATGTAGAAACTGAGATGCCCCTCAGGCATGTCATGGGGAAATGGAGGGGTAGGAGTGGTGATAATGTCCTCGGTCTTCTATCTGTGCTTGATAGATCCCAGTGAAGCAGGTCTTCATGCAAGGTTTGAGGACTGTGAACAGGGAACCTGGACTGAATGGCACTGTCAGGCCAAGCAGAGACAAATCCTCTGCACATGTGACGTAGAGGCTTGGTTTGCATGGCAAAGTACCAAACCAGAGAGCTTTGTGAGCAGACAAACTGAAGCTGAAGGTAGAGTGGCCCAGATCTAACTTGCATGCAGTGCACCAAAGTGCCTGGTAAGCAGCGTTCGCCCTTGGTTGGCTCAAGGTGTTCAAAGGCAGTTCCTCAATAAGAGACTCTTGTCACTGGGATTTGCGTGACATTGTTGTCCGTGGAATCTCACCCCAAGTTTCTACAGAGTGCTTAGAAAGACCCCAGCTCCTGATACTGGCTGTTGTCTTGGCTGTCCTCCTCCCGTACTCCTTCCAGTCACACCAGCAAAACCCAGGTGTGCCCCACAGCACGGTCTTTCCCATGGAAGCAGAGGTCAGCTGAAGCTCAGCCCAAGTGCGTGTTTGCACCTCTGCGCAGCACAAAGCCACTAAGTCAGGGCTTGAGCACAGACTCAGGCTCACCCTATGCAGGCAGACTGGTGAGCCCTGAAGGATACCCGCCAATATTAGAGAGGGTAAAGAATCCCCTTCACCTCACTGCTGAATCCATGCTAGCATGCATAGCCGAAATGCTAATCATCAGCTGCTGAACTGGGAACGATGCTGTTGATCCCTGGAAGATCTAAGCTTAAGTGTTTCAATGTTTGGGTCTTTTTCATGCCCTTCTCCCTCACCTCCCCTCTCCCTCCACCATCTTCTAGATGTCAGTGAATTGGAAAAGAAGCTGCAGCTGAAGTTGCACGGATAAGCTCTGTGGGCATGGAAAGTACGTGTATGTAAGGCCGTGAGATTCTTATTTGTGTCTCAAGCTTGAAATTTACAGCGCTAAAGGATTCAAGCTCAGTGTATAATGAAATAAGCAGCATTTTCAGAAAGAAATTCACTCTGAGGCAGAGGAAGAGAAGAGCTTTCCTATCATACGTAATTGTCACTGCATTTGAACTTTTACTTTTGCCTGTGTCTTGCAGCCAAATCCCAGTCTCCTGAGCAAAACTGGAAGAAACATATTTTGCACAGGAGATCTCTGCAGGGACTGGATTTCCCTCTGCAGACTCCGGCACGGTTCCGTCTACAATTTACAAGGAGTAGCGACGATTGCTTCTCCTGCGCTCTCCGCAGAGAGAGGATTTTGTCCAATGGATCTGCCATGCACCCACCTGCCTTTTCTTGCGGCTTATTTATTTTCAAGGCAGGCAGTGGTGCCTGCGCCTTGTGCTGAGTGCTCCTTCCCACTGTCTGGAGAGATTTCCTTGCCATACAGACAGCCTGCTCTCGAGTCCCCCTCCTTCCTTTGCCCAATCATTAACATAAATCATAACCTAGCAGATGAAAAGAAATTTCCAGTCTTTGTGATCTCCTGCCAGAGTTCTCCCAGTTTTTCTCAGTTTGGGAAAACAAATGTGCATTGCAGCATGTCCTGAGGGTTGACAAAATAGGGCTGTTTCAGACCAAGGAAGATGAATTCTGAAGACGAGGTCCCGCTATGGCCCTCAGGTGGAGCTGTGGGGCCTCCACGGAGAGCCGTGGGGCAGGACAGCCTCTCTGCCCACCCGCCACACCGCTGGGCCGACACGGACACAGGTGGGAGGGATGCAGTGGAGCCTTCTTCACCCCTCTCCGTGGGCCCCCAGAGCTGTCCACGGCATCATAGCCCAGGACCAGTGCCTGCAGGGAGGGCAGAGCTTGTCCCCATCCTCTGGCACGTCCCTGGGGACAGGGTGAGGAAGGGTGCACCAAGAGTGGAGCAGGGGCAGTTGTCGCTGCTGTCACCCTGCGGCAGAGCTGCCTCCATGGTGAGGGGCTCCTGCTCCGCCAGGTGAGACAGTCGCTTTACACAAGTTGAATGGGGTCTTTAGGCTCATTTTTTTTCAAACAAGAGTTGTTTTCCAGATTGTCGGTAATCCTGACGCACGGTCCGTAGGGACGCAGGCTGGGCTGTTGGTGTTTTTCAGTTGTGACCTAAACAAGACGTGATTCCAAGTGCAGTAATGTCTTGGAGAGGAGGGTGGCTTTCTAAGAGGGCTTCAGACAAAGAACATATTTCCAATAATCCCCCGAGAAGTGAAATCACTTCTAAAATGCTGTCAGAAGTCAATAAAAAGTTCAGCTACGCTGATAAAAATGAGCAGCTTAACCCAGACTTGCAATATGAACCAGTAAAGCTTTGCCCTTCCTCAGCATAACCTCTGCCTCGCTTGTGCTGGAGATTCAGTGTCAGAATTTGTTTGCCACAGTCTCTGCCATTGTGGGACAGTGCACCAACACTGTGAGTTTACATCCTGGAGGAAATTAGTATATGTTAGGATACTGAAAGATTACAACTTCACAGACATGAAGAAGTGAGCCTGGAAAATTTGACTTTGGTGCAATCAAATGATCACATCTCAAGGTCACTAAAGGCAGATAATAGCTGAATAACTGGCCTCAGCCCTTCAGCACAGCATACTTTTAATAGGTTGATCCAAGCCCATATGGTCTTATTTTATTGTTCCTAGCTGCCTGCTATATTGTATTTTGAGGTGGATTTTTGAAATGGATATGGCTTCCAAATTTATTCTGCTCAGGACTTCAACTTTGCTGTTTGAAATTTTATCTTTATTTGAAATTTTTTATGAGGAAAATACATGTCATGTGACACAATTTTACTTGTTTTGCCAGGCAGCCCCCTTCCAGGACAGGAGGTACAGCGAGGAGTGCCCCTGTGGGGTTTTGTGTTAGAATTTCCCCCAGTTTATTAACTGAGTAGAACCTGACTTTAACAAAATGATGCCAGGTCTTGTTCATCTAATGCATACCTTGATTTGTACAGGTTTTATTAAATTTCTTGGCTCTTCACTCCCTGTGCTTTTTTTTTTGCATGGTGGCATAATCCACCAGCAACAGAGTTTCTCCTACCCACTATCTCCATGAAAACCTGAATATTTCAAGTCAAGGGGATACTCATGGAAGACCTGTTGAGACCATTTTAGCTGACTTTACTTCACGATTTAAACTTTAAAAGCTAAAGGAAGATTAATGTTGTGCATTGTTCTCCCACTTATAATCTTTGTTGTCTTATGTCCCTTTCAACCCAGAACTGGGAGTGTTACAGAAGCAGCTGATTTCTGCCTCCATGGGGAAGAGCCATGCATGTAATTGAGAGTGTTATACACGGGATCAGGGTTCTGTACAGTTCTTGTCATTATAATTTGATCTGCCATGATAGGGCTCGTAGCCTGATTGGCATCTCTGAAGAATTCTGTAATATGAATAATAATTATAAAAAAACAGACAAAGGATAGTATTCCAGCATGTTTGCTGAAAAAGTGTTCTTTCAGAGCCTGTCAATGCATTTGTAGGAATTCCTTGGAAAAGTAAACACCAAAGGCATGTGAACACAGTAAAAAAAATTCATTTATGGATTCAGATGAATATTTGTAGGAAGCACGTTACAGTTTCTTTCAGCTTTACAAACAGGATTACATGAGTAATCTTCAAGTAATATAAGGATAAATCATTTTTGGAAAAAGCCCCCAATGGTTTAGGTATCAGCAGGCTTTCACTTGCTAGCAGGCATGCATGTGTTTCTGGCCCACCTCTCTTGCAGTGTACAAAACACAAGGAAAATCCCACTCTTTGTTTAGGCCCAAATTTGCTATAATCCTGATGAATATGCATTTTACATGTAATTCCAGAATGCGCTCAGATGCAAGTTTAGATTCCTCCAATGTTTCTAAGTTGAAACATTGACATTAAAATGTTGTCCCCTGTACATATGTATGTATGTAATTTCTTCCCTATTTGAATCTCCCCTTTCCAAGACGTCCCCAGGATTGAGCTGCTACTCAAACCTCAGTTTCTCAGTTTTGGCCGTGCAGTTGTGGAGATCCAAGGGATGGATGTTGTAGCTGGTGAGTCCTTCAGATTCTCTTGTATTCCTGTGGAGTTTGGGGTTTTCAGCATCTCCCATGAGAGCCTGGTACAGTTCCTCCTGTGATTTGTCCTGTGATTCCTACTGAAGGCAGTGGGAGTAAAGCTCTTCCAAATAATTTTGAGGATTTGGGGGTACATGAATAGAAACAGATATGTCAAAATAGTTCACATTTCTGTAAGTGCTGATGAGGTGGTAATTACTAGGACTGCTATGGCTGCTTGGCTGTAATTCCTACCGCTGCTCCTTTCCATTCACAACAGCTTTATTTCTAAAGAACCATTTTGACTACTGGTCTATACAATTAATATATAAATGAAAAACATAGCTCAGGTTCAGGTAGGTGAAGTCTCATAGAACTATCATAATGAACACAGCAATGATAATAAATTCCTTCTGACCCCTTATTAGGTGCACAGTTAATATAGTGGACAACTGAAAAGACATGGGGTCTTGAAACTGCAAGAATCAAGGCTGTGTTAAGATGTAACTAAATATATTTATATACCTGTATCTCAGTTCTGAATATTGCGGACATAATTTGATCAACGATACCATTTTAAAAATTATTTTTACATTGATTTTTTTAAGCTGTTCTTTCAGAAGCTGTCAGATTAACTGAAAATCTGTTCTTTGAAAATTAAGATGCAATGCTGAGTGCTCCATTTTTATGTGTGTACATCTAAGGCTTTGGTTCAATAATACATTCAGTCTTTGAGGCCCTTACTCAGGTCTGTCAAATAGCATTTAAAAAAAAAAAAAAAAGTGAGGTAAAAGTTAGTCCAGTTCTGGAATAGCTTTTAGCATATGCACCTGCTCTCTACACAAAAAATCTAAATTTTAATTAGTGATTTGGCATGGTGTGCTCTTCTTAACTAGCAGTGTCTTTTCTTTCTTCATCTGACAGCCTCCTCACCCCCAGGGTATGACAGAAAATGACTCATTTTCATATAAGGTAGAGGAGTTTAGTGAATATATGACCTACAGATTTTCCTAATTTTTTTATAATATAATGTACTTTGATGCATTTCAAAGATAATCTGTCTGATGCTTTGCATATTCCTACTTAATTACAGTATATCTCAAGATGATTTACTACAATCAGATAATTCTGAAATAATCTTGCTATGGAGGGCATGCATACCACAGGCAGCTGTACAATTAGCCATAGAGTTCATAGGGGAAATTACGTGTGTATGTGGAAGTGGGGAGGGTTGGCACGGGAAGAGTTACAAATAAAAAGAGATATATGGCCTCATCTAATGTTCACTGATGAGGTCTTTCTGACAGTTTCAGTGTATTTTGGCTAAACCCCAAATATTATTTAAGCATGATCCCACTTCCAGCCTCTCAAAGTAACGGGTGATGAGCAGAGGATATTGAAAAAATATTGTGAAGAAATTTCCGAGCCTACTTATTTCTTTTTCCAGTTTTATATCATAATATTCTAGTAAAACACAGATCTATTTTGGGGCCAGAAAAGTCTGGAATAGCATTTTGGCTCTTTATTTGACCATATGTGTTAATGTTCCAGTGACTCCCTCTACATAAAATTAACCTGGAACGAAGTGATCAGCGTTTGAGAGCATTTCAAAGCCATAGTAACAGATCCAGACTTTTAAGGCCAGATGAGGACTGCGAGATCATCCAGGCTGACCTCCTCTATAACACAAGCTGTAGACAACTGGAAATAAATATGCGCCTCTTCAGCCTTTCAATAAATGCTGTGGCAGAGTGGGCACAGCAGCCCAAAGCAGGTGGAGGGTTCCCGTGTGCGTGATGGGATATCTCTGAGCCACCAAACAATCCCAGGGTCTCCGTGCCAAGCCCTGCAGGTGTTTCCATTCACAAACATTTGAAGAAAACACCAAGATATTAAGTCATTTTGGGGTTGAAAAACTTTTCTGGAATTTAGGATTCCCTTGACTTAGATAATGGTCATATTTACTTCTTCTGATTTATTTTTATTTTAGCTAGTGGAATTGTGGAGACTGGATTACCATGACCTATTTATTTTTGCAATATTTTATTCTCTCTAGGAATTCACTTATTTTCACTTCTCCCATCAAGCGTTAGCCTGGCAAAAGAGTCGTCTGTAAAACTTGCTGCACATCTGCAAATATCAAATGTCCACGAACAGGCAAAAGACTCCCTCCACTTACTTTTTTTGTCAGATGGTTTCATTTAGAACCCAAAGGGTCAGGAGTCACAGCATGACCTCATCAAATTAGACTCAACTGAGAGAGGTGTTTAGCACAACAAAAAGGAAGTAATCTGAAGGACATTAAATGCAAATGAGACTGCCATGTGCAAACTTCAAAAACACCTGATCCAAATGACAGTGTTGATGGGGGTCGAAGGGGTGAGAAAGAAGGTTTCATATTTTGGTTGGGTTTTTTTCAAGGACTATCAGCAATATTACATCCTGTAGAGCTGGCTGAAAATGTCATTGGTATGTGAATATTTAAACTTAAAAATATCCACTTTTATTTTTGCCAGGTGAGAATATGTCAGTGTTTACTGGCCGGAGTTTGGTTGGCTGGCAGGAGTTCGGTTGGCTTGTAGATCAAACCTGGAAGCAACTCCTTCTTTTTTAGTGGATTTGTTACTAAACAAGTATTTTTAGAGTGGGTTCGTTATTGCATGAGTCTCATTTTTGAGAGGGAATAGAAATTAATTTTGAATGCCTAATTGAAGAATTACAAGGAAGCTTCAGTTGCTGATGGTTCTTTCATACAGAGAAGAAAAAGCTCGTTAGAAGGTTTGCACATTTTCCCTTCAGGACATTAATCCATGCCCCCATTGGCTGAGATGTCTTTCAGCCATGAAGGCAATGGGGCAGTGAAGGTCTTGTTATAATGGAACCAGGCTATTTCCAGATAATGTGAATCAGATTGACTTCAGGGATAGATCTGCTTTCCAGATGTTGGACATAGTCAAGTGGAGCAGGGAGACAGAGATGGCAGCTAAGTATAAGGAGAACCTTGGAGTAAATAAGAAGTCAGAAGTGCTGTGTTTGCAATGAGTAGTGTTGAGATTTTCAACACTGTGTGAGTCAGGGAAAAAGCTGATAAACAAAAATTTGTTACTGACAGACACAGGGATGTCTAAGCATATTGAGAAATGAGCCAAAATAAGCTCAAAATGGGATCAAAATAGGACTGAAAGCAGTAATTTGTTAGAGCTCAGGATCTGAATATGTCAATAAGAGTGCAAAAGACTGAAATGGTCGAAATGGCTGGTGAATGGGAAAGAAAACCAACCGTACTTGCTCATAGAAATCTAGGACAAAATAATACAATGCACCCAAGAAGTAATGTGTGATTCAAAGAAGTTTAGGTACGATACAAGCTAGTAACAATCCTGAATATCTAATCCAAAGCCTACAGAAGTCAGTGTAAGCTCTGTGCAAGTGTTAAGGCAGAGGGACTGTTTTTGTTTCTTTCTGTTTGACTCTATTCATCTTGGTTTGTCTGCATCCTGACAGCCATGAGATCAAAATTAGCTGCCTAAGCAAGTAGCCAAGCTCTAGGCAGATCAGTGCTACATATATCACAAGACAGCAGGAGTTTGTATGGACAGTCTTTGAGATATAGAGAAATATGGGATGATGGGTGAGATCTTTGTGAGCTGTTGCCAGGCAGGCAGTCTTCTGCTCCTTTGAGGAACGTGCAGAGCAAGCCCTGCTAGAAGGGCAGGAGAGAGGAACTGCGTGTGTTCCTCCCATGGCCTGTGGAAGGTGCTGCTTTTATTTCCTTCAGCATGGAGAGGTTTTTCAAGATGCAACTGAGCCTTCAGAGAGGGTGCGGCTCATGGGAACAAGACCAGCCCCATGATCAGGTGTCATTTTCTTAACCCGGCCAGTGGGTCTTATCTCAGAATCAGGCCAGCTGGCAGCAAGCTGAAGGCGATTGCTGGCAGTACTAGCAGTCGGGGGAGGTAGCAGGAGATCTGTACAGTCGAGCATATACACTCAGGGTGTGGGGGCTCACATCTGGCTGCAAGATGCTTTGAACAGTTTGTTGGACAAAGGCGCTTGGTCAAAAGAGGTCAGGGCAGGTTCAGTTGTATTGCCAAGGGTGAAAACTATAGTGAAAGTCAATAAAAGGCTCTCATGGCTTCTAGTTTACCCAAATAAGGAGAGAGAAGAATTGTTAACACAGGGTTTTCCCTTACCTTCTCAAGGTCATAGGAAGGTTAGCTCAGCTTCAAATTGCTGCATAAGCTTGAAAGGAAGAATGACAAAACGTGGATTAGGAAAATACATGGTCTTATTTTTAAAAGGTTGTTCTACTGAAATGGTGGAGGATGGTGGTCACCAGGAGGGTGAAGTGCAGGCAGGGTGGGAGGAATTCTCAAAATTTTGTAGCTTGAGCAATTTTCTACATGTTTTGAAAAAGGGTGTAATGGCAAGAAAGATTTTGATGTTACAGCTGGGTGAACTTCAGTTACAAGAAAGATGTATGTTTTTAACGGTGGTGTTGGTGATTATCCATGGGCAAAAATGATCAGGAAAATTGGGGGCTCTCTAGCTTGGTTGTTTTCTGGAAGCTATGATTTAATTACAGAAGAAGTCACTGTGCATAATATATGTCAGGTTGGTGAAATCCTATCGTTGGGTTAACGAAGATAATCTGGTAGAGCTTTCTGACGTAGGAAGCTATTTTTTAAGCTCCCCTTTACATATAAAGAAAAGCATCATGGGCAATCGTCTGGGCTTTGCAAACCATGCTAGGTCACTTTAGTTCTGCCTTTAGAGACAGAGAGCATAACTGGCTGAGGCAGACAGTGAATGAATCATTTTCACTGTTGAAGAAACTAATTTTACTGTTTACAAGTAGTGTTTTAAATGAACAAAAAAAACCCTGTGTATAAATTCCTGTTTCTGTAACATGATTTTTCAATACTTCCAAAGATACCTGAAGGGTTTGACGCCCAATCCCATGATAAATTAATGGTAGATGGATGTCCAAAACCAACAAATCATCTTCAGGCAGTTCAGTCATCAAGAAGCTAATGTCAATTTACAGTAAAAAATATCTTCCTTCATACAGAAATAGAAATTGGTGTGTGTGTGGGAGGTGGGTATCAGAAAAAGATTGTGCAGTCAGTTTATAAATCAAGGACTGCGAGTACCTCAAATGTTCTTCAAATATTGCAGCATGGAAAAATATCAGGGAATCTCCGTCATTTTTGCCTCTTCCACCTCTGGTTATGCCAGTTGTTGATACTGCATTCCCACCGATCATTAAAAATAGTAATACAAACAGAGAATTCAAAGAAACTCACGAACAAATACTTTATGGTATTTACAAGGTGCATTTTTTATGAGTTGATTTTTCTCCTCTTTAAGCAATGCTTCATCTGTATCTAGTAAAGTCCTAGATGAGAAACAGTTTACTGGATATAGAATATAAATATTGGGTGGTCATAATAGAAAAGTCTGAAAACGGTTTTAAAAGAAACCAAGGAAGCTTTCATATAAACAGCTAGAATAAAGATATGGAAATTTGGATTCTCTTAATAAAATGTACTTCATATGTGTGTAGTTAAGGAAATGTCTATATTCACATGCATGTATGTGTGAGAATATATATATATTTGTGCACTCACACAGTTCAGCTATACATGTATAGACATATTTTATATATTTATAACATCTGTTTATTATACTGATATATGGTTTTCAACACTGTTGTGCTGTTTCAAACTGTTCAAAACCAAAACTGCTTAATGCAAAATTCTAATACTCCAGCTGGAGGTAAATGTCACCCTTCTAAAATAATGAGCTATAAATATAGCATTTGTTTTTACTGTTTACTCCAGATAAATGATATTTTTAACTAGTGCGCTATCCTGAGGACATGGAAGCTTTCCATACATATATACAAGATTTGACCATTATTTAGTGGAAATAATACCAAATTACACTAGGGTTAGAAAGACACTAAGCAGCCTGAAGCATGATACAGTGGTTGAACTTAAAAGTTCAGTTCATTTGCAGAGATGTTACTGGTTCCAGCTGTGTTCTCTGTATAGGGGATAGGGAGAAAGTATACATCCAGCTGGAAATAGAATGAGCTACACAGGCTCTACGTTCAGACCCTGAATACACACCAGAAATTAACAAAGAAATGCCTAAGATATACAACATCGACTCAGAATAAAAACAGCAATAGTAGTTGAATCATGTCACAATAACCTGAGATACTTTACCTCCTGCATTCTTCCAGGGAACTTCTTCAGGTGACACTTTGTTTAATAATGCAAAATACTCCTATACGTAACCTTTAGAATCTTCCTTAAAGTCTTGAGTGATGTATTTTCATCATTGAAATTTATAGTAATATCAGCATCGGTAATTTATGTGTTTTAATTTAAAGCATCTGTTTTTAATTTATATAGTTCAGGGTTTTTTCAGCAGTTGCCCATGAGTAAGCATTTGATCTTGATACTATACTTTGAGTCTATATTTGATGACCATCTTTCCAATGTGTGGGTTTTCATTAAAAGTTAAATCCTTTTGTCTCAAACCAAAAATCAGTTTTTCACAAGTGAAGTGAAATTGTTTTTAAATAACTAAAAAGACTGTTCTGCATTTCAATCAGCTTGGACAACGAAAACAGTCCCATTCATTTCACATTTGATTTCGGTCATTCTCACTTTCGGGTTTTTTTGTAGACTGATCTAGTGCTGCTGTGCTGGATGATATTAAGACATAAGAAAACACCACCGTAGCAGAGAAGCTCTCCTATTAATTTTCAAATAACAACCAGGCTCAGTGCTTCCAGTTAAAAAGCAATGCTCTTTCTTTTTGAGACATATGGCCTTGAGCAGCATTCTTAGCTTCCCTTGTGGTTTTAGGATGACTCATGAATTTTGATGGTTTTCTTGAAGACCCAGTTGCTAAAGTCCTGTAAATGCATTTGAATTTCATTTTATTTTAAAGTGAAGGGAAGAGTTTTCTAGCTACTTGGCTGCAGAGAAGGGGTCAAGAATGCAAAGCTCAAAGGCTCAAACACATGAAGACATTAATTAAGGAACCCAACGTTTCTTTGTCTGAAAACCCCATAAATGAGGAGGGACTTTCTGAATACATGGGACTGGCAGTACTGCAGATCTCTTGTGAAAGAAATCAGTAAGATGGTTCCCTAATAGCAATTCCTTGGTTTCAAACCAAAGTAGTTCAGCTTGGATTACTCCTAGCTGCTTTCATCTGCTGTCCTTGTCCACGAGTTCTGTGGCAAAGGGCTTTCCCACCAAAAAACAGTAGCAACGGGCTTTCCCTTCGCGGGGATGGTGGCAGCGGTAATGAGAGGGCTGGGTGGAAAGTTAGTTCAAACAGTGCATTTTGTGCCTGGAGCCCCAAACGCTCCTTCTCTAGCAGAGAAAAGGGAATACGGTGTGAGGTCTCCCGTTGCCCCGAAGCTGGGGATGCTCTCTCTACAGGTCTGTGCCTCGTTCTTTATAAGAGGCTGGTTTTGTGTGATTATGTATGCGCGGGGTACTTAAACTAACAGGCTCTTGTGCCAGAAGTTCTTAAATATATGAAGTCTGCCTGATGTATATTCCCTGTCAGCAAAGAAGGAGGCACTGAAGACCAGAATTATGAGAGAGGTGACTAGATACACTTATCCTTTAAAATGCATCATCTTTTTTGCTCTTTAATTAATTCATTAATTACAAATTAGCTTCCAGGATTTCATAGTAGGAAGCTTTATAATTATCTAATCTTAACTCCTGTGTAACATACCAAAGAACTGTGCCTTAATTCACTCTCCATAACTGATGGTGGATATAAAGAAGAGATTCAGTCAGGAATATTACTCTATCAGGACTCATTTCTCTGCAAATCATGATACCATATGCTACATTTAATCCGGAATACAGCAGATTTCCAGAATTGGAAAAAATTTAAATCAAGACTGGGAGATCTCTCTCTAGCTGCTCTACTTTCATTGATATGAAGCACATATTAGTCTGATCATAACCTTGGACTGAATTTTTGGTTACTGGCCTTTTTGAAGTAAACCTCCGTGATTTCTGGTTTTAAGAAGTCTTGGTTTCCTGCCCAGAAGCCTGCCATGCCAGGAAGCCTTACTGAAGTCTCTTATTTGTTTAGCGTATTTACCAGTACCTGAGTGTAATAATACAGCATTTTTATCCTGTGAACACAACTCTTAGACTTCCGGAGCTCCAAATGGGAATGTCCTGCTTCTCTGAAAGGACAAAATATGTCTCTTTAGAAAGTAATCCAAAATAATTTGCCTTTGGGTATAAGAGCTGTAGGAGTGTTGGAAGGTCTCAGACTGTAGCCTTGCGGTAAGCCAGTTTAATCAGAGTCATGGTAGCAATTTTATTTGAAGAAATTTAAATTAATCTCTCTAAAAAAAAATAAAAAAAAGATTAACAAGTCCAAATCTTAATTAAATGCTATATTTTAAATTCTGTGAATAATATTGTTTAAGAAACATTTAATCATTGTATTTTCTTGTTTAGGATTAGCTGTTTAAAGACAAAAGACTCTAGGCTCCAATTAACTGCTGCCAAAAATTAATTTAAGTAGCCTAATTGACAACTTGCTTTAAGCTACATAAAATCTTGGCATAAAACTTATTGTCAAGGGAAAAATATTCCTAATTTATTACTTTATTATAAATGAAACTATTGACCAAAGTGCACTTGCTCTACTGCAGCTGTTATGTAAAACAACAATATGTAGATGACGACGATAATGAGTCCTTGTCCTTCTGTGTAAATACAAGTCGCTTCAAAATTGCACGGGTTGTTAATGACTGCTCGGTGCCACCAGGCTAGAGAATAGCTGCGGAAGAGGCAGCAATCTTATTTCCAGGCAGCGCTACTGGATCCCAGCCCTTTCTCTGCGATGCCTCCCCTGTCGTGCAATACTCGTGGCGGTGAGACTGGGCTCCTGACGGGCTTCAGACAAAGCCTGCGAGCCCATTCTGCTCACCGTGAAAACTGAGCCCGACTGCCTTCCACCTCTATGCAAAAGAGCAACGTAAACTGTTCCACATGTGGGAGCAGAATGCGATCGCTGTGGGGAGAAGGTAGCAAGGCTATTAAATGTAAAACCAGGGCTGAACAATCAAAATACTTGTCCGCGAGTGTGCGAGATACTCGGATATCTGTGAACAGGGAGAGAAAATTAAAAGCTGTAAGTACATACTGTAAAGCTCTTTAGTTTCTTGTTTATGGTCGCAATGGGCCAACTTTCAAAGCCACTTCTTGAAACGTTGCCCGTGGTTTTCCACCTGCAACTAGTTAGACACAGAAGTCCTGTATTTTCTGCACTGGCACAGCTAATTTGCATCCCTGAATACCCGGCTGATTTACAGAGGCATTAGTGCCTGCGTGGGGCACGGTTCCCCGGTGGGACCCCTCGGTGTGTGCCGTGCTGGAGAGGCAGCCCTTTCCCTGCACCCGCACCCACACCGCGGTGCGGTGCTGTACCTTCTGCCATTTGGCTTTTCCACTTGCTGTTTCTTGCCGTCTATCCATCTCGGCCTGCTGCAATGTGAGCCCATCTATTTAATGCAATGTTAGCCATTATATTGTGCATTTTTCCTCTTAGGACTGCAAAAAATGATTGCATCAGGAAGGTAGCTTACTGGCGTGCAGTTTTTCCAAGGAGCCTCTTTGAAGGCTAAAAAGGTTGCTTGGAAAATATAGTATCTTGGCTCAATTTTCATTGTCTAGGCACATTTCATTTCAGAAAATCACAAGCTACCAACACAACCATGTCATTGCGATTTTTCAAGCATTTTCTTTTTGTGCATGTGTGTTTTATATCTCGGTGAAGTCACATCCCCCCCAGGCTATTGGAACAAAGCTCAGCTGAGAGCTGAACGTACCAAACGAGAGGAAATTACAAAAGGAAAAGCTAATGTCTAAAACCATTAGTATGGGCACTTCTCCCACAGCCTTCGTGAACCCTGGAGCAGCAACCTAAGTTCACTCCGAGAGGCACGCTGGCTTGGAGAGATGCACAATGTCCAGTCTGGCTGAGAACCTGCGAAAGCAAAACCCTCCCAACCAACATTAAGCCTAAGAGATGCTTTTGAAAAGCTCCCAGGGCACTGTGACCCTTCACACCCCTCCTCCAGTGAACAAACTGTTTAAAGACCGAGATGTGCTGCAGAGATAACGAGCAGTAAAGAATTTACAGCAGGTGCTATTTGAAGAGACTTCGAACAATGCAGAATTACCTGTGCCCATTTAAGTCCATTAATCTTCTCTTGTAAAAATAGCAATAAACGGTGATTTAGAAGCAGGGAGGAGCGAAGCTGGAAGCCCTGAGGTTAACAGAGAGAAAGATCAGTGCTTGTGGTTAGTTTTCTTTCTGTCTGTGCAACAAGTGACTGAACTGCTGAAAAACGTAACTGCAGGTTCAGTTTAGAAAATACCAAATTACAGCTGTTGTGGCTGGTATTATTTAGCAGATATATGACAAGGCTTCAACCAGGTTATACTAGGTGCTGTATAAATACCCAAGTAACACCATTCGGTGCACAGAAAGAGTTTACAAACTGCAAAGACTCCCATAACAGATAGACGGGCTCACACTGAACACCCAGGAAAGGCACCACAATAAAGAGGTGTGCTAAAACAGAGCAACTGCCTGGAATTTGAAGGTAAGCAACAACGGTTAATCACAATAATTACCACCTGCTTAGCTATTATCTCAGTTGCGGCTGCTGATGTGTCCACAGCATGTACCCTCAGCTTCAGAACAAAGTCTTATTATGATGGATAGACTCTGGTTTTTAAACTAAAAAAAACCAGAGACCTGACCAGAGATCACTGGAGCCAAGGGGGATTCTTTTTCCACTGGAACAAGCCCTGTGGCATCAGGAACCCATCAAAAAAAGGTGATTTACGTGAACGTAGCCGTAGAATATTTTCTTCCCGAATGAAAACAAATGAGCTGGCAAAGTATTAATTTAACATACTTGACTTGTTAATGAGCAGTATATATTATAAAGGTTGCTTCTGTAAGGACTTTCTGCCTTTGCTGTGCAGGTGGCTGTGTGTCTGCCCTGATCTGGTATGTGGGTACCTCCCCCAGAGGCTCCTGGACCAGCCCTGCACTGAGCGGAGTGATGCGCTTGCTGCCTTCTGGCTGGGAGCTGTCTTGGAAGCAAAGGTGGTTGTGACTCTAGTACGGCTGCTCAAATTTTAGTAGGTATTAACACTCTTCAACAAGTTAACGTTAATTAAAAATGCCCTTGTTTTTCTTCTGCATTAAAAAAAAGAATTTCTGAAATCGTTTTTGAAACTATTTTGGCCTTGTTTTTTGTATGAACAAGGGCTTTCTCAGTATCACTTTAAAACAATTTGGATGATTTGTTCATCAATCATTTAAAAACTCACAGAAACAGCTGACCCTTTTAAACCTAGCAAGCTCAAACTAATTGTGACAACACTTTTTCTTTCATTTTTAAAAAGCAATATATTTCTGGTTTTGATCACATTTATGTAGAAAATTGTTGTAACTTTTTTTTTTAACGAGGCAGTCATTTCAACAATAAATGATGAAAATACACAAAAATCTGAGGAAGGAAGGAACTAGCATTATTTAAAATATTTTGTAAGATAATAAATAGAATTCCTAAAGTGAAGCGGCTGACTAAATACCAATTTAGTCAATTTAAACTTTAGCTAGTGGAAATATTTCTTTTACAAATTACACTCCTTTCTTCTTCCCCCTCCCCTCCCTACGTGCCGAGTATCCTTTATTTCTGGACACCGGGCAACACAATGGAAAGAAAGCGAGACCTGAGCATCCAGGCAGAAAACCAGGCCTTGTACCAGAGCCAGGAGGCGGCCGGGATTCCCGCACCGCACAATGCCGCGCTGTGTAATGAACCCCAAGTGGCCGCCTTTCACATCTCAAGAGCTGAAACCGGCTGGATGCTGAACACCGCTGCTCCCACTCCAGCCTTCAAGTGACTATTTCGCCCAACAATAACACTGGGAAAGGCACAAAGCCCGCTGCTTCTGCCTGGCGCTTTTGGATGCAAACCGGCCAAATATGTTAGGGTCAGCAGGACCACGATGCTCTTTGTTAGCAACTTAAATACAGTCAAGGGGTGGGGGCTGGCAAGGACAGTAAAATTTAACAAAGTGCATTTTCAGAATGTGCAGGGGAAGGTGATTTTTTTTTTTTTTTTTTAAAAATCGTCCCTCAAATTTGCAATCTGGATAAGGTTTGCAACAAAGCAAACAGTAATTCTGGAAATGGAGAGGCCTCTATCTGTACGGCGCAGGTTATTTTGCAACTTTGCTTCTGACTTACCTGAAAAGAATTCCTCTCCCCCGGTTCCTGATAAGGAACTCGCCCTCCAAATTCCCCACGCAGCGCAGAGAGCCGAGGGGGACGACGTGGCGCTCCCCCAGTTTCCTACACTTAAGCTTTCGTCTGTGAAAAATCCTTTTTATTAAAGGCAAACTGCAGTATAATTGAGCTAAATCTCCAGCCTCTGTTGGAGGTAGCAATGCCACGCACAGTTCATTGCAATGCCTGCTGTCCGAGGGATTTTTATGAGATCATATTTCACGAGGAAATAAATTTCCTCCTCCGGTCTGATGCAATCAGTTTACCAAGTGGTAAATAGCTATGGATATCTCCTGTGCTGTTTTGCAAAGTGTTTGCGGATATTCTAGGATGAAAGTTGCCAAAGATAAGATCTTAATCACTGAAATCTGGAGAGCGATTGAGAAAATGGCCCCATAAGGATGTTGGGCAGGTTCCCTGGAGGAAGCCCAGGCACCCCCTGCAGACACTCAGCACCAGCATGACCCACAGGAAACTATTTATCAAATAGCCCGTCCCAGCACAGCCCTGCTCCCGTGGCAGCTCCCAAGTGACAGTCTTCCCTCTGCTTGCAGGTCCCAAGGCACTGACTTGAATTGATTCATCCCTAAATTGCAGCTATGGAATGTGGCGTAAAATCATTTGGTGTAAGTACATCCATTTCACTTCTCTTTCAAGAAGCAAAGGAAGAGAATACCTTCCCAAACAGATATTCTCCTCCCTCTACCTACACAATTTTTCATTGGAAACAATAGATGGGCACTGCTTTGTGCTGTAAAAATCAGTGAACTGAGTTTTCAGGGAGCTGCTTTTGGAAAGGCACTTGGGTAACATGCTCTAAGGATGGCCCAGGCGGTCCATAGGCACTCTCTGATCCATGGAAGGGGCATTACGTGCCCTATAGAGGAGTTAACTCCTCTTAGATAGCAGCCATGACAGCTGCTGTTGTATCATGATGAAAATCTGAAAATTGTCCAGCAAGCAATGCAACAAGTGTGGTCTTTGTGCCACGTTCAGTCCTGAAGCCAAACTAAAAAAGTTCAAAGAAATGTGGAGTCATGCTGGTTTCCATCAAAGCTTTGCCCTAAAAACTTTCCCCAGACAAGAAGGCAGAGACAGCGGGATTGCCAGCAAGTTTGCTAGCTTCTGGCAGCTCCTTCTCGAATAAATCCTGTGGATCTCTGCTCTGAGAGAAGCAGGAAACTCAAAACTTCAAACTGAAATTGGAAACTTGTTCTTGCTAAATTTGGATATATCACTCCCAAAATAAGACAAGAGACCTCCTAGAAATTGTAAGATGTGGACCAGAAACTGAGGAAATTCTGCCAAAACTGTGGACATCAGCTCCTGCCCTATTGCAACGGCCCGTGGGGAACCCTCCTTCCCCCCGCACACCGGAGAGCCGCTCTCAGCACCGCGTGAACTTCTCTTGGGAGTGGGCAGTTTCCACACACTTGGATTTAGAAGACATTCCACTGCCAGTTCCTGGAAGCAAAACAGGAGGTGTCAAACGTGTAACCCTCATCACTATACCCCATCTAGGTTCGTCACACAGGCCAAGATTTTGCCTCTTTTTTTTTTTTTTAACGTCTCTTTTTGATAATCACTCTTTCCTCACTTCTCAGTGTTTTTGCAGTAAAAAGATTGGTGTAAAAATCACCTCCATGGGATTTATGCTTCTGTTTTTCAATAGGCACTTGCTATTTAGTGCTCCCTTAATGTGAGATGATTGTGAAATACCTAAAACAAGGCCTGATCTGGCAAGATAATGAACATGTGAATTGCTATTGAGATCAGTGGTAATTGCGTGTTAACGCATGCATCATGAACCAAAAATGCGTGGATCAGAAAGCAGCTCAGGATTGGGTTCAAAAGGCGATGAAATGGGAAGCTATCATCTCAAGCGTTTTGATATGACATCCAAAGGATTTACCCAGGTCAGAGCAACCTGATGAATTCACTTGAAAGTGAATCTCCTTGGAAGCTTTCCTTCATCCTAGAGAAAGCACGAGGGATCAGAAAAGGAGTTCTTCACAGATAGTGTGATACTCAGCTCAAGCAATCCTTTAAGTGCACAGGAGAGAAAAAGAGGGCGATGGGCTAAGGATTAGGAAATAATATTCTCTCCCATGTACATCCACCATCTTTCCATACACAAACAAACATGCTCATATAAATTCACCTGCAATGCAGTTTGAAAAACAGGGTTTTTTTAGAACATTGCACGGACACAAACTCCTGAAGATTGTATTTTCTTTAAAAGAATTTAAATTATTTTAAAAAATAAATAGGTATTCACACAATGATGCAGGTTCATCCTCCAATGCATAAATTTTTGTGTTTTTCTTTTGACCTTTCTAAGTATTAGGTGGTTTCCAAACCTTCCTAGGACCTAAAATACATATTAATGAGATATCTAAATTAAAAATCACTGGGGAAATGAATTAAGTTCAAGGGATTTTTACTCATTCTCAGGGTATATATCTGAACTTGCTTTAAAATGTTGCTTTTCCAAGGCGCCTAGGCTACAGGAGTGATCTAATGCTTCCTTCAGACATTCCTGCCATGTTGATTTGATAGATGATTTACATGTCTTTTGGAAGCTAATATCAGCTTCTCAATAGAAATGTTGCATTTTCTATTATTGCCTCCATTCCCCATTCTGCAAAGGATGCCTTTGTAAGATTTTTAGGTAAGAGAAATCTTTATCTGGACCAGGGTTTTGGTTTTGTTGGTTTTCTTTAACTTCTAATTTACCATCATGACAACACCCAACAATATGCTAATACACAATGCAATGCCAGCATAGCTCTACATTACATCAGTTTTTTAAAAATCATGAGAAAGTGGGCATGATGCCTTACTCTACGGTGTAAGGAATGTGGTGATAGTCAGTATGGTGGCAGGCCCAGCTGCACCTTTCCGTCTTGGAGCTTCAGACCACGTTTTTTCTGTGGCCAGTGCTAGGGTTGCTTTCTGGCTTGGACTGGGAAAAAGCCCCAGTACAACTCACTGACCAGGCACAAACTACTCCCTTTTCTTCTCCAGGCTGGAGGAGCTCAGAAACCCACCGTCTTTGCCTGTAGGAGTCTGACATACCATATACCAAGCAGCCAACATAAAGCCAACGAGGTTTTTGCTTCAGTGGACAGGCTCAGCACTTAGAGAAAAATGATTGTAAAGCAATGCTCTCTGTGTATGGTGATCCCACTGAAAGGCCTTCTCTGCTAATCTCAATAGCCCTAATTTCTTTAGACATTCCAGGAGGATTTTGTGTCTCAGTCTAGACACACTTCATCCCTCTGTTTTGAGAGAGAAAGCCTTTTGAAACTACCAGAGCTCCTTTGTTTTCCTGCTCTGAAGGGCTTTGGTGCCTGTGAACAAAATAGGATAGATTAGGATGAAGATGAAGTCTTCAAAGCTCACTGTTTCCCTATACGTTTTTCAAGGTACAGGCTGTATATCTGGAGTTCCTAGTCTCTTTCTGCTTCTTGTTTCTTAAAGTTCCCTATTAAAGTCAATGAAAGCATGCGATCCAGAGTTCTAGTTCTGCCTCAGCCGCTCCGACATACTGAGAAAGTCCCCTCATCTTTCAGTTTCCTACAAATATTCTTTTTATTGTGCAAATTAATCATGTAACGTCTATACAGTGTTTAAACCATTAGCCAGAGTCAAGACTAAAAAAGCATAATCACGTCTGTTTCCGTTTCCCTGTGTGAACTCTTCTATTCAAGAATCAATCTTGTAGGGTATAAACACCTTCTGCTGGGATTTCTGAGTATGTCTGACGACAAACAGAATGAGACCTGATTATAATTTTTTTTTTGGTCACACAAGTGCTCACATACGGAAGACAAACAGTACTTTTAAAGGCAGAGCTAAGGAAGCTATTGCCCGGACCCGGTGAGAAGTGACAGCCATTGGGGCTGGTCCCATCATTGTGCTGCGGGTCATTTTGCAATAAGTAAGTCAGCAGCATCCTAGATGCAACAGCAATGCAATGTACTTTATTATTTCCTTACCTTTCCGTACAGTCCTCCTGAAAAATGTCACAAAGTGTGACTCATCACATCTGCATGAAGTTATGAAAAAAGTAAGCCTTGTTAACCTGCTGTTTGAAAACCAGAACACTTTTATCAGTTCATATAATTGCTAACCCCTTATTCACTGTTCAACACTGAAGGGTTCTTTGCCTCCTAAGATCCCACTAATTGCTGACAGATTTGATTTCTCTGTGACAGCAGGAGTCCTGTTTCTGGCCTTTACATCAAGTAATTGCTTTATTTTTCTCCCTCTGCTCTGAAAAACGGAATTCCCTTCTCCCCTGCTTGAACCTCTGTAATGACTTCTTTCTATGTTATTAAATCCTTGCCATTTAAATCACATTTAGAGATGTTTTGAATAACTGATTCCAATTACTAAGGCTCTTACTAAGGAGCAGCTGAAAACGCAAGTCATTACTTGCCCATAGACAAGCAGCTACACCTTGCAGCAAAGTCTCTGGTGGACTGTATTTTATTTCTACTCAGTAAGGTGCAATTTATACTCACAGGAGGCGGGTGTTCAACAAATATACAGCTGCTGGAGTTCTCATAACTTGTCGCTTGTGCAAAATAGAGATCTGATTTTATATTTATTTTATAAATAGTGCTATTCCTTAAAGAAATCATCCGATCCTTCCTGCAGTGGCTCGGGAAGCCTGCTTGGAACAACAGTGGAGATGAGCAGTTGACCGACGAATGACCCACGTAAGGTTACTATCCCGAGATCTAATAAAAAAGCATGGCAGGGTAAAAGGAAACATGACTACAGGTCGTACATTCCTTCCGTGAAGTATGATCAACTTCTGTTGTTCTTAACATTGTTTTTTATACAGGTCACGATTCCTTGAATGTACTAAGAACTTCCCGGCAATAACAGTTTAGTTCAGTTATTAATCATACTTGTAATCATTAGCGCCTTTGTAGAAAAAAAAATATGTGCCAGGAGATGATTATTTGACAAATTACTGCAGGGGCTCAGCGTAATAGCTTCGCTGATACAATCAACATTGAGCCATTCTAAAAAAAAAAAAAAAAGAAGCAACTTCCAAACTGTTTATGAAAAACACTACTCTGTCAACGAAAGGGGACTGACGTTTAAATAGCTAGCATGCAGTTGTCTTCACAAGTGCAGGCTCAGTTCCTTTTCATATACAGTTACTACGTGGCACATGTAAACAGCTAATAAATGAAGCTAATTCATAATAACCGAGGAATTTGCAGTTGTCTCTCATTCTGGGCTTGTTAGGAGCGTGAGTGCTGCAAACTGGACTCCGGCTGAATCTGTACTGGCAGCCGCTGCTTGATGTTCTGGAAGTCTGTGTGCAGCTCCCAGCTTCTGCTGGTGCAGACTGAACTGGTGCCTTGGAATCTGTACAAGAAATAAATAATCCCTTCTGTATTTGTATATTAACTTTCTGGTACTTCCTTCAGTCTAGCCCTGATAATTAGCCCTGCTAATATACACAAAGGCCCTAGTTTACTTTTGACCAACAGAGTAAAACTACCGCCAAGTGGAATAAAAGGTATGCTGATAAAAGCACAGCCTGACCACTAAACTTGCATCAGTGGTCAGGACTTCTGCCAGCACAGCTAAGCCGTAACAAGGATCTCTCCTTTTTCCAGCCCTGACAACACAGAAACCAGCACAAGTCCTTAGTTTTTAGACCCTAAGGCCGCGTATGGTCTGTGCAACAAAATTACCTCTCAATATGCAATGATTGTTTTCATGCAACACTATTTTGCTTAATAAGTAGATACACTCATGCCTTAATATTTTTATTGTATTTGTTCTGGAAAGTTATTTGGTCTAGTGTAAGGTGTTCCTATATTTTGGCTGGAAGCGTACTGTGCTTGTTTAGATTGCCTAACAGTGTGAGCAGACCAGTATCTGTACATCTCCTTATAGGCATTGCTCTATTTTCATGTACAGATAGATAACTAGGTCCAACCTTACTGTCACTGAAATAAATGAGCATTTTCCCATTGAATTCCTTAGGAAAAGATATGGATCCAGAACCCAACTGCCAATACTAATATTGCCTCAAAAATACCACTTCATGCATATAAAATTATAGTTAATGAGCAAACTAAAGTAGGTGGGTTCATTTGGTATTCAGAGATAAGCTTCCTAAATGTGCAAATTAAAATAAAAATAAAATTTTGATGAGTATAAGGGAGCTGTTTTCTGGTCTTTTGTGCGGATGCTATTCACAACTTTCCCTTCCTATGCATAAAAATAAAAGCAGATTGAAAATACCTGCTGTTGTTTTAAAAAAAACAGCCCAATATCAAGAAGAGTCATAGTTGGGACGCTAATTTTGTTGCTATGAGCACAGACCAATACGCTTTGCAAAGTGCACATGGTCAGTTGTCTGGAGGGCCTCGGCCATGAACTAACGAAGGGACTCACCTGCACATACCAAGCACAGGCTGAGAAAGAAAGGCTGGCTCAGTGCTGAACATCCTGCTTTTCATGTGTTTTAATTAACCCCATTACTGCTTTTAATTAGAGATGCTTAAGAGAATAATCTCCGAGTTTTGATCTGCTCTTTCTAACGTGGTAGCAGCATCCGAAGGGGTCTTTTAGTCATTTCCCCCCGTAGAAATCATGAGTCAGCATTTCCAGAGGACTCTTCATGCACTTTCGGCGTACGTGGGAAATAGCAGAAGGGTAAAATTTTCCCGCCCGTCCTGTGCAATGCCCTGGAAGTCAGCAGACTGGAAACTAGTGCCGGAGCTTGGCATCAGCATCGTCGTGCCGGCATGAGGGGTGCCCGAGCTCCCCAGTACGCCAGCGTGGAGCGCTGCCAGCTCGGCGCTGGAACAAGTTATGTAGCTGTACCTCGGCATACCTGAAATTAGCCCCATAAGGGTAGACTTTCCAAAATGTTTTAGAAAAGAGCAGCAACATTATCAAAAGAGCCAGGATGTCAAACTTCACTTTTGAAAATCTCCCTAGGAATCCCATCTATCTGCCTTTTTAGTCACTTTGAAGGTTGGTGATTAAATCCATACTTACAGTGTGATTCTCCCACACATGGGGAGCAATGGGAGCTTTGTCATCACCACTAATGGGGACAGGATTGCGAGGAATGAAATATGCAAGGAGTATGCGAGGGGAAAAAAAATAGGCTTGAAAATCATCAAATGAAAAGAGCCAGCAGAGTTTTTAATTTTTGTTCATGCTTTAATTACTGAAAATGATAGAAGCACTTTGCCATTTTTAAAATGGTTAAGTTTAAAAATGTCTGGGGTTGTTTGTTTGTTTCTTTTGGGAATGACTTACAATAACCAAGAGATATAAATCAACCCATGGTTTTGCTTTTCTTTTCTTCTGCAGCCACAGCTTAAACAACCAAACAGCGGGGCAGCTTCTCAGCAGCCTGAATCCACACTGAGCGCTCTGGAAAGGCTGGTGTGGGGCAGGCAGCGCTGCTCAGCCCACGGCGTGCGCCGGCGCTGGGAGGAGGGCTTGCGAGCTTTGCCGTGATGGAGTTGTCCCACCACGCGCTGGATGCCCTCCCGGTTAGGGGGCCCACGGAGCCTCCTGAGGAGGCTAATTCCCCTTTGCTATCTTCTTGGGACCTTTCCCTCCTTGGTTTAAAAAGGAGCGGTGCTGCAAGTTGAAGGACAGCCCAGATTTTGTGATTATTTTGGGTGAAATTCTTACTCCAGTTTAGCAACTCCATAGGGCTTGGCTGAGAAACGTATCAGGTCGCGCACCCAAATCTTCTTCCACTTCCATCTCTCTCTGCATCTTCCCTCTCCCCCTTCCCCTAGCCCATACAGGCATCAGATTTTAACCTGCTTCTCTCTCTTTTGGGGTGAGAGCCCGCAGTGCCCCCTCAGTCCCCAGGGAAGGAAGCCCACGGAGCCATCCCCAAACCCGATCAAAGCAGTTGCCTTGGGTACCGATAGTAGTGCAGCTGTGCTGCGTGGGAGGCTGGTGTGGGCCAGCTGCATGGACGCTTACCCGGTGTCATGGACAATATCCTGTAGGATGCCATGGTTGTCTTGCCTCTACTGGCCACAGGGACTGTCATAGCCTGGTTTCTCTCTAGGCTCCTCAAAAATGGCTTTGCTCCAACCACCAGACACAGAGCATTGGCGAGCTGTCAGGTGGTGAAAATCCATGTCGTTCTCTGAAGACCATTGAAGAAGAGGTCCAAAGCCATGGGACTTGTCATTGGACTCTTCATCCATCCCTTTGTTTTTAAAATCTTCCCTCCATCAACAAATCATGCTAGATCGGCAAACAAGCCCACTGGCATTGTTAATGTGCGATGTGTGAAACCATGTCTCGCAGAGCCCTGCGCTTTATGCCATTGTGCTGGAACAAGCGGCAGGAGGAATCCAAGGCAGGGCCAGGTTGCAGCTCTCCGGGCAGCTGAGCTTGCAGAGGAGGTTTCTGCTGTCATGTCTGCAGGAGGTCAGCCTGCCTGCTTTCTCCCTCGGTGTTTCAGTTTTCTGTTTGTAAAATGCAAATAGTAGCTCTTCTGTGTCTCACAGGCATACTGTGAGCATAAATGTATTAAAGATGTGCAGTAGTCAGAGTCCACATCAGGGCAAAAAATCTTAGGGAAGATAAATACACCTGTAGACACCAAGTAGTCTCTTTCTTTGATGCTTTAATGCTTTTATGGTCAATAAAGAAACCTTGAGTTTTACAAAGGCTGTCTGGCAGTTCTAATATTAGCATCCTCACCATAGCTACTTCTTGTCGGCGATGTCTGTTTGTATCTCTGTGTGATGCTGATGTTGTTGGTAACATTTTCACGTACGATAAGCCAAACTACAAACCTGGTTTGTGCTTGATGGTGAATTGGTTTGCAAAAATGAAGCGAAACACAGTTCAGTCATTTGAGAATGTGAGGAGAAGATGACGACGCCAATATTTCTGTTTTAAATGAAGAGATGTGGAAGTTCTTTCTTCATAGGAAGTGATTGAGGGAAAAACCTTATAACTTGGTAATGGAGTAAATATCATTTAGTTGAAATGCCAGTGGATCTTTGTATTTCCCTTGGCTTTGGTTCAACAAAGCTAAGAGCCTCTTGCGATAAATTTAGTGAAAGCCATCACTGGATGAGAGCAAGCTGCCGGGGACCCTGTGCTGGGGGCTGCAGCCCCGGCGCTGCGAGGCAGCCCCTGCTGGGAGCCGCTCCCGCCCTACCGCACACGGGAACGGGAGCGCAGCCGCGCTGCGTGAGATGTTACATACCCTTAATGTGGCCATATGCATCTATACTGGAGCGTGAGTGATTGTGCAATCAATCACCCACACCAGGGACGAAGTTAAGCCGCATGTACAACTTTACTGTTCTCCTTTCTTGCTTCTGGAGTCTTACCTACGCAATCACAGCTGCCTCAAAGGAGAGTTTGTGTGAGTTTTTTTTCTCCCCTGGAACATTTGACTAAATCACATTTGCAGATATTTCAAATTTTTCATTCACATGACACCTGAGCTTTATTTACTTTTGAAATAAGTCATCTCATTAACAGAATTCATTATCCATTATTACTGTCATGTCATTCTCCTAATAAAAGGAATGACTGTAGAAGCATTCAGTGGCTTAGCTGGTAGCATAGTGAGCTATTATGCTGCAAACCTGCATTCACACTGTACATTGGTATGCCAAGGCTGGCAGAAACTAGGAGCATCAATGAGGTAATAGTCTTAATCTCTGAGGGGAGGATTATGTCGTGCTGCACTGCAAATACCTCCTACTGTTAGCAGGATAATACTTCAGATGGAGCTATAAATTGTTCAACAAATAAGGACAGGTGCTGGGAAGAGGGGGAAAAAAAAACCCTGCAATGTTCCACCATTATCTCCAGAGAAGAGGTGGAAAAACTGTTGTTCTCACTGCTAAACTATTATCACTCTTTCTCCATTTAATTTGCCAGCATGGCATGGCCAGCCACTTCAAAGTGAAGTGCGTTGATAGTAGTTGGGTCTCTTCTTCCCAGAAATGCTATTTGCTTTTGTTGACTGAACGGATGCTGGTTGTAGATATATGTGGCATGAAGTGATCGTGGACAGGGAGCCCCAGCCACACTGTCCACTGTCCCACCTCCCTGCACGAGCTCTCTACTCCACAGAGTGCTACAGCACATCTCACCCTGGCTAGCCTATGCTTTTCACCATTTTCCTGCTCAGAAGAGCCGTTAGCGTTCATTACTGTACATGGCATGAAGTTTGTAACTAACTGCTCCTTTTCATATTTTAGAGACCTGATACTCTAGGTTCACCTTTACTGGCATGGGAGGACACAAGCCACCCAGTCGAAGGAGATGTATGTATCTCCTTCTGGTGGTTTGCTTCCTATCCTGCAGCAGGTCGTGGCATAAGAAGGAGAAAATAAATGAGAAATCTCATTTACTAGGAAAAAAGAAATAAATAAAAAAGTTGGCACACTTTCCACAACATCTTTTGCCTTAGCATGTCAATAAATTTCACAAAGCTGGGCAAATGGTATTACTCCCATTTTACAGAGGACTGATATGAGATAAACATTAAAAAGTATTTAAACAGTGCTTGTGCTGGGATAAACTTTGTCCAGTGGGCCCTGGAAGATGTTGCTCTACCACAAGATAGCAGAAGAGAGGAGAGGGCACTTAATGGCAGTGTACAGATAACCAGTTCAGGCTAAGACATGATCAGAGATTTGCTCCTGAACACACACTGAGTTTTACAGGTAGCAGGGATTTACCATGGTCCCAGCACTTGTCCCTGCTATTAGCTTGCTGTTCTTCCCACGGCTACAATTTGCGCTTGATCCAAAGCCACGTCCAGCCACACAACAAATCAGCAGTGGATTTTGAGTGGGAAGCAATGCTTTCACCCTCACGGGTTATTACTGGAGTCCAGCTGAGAAGCTTTGTTTTGGACCAAGTCAACATTAATTTATATTTGCCTGACTTACTTCTCAAGGAACAGAACTACATTTCCCCCATGTGTCCAGCTGTAACTAAGGGATCCAGACTATATCTCCCATCACACAATGAACACCTTCTTTCTTTCCATGTGAAACACCTTCTTTTGATTAGAAATGTCCAACGAAACATTTCCAGGTCCCTGAATCAACAATTTTTAAAAGGTTTTGCCCATGGAAAATTTCAGCATTTGCAAACACTGTCCTGTTTTGGGATTACAGCAAATGCTGAAATATTGATCTTGCCCATCAGATTGAAATTTTATCTAAGCTCAAACTTGTTCAGCCCTGAGAAATGGGAAGAGAGACCTCTTTTGGGCAAACTCTTAGCAACATGTGATTTAAAAAAATGTTCAGATTGTGGGTCTGACTCCACTCCCTGTCATGCAGATGGAGGAATTAAGTAATTCCTCCAATACGAGTGGTCTTTCCTATGTGTTGAACCATTATAGGCTAGAGGAGAATCAAGCACACAAAGTGGTTGAGGATATAACTAAACAGATTTGTCACCAGCAGCAATGGAACAAATGCAAATCTTGATGCCTTGGGTTAATTTCTGAATTATGTGTTGTTCCTTCTTCTTCAGGAGGTGCGGGCAGTAGTGCGCCGAGCAGCAAGCAGCTATCACTTTTCCTTGCAGAAGAGTTGACCTGCAGCTCACTGCAAACTGATTTCATCGTTACCACGTCCACGTCTTCCTTTCCATAAATTAAATAACTTTTTGCTCTCACTTTTTTCCCCTTCCCCACGGAAATGCCCTTTTTCATTTGTTAGAAAGTTAAACAGTTCTCATCGTAATTGCAAAGACTAGGAAAAAAAATCTATCCCTTCCTAAGCCCTTGATCTGAAGATTTGCTTTAACACCTACTCACCCAGTCATAGCAGCTCGTCACTATACAAGTCAAACCCAAGTGTTTTCTTCAAGAGAGAGTTTCAGCTTGAAATTGTGCAACTTTGTGGCTGAGCACATCCACTCCAGCACGAAAACTCTGACTCCACAGTTTACAGAACTGGGGCCTTTTGTGAAGTAAAAGGGAACTTTCCCGAGTCAGGACTGCAGGGTCTGGCCTACACCCGATTTGCATTTACACCAGATGAACCACTACTGGAAGGTGGTGTAAAGGGTCTTTACAGTGATTGTAAATTTAAAGCCACCTTAGCAGAAGTGAGAGTAGGTTTTGCAAAACTCTAAGCAGAACGGCTTGTCTCTGGTTACCCTGCAGCCAGGTGAGAGAAGCTCGGAGAAAAGGATGAGCCGATTAAAGATGCATTAGGACATAAAAACCGGTGGTGAAAACCAAACAAACACTGCTTTACCAACATTGCAACAAACAACCCAGTGCATCCCTGTCCTTCGCTTCTTTTTCAGCAGTCTTTGGAAGAGTTTTATCTTTCTGCCACTCTGATTTAAGATACAGTGTTACTTAAACCCCCCTAACAGTCAACTAAATGTCAAAAGATGAAAAAAAATTTCCGTCAGCCTCTGCTTTTTATAAAAATATATCAATTTAATAACTTGGTTTAAAGAAAAACAGAATGATCATGTTAAAATACTGCCAAATTTATAAACTTTGACAGTCCCACATACTGAGATGAACAGGCAAATTTATTTAATAAGAAATAAAATACATTTTCTCTCTGCATTCATTGAAATAAAAAGACAGACACATCTGTCCCAAATTTCTTTTAAGGAACAGAACGGCTGCTAGTAACTAGAAAATAGTGCCTTTCTGCTGGCTTACCTCAAGATAAATTTACAGCTTCACTGTAACAGTATCAGAATTCAAAATGTAATCAGTTCAAGTAGAATGAGATCAAACATTTCTGTCCACATTAACTCTTTGATGTCACGATTCAATATCTCACAATGAAAGATGAGGATGTAAAATGCAAGCAAGTTTATGCAAGTTCTGGCTGTTCTCAAAGTTGAAAAATCTGTGGGGTCTATTACGTGGTGTTTGTACATTCCCATAGAAATGTGTGGTGAACATTGTAGAAGGTTACCCTACCACAGGAGTTACAGATTTACATGCTTTTTGAGAGATGCAGTTCTTACTGTTGGCAAGACCTCACAACCTCATAGTCCAGTAGCTGCTTAGAGACCTAAAACAACATCTCAGAGAGAAAAAACGTCCCAGGCGTACTTCAGCGCAAGATATTTGTGCAGTTAGAGTACTAACCGATTTCAATAGTATTTCAGGAAAGGGATGATGCTTCTATCATCTGACCTCAGAGGAGGGATAGACCACTCTCACCCCAAAAAAGTGCAGAAAATAGAAAACAATAATTGCAAAAAAGAAAAACGGCACATTTTCCAAGACAGAGAACAGTCATCCTTCTCTATCGCAACAGGTAGAGTTATTACACAAAGTCTCCCTACATCTCCAGAACAAGGGACTTATGCAATGATGTCCCACATTAAATGGAAAACCCTTCTTTATGAACTTTCGCTCTCCTCCCAGACCAGACATTTCTTCTTGATCTAAAGCCTTTGGTCCTCTCCATTTCCTCTGTGCTTCTCAGATGGCACCAAGGGGATACCAAGAAAAACCAGCAAGGAGTTTCCTTATTTACGAAGCTAGAATCAGATCATGCAAGCCAAACAAGCATATACGCAATTGTTTAGTTTCCTGTGGCATTCCCTCTATGGGGGACGAACACATACTGGCCCCATATTTTGAGGACCTGAGCGCTAAGAACCTGAACTTTAAGAAAAGTTTTAAAAACTGAAGGCAGGAAAGGTGTGCCAATACCTAGCTATGACGGTGAACCTTCCTAATGAGAACCAAGAAGGCGTTTACTGGGGGGTAAATAAGGGTCAGCTGAAGGGGCGATAGCTCCCCATCAGCACTGCCTGGTGAAGTCCTTGTTTGGGGGTTGAGATGACGCAGCTGCAGCTGCCCAGCAAGCCTGGGCTGCCTACGCCCTGGCACACATTCAGCTTGTGCTGGCCAAAGGGTGCTTTTCTGGTCTAGCCTGAAACAGTTCTGCAAACAAGGCAAGCTGTATGAGCAAAAATCACTTGATGCCAGTATAAGCTGTGTTTCCCTGCAAGCTTTTGCCAGTGTGAAGTGTTCTTAAAAACTGTAAAAATAAAAACCAAAAAATGTCACACCCTTGGCTGGCATTGGCATGTGTGCAGACGTTTTAAAGATGTATTTGGCCCAGGTTTGCTTTTGCTGGATAAGACTGTACCAATGTAATTGAAGAATGTTATGTTAATAATAAATGTCATGTTTATTAACGTATTTAACAACATTAATAAATGGGAAGCTGTCAAACTGGTGTTACCCTGAGCAAAGACCATAATAACACTGAGTGGTAACTCTAGGGGACTACGTGAAAACAAGAACCTTTCTTCTGATGGAGGTACAAAGTACTATAACTGAAAAATAAAACTATCTCTCTCCTACCTTTGTGAAGAGCAACTATTAGATAGGGAAGGTTACTTAGGCAGGGTCTAGAACATACAATGAAAGCAGGAAAGGAAAAAGAAATGAGCTTGTACTATAACAGGTCAAGGTCTCCGGATTCCCAAAGGCTATTCCTTTGCTAATAAAAGTCCTTTGCTGTCTATGAAACAGAGATAGTGTATGTACTTGTCTATTGAGAAGCATCTGAAGTGATTTAACCTGCCACAGTGAAATGAAGACTTCCATGAGAGTCCCAGAGGAGAAATCAGTGGCCCTGAATATACCTGCCTGGGCCAAAGCACGTGTCCTCCAAGGGATAGACAGGCCAGACTCTGCATCTGCCCAAGAAGTCTGAATACAAATCCATGAAAACTAAAATTAAAAAGTAATTACCTGAATAAGGGTCACAGAATCCATTACTCTGTAGATAGAGCTTATTAGAACAAGAGAATATCGGACAGATACAACAAGTATGACCTGCCATTATCCAACTAAACCACAGCTGCATATAAAAATGTACTATTTTATTCTGCAGACCTGCCTGATTTTCAGAGCATTGTTAGCACTGCAGTATAGATTTGCTCTATGGCAAACAAGTGATGCCTACCTTCTTCATAACTGGCATGTAATGGGGGCTACAAACTGGGGAGACTAAACAGCTGGGATTCAGAATAGACCATTTGCCTTGCTGCGTTTGCCAGTTGAGGTTTGGAGAGGGAAGGTTTTAAATATATTTCAGCATCATAATTTTTCCTATTCAGCCAGCACTTTTTTCCATAATTGCTTGCAGGTTAGAAGGACATTTGGACCCTGATCAGACAAAGCTCATGAGTATTTCCAAGTTAAGAGCTTGGAAGTCAATAGGATTACTCACCTATTTGACAGCTCGAAGGAGCAAGGGAGGCAAGGTTTGTAGGGAGAGGTAATGTGTTTTATGAGGAAAACTGATATCACTGGAAAAAATGGACAAGCTCTCACTAAGTTCTAAGTGTGAGCCCTGTCAAAGGCTTTCGTTTCTGGTGCGGATGAATTACTTGGTTCACACCTTCTGTTGCCTTGAAACACCTCAGGGCCAGTTTCCTCCCATTTTCAGGCACTTGGCTGCGGTGCCTTTTCCCACAGCCTCATCAACGAGATCTGAACTGCTCTCTAGACGGACCTATCCTTTTTTTCCCAGGGCACCCGAGGCACCTCCTGAATTATGTGCCTATAATTCAGGGGGATTTAGGACACCTGACGTGTCATTTAATGTTACACAATTACATCCCAGATCCTGGCTTTCAACATCTAAAATCCAGCAAACTTAGATGAGGTGATTTCAGGCTGAGTTTCTTTACGGTTCCATTATGGTTTTTTGAACAATGATTAGCTGCAACATAAAGCAAATCTAAAAAAGTCTGGCTCTGAATTCTCTATATACTCAATCCTCTAATCCACCCCCACATAATCTGTTATATCATACAGCCCTTGGTGTAGGTGTGTAGTTCAGATCTGATGACTGAACGCTATTATGTGAACACCCACACAGCACTAGCAGACGGAGCGATGCTGCAGTTCTTCCTTCTGCACAGCAGTCAAGCTCGAGCATCCTTACTCCCCCCCGACCCTTCCACCCCATCCGTGTTCTCTTCTTTAGCACGCTCCAGTGCCAGGGAATTGGTTTCTACAGACCAGACTGGTGCCTGTGCTCCACTCCCTGCTCTGAATCTGCTTCAGCAAGATGGAAAAAGGTACTTACTTGTGTTTGACGTCACCAGAGCAGCAGGATCCCAGCTCTACAGGTGAGAGTGGAAAATATGATGTACTGTGCTTCATATTGCACAAACCCATGAGCTGACGGTTAGTTTTTGTGAAGATGAGCAAGAGAAGAAGAGGGCGGGGATAAGGATTTCAATTGCATGTCCCCCAGATATTCCACTGCATTTGACGCACAAGGTCTTCATTTAGTTCAGCTCCTGTTGATTCAATCCTGTTGATTGAAACCCTACTAGAAGTTACGCTGGCAAAATAGCTGCTCTTACAATATATATACATGAGCATATTCCCGTTTCTTGCTTTCAAGAGAAAATCATGCCTTTTACTTGCATATAGCACACATGCTTAGTTCCTTCCTCCCTCATATACATTATTTATGTTAGAACTGCAACTTTGAAACCAAATTACTTCTTATACCCAGTTATATTTGCCAGCCTTCACAACATGTGCTGAATGCAGAGTTCCTGAAAAACAAAGGACTGGTGAACAAGTGCTACTGCCTGCCAGTATAATAAGTTGTGCTACAGAAACTTAGTAGGAAGCTGGCTGAATGTTAAAAAAAACATACCAACAACTTCCACCCACCCAAATATTAATTGCACAAATTGGCCAAAAGCCTCGTATTCTTACATGAATCTATTTTATTATTAAGAAAAGAGGTACTAAGCAAGATTCAGTCCCTAGCAGGATGCAGCTCAAGAAATGGGGAAGTAGCAAAAGGGAGCTTAGAAAAAGCAATGTCTGCGAGATACAGGACAATGGCAATACATCCCATAGATGTTATTTGTCTAAAGGAAACCCTTCTAATTTTGAAATCTAATTAAAAATTCTTACCAAATATCACATTACCTGATTCCAAAATCTGTTTCATCAGCTCAAAATTTCTGCCTATCACTGGGACTGCACAGGTGCATACAAAGCTATAATTTGAATTTGTTTCTTATGAAACAGCTCATAAGTAAAAAATCCCCTGTTTTAGCTATTATCAGACATATTTTTCTAGGTGCCCATAATGGCAAAACTAGCGTAAGCCATTCACATCGTTAAAGCTTTGGGAGCTGACCAGGCTTGATACACAGGCTCTATGAGACCATAAAGAAAATGTCTGCGAGCAAATTCCTATCAAGAATGAATCAAAACTCTGTGTGAAAGGTAATTTCAGCATCTCTGGCCTAGCAAAGTAATGCCAATATAAGTATATAAGATAGGTCGCTTTCCAGTCTTGGCCTAGTTGAGTTAGCGTGACTTCTTAGGCAAGACAGAGGGACTCAGAGCCGGCGTCTGTGTGCAGTAAGGAAAGAACAAATCAACCTGTGTCATAAATCAGCTTTATTCCTACAGGAGCCAACCTCAGAGGTGCCTTTGTGAGCTCTGGAGGTAAAACCAAAGCAGTCAAGCTCCTGTCTAGGCAGTTTGTAATCAGGCTGGCATATTTTGTCCAACCATGCACCACTGACCCAGAATCCCAGACAAATGACCAAAGTCTTTCTATTCAGATAACATCTCCAAGCAGAAAAATATAGATTATGTTGTAGGAAACCTAGGTGGGTATTAGTCCTTTTTTTTTTTTAAAGTAATAACACATCCTCATTCTAAAATTCACGATCGCATCACTTAATGGTTGTAGCTTGTGCCAGCTCTCTGGATTAGTAAATCAAAATAATGAAATTGTGAAATATCTTCCCACCATCAAGAAAAGAAAAAAAAAAAAAGAGTTTTAGGGCTTTCTCAGGCATTTGCAGTGATGAGCTTGCCAATCAGTTCTTGTTGTGTAGTGAGCAGAAAAGAACTAATTATGTGACTTTTTTTTTTTAATTTCAGAACAAAGAACATATAGTAATTGTTGGTCCTGGAAACTTAAATATAGAATATGCTATAATCCAGAGTTCATTATGATTTGAGGGACTGGTAATAATAATAAGGCATTACGCAGTCCTAAGGAGCTTCATATCTAGAAGGTAAATACTTAAAAGCCATGGTACATCAGCAAATCCAGAGGCAGGAATAGAGATTATTATGGTTTTAGGTGAGGGAACATTATAATTCTTATTTTTAAATCAGCTTTAAAGCTGATTGCAGAAAAGCTTGATTTCAAAAGGGAGATTTGGTGTTCAACAACATGGGAAGGACCTACATTTCAGATACTTTCTACCAGTTCTCTGTTGGTATTTCACAGTAAAAAAACAGCCTGAAAATCATTAAGAATTAAAAAACCTGAAGTTAAAAGCTTTGATCATGCAGTGGAAATAGGCAGCAAAGTGTGTAGTGTTTTCCTTTATTGTTCTGCCCTCAGACCAGGATGACTGAAATGTAAAGTCATTGTTTGCTGATTTTTTTTTGTTTACACTTTATATGTATAATGTTTTGATCATCTCGGTTCAGTTCTTCATACAGAAGGACCCTTACTGCAAAAAGCAACCAGCAAACTGCCCTTGTTTTTGACAAGCTACAAAACTTGCGTGGTTAAATTTATTAAATGACCTCCTTATCCTTAAAGCAATGACTAGCATCTGAGCCATAACTCCACATCAGTAATAACATATAATCTATATTATGTAACTCTAGCTAGAGAGTCTAGCTGTAGTTACTCTATAACTCTAGTAAATATATTACCGGTAACTAGTTAAGTGTTGCAATGGGGTGTTATGTCTGCTGAAGGGCCAGGCTGCCTGCAGTCACCTACCCTGTGCTTTGCTTTGACCCTGAGTAACGCAGGCCTTGTGGAGGGAAAGGAGAGGAGAGATCACCTTTGGGGCACTCCGGATTTACTTCTTGGAAGTGTCAGTGGTTTCATAGTCCTGCTTAAAATAAGACAGAGGATTTCAATCACGGGCTATCTATGTTCCAGCTACATATGCCAACCATTGGACTACGGGAGAGAGGGACTAGTAGAAGACTTGCTCTTTGAAACACAAATTTTGGTTAGAAATTAATCCTACAGAACTGACTTTCTTCCTATCAGTTGTGTCTCTGAACGGCTGCTTTAGCTAGCTTGGCTGCTGTGAATCCTCTCGTTAAGATGCTACCTCTCCGCAAATACCAGGAGTAGCACAGGTCACAGAGCCCATTAGTCAGCATAAATATTCTGTTTCTATAATGCCTGACATATTGGCTGTAAGTCGCTTCCTGGATTTAGCACTGATGAGCGACAAAGAGTGACTTGTCATCTTACTGAAACGAGCCTGCTCCTGCAGCAAGGGACTCTTGGGCAAAGGCTCTGTAAAACTAAGGGTGGAAAAGACAAGAAGATGAGAAAAGCGTCCCAAAGAAGCCCCTGAATTGAGGGAAAGGTAACAGCCTGATTAATGTTCAACTGCTTCATTTTGGGGTTTGCCATGAATAATTAAGTGTAATTAATAAATAGTGCCCTGAAGATAGGATCAACCAGACTTTGGGTGTGGTGCTTAATCCTTCCTGAGTTGGGGAGAAAGGCCAGCAGCCTATAATGGATTTAACTAATTCTCTTAATTGCAGCTTCATTTGCCTGATCTTTCTAAATGGTATTAATCTAGTGATTTGCAGAATAAGCACATGGAAAAGACTTACCAAAATCACGTTAGGATCTCAAAGATATATTTCTCTTCTTAGATTTTTTTCAGTGGGAGAAGAGATTTCATTGACAATGCAAATTCTACTAATTTGGCTAAGCATTCACAGTCTTTGTTGGTATAAAATAAGAATTTAAAATGTCATTAACAAATTCAACCTTTAGAATCAACGTTGGTAATGACAAATTCTGCAAGGCTCCTAATTTACAGATGAAATATTTTGTTAAAGACAAAACTGCAGCATTTCACTCTCATTTCCGTGCTGGGTACTGAAGCATCGCACAGATTTCTGCATCTCACAGAAGCATTCACAAGAAACACCTCCCGCGTGTTGGCGACCACACTGGGAGACAACGAGATAATCACATTTATCACCCTTTGCCTGGACAACAACAAATCTGCACAAGAAGCCTTTAGCTCTGAGGAAATTCCAGCTAACAGAAGTTATAGCTCATATCCTCAGGTTTTCCATATCAGATCTGCCCTCTGCTCCCACCACACACCACCACTCAGCTGTTCAGTTCCCTTCTCTAAAGAGCTCACTAAGTTGAGCCCAGCAGAGCTAAAACAATCAATGAAATCTTGAGATGCAGGCTACCGCCAACAGTTTCCCTCCTTGGGCACAACAGAAAATTTCTTCTCTGACAGTGGTTTGTCGGAGAAAAAGCAAATGAACTGCAGCTCACGTGGAAAGAAGCGAAGCTGAGTGAATTCTGTTGACTTGCCATAGGTGACTGGCTGTGCCAGTTTTGACTCTTGAGCCATTTTGAGTTTGATCCCGTTCATAAGTACTGCAGAGGTAACTCCTGTTCTCCTTGCCTGAAACTCAACATCATTTGTGCTTTCACCCGTGCAAATAAACGGCAAAGTTCCCACTGGCTCAGCGGTGCAGCATCTGCCAGCTAAGTCCAGTTCTGCTGTGCCTTTAGCTCACGGGAAGGATCCTTCTGTCTTTTAATTACAAGCTACGAATAAGATATACAAAAAACTTAATCAAACACAAGTAACGTGGGCTGTCCAACCATGCACACAGCTGTGCTGGCTTAATGTAGGTTCACACTGCTTGTCCTTTTCCTTCCTATGGTTTGCTGCCTCCATTGCTGTGTTTTGCCTTCAGTTGGGCTGTAAGTTATTAGGAAAGACTTTTTTTTTTTTTGCTTTGTGTTTGTACAGCATCAAGCACAGTGAGACTCCAAGGGCCCCTCACCCTGCTGTACTATTGATAATTAAGAACAGTCATTATTTTATTCTCATTAGCAAATCAAAGAAATAACACTGCTTCGAAGCTACACATGCTGTTGCAAGTAGCAAAGTGCTTGTGATACCCAGGGCCCTTTCGCTGCTCTTAGCTAGCCACTAACTCACTTAATTTTGTGTAGTTTAGCACATTACAAGATTGTTCAAGAGTGCCATAAATGATGTCAGGCACCATCAGAAACCACTTCAGAAAATCATTGCCTGTAGCCAGATCAAAAGGTGAACACCTGGAAACTTGCAGTTCTGGGAAAGCAGAATAAATCTTTTTTTTTTTTTTTCTTTCTCTTCCTCTTGGAGATTTGTTTCTTTTTGCCTTAAAGAATTTGAAAGGTTTATTTACAGCTTTTCAAATGACCCCTAATCTATTTAGAAAAACATAGCATGGCAAATTCATCTCGGGTGTAACTCCATTTGTTGACTTAAGCAGACTTGTGCCAGAAGGGAGCCTGGCCCAGGAGTTTCTCTGCAGAGAAAAACAAAGCATTTGAATACAACGCTTAATTGGCTTGTTGAGTCCCATCACAGACTGTCCTGGAATATATTTATTAAAGGTAATTCTTTTATTTTGGTAAGATTGTATCAGTAACTGAAACTCATGGTATTAGCTTTAAACCTCGTCTTGTTCCCCAGGCTTCACTGCTTGAGGCTGATAATTTTCACAGCACCTGACAACATTTAAAGAGACATTGTATTACGTAGTTTAGTGAAATCTAAGACCATAAATAACTGGGAAAGTTGCTTATTCTGTCAGATATCAGCAATATAATTAAATAAACAATCCATCAGGGTCAACTTTTGGGAAGTAATATAAAAAGTTATTTATTATGGTACTGCAGAATTTAGAGACGTGCTGGGAGCCTGTTGCAAACACACACAGAGTCCATAAGTAATATTAAAATGATGTCTGCTATAGATAATTTAATCAAAAGATAATTGGTTTGTTTAAGCTTACAAATTGCTGGCATTCTTCTCTTGGTCAGGTATATATTGATTCATTGAGTCCCAAACCATGAATACTTTTATGAACACATAAACCCCAGAAAAAGAGTCTGGGGCACAAATAGTCCCATCAAAACTGGTTGCTACAGCTTTTCATGTGATACTGCACTAAATATATAGCATGAATCTGGCTGTCAGAGCTCTCTCTGTATGTTGGATATGGAGCAGGGGCACAGGGGGAGAGTGGAAGGATATTGGGTGAAAGGATTGGCAAAAAGGATAAGGAAAAGAGACGAAGCAGAAAGCAAGGCAAAAATTAGGAAGGGGGAAAGATAGAGATGTTCTAAAAAGCAGAAATAAGCAAATGAGATTGGAAGGTGGAGATGGGGCCAAAGCATCGATGGACAACCAACCCTCTTCGCTGCATGGCTGTTGAGTGGATATACCAGTTTATAGTAGGAATCCTCCCTGTCCCGTCCCGAGAAACAAGCCCTAATTAACAAACCAGTGATGAAGTCAATAGAAAACCGGTGAATAACTTGTGTATGTTTTGGAAGAATCGGCTGCTTTGCTTTCATTTGGATGCTAACGAGTTGTGATTGTGTGAGGGTAAGCTGGTTTTTGGTTTTCTCAACTACAAAAAATTCTGTACAATCTTAATTATTTTACTATGAATGAGCTCACTTTAAAGAATAGCATTTTGTGTAGATTTGTAGAAGACTTCCATCCCTTTTTTCTGACTTTAATAAACCAAGGTGAGAGTTGTGCTTACTGTACTATTCTGGCCTTTCACCATGGCTTTAGTCATATGGTTTAATAATTTATAAGAAAATCCTGAGGCCACAGAGCGTATGCAAACACGTATCAAGCTGAACTGATGGAGACAGCACTAAGAGGGAAATTTGTTTCAAAAATGAAAATGACCTTCCATGTGCAAGCAAACTGGTTTGCAGAAAAAGAACTAATAAAACAGAGTCTTTAAATGAGACATCCAAACAATTTTTTTTACAAACCAACTTCTTGCTAAAGAAGCTGACTGGGCGTAGGCACATGCATTGCTGCTAAAACCGATTGGTTTACTACATATGCTAATAATACATATGCATTATTAACAAATTCGTATGCTAATAATTCAGCTAGGGCAAAAATATTAAAAAAAAAAGTAGTATTCGGTAGAAGGCTGGTTTGATATATCCAAGAAACTTTTGAGTTTATACACTGCGAGAGAGAAAACGAAGACTTTTTCTCATATGAAACAACAGCAGGTAATTTAAAAGCAACAACTATAAACAGTATCAAACCCCAAACAATTCTTTTGAGATAAAGTAAATGAAATGCCCGAATAATTTCTGTATATTTATCTGATCCAGCGTCATTGGGATTTTAAAATTGAATTCCTGAGAGCAAGATCAAGCTCTGTAGCAACAATGATATTACAGACTCTATTTTGATCTGGAATTACAAAGTCTGAAAACTTTTGGTTTCGCTCTGGTGAGCTTTCCCGTATGAAGCACACTTACAATCCTTTCAGTGGTTCCAGGTTACAAATGGCAAACTTAATCTGAAGAGAAACATTTATATGTTTGATCTTAACTGTAATAACAGCTTTATTCAGTTACACCTCTTAAACCTTATAATAAAGCAGATACTTGACACATAGTTTTTATTTTATTTTTATAATAGTTGTATCCCCCAAAAGATAGAATTGATAAGTAATCAGAAGATAGAGTAATATTTCTCAGTATTTGCCATATAGTTTGTAGGTATTACTATTGCATAATAAATAGATCTTTTAAATATTTGTTCGTAGAGGTCTTTCCTTGAACTTAAGCATAAGTTATCTAAACAGTTGAAAAAAGATTTATAGTTATGAAGAGGCCTATATGTCAAGCAAAGTTTTATGATATGTTCCATAATAAATTAGCAATAAATGGATACAGGTGACTGTGGAATTTATGGCCTTTAATGTTTTAATGCTTCACTAAAGAAAAACCTATTATTAAGGTCCTAAAGGGTAATACAGGAATACCATCTACAAATTGTCAAATTAAATAGTTGTTGCCAGGTATTTGAACAGTGGAACATTTTGGCTTGACCAGCAGCAGGGATAGACAGCAAAGAAAGTAACAGAAAACTAGATCATTTCAGAAGTACAAATGAAGATTTCACCCTGCAAACCCTACTCAAGCATGTCACCTCTGCTCCAGTCCCACTGAAAACAACGGGCCTGATCCTTAACCATCTTGCATTTGAAGAATCTGTAACTATCCAGGTAATCCAAGTCTACTTGTAGGGCTCCGAATTACTCACACAGGTAAAGGCTGCAGGACTCATCCCAGTTGAATTGATGGCTAAAAGCCGGTGAGTGAAGCACCGTGCCCTGCTTTGCTTGGAGGAGACCTTTTCAAATGTTTCTGTCCACGTGAAAACTATTGCTTGAATTCAAGAAATAACACACTGTGGGAAAGAAATGGATTTCACTGTCCTAACACTGCGACCGCAGGTAACACTGGAAATCGCCTTAAAACAGATTCGGACAAATGCCGAAACTAGACGATGCACCTACCGCAGATGCCTGCGAACCCTTTCTGCTAACATCTCTTGAGTGGTTTAACCCTATCAAAAGACAAAAATATGGATAAAGCTGATGAGAATCTGACCAGAAGAGAAACTAAACCTTTGGGTCAAAAGAGGGTGGTATTTGGTGGGGTAGAGAGATTTATCTTTGAATGGAAATCAGACCTGGCAGTAAGGAGTTAAGATCCCGAAGCCACTTGGCAGCACCTGCCCACTCAGGGAGAACAGCCCCCCTACCCCCGAGATGTAACGCAGACCCAACCCAGCACTCAGGAAAAGACTGGGTCAACATTACTTTTTAAGATTAGGCATATCCAAGCCATTAGCACGATGTCTGCGCGTTAACACATCAGCACAAAGATAGGGCAAGGGGGAGGGGGAAAGAGTTATGCCAAAGTGCTCTGCGACTGCCATTGGGGCAGTTCATCTCTAAAAGGAAACACATGTTATCCAACCCTACGCCTAATGGGTTGGACAGTAATTAAAAAATATCTTTTATTTGGAGAGCTGGGTCTTGAGACTACCAACTCGCACCATTAATCTTTTTGATATACTGCAAAGATCTGCAGCAAGGGTCAGCGAGCAGGATCTCTGTCATTTGTAGAGGGACGAGCACACTGACGGGACAGTGAACTGTAAAACAGATATAGTCATTACACACCGTTATCGATTAATGGTGGTTGGGAAAGGGCTTGTACGGTAACCATTACCTGATCACATCACCGTCTGCTCTCGTATCACTGGGCTACCATTGGTAAATCACCTTGAAAACTACCAGCAGCTCCTCAGAAATAAAATTTAGGTGAGGCAATTGCATGGGGAAACTATTTGGATTGAATGGGAAGCGGGAAGAGGGCTCAGGGAAAGGTATCATTGCCCTCAGACTGCCTTGTTCTGCTCATCAGAGATGGCAGAGCAAAACCTACTGCTAGGCTGGAAATCTTGAGATTTGCTCAAGACATTTACACTCCCACATGTGAACGTATAAAATGAGTTGTCCAAACTTCAAGCTATACCATGTTAACTGTGCCGTAACAGCTACAGCCGCAAATGCAACTCGTCTGTCCCATGCTACACGCTTTCCTCCCAGCATTAACACAAGCCTGCTCCACCGAATGGTTATGACGGTCCCATTTGCCCCAGCTGGGGAACCCTTCTGGTCTAAAGCACCTTGACATCCTCTACCAGTAAAACTAAATTCGCAGAGAGGCAACTACTGGTATAACCAGGCAGAGTTTGTCGTCAGGCGAAAATCTATCCATAACCAGAACAGTCACCAAATAACAGTTTGCTAGCAGAGCCTGGAGGGCAGTGTTCCAGCCAGCCTCTAACCCTGTCTCGGGAGATGTGTCAGTTTAAGCCCTGTTGTCACGCAACCGATCTCTAGCATGGCTTCAGTAAAGAGAGAAGCTCTCCACTCCAGATAGCCGGGATAATCGTTAATTAACCCATTAGTCTTGCTCACTTCACAGTTCCTTTCCTTTCTGTGCTCTACTGTCATGATACCACTAGATGTTTTTTCTTATTTTGACAGGGCTAAGAATCTCTCTTTTGTTTAGATTTTGGGGTGTTTTTAAAATGAATTTGATGAACACCTGTGATTTCATCTGGAAGTTGTTTTTATCCTCATGCTGTGAAGAGCTAACTTCCAGATCACCCTCCCGTCCATGTGTCTGTCAGATGCGTTCGTGTTGTGCTGGGCTGGGCAGGGTGGGAGGTTTTTTCACTATGAACTATGAGCTTATCTGACCCTTGGCAGTGACTGCTGCAGGTGAGTTGTAAAGCTATCTGCTATTCAGATAAAACTCAGGTGCTATGCTACAGGTACGACCTCCGTTTCCAAGAGCCTTCTGCTGTGCTCTGTCCAGAGGGCCACCAGCTATCGCTCCCCAGGGAAGGCGACTTTGCCCCCAGGGAGCCTTACCGGCTACAGTAGAGTCAAATATTGTGGAAACCCTAAATAATTGTTATGTTTCCTTGTGCTTTTATTTGTTATTCACTTGCCCTACAAATTCTGTAGCACTGTAAAATATAGATTATCGAATAAAGATCCCATGATTATTTCTTTGAGTTCTTTCTCCCTCAGGACAGAACAAACTGAGATGATGGTGTGAGCAAAGGATTAGTTTAGCTTGAGCAAGTGTCCCCAGATCTGGCTCTAGGGTATAATATCACCTTTCTCTCGTCTCTGAAGCACTTCCACTCAGGAAATACGGGGGAAAAGACATCCTCAGATGCATTTTCTTTTCTCCTTAGACAACAGAATTTAGCAGACTTAGATCTAATCATGATCCCTCTTAGGTTAATAGTGTTTTTATGACTGACTTCAGTAGCTATGAAGAGTCCACATACAGAAATACTCTGGAAAGGTCAGGTCACAAGAACACTCAGCTTCTGGGGACAGGGCAAGTAAAACAACCCTTGCGTAAAGACAGTTGATATCTTCTTCTAAATAAAAAGTTATAAAAAATTAGGACAGATTTTCTGGTTCAAGCCAACATTTATTTAATTTACATATTTAGCTAGCATACTTGTGCAAACGAGATAAGAAAATGCACTACTACTTTACCGCAGGTAAGGTTCTTCATTATAACTACAGGCTTCTAAAATATGGTTTTCAGGCTATTCTGCCTCTATCTACTATTCCACCATGATAAATCTTTAAACATATTATATAGCTATGTTTCTTGAGATTTCCAATGTATGGATATTTTAATGGCATCTACAGTAGTGTTTAAATGAGTATAAAAAAATAAAATTTATGGATTTCAGATGCTTCTGAGTTTAAAAGCAGACTGAAAAATATGAAAGTGAGGAAGTGATGAGGTATAATGAACTACAATTGCTTTGCATTTGGGATTTTCAAACATGTTTAAACCATTGGAATCTCTTCTTGCATTCAGACATATTTCAAAGAGCTTTAAAGATTCTTTCTTCATATAGATGCTGTGCATTGGGAATGGGTGTGAACCAAAGCCCTACTCTGGAGGCTCCTGTTCCTGTCTGTGGCTCTGCATCACAACCTGAATTTTGCAGCTGAGGTCCCTCCCTGTTACGTCCAGGACTGCCAATTCTTGTAACACTTTGTGTAAGGCGCCGTTTTGAGTATTAAAATTATATCAGTGACCTCTGAGGGCTACAACTGGGAAGAAGGGGTGCTGCACTTCAGCTGCAGCCTCTAGGCTGCTGCTTGGAGACTGGACTGCAGGGACAGATGACTACCTGTGGAAACTGCAGTATCGCTTGTCATGTCCTGCAAAATATGATTGCTTTTCTGCCCGAGCAGTGTGTTCTGAGCTAAAACCCAGTACACGCTGAGGTGAGTAAAGACACAGGAGGTGTGTGGCTTTCACGCTTAAGCTGTTGGAACCACTGTCAGAGAGTAACCAGGACAGGACAGAAAGGGGAGCAAAGTCTGCGTCTAGACACAAAGGTGAAGTGAGCTGGATGCAAGCAGGAGGTCTTCTCCTGTCAGGAGAAGAAATAGAGCAGGTGATTGAAGTAGTACAAGACAGAGCCATGTCCAAGTAAAGACAAAGAAATTAAGATGGGGATTTTTCTTCTAGGAACAAGACAGGACCACACAAAATCAGAAATAGCGAGAAGAGGTTAAGCCTGCCAGAAGGAAGGAGTTGCTGTTTGCAAGATGAGGAGGGAGATGCTGAGATACAGCAGTGTTTGAAAGAGTTGCTGTACATGTACCATACTGATGAAAAAGAAACAAAAGAAAAAAGAGGTATGTCAGTTCATATGATTTTAGACATTTCAGGAGTTACTGCAGAGTCTGCCCAGAAAAAAAAAAAAGGCCAATGATGTTGAAAAAAGGGAAAATAAAACAGGATGGAGAAGTCAATGAGTTGGCCTCAAGATCTGTGATGCTGGTGATACTTTCCACATGCTCAGTAGGGGCTTCCTAAAAAGTAGAGTGTCTTCTGATGCTGAAAGAGAAACAGGTAAGAAAAGCACCAGTAGCTACAACTGTATCTCCATAAAACTTAAAGGTACACTTGCACATACAGCTTCCCTATGAAGCAACGGTCTAAAAGGTCTGGGTTAATTTATTTATACTCTATTTTCTCATGTTAAATATTTTCAAGTTGGTAACAATGGACCGTGATGCTTTTTCTTCTCTCCTCTCCTGAAGGTATGCAGCAAGCTGAGTTTTGTATCCAAATATATGTGTCTCATTTGATATTGGCTTAATGGCTACTTTCCCAAATACAATAATGCCTAGCCTCAACAGCATTTCTACTGTGATTTATATAACAGCCAAGTTCAGGGCCATTTCTCTTTTTTTTTGCTTTCCCTGACAATATCTCCTTGCCCTTTTTTTTTCCTTGTTTATTTCAACTCAAGAGGGACTGGGGGGGAGGAAAGTGGAAGTTATGCTAATGAAATTCTGTGTTTCCCTTTTAAAGATACAAGCATAATCTTTTGCTAACATGCTTATTGCAAATTCAAGCATGCAGGATCAAAATTCAAAATTATTCTCACTCTCAAAAATAAAACAAATACGTAAAAATCTCTAGAACGCAAATTTAAATCACAGCAGAGAATACCACATCTTGAAATCGATAGTCAAGTTCAAATATAAACCTGAAATTCCACCACTAAAACGCTGCGTGGTGAATCTAGCCCAAGATTTTGTCTGTAGGTGCACTTTATCAAACATCCCCCTCTGGGACTGGGAGAATGAAGCGATAGCAGAGTCACCTCTCCAGGAACTAAACCGACTGCAACTTGTCTGGAGTTGGATGTCTGGTTCTGGTTTTATTTCTACAAGGCTGAAGTTAAACTATATATTCTTGCCCTCTGTCATTTGACAGAAGAATGTACTCAGACCCCTAACATTTGCACTGCCTGTCTTGCTGCCATCGTTAAGAGAACCTACTGCCTTGTAAAAATGTAACTACACGTGTTTCATAAAAATCGATATAAAAATAACAACACTAGGGTACTTACATCTTTCTGGAACAATTGAATTCTGAAACAAGCATCTCTGGTTCTTCCTCCTGCAAATGGATCAAATTACATTTCACTAGGTAATAAAGTGTGGTACAATAGCCTGCCCAATCTGTTTTCATCTTGTCTTGTACAAAGTCTCAGATATACTTACTCATTATTCAACCTAATGGGCCTGCATTTGGCATATATTGAATGTTAGCGCTCTCCTTGGAAGTTGCAGAGGTTAACTGCTCCTAACAGTTTCTTTCCTTCCTTTCTGGGCATGTTTTCACCATGAATAATAGAAACAACAGAACTGAATGTCATGATACCCTAGAATGAAGGTGCCGGTACAAACCACAGCGATGATGTAATGGTAGCAATTTTTTGTCCTAATCCCTGATCATCCCAATGGAACCTAGTCCGTACCTGGAAATATTTTGAAATGTATCAGGGAAGGAATCTGCTCCTGCCAAAATGCTTGCAGAATTGAAGGTCCACATTATTAAGCATTTTTTATCACTCTTTGTTCACTTTCTTGGTAGTGTTTGCGTGATTGTGGCTATGCTCGAGAAAAAAAATGCTGTCAGAAGCTGAACTGGAGATGTTACACGCTTCATTCAATTATCATTTCAGAGGAGGGAAAAAATCTTTCTAAATATAAATGACCTAATTTAATGTTAACTATGAGCTAAATCATGGTCATTGTAGTCCTGTAAGTGGTTCTCCTGCAGCAAGTTAAAAAAAAAAATTACTTTTGAAAACAGAAGCTTGAAAAATATTTGTATATAATTCCTAGGCTCTATAGCAAGGAATTACACAAATTCCTAATCACGCACAAAAATGAATAAACTGTTGATACAGTTGAAATGTTTTCTTTGCTCTCGTTTTGTGCTACAATATTTTTCTAGTCCCTGCACTCAAAGTAGATACATCACATTTTGATGTAGTTAGGCTCTTTTCAAGGTGTGAAATTGGTAAGGACCAACACCAAAGGAAAAAAATTCTTTTAATACTGCACAGTGCCACTTGAAGCAGTATTACCCTTTGGCTTCAAGCCAACAAACTCCAGTGAGAACTATTTTATAGCACATGACTATAATAAAAGATATTTAAACATGGCCTAACAATGGATTAAACTAGTAAGACATAGTTTCTGTTAGATCCCAAGGATGAATATCAAAAATAGAGGCAATAGTTTTGAAACAACAGCCAGCAGTGGAAAGTTTATTTCTAATATAAACCAGACAGTCCCCAAAATAATTTGTGGTTTATTTAATTCTTACCGTTCATCTTGTGTTCTTTTGAGTACGCTAAAGTAAGACACCCGCCTAAAAACACCAGCTGGTTTAGATTTTGATCCTGGATCTCTAGTGAGCTGAAAAACTGTAATCTGCATCTGCAAGGGTGGGGAGTCATTTCTGTAAACAGGAAAAATCAGGATTTGCTGGGGGGAAGGGCAGCTTATGAGAAGGTGCATGTTGGGAGAAGAGAGAAAAACCAACCTCGCTAATATATTATAATAAATTACTGTTTTGTCATTATCTGGTTATATTTGCACAAACATCAATTGCATGTGAGCCCTGAAAAAGAATGTCTCATTGCCTTTAATATGCACTGCAGTGTGCACCCATACAAAATCATTACTGTAACAAAACCAGCTGCGTGTAATAGAAAGCAAATGATTTACAATGTTACTATAAGAAACTACTTTATTTCATATTATCATAAAAAGAACAGCCCTGAAAATTTGCATGACAAACACAAGAATCCAGGAAATTCCAAATCTAATTCATTTTTAGGTTTTAATAGGTGTTAACTTACGGAGGTGAATTGTTAAGAACATTTCTTGAAGAATCTTTCCAGAGAGTTTAGCTCCAATATTGGAACTCGTATTTAGTGAAATGCGAACTAGTCCAGTAGATGAAGAAAATGCGTAAGCCTTAAATAGTGGATTCGCTGCTGGACCGAAAAAAGCATATTTATTTTTATCACCATGCTATGGCTGAAGGTTTGGGTCTTCAAGGATCTCTCTCTTAAGTCATTGGGACTTCACTCCTCTGAACAAAGACTGCTGGATTAGATGCTGTTCTTCTTAAAATTTCAGTTCTGTTATCAACCTGCACAGTTACAGTTTTCAACTATTGTGAAATTATAACAAATAAACATGAGCAGTTTCAAACCCATGTTCTGCCCGGTCATACAGAGTAGTTGGGTTACTCAACTGATTTAGCAGATTACGAAGGATCAACTCCCAGCTCTCTCTCACACAAGTCATGAAACAAGTTTCTGTTGTATCGTGGAAGGTAAGCCTATTTTGCGTAACTATCGAAGGAGATAACAGCTGTTACCAAAAAGGTGGCAGGCATATAAAACAAAAACTAAAGTCTTGAACAAATGAAGCTTTATAAGAGCCAGGCAGGACTCAAACAAATGTTCAATGAAAGTCACTTTTATGGCTTTACTTTGGTTTATCGCAAGGCAGTAATAAATGTGTCTCATTAAAAGCCAGTAAAAGAACACCACCTACACCACCAATTGCTGTAACTGCAGATATAGCAGATCTGGAATAGTTACCTAAAGACCCTCATTTCCTAGCATTTAATGCTTCCCTGTCCATATAAACTAGCCTTCTATGGATTTAAAGACTGCTGGATGCTAAAAGCAGCAGCTGTTGCTGGGAAAATGACACTTTCAAAGCCCTGTTTCTTTCTCAAGGTGAAGTTAGAAGGAGGCTGAATGAACATGGAGCTCTCCTTGGATAAAAAAAAATTGCCAGAGGAGAACATGCCAACAGAAAGACAAGCAATTCCCCCGTTCTGGCTAGAGCGTAAGTGTTTTGCCTCAGCTTTATTGCTCAGCGGGTCAAATTCATTCCTGGTGAAATGGCAGTTCCCATGGTGAAGCCACAAGAAAATTCTGAAACCTTCTGGCACCTGTCAAGAAACGGGGATGTGAAAGTGGGGGGAGGAACTGGCATGTAGAAGCTGGGATTAAGGGTGGGAGCCACCACATAAAAGGTTATTCTTGTTCTAGTTGTTAGAACTTTTTTATTGCGTAGAATTTACATACATGCTTATTAAGTGGTTTAAAAAAGAAGCCTGACAGATATTAAACAGCATGCCACACTCTTTATGCTGCTGCCATACAGATGTGTCCAAAGCATAAACAGACTTACAGTCAGCACTCGGTTGCTCTATGGGAGAGTATCTCTGTAGTAAATTTCTCCAAACTTTTCAGGACAATTAACTTGAGAATTGGAAACTTTTTTTCCCCCCAGATTTGATCCTTTGCTTGATCTCTCACTGCTTTCCAATTATGCAGGGAAAATATATAGCAAGTGTTTTAATACCCTAGATTGAATTTCCTAAACCTAAGCTAGCAGCAGAATTACTGGGCCAGGGATTCTGGCACAAGAAGTACAGCTGTGTGTGAGCTGGTGGGAAAACTACTGGAATATCATGACTCGTCTTGGGGTTCACACTTCAAAGAAGCCATGGAAAATTGAAAATAGATCAGCAAAGAATGATTTCAAGATCTGGAATATCTGCCTTGTAGGGATAGATGTAGGCAGCCTAATCTGTTTACTTTATCAAAAGAAAGGTTAAGAGACTTGATCATGATATATTAATACCTACATGTGGAGAAGATTTGTAATGGCTCTGTAATTTAGCATATAAAAATGAATCAAGACCTAGAAGCTGAAAATGGTCAAATTCTGATTATGGATAAAGCAGACAGGATTAACAGTGAGGTTAACTAGTCATCAGGAAAATTTCTACAGAAGTATCGTGGGTTCTTCACCCCAGAAGCTTTTCAGTCAAGACTGGATTGCTCTTTGACATAAGGAGACCTGTGAACTGGGCTGGGGGCAGGATTCCCAGGTGAGACATTCTGGCCAGGGCAAATTTGTTAATCATGATGATCCCTATGACCACGGATGTGCTGGGGCAGGTCAATCTTATTCAGTTGAACTAGTTGGCAAAATCAACGTCGGTATATGAACCACGGTAAAACCTACATCCCAAATAGTCCCCTCTTCACAGCAACGCTGATGTTCTGGGAAGCCCTGTCACCTGTGCTTGGCTTGGTGCGCAGCTCCCTCTTTCCTTCCCAATACCCTCCATGCCCGGACATTTCTGTAGGAAATATAAAAATGGAGCCAGGTAATCTGCTTTGTCTAATCCCACTGGTGCCATGCACAACCCAACTGTTCTAATCTTTCTTCTACCTCTCTACCTCTTTTCTCTCACAGACTCTAAGTTTCAGGCTTGCCACTGGACAGAAAAGTCTGGGAAAATGTCTTCTTTGGGAACATTTGCTGGATACTTAAATGTTGAAGTGAATCTCTGTTTCTGTGATTTAAGTAATTTCAGGGATGAGCCTGAAAAGTGATATCTTGCTGGGATGATATTTAAGTTAGTACTTACAACTGCCTGCGAGTTTTGCTGAGTAAAGATTATTTGCACAGTAATGTTAGTCTTGTGCCTCTTTAGTCAGCACTCTCTAGGCATTATCATGCTGCTCAAACCCAGCAATGGTGCAATTATTAATGCCTTACCTAAAAATTTCCATGACCTCTTGATATTGTCACTAGGGATGGAAGAACCCACGTAGTGGCAGGACACTGTACAAAAGATCCTGAGATAAATTAATCAGCAAGAACATCTGATTGCCAAAGTGGCGCATTTAATTACATAGCCTTTTCTAGCACTGTAAATGAAGGTGGAGATGCTGTTGCAGTAGTATGGGGGAGCAAAAAAATGAGATTGAGCAGCAGCAAAGAAACAAAGGAGAAGCTGAAGGAAAACAAAATATGGAGATGATTTAAAATCACTTATGAGACCTGTGCCTGCTAATGCATTTTTCAAATGATTATGACTTACATAAAATACATTCAGACATCTTCTTCTCATTAGAAATACTGAGTTGAAAAAGATATAACCAGTATCCCAGTGTGTTCCTCTTACATGAGCTTTTGAACCACAGCTACGAAGTTGCATCCAACATTGGTATGCCTTACCATCATATGTTGTTGGATGATGAGACATCTGTGTTCTTACATGGACAATCATATTTACTCCAACATCAGTGAGAGTGTTTCTAGAGAACAACTGCTGATGTGTTAGCATGGTTTCTATTTTTCTATTGAGACTGGTATGCTCCATCTTTGATTTCATATTTTTCTAGCAGATGGGAGTTTCAAAAGAGCTGCTATAGAGAAATTTTACTGTTATTCACTGCTTTTTCACAGTTAGATAGACAATGCTGTCAAACATCAATGGAAAAGAGGGAGCACCATTGCTTAAACCATGAAGATGCAGTGAAAACCCTAAGGTAATGACCAAAGTAAGAAAACAAATCACTTTTGCTAACGCAAGGTCTGTTCAAAGTGGTGGGTGAAGAAGCTCAGAGGGTGACGTCTATATCCTAACACTGTTAGGATTGACTTTTTTAGTGAGGCTTAACCAGAGATAGCTCCGGTGGCAAACTTCCACAGCAATTTCTCTTTTAGAAGCAAAGACAAAGGAGCGTGAAGAGCAAAGCTATATGTCCAACAAGAGATCGTAACACCAGGTAACTGTTTTCATTTTTATTTACTCAAACTCTAAAAAGAACTAAATCCGACTGCATCACTTTGTTTTCATGAGCAGGTATATTTTCTGAGCACAATTCTAAAGCGATAGTGGACAAAGTGACAGAAAAGCCTCGCTAGATTTCTAGTGTAGGGGAAAGGGCTTCAGAGCTGCAAATAATAATCAGAGGCTAAATTCTGCTCTCCATCACACTGGAGCAAATTCAAAGTAATTACCCCACTGACTTCAGTGGAGTGATCCTAGATTTATATTACTGTAAATGACAGCAAAAATTGGACCCAATATAGAAATAATTTATCTAAGGCCCGAAGTATCGTTGCACAATTCAATCTGTAAATAATGCCACTAATGCACATATGGCTAATTTACATCCAGACTATGAGAACATATCCATTGCGGATTTCCAGGATGCTTGAAGCACTAGGCAGTGCCAAAATAAATTTGCAGTATTCCCATAGCCTCACAATCCTTCCAACTTTTGGTGTTGGGAAAAAGATGCACTACAGAGATTTTGGAAAAGTGAAATTTTATCTGTTATATGACTAGGTATTGGATAATTCTTACAAAAAAGGCATAGAAGGCTGTCAAGCAGCACTCCACGTCTACTTGCATGAGCTCTGCAAGCTCTCTCCTCTCAATAAGTTGTTTTTATCTAATTTGTCTCTTACTGGGAGCAGAATTTTAGGAGCAGCTTGAGTTTTCTAAGAATAAACCATGCTTCAAAGAAAGGAGGATTGTAAGTAACATTGGAGAAGAGTGCTTGGAGTACATATATTTAACGCACATAAAATTTAACTACAGCAATTTAATTTAGATTCCTTCTCTAATCACATATTTATATTAAGACCTTGCTGAAGCCAAATTGAAATTTATATTGCTAGGAGGCAAAGATGATATAAAATCTGAATTATTCATCAACTCAGCAAGAGAAAAAAATTCTCCCAAAATACCAAATATTGTTCTGGGCTTTATATCAGCTCTGCAATGTGGGGTGAAGAGTTAGAAAATCCATATCTTGGTTTACCATGCTTGAAAGGAGACATATTAAGTCTAAGTGTAACAAATACGTCAACCCTCCTTCCTTCCTTCATAAAATATTTTATGTTATGTTATTTTATTTTACTTTTTTTTTCTTTTTTTTTTTTTTTGTATCATCAGGGAAGAAGGGTTCTCCTGTTACCAACATGCAGGAGGTGTTGAGACCCTGCAGTTAACTGCAGATTAATCACGGCTGACTCAGTGCTGCAGGTGGATTCCATTAGACCCTTCAACAACAGAAGAGACATGGGGTAGTCCTCTGGTAGAAGAAAATCCCTGGGAAGAAATTTTGGGGGCAGCTAAGCCTGGGAAAAAGCCTTGGGAATGAGCAGGAAGTTTAAATGTGTTGTTTTAGTTAAGAAGACCAAACTTCAAGGAGGACTTTTCACTCTTTTCAAGGAGCATACTATGCTTTAAGGTGGGTAGGTATTTTACCTGCTTGCTGCAACTGCTAACTTAGTACACAAAGGAATGAGGTATGTAGAACAATTTAATCTTCTTGCAAATAATTCCATTTTGTCTGCCCTTGTATGGCAGCCTACTGATGTTGAGTGTGGAGGTCCTAGAGAGGGAAAAGAAGCAGAGCAGTTTGGAACTTCCATTACTAAGAACTTTTTTGTGTACATAATTTTGTGGTATTTGCTGAGATTCTCCTTAAGAGAGCTGATAACTTTGGATAATTTCTGAGGTAATGGTCTCTGAGATCCTTGGAGACCTATAAAAAGAGAATAAATGCATCAGTTATTTAAACCCTGGAAGAATACCTCTGAAGAAGCCTCATACTCAGACAATGATAAAAATCTCTTTTTTTTCTTTTTTTCCTCCTCCTAGTTCGTTAGGAAACCAGAAAGAAGGTCATAATTTTGAAGTTGTTTGTTTCTACTGCTAATGTTTTTAGGTTCTGTCAACCACAAAAAAGATTATTCTCTGCAGAGATGACAAAATTATCCTTGACTCTCCTTATATTATTTATGTCCATTTCCAATGCATAAAAGTTGTTTGTGACCTTCAAGCATTGGACATGTACTGAAAACAAGAATGTGCGTGTTTAAGTTTGAAAATAGATGTCATATAGCCAATTTCCATTTCTAATGTAACTCTTTAGTTTGAGCCCCAGTTTGTGTTTCTATGATTTTTGAACGGGTACTTCTCTAAGGGTCAACTTGGAGGTTTCCATGAAGTTTTAGGAGAGCCAACGGCAAATCTGAATCTAGCCCTTAGCGGTTAGTTTTAGAAGAGTTGCATGTGACTGGTCCTGTCCCCTGTGGAGGTATTGCTGAAGACAGTCTGAATCCTAACAGGTCTAGGGCAGGGCGATGGCCTTTCAGTGTGCCTGAGGTATCCCACGGCTATTTCAGGTTAGAAGTGCTCAAGGAGTTTGCATGATGGGGATGCTTTGACAGAAGAGCGAAATGGTTTGCCTGCTTACGATTTGTGCAAAAGCTGCTGAGAGCTAGGTGTTTTCATGTTTTTAAAAGACTGAATTGAAATCTAACCCAGACAGCTGACTAACATCTTGAGACACAGGCAGTTTGGGTCAAATCTGGATGACTGGCAAGTTTAATTATAGCATTTGATGACTGTTTTACAGCATTTAAGCCTCTTTGAACTTCACAATGGATGACAGTGTTGAAAGGCTGTGAAAGAAGTTCAGCTAAAAATGAACAAAAAAGACGGTGCTTCCAACACTCTTAGTGGTACCTGGTGTTTATTTGAAGTCTGATATTGCACACAGTTCAACTGTATCTGTGACTCCAGGTTTCTGGTTGAAAAGTACTGGATTTCTATCAGAACAATGGACAATTCTGTGGGCATTTGCCTGATCTCAAGCCCCTGCTCCCCTCTTCAGAGACACATTTCCTTTGCTGTTTTTTGTATGATCCCGTTTATTGCAGTAATGCAAGAAAGACGGTGAAGAATGAGGCAAGGGAGATACAAATTGCATCCTAAGCAGAGGGCAGGATAAAGCCATAGCTGGCTAGAGAGAACAATAGCACAGAAGCAACGACAGTGGCAGAACCCGAGAGCTCGGTACCAGTGAGGTGTGCGTAGAGCTGTCAAGAGCTATCAGAGAAGATCCAGCCCCAGTGTTGAGGCCAAACGCTGCCTCCTTCTGAGGAGTCGTTCCATAAGAGTGAATGTGAAAGGTAAAAGAAAGCATGCAGAGCTTGACAGTGCCTAACTCACCCAACCTCAGAAAACCTTGAACATTTTGGGATGCAAAATTTGGGTTCAGGACAGAAATGTGATGAATATTCATCTAGTTTTTAATATGTACATCAGAACACTTCCAGCTTAATAAATTCTTCTAAAACCAAGACAGCAGACAAAAACAGTAGCTTGAGAAAAACCTTCCAATTCACAGTGGTGGGTTTGAGCCCAGCGATTTGATTTCTGCAATCAATTAATTCTAGTGAATTCCTGAAGAAGTCACTAATTGAAAAAATAATGACAGCTAAGATAAAAGTTAACAGGCAACAATGTTCAATCTCAAAATTTGCATAGTCTCTCCAGAAAATGTGCAATCTGGACAGTTGCAACAGCTACTGAATGTTAGTCAGCTAGGCAGAAAGCAGAAGCTTGTTACGTGTCTTGACAAAAGCAGCCTGTGCCTCACAACTACATAACGTTCAAAACAAACACATTGCCTGAGATCTGCCAACAAAGAATTATTCAGCAAATAATTTCAAAGAAGAGATAGCATTTTCATAAAAAAAAATAACAAAATGCTTCCTACTTCATAAACAGAAATCGGGGAGAAATTAAATCACCAAATTATTTCCTACAGTTTACCACTGTAAGCACAACTGCTCTGATCCTCTTTAGCAAGTACGCAACTGGAAATGAAAAGCAGAGGATGGAACTGTCTCAGCAGCACAGGCAAAAAGATTTTTGGGCAGCCAGAATATCAAGCCTGATGTTTAATCAGATGTACTGTTGGCTCAGGAGGGAGAATTGAGAAGGTATTTCAAATTACTGAAATTGAAAAAAATCCACCATAATTCCTGGAATTCCCTCTTTAAAAAATAATGTAGATCATCTGGGCCAGAAATGCCTGGAAGAACATGTAATAGAGATAGATGGCACACATGAGGATTAAGGTTCCATATTAAATACACCATAGATATCCGCTGTTGTTCTTTGATAAACAATCATTTTATAAATTCACTCTCATCACTGTATCATGTTTTTTTGTCCAAGTCCACTCACTCTGAGGATGTTCTGTCATGAATTTTCCAGTCCTTGGTTTTGTTTCTCCTAGAGGATTTTGAGCTCAAAATGTTGTTTGGAGCTTGCGATCAAAAGTAGCTCCCTTGAGTGCTATATTGCAGTGAAAAGGCTTTCTCCCTGAGGATAGCTGGTAGCTCCTGGATCGTTCTCTGCCTTGTCCCTTTTCCCTGTTCTCCCACCACCTGTGTAGGATTGGAGACAGACAGCTGAGAAAAGCAAGCCCAGAATTCTCGCTGCTGAAGAAAAAGCCGTCAAAGCTGGAACCTCTGGCCTCAGAAAACTGTTTCTACGTTTCTGATTTGCACTATCTGTACTATGTTCCTGGTGGCTGCTCCAATGTCCCCTCTCCTTGTAGATAATGTCCCTCTCTTCTCTCACCTTGTTAGTCCACTTAGCTATTCCTTCCTAAATAAACCACTAAAAATAAACTTGTGGGATTAAGGAGCATTTTGATGACGTGAGCTAACTAGAAGAAGGAATATGGTGACCTTGATACATAAAAAGCCATAAGTCCTTTTCACAGAGAAAGCATGAATTACAGATCTTGCCAAAACCCAATCTAGGAAAAATTCCTCCCTTTACCCAAGAGACATTCGAGTTTTAATTATCTCTTGCAGAGTCCCAAGACTTTCCTTCTCTTGTATCTATTTTTGTCTGCTTATTCTAATCAGCAAAGAGACAGTGAAAACAGAATTTGTCCATCACTTCTGTCAGCTTCATGGTATCCTTCCCCACGTGAACGGTTGTTTGGTTAGTGCCCACTTCAAATTCAGGCAGAAAAAATGGTTTCTCAAAGATTAGTCATCCTCATTAGCATTCCCACTGTACTGCTAAGGCAAAGTATTTAATATTAATGACCACTGATATTCCCACACTGTTTGTCCTGCATCCTCAATGCTTGATCTCAACATGGGGAGGAAAAGCAAAAGCGAAGGAACGGTACGGTGTTGTAACCAAAATGGTGCACAGAAAACAAAATGGATTTTCTAATGTAATATTCGCTAAATCATGGACTGTGATGAGCAAAACCTACAGTGCATGCAGCCACTGAGTGGTGGCGGTGGTTTAGTAAGCGGGGATCTGAGTCGTTTCTGGATTAATGCTCGAACATAGTGCCAGGGGACACTGTGTTTCTGGAGATATCATTATTTCTCTGAGATGTTTTGTCATTTATATCGCACGTTACAGTCAAGAAGACGACAATGTCCCTATTCCAAAGAGAACGAAATCAAAAGGCCGGATTGGAAGTTGACCCTAGAGGGGTGTAAGAGGGAATAAAATATATCTGGTGCACCTTTGAGCAGAATTCACTTGAAGCACAGGGGTGGGGGGCTTGAGAGGGCATCTCCCCAGTGCCCGCTCCACCGGCTGAGCAGAGAGAGGGAGAGACATGAGAAAGCGAGAAGGGCCCCACTCCCCTCACACGCCAGATTGCGCATAAGGAGCAGAGGACTAATAATCCACTTATTTTTGAAAGCAGGAAAGGCAGATTGGGTATTGTATTGATAGATTGCATGCCGAGGTACAAAAGTTCTTCCACGTTCCCCTGTTCAGCTGTGTCCATATGTATTCCAGTCAGCCCCTGTTTAGAAAGAGACAATAATAAGAAATTATAGAATACCAATAAAAGACAAGGAAAAAGCACAAATCCTGCCTGTTATAAGAACTCATAAAACTCCTCCTAAGACACAGCATGCGAGACATGATGTTTGACTTAAATTTCTGATTAAATAAATACATTCTGCCTACCTAAAATTCATTTCTTGTTTTGATTTGACGAGTGCATCATGCTTGGTTTCGATTTAGTGCAATGAAGAATATTCTATTAAAACAGAATTTATATGCGGTAAAATTCATTTGAGAAATAATGTGATGTACATATGTCTCCCCAGTTTCCAACAAGAACCCCATAGCTTTCCCCCATGGCCTAAGTCTCCTGCAGAACACTGTCACCATAATCCTTTCTGGCTCTTCCAGCCTGAAATACTGCTGCTCTTTCCGCAAGCACAGCAGTTCACTCTGGGAGCTTCGTTGACAACTCGTTGCGAAAATTTGGGAGGGATACCTGAGGATGTGGGACACTGGCAGCTGGAGAGGAGGGGAAGTGATTTTCAGTGAGAGGGATGGCGATTTATCCCGAAGAGTTGACGTGCAGCCTTAATTTGACCATTGGTATCTCACCAATACAAACCAAGGCAGATAACCATAGCATTTATAACTCTTTACGAAATTACTACCCTAGATAATCCGTTTACAGGCTTTTGTCTAAATATGATCCCAAGACATGTTCTGAAGTTATCATTTCCAGCTAGACCATCTATTTTCCAACACCAACAAAAACCGGATACAATGTGGAAGAGGAAAGAAGTGCCAGCACGGTGTTAATCGTCACAGCACGCAGGCAAATATCATTCCCAGTCAAAACTTTAGGGTTATTTAAATTGCGTACAGAGATAACATGCGCTGGGACTCAGACTAATGACTATGTGTAGACTGGTGATCCCCAACCTTTTCTGACCCGGGACAATAACTCGCTCAGCACTAAGCGTTGTGGGCAGCATCATACTTTACTCTCCCTAATGGCCTTCAGCTTTAACTTTTTAATTTCCTGTAGGTCTCAGCAGTATGAGAAGGTCTCCCAAGCTTTTTGTTGCTCACTAACCCGTGAGCCACGGACTGGGGGACTCATGAGTGAGGGGTGGTGGATGAAGTATTGTCTGACTTGGCTGCTGATTTCCCTGCTTGTTATGGTTTGCAGGGGTGGGATACACAGCCTTGCAACCCTAATTGCGTGTGGGCTTTTCTTCTTCTCTTGTAGAAACAAAGTTAATACCTGTGACTCCCCTTACAGGTGCATATGTACACACACACATACGCACGTAGCCTCCAGGTGTACCATCAACAAAATTATGTGTCCTCAGAACATCTGACAATTATTTTTACTTTCTCATTTAAATCCTACAGAATTGCCAGGGCGGGCGGATGGGGTGGAAAATAAATGACTTCCCAAAGCATCTCGCAGCAGGACGGGCTGACTGAGAGCTTGCTCCGGAGCAGCACAAGTCCGTGGCCGGCTCCACGGCCACCTCCAAGCCCCTAATATATAACAGTAAATAATAATAATGATAACAATAAGAACAATAGATGCCTATAGAAGTTCCCTCCTCCCCACAGCTCCAGTAGCGCTCGCTCTCCCCTCTACAAATAAAAATAGTGATGAATTAATTAACGAGACAGGGATCTCAGGCGGGAGGGGACCCCGAGGGCCCAGCTCTCCGTTACTCCCGGAGGAACCCCGGCCTCTTCCCGCCCTGCCCTCGGGCAGCACCGCCGGGCGGGGGGGGGGCCGTCCGCGGCGGCGGCCGGTGTCCTCGCCAGCGCCTGCCCCGGGTGACCGGCCACGGCACGGCGGGGAAGAGGAGGGGAGGGGAGGCGGCCGCCAGCCCCGGCGGCGGCGGGGAGGGGGCGAACCCTGCCCTCTGCCCTCTGACCGCTGCGGAGGCCGCCGCCGCCGCCGCCGCTGGCAGCATGGGGAAGGCGGAAGCGGCGGAGCCGGCCCGTCAGGCCGGGCGGCGGCGGGGGGGGAGCGCGGCGAGAGGCTGAGGCAGGCGGGAGGGCAGCGCCGTGACGGCCGCGGCAGCCCGGCCCGACACCCCCGCCAGGAGCGGGGCGGCGGCGAAATCACCCCCCCCCCCCCCCGCGCTGCCCGCCGCCCTGAGGCACCGAGCTGTGAGGGGCAGGGGGAGGCCGCCGGCGGCCTGCGGGGCCCGCGCCGGGCCGGGCCGGGCCGGGCCGCGCTGAGGGGGCCGCGGCGCTCCTGGCCGGGCCGGGCCGGGCGGCGGAGGGGGCCCCTGCCCGGGGGATGTCCTGGGGGCGGCGGGGAGCCGGGCCGGCGGCAGCGGCGGGAGGGGAGCGGTGCCGGCGGGCGGGGGGAGGCCGGGGTCAGGAGAGTAGTGTCGGTGCTGCGGGGGGACGGTGCAGCCCCCAGGCATGGAGTCGCAGGTAGGGCTGCGTGGGGAGGGGGGAACCTGAGGACTGGCGAGTGCCACCCGCGGCGAGGAGCGCTGGAAGAAGGACCGCGCTGAGCCCCTGACAGGTGTCTCTGCCGTAAGTGCCCTTACGCAGTAACTCGAAGACTTACAGACTTTGTGTTTGTTATTGCTGCTGCGATCTTCAAAGATGATGTTGGCAGAGCAAGCCCAGAAGTGGTTCCCAACTCACGTGCAAGTTACGGTCCTTCAAGCCAAAGGTCTGAAGCCAAAAGGTAAAAATGGCAGCAACGATGCCTACACCATCATACAGCTGGGCAAGGAGAAGTACTCCACCTCGGTGGCTGAGAAGACCCTGGATCCCATCTGGAAAGAAGAGGCCTCCTTCGAGCTCCCTGGATTGCTCATGCAGGAGAATCCGGAAAAATACATCCTGTACCTGATTGTCATGCACAGGTCACTGGTGGGGCTGGACAAGTTTTTGGGACAGGTGGCGATAAGTCTGAATGATATATTTGAAGACAAGCAAAGACGGAAAACAGAGTAAGTGATGGTTGGTTTTTTTCATTATAATTTGTATTCCTTGTACACTTGCACGTGGGGAGAGTGGGAAATAGTAGCCTTACTATCAATGTACTTTGAAATGAAATTAGGACGTTTCTCTTTTCTGTGGTGTGTTCTAAGCCCTTAATGTATACAGTTATGTCATTGTGGCCTGACCTCTTCCAGAGGGAAGTTTACTGTAATCACAGCGGTCACCCTGCACAGGGAAGGACTGTCAATAACATTAACATTTTTTGACAAATTCTCTTGTGCAACATGAACTCATTACAGTCTGGTTTTTTTAAAGATTTTTCTTCGTTCTGCTCAGGGCCATATCCCCATTCAACTCCTACCTCAGTTTGAAACATATATGAGACTCAGACTCCGTTGAAGCCTGGCGTCGTTCTGTTTAAAAATGTTTTCCTTCAATTGCTGCAACCAAGCGTCTTTAAATATTTTGTATTTATGTTTTAGTGGTCAATGAACTGTGACTTAATGAAGGCTTACCACAGCAGCACAGTGCTTTTCTGATCCTGATTAGTCTTAGGCCGTGATCCTGCAGGCTGCTCTGTACAGTAGGCCTCAACAGAGAAGACTGAAGAGAAATTTCTGCTGTTGTAGTAGCCTCCATCATTACCTACATAAGCCTTTGCCAAATCAAATTGCCATTTGCCAGCAAATTCTGGCACTGGAATGCAAAAAAAAAAAAAAGAAAAAAATAAAAGCATCACAGCGGTTTATTAGACTGAACTGTAAACGTATCTAACTCTCTGGGTTTTTCAACTAAATTAGCAAAAATTGTTGTAATTTCTAATTAGGACGTGGTTGCACGAAGATGTCTGGTACCAGTGTAATTTATCCTCCAAAGTGTATGGGAATAAACTGTAGATGTAAGCGTAATGCAGGCATGCCTGTGACTATATGATTTGTGGGTGTTTTAGCTATGCTTGACCCACAGAAGTAGTCCAAGAATATCATGGAGACCTCCAAGCTAGCTGTATGTAGGCAGTGACGTATGAGCACTGACAAATCTTTCTGCAGTGGTTAAGAAGTTCCTGCCCCAGGTGCCTTTCCTCCTCTACTGTCTCTTCAGTAGAGCAGAAAGGGTCCTGTGCCCAAATCTCAGCTGTTAAAGTCTAGCGTTTCTTCTGTTAGTGACGCTGGGTCTATGTAAGATGCTGGACTTTGCATCAAGTGACTAAGAGGCTGGCATCATTAGTCTGTTGCTGACTGTGCTGGGGAGGCGTGAACCTCCAGCAGAGTCAGAGCGGGCAGTTGGAAGGTGGAAATCAGTACAGCAACACCAGCCAGGTCTAGTTGATCAGACAACTGTTTCTGCAGAAACCATCGCAAAACCTGGTCCTACTGATGTGCAGTGGCTGAGGTTGAAGGAGCACCAAAGACCCAAAGACAAGGCAGAGCTGTCTTTGCCCTGCTGTTTTTTTTGGTTTTTGTAAACTAAATTTTTAGCAAAACAGTATGTTCACTGACCATGTAATAGGAAAGAACGTGTCCGTGCAGAATCTCTTGTGGGTTCACAGTCTGAACTATTATACTTTTTAATTGCTTATCTTTTTAAGGACAAACCAGTTATCTTGATGCAATACATGGTGATGCCTGTAGCCTTAGGGTCTTAATTTCTATTTACACTTGATTCAGGAAGTTTCAGTGCTCTTCAGACATGCATCTTAAATATTCTTTAAACACCAGTTGTAATTATCTTGCAAGTCAGTAGGCAACTGCCTTAGTTTAAACACCTAGCTGCTCTACAGAAAAAAAGGTGAATGAAAGAAGTAGAAACGCTACTAACTGTAAAAACTTTGTAAACCTAGGTAGAAATATGTATTCAGAAACTGGAGGAAAATATGTAAATTATTCATGTATTACTGTGAGTAACAAAATCTCTTTTCCCTTTGAGGAACCATACGCTTTTGCACCAACTTTAGCAAAAGTAGTATTGGAGTCTTACAAAATTATTGCAAAAATTTGTAAGTGGGGTAATTAACATAGTCCTTGTGATAGTTAAATAAACATTCAGATCTCTTCAGTATTTTTATATGAAGTTGTGCTTAGCTTCTTTATTTTTTCATTTCTTTCTCTGAAGTGTGAGAGAGGAGCTCACAGTATGTAAACGTGCAGTAGTGCTTCCCTAGACCACTGCTGAAATTACCAGGGCCCCCGAGAAAGCTGCGCTTTGCCTGCGAGTTGTACTGCAGAAGATGAGGGCCTATGGGGAAATTTTTACAAACAGCCTAGGTCCTATTTTCAGAAGTTACTTGAGCATTTAAGATTGTAAATCTTATTAAAAGTTGATGGGTGTTAGGCTTCTAGAGCCGAACAGCTGTACTTGTAAAAGTCTTATACACATGTAAAAGTGCGGATAGGCGGTTAGTGGGATTTTTGGCAGCACGTACTCATTTAATGCCGATTTAAATTCTTACGAGATAGGAGCCACTGAAAGTCCAGTTTTCCTGTCGGTGTCTTTAGGTGCTTAGAAACCTAGAAAATGTCCTTTTGGAAACTCACTTTTGAAAAAATACTTCAGAATCCTTAAGTGTTTAGGTGTTTTTGAAAAGTTATCATGGTTGTCTACTTGTATGCCTTCGTGCAATGCGGGTGTGTTGTTGCTGTCTCCTTTAAGCATTAGTTGGAGATGTAGATGCAGTATTTGTACGTGTATGTGGGAGGAGGGCAAACTTTCAAGAATATATTTGCAAATGCGATCTCAAACAAAACGCTCTTTCTTTTTTTCCTTTTATTAAATCCTTTTTGATACAAAATATTCCTAGTCCTGTGTTGGCAGTAAACTAAGGGTAATATATTTGGACCTGAAGACCTTCTAGCCGTGACTATGGTGTGGGAACTGAGACACCCAGTGCCTTTCAAGACCAAGTCCAATGTCTTTATTACCAAAGCATTCTGATGGTTGAAAGCTATATTCATTGTTTCAGAAACACTAATCTGTTTTATTAAGCAATGTTTTTACTTTCAAATATGTTCAACAGGCTTGTGGTGTTATTAAATCCAGAGTTATTTTCTTATGTTGATGTAACCTTAACATTTCTTGCTTTGTTTGGGGATGAATGAGATCCAGTTATTTGATGAAGTGTCTATTGGTAATATTTCTACTTTTTAATATATTTAATAGCTTCCTCTTTCCAACACAGCTGTACATATGGTGCTGTAAGAGACAGACTCAAGAGTCACCAGGGTATTGCAAAAAAGATATTTAATATTCTGCACAATGCTGAACCCTGTCAGCAATTCCCTAGTGCTTTTTTAGTAAGGAGGTATGAGAAGTGAAGGCTACCAGCTGATTTTGAATTCCTAGGAAGACCGTGGGGTGTGTGACATCCAGCTTTTTGTATATTTTTTTTATTTAATATTTTATAATTTGGAAGAAAAATTTAAAAATTCACTGCACCTTCAGAAACATTATGTTAGGGAAAAATAATCCTTTTTTCGGTATAGCTTTTTTTGTTGCTTGTCACATCTGAAGAAAAATAAAGTTTTCAGGCAGAGGCCTCATGATAGATTTGCACGTCTTATGTTCTAATAAACTTGTTCTGGCACAAGACTTAATGAAACAAAGCAGTATATTTACTATAATTTGATAGGGAAAATTTTGTACTCACCATCATGCAATGTCCTTTCTCTTTCTTTCTGAAACTGGTGATTTTTTGAATTCTTAAAAGTGAAAATTCCTGGAACGGTTAGATCCAGATGTGGTTCAGATGGTCCCTTCCTAGGTCTCTTCCAGAGACTTCAGCCAAAGCATCTGCAGGATCCTAGTTCATTTTCTTTCTGTCTTGGTGCAAAAATGCCCATCACACTGTGCTAACTTTGTAAATTTGTGTCTCTGGCATCTCTGCTGTAGCTGGAAATGGATAGACTCTTTTTACTTCTTCTGCTCTTTTCTCCAGAGTTGAAAACTAGGCTCCAGATGCTGAGAGATTTTACTGAGTTCTTTTAACAGTTCAAAAAGCTTGGGAGATACTGCTTTATTGGAAGTATATTTAGCATAAGTTTTCAGATCTTAGATTTCTGACATGGTTTTTATTTTTTGCAGTAAAATCTTGTGGGTTTTTTTTTTAATTCATCCTGAGAAATACGTGACAATTTTTTTTTGGTCTGCTGTTGCAGAATAAATATACCTCTTTGCTCTTGCAGTTTAAATGTAAATGATGATTAATGAATGTGTTGTTTTAAAGCATAAATACGTTTTTGTCATGATTTCAATTCAGTTATAATTCATAGTTGCCTTAATACTGCTGATGATCTGACAATGCGTAACATCAAAACAAATTTTTGAATTATCGTGGAATAAAAAAATACTCATTTACTGATGTCTTAATTTACTGAAGTATTTTTCAATAGTTTTTCTTAATGACTGTACTTGGGTTCTTTCCTCCTGTGTGCTAAATGAACACAACAATAGAAGAACAAATTTCCGTTAGCTTTCACCATGATGTTACTTCATCAGCATTTGCTTCATCCTTGTTGGTCTCTAATTCCACTCTATTTATTGTCCATTCCTTTATTGGCTTTCATGGAGAGCTAGTTTTATTGTACGTTCAGCTGATTTAAGATGCAACGCTTGTCTGGAATGTTATGAATTTGAGGAGGGCAGGTGATGGTAGAGTTATTATCTCTTACAGAAATTTTGTTGGAGGAGATACCTTTTATTTGTGACTTAATTCCCCTTCTCCCTGGTTTCTATAATACCTCAGCAGCACTCCCCCCGCCCCGCCCCATTGCAGCAGTCTTGTAAAAAATGCTTATTTGAGCATAATACAGTGAAGGAATCTTGGCCTTATCTAAGATACTTCTCCTCTGCTTACATCGATCATATAAAATAGTCAAAAACAGCTTCTCAGCAAACAAAAAGAATTAACGATTGACCACGATCAATACCCCTGTGTTGTAAGCACTTATTCTTTAGTGCTGCTGAGCTTCCTGAAAGATATGAAAATTGTGTGACTTCCTCCAAATTAATGTGAATGCCTTCTTGGCAGCCTCCCTCTTGGATATGGACAGGTTCCCCCTTTGATTGCTTCTGCCCTGTCCTCTCTCATCTGTAGCGGCGTAAGGAAGAGGCAGGCGCTCGAGTACATGGCTTCAAATACATCTTGAATTGTGAACAAGCAAACAACTAGTAAATAGATAGTATGTCATGGGCTCAGTGCTTGTTAATGAATAGTGCCTTTTTAAAAATAATTCTACAGAACATAACACTTTATAAATATTATTTACTAATTTTGAGTCTTTAGTTTAAACCAGAAAAATGCATTTTAGATGATTTTAGGTGATAAAACTAAATCGTAGTGAAAATGGCAGGCTCTAACAGAAGTTACCAAAATGTTGTGGTTAAAGTAAGAGAAAAAACTCATTCCACTCTAGTCAAAAGTGGGAAGAGTAGTAACAGAGAAATTTGTTAAAGGCACAGAAATAATGAGCAGTGTGGAGGATCCATATGGATTTGTGTTGTTGCTTTTGTGGTAATCAGTAAATGTAAAAAAAAAATGAAGGAAAGTCAGTAGTGAGGAACAGAAGAGAAAGATGGTTATGGGGGAAAACAAAAAGTTACGCCCAGTTGTAGCTTTATGGGATTATAGCAATATTTTCAAATTCTCTAGTAGTATTCCCAGCATTTACATTTTGACAACAAATGCAAGCACATCCTCTGAATAAGTCATAATTCTGAGTCAGAGTCTGAGTGCCATCTGGATTGAAATACTTCTCCATTTTCTGTGCACACACATGCACATGCTTGCACACACACTCAACTGAAATAATTGGCCTTAATTGTCATACCTTTGGTTATATTGTTTCTAAAATAAAAGTTTTCACACGTAGTCTTTAGCCAAAATAATAAGTAAACTAATACCACTTTAATTACTATGATTCCAGTTGATGTTAGCTAACCCCTTAGTAAGGGTGTTGTGATATGTGTCAGTTCCCATATGTTTTGTGGTGTTACGATGTCACTCTGTAGTATTTATTTTTAAACTCTACTTTGTATATCTCATTTCAGTTGGCTTCCAGAAAGTAATAGTATTCATCTTTGTGAATGTCATCACTTATTTTAATAAATAATCTGTCGTCTTCTTCATTTCCCCTCATAGACGATGTAGTCTGTGCTCTGCCCCTTGCCTTAATTTTCCTACTTACTGACTTCAGGGGCAGTCTCTCGGTATGGTATCTGAGTGATTTATCACAAAACATACTTTTGCATTTTTTAAAGTGCATTTGCTGCTAATTAAAATGTTAGACAGTTCTGGGCTTTGGATGTTGTTTTTTTATCCATTAGCTGTGGACTTTTATGTTAGTGAGATTTTATGAAGCAAGTTTCTTCAGTGTATCTAGCTTGAACATAGTAATCTAAGATGAAGAACTACTTCTTTCCTGTGACAGGTGATGGACGTGTTCTCTCATTGGGATTTTGATGGTCTTTTTAGGGGTAATTTTTGAAGTACCTGCTGGTGTAGAAAATTCTCCTCATCACTGTGTAGCAGATTAAAGTTGCTTAGCAGATTAAAGTTGCTTAGCAGATTGAAGGATGCTGATTTTACCTGTAAAATCAAGGCTAGAAGCCTTGTGGATGCTGTGATGATTGTGTGGCTTTTTACAGAATTCCTTCAGTAATTTGTGAATTAAAATCAAGATTTTGCAAAAATCTTTGGGTGCAATCTAATGATTTCAGCAAAGCAAATTAGATCAATATTTAGTGGTAGAGTGAAGGCAGGCAGAGAGGCGTATTTGAGAAGCAGCAAAATGAGTGGGGAAATTCCTTTAGCACTTTCCATCTTTGGCACTGGCAAGAAGATGGAGTCAGAAGGTCATCTGTCATGCACAGGTTGAACGTGCTGGCTGGAAGACTTCTGATTCCTGTTGAAGTTGGTAGACAAGTATCCCAGTGGTTTTGGAGGCTGTTAAAGTTTTAAGTATATAATTAAAATGTAATTAAAATTACATCATGTTTTTTCGTACCCATACTGTTGTTATTTTTCTTACCTGTACTGTCAGCCTATCCTGCTCACTGTTACACGGTCAGCAGAATAGGTTGAATGATGCTTCTTAAAAGAAGAGAGAGGGCTAAGACTTGGAACTGTCAAATTCCGTGGTAGATTTGGAGGATAAAACACCACGACATCAGCTTCCTGCTATTAGGAGAAGAGAAACAAGATACTGGTTTCAAAATATTTGTTGAATGCAGGATGAAGGGTGCAATGAGAATGGTGTAGATAAGCAGAAGTGAGTTGGAAAACCAGGTTCATGGGAAGAAAATGAAATCAGAAAAAGGGGAAGAAAACAGCTGAAGAAATTGTGTTGAAAATATAAGTATGGTTGTAGATCACTAGCTATTTGGATGGAATAGGCAAGCCAGAATTTTATAACTTGCTCATTTATAGTAACTTACTTCAGTTTTCTCCTTCACTTTTCCTGTCTACCTTTTCTAAGCTAAAGGGTTCAGTACTGCTAATACTACACAGTTTACTTTAATAGTGTGCAGAAGATGGTTACTGTCTTTCTTAGAAATAAGGGTGTTTGCTTTTTCCACCCCTAATTGTAGGTATGGCCAAAATTGAGTAATTTTGTCATGGTTAGAAAATAGCCATGTTTCTTCAGATAGGGGTTTAATTTTTCAGGGCTGACGGGGCAGCAGGATTTTTCCTGTTCAGCCTTGAATCTTGATCTTCTCTTTCCGTGTTCAAAAAAATTGTCAGCATACAGAGTGGCAATTTATATAATACTTACAAAATAAAAATGATCAGAAACCTGTGCAAGACAGGCAAGGCCCATTAGCGCACTCAAAAACAGATGAGAAAAAGAAGCAAGGGTTGTTCTGATGGAAACCATAGGGGGAAAGTCGAAATTAGACGGTGTGTGGAGAACGTTGTCCTACAGAACATTTGAAGGTGAGAGCAAGAAGTATGAATGTGATTCAGAAGGCAATAGGGCTTCCTTTGAAGTTGGGAAAATTTGCCAGACTTTGTACAAGGTCTGTTTAAATAAAGACTGTCTGCAAGACTGGATGTAATATTTGGTTATTAAATAAAAGGGCATCTGCTCTCATAAAAGCCACCCTGTTTTGTTCGTGTATGTTATTGGCTATTTTCCTACTTTGTACAGGCTTTCTATAGAATAAGCTCATGGCAGCCTGACAAATGGAGCATTTATTGTGGCAAAAAGTACTGTAAACAAAACCAAAATAGCAAGTTTTATTGGCTTTTATAATACATTACGATTTTTTAAATTGGCAGTGGTATAGTGGAATTTAGTATTTTAGGACCCAAATGTTGTTATCTGAAAACAGTGGACTTCATTTTCCAATTCTTTTTTCTATTATGTACAGTGCTGTTTTTTCTATTTGTTGCTCACGCCCATGTGTTGTAGAAACAGACTCTAATAAGAAACATTTACAGACTCAGTTGCTCATTCACGTGCAGTTCCACACAAATGTATTGCCTGCATTTGTTCTCATCTGTTTAAAAAAGTAATTATTCGCCTTTGAATTTGAAGAAAATCATGATTTGAGTCTGCTTCTCATATTGTCTTGTTATGAGCTGACGCATATGGAACCTTCACTATAACTAAAACAAGATAAACTCTCGAAGGTAACAAAGAAGCCTCCTTGAAATGCCTATGAAAATTAAATATCTTTGTTTTATACAAAGATTCGATCCAGCAATCATTGTTCAAATAGAAATTCCACTGAAGTCTAGAGGAATTTTTGCTGGAGTAAAGAGTTTATGATTAAATTCTGTTGGAATCAGTGGTAGTGTTGAAACTGGTCCCAGCAGGTATGAGGTTCAGTCCCTTATGCCGTTGTGTTCTCTTCTTGGGGTGAGGACAGTTTCTTTGTTTTCCCAGCTGAACTTATTTTTAGCGTCAAGTTCTTCAAAGTCTACTTTGAAAACAAATGCACAGGCTGCAAAGGCAATGTATTAGTTGTGTGCTGGAGTTCTCTCCTTCAGACCTGGTGAATGTCAAAAGAGTATGCGGACATACGCCGTTAGCAGGTGAGTACTGATAGTGACACCGAGTGGTTGTTGATTCATGATAACAATGTCAATAATTGAGTTAAGTTTTAAAAGAAAAAGCTTTCTTCCACACAGCAAAAGCTTAAGAATTTATGTCTTGATACTGTTCTAAAACAAGTTAGCAAGTGTCATGCATCTGTTTAAAGTTTCGCTAATTCCTAAGTAGAAACATACAAAAATTCAGCAGTCTTATCAGAGATACAGTATTCATGTTTGAGACCTCTGAGGGGAGGGAAAGAGGGAGAAGGGGAATATGTTTTCTTACAGTGTAGGCTAAGCCATTAAATTTGAATGTCAAAAAGTGAGGTCCTCTCTGCCTATTAAGCCTCTTAAAACACTCATAAGCCTTATTTATATTTATATTGATGTTTACGTTTAGTGTCTGTCTAAGGAATCATGGTGAGGACTTTCTCAGTTGTTTTTGGTTTGGGTTTTTTTTCTGCACAGGCAAGATCTGTCTGATGGAGATTTCTAAACAAGGGCTTGCTCATTACGGCTGTGTATTATTTTTATTTTTCTAAGAGAATATATGAACATCTTTTACAGAAGAGTTTTAAAGAAAGTAGGCTATCTTGTCTTCCAGTTTTTGCGATATTATGTATCAAAAAAAAGATTTACTCTTGATTCTGTGGTGTGTGTTTTCTGTAATGACTCTATAGATGAATTAAAGAGTTTCTGGAATCAGTTACCAAGAAGTGAAACGTTATTAACTAAAAGGAAAAATGATCCATCTTCTTCAGACACATAACATATTTCAGGTTTTGCATTTCATTTAAAATACATAAATGAAGTTACCTCACAACAGAAGAAAAACTTTCTTCCTGAAGGTTTAATTGTCCTACTGGTTTGAACTTCTGGATCTACTGTTCTGGATTAATGTCGTCCAGTGCCGGGACAGAGAAGGTCTGATATTTCTCAGTTATTCTGGTTTAGTATGAGATATAAAACCTTTTGGACATCACAAAGCAACAAAAAAAGTCATCATATTCTTTATCCTTTCATTATTTCTTTGGCGGGTCACTTCTAGAAGTATTTTCTCAACTCGAAAAAATAGTATCTCTGCCTGAAAATTTGATTTCAGCTGTCGCCTTTAAAAATATTTATGAAATCTGAAAGGAAATTGAGTGTTATTTTTCTCCTTTCCTGACCTTTTTTTCTATATTTGGCAGTATTGAATAATGTATGTATAACTGCATAATCAATTTTGCATCTGTGCTGATAGGCATTTTCGTTTCTTAGTCTCCAGTTCAAAAGTTACTTCATGATGATAATGCACTGTTGTGTTAGTATGTGTGCATGCATTTCTCCTGACAGTGGGTTTAGAGCACTTCTTTGGAGCTGGTGGATCTGAAATAGGCCCTTGTGCCCTTTTTGAAATAGGAAAAGGCTATTGATGATGGGTGTGGAGAAGGAATTGTCTGTTGGTCATTCATTTAGATGAAGCTGTGGAAGGAAGATTGAGCCATAATTCTGCAGATGCTTTCACGGGACAGTGGAGCACAATAAGGAATGAATAAGACACTTGGATAATGATAAAGCCTTTGTTGGACCTGGCAAAGAAGCACACTTGGTTTTTTGAAACAGATGATCACACCTTTGATCTCTTTTCAAGGAGTCGGGGTTTATGTTATGGTTCCAAAACCTGTGGAAATATTTCTGAAGTTAATCCTGCTGGTGATCTGCAAAAGCAGGGATGGCTGTTAGATACACCTACGTGCTCACTGTTCTGCCACCGGTGCTCATGGAGTTACCGTCAACGTCAGTAGGGGTTGCAGTTGCAGAACCGAAATGACAGTTGTCTATTCAGGGGTCTCAGATGTTTCTTTGCTAGTGCTAGTGCAGTTGACATAAATCTTAACCAGTAGTTAGAAGGAAGGGACAGAGGGGAAAAATGTTTGCTAGAGTATAAACCTGAGCAAAACCAAAGGAGAAAAGGTTAGTAGATGAAATATTTGCCACATAGTATGTATTCAGGTAATATACATCACTGCTAAATAAAGGCCACTTGAAAAATATCAAGTGTTCTTTTAAATAGAAATATAAAATGTATTTGTATTTAAAATTAACGTTAGATACAAATTCTCCTTTGTAAGCAGATGTGAGCCCGTTAGCTTTGATGAAGTTTAGTAAGCGTCCACAGAGTTGACTTTGGCTCTCAAAACAGGTGAACACTGCAAAGAGCTTCGTGCTTGCTTAGTTATTAAGTTTTCTCTTCAAAAACAAATATAGACAAAAAAGTTTTTCAGTACAGGAATGTTTTAATTTTTGGTATGGAATTTGGATTTTGTATTTTAAATTATACTAGCCAGATACCTTAACCTACTAAGCAGAGTTTGATGACTAGCCTCCAGAAAACACAACTTAACTTGCTCTTTTTCTCCTTTAAGGTGGTTTCACCTGGAGTCCAGACAAGGGAAGAGAACTAAAGACAGAGGAGAAATAAAGGTCAATATTCAGTTTATGAGGAATAACATGACAGCAAGTATGTTTGATTTGTCAATGAAGGACAAAACCAAATCCCCGTTTGCTAAACTAAAAGACAAAATGAAGGGTCGAAAAAATGATGGGACATTTTCAGATACATCCTCTGCAATCATCCCAAGTACTCACATACCTGATGCAAACGTAGAGGTATGTAGTGGTGAAGTACAAATGAAATCAAAACCAAAAAAACCTTTCCTTTTGGGACCTCAGCGGCTATCCTCAGCTCATTCGATGTCAGATTTAACGGGATCACATGTCTCCTCAGAAAAAATGAAATCCAGCACAGTTGGCTACTCTCATCTTTTCAGGCGTCAGCTAGACTCTTTTGGTTCGGTTGATGAAGGTGGTAAGTAAAACTCATGACCATATAATTACAGTTCGCTGCTATTAGAGCATTCAGAAGTCTGTTTCTTTAGTTTATGAAGCAATTACAAGGCCAAAAAGTTAAGAATTATTGCTGGCCTATTTTTTTTTTTCTTCACTTCCATTAGTTGGTGGTAGCTCATAACTGCTGTTTCTGAGCATAAGAAATAACTTATATTGGTCATAATTTATGGTAATTTAGCATTTTTCTTCTTATGTCCTCATTTGAGAGTACGTTGTAGTGAAGCATTGCGTTCTAGAAGGAACTGTAGGCAAAATAACATCTTGTGAAAAATAAAATTCTGTTTAAGAAGTTGAAAACTCTCACCAAAGTTTTAAACCTGACTGAAGAACTGAAAATACTTTGCATTGGTCAAAGTTATTGTGCAGCAATAGACTACTGTTGCTTTCTGGAATGGCACGCTAGTCACAGCTGTCTTCTTTGTAGAACTTAGTTTTCACACAGGAAACAAAAGTTTGCTGTAATGTCTATCCATAAACGTTTCTGAATCACAAAGTCAAGGCCACAGCTGTTCATTTTTTTTAAAATAGCTTAGTTACTCAGCAGTGTTTTGAACTGAGACTCAATTGCAAAGCTTCTAGACCTAAGCTAAAATGGGTTCTCTGCATGTCATAAACTATGATATAGTGTCTCGTTGATAATATACTAATGACAGATTGTTTGCAGGGAGTCTAAAATCTCCACATAGAAGGACATTAAGTGTTGATACTTCTAAAATGAACCAGCTTGACAGCACAGTTGATGAAACCGCACTTGAAGCACAAAATGACCCATTTACCAATGTGAGTGCTTCGTTACCCCAAAAATTTGCTACACTGCCAAGACAGAAGAATCCGTTTGAAGAAAGCCCAGCAACATGGGATCAAAACATAAGTCTGTTTTCCAAACCTGTCGAAATCAGAAAAGAAATTAAAAAAGAGAAAAAAGAGAAAGTTAGTCTTTTTGAAAGAGTGACTGGAAAAAAAGATAGCAAGAGGTCAGATAAACTTAGCAATGGGGGATCAGACAGTTCTACTGACTTGAAATCACCTAGTGCGTTTGGTGAAACTCATCAGGAGAGTTTTGATTATGATTCGACTAATCCGTTTATGACAAACTTCAAGCCTACAAGCATGTTGCCATCTTCAAGGTAGGTTTTTGCTGTATTTCGATCTGGTATCTTGAACGTGTTATATAAATGAAAATGTGAAGTGTTGAGGAACACAATCTTTGTGCTTTATATACGTTTATGTCATTGCTTATCTGTTTCTAAGTAAAAGTTATGAACTTTTTGTATAGTTTGATCTTTTCTTACTTCATTTTGAAATTACTTTATATTACTAATGTGTACTGTGAATGTTCTTGGGTACTTGCGTTTGCGGAAGACCTTGTTTGTGCTTCAGAATGGGTTCTTCCTGAAAGTCTGCTTTCACTGAACACTGATTGCTAATTATTACACTGCCCTAAGTCAAGGCTTTAGAGGGAAAGGTTTCAAGTCTAAGGGAAAGATGAAACGGAATAAATAAAAAAGGTGAAGAAAATGTGAGTAATGAAAACAAATCCTGTGGATGTCACCATTTTGGAAAAACTAGATTTAGATTCTATACATTAAAGCACAAGAATTAAAGACCATTCTTTTTCTAAATGGGAGCACCCACGTGGGCACTTATCACGCCTGAATTCATTTGGCTTGCTGTAGCTTTGCTGAGTTCCTATGTATTCAAGTCGTTGCACAAGGCGGCAGTTTATGTGCTAAGCAGAGTGAATTAAGTTACAGGGGCTGATAAGAAACTTTGATTTAAATAATCCATTTTAATCTTTGTTAGTCTATTAACAGTTAACTTGTTTTCCTTAAAAAAAAAAAAAAGTGTATCCCACAGTTTGTTTCCTTTCTGGCTTTTGTTTGCTAGTGTGGAAAATATACTCTCTTTCTCTCTCTCTATAGATATACACACGCACACCACATATACTGTTCCCAATAGATAAATGTTTAAGCAGTTAATTATTTAACTTTTATTCATTTGCATTCTCGGTTTTTTCTGTATATTAATGCCAGAAATTAACAGTCCTTTTTTTTCAAGGTAATGATTCATTTCTATTTAATGACTTAAATTTGGTAGAAATTGAATTTAAAATTAAAATGCTTCAAACTGGAATTTTAAGGTTGTAAAATAAATCACTGTTTTAAATGGAAAACATGGTTCTAACAAATTTGTCTTTTCCCTGTCTATTAATTGCATAATTAATGACACAGTAGTAATTTTTTTTTTTTTTTAAGAAAAAAAAAGTAATTTGTTTCTGGTTATCTTGTTCTATAAGATTTTAGAACAGATTGATCTTATTGTATCCCAACTCAGTTTTATTCATAGGTTAGTATGCATGCACTCCTGATTTAAACTTATAATCATTTTCTCAACAAAATTAATCCTGAATGTAAATTAGTTAAATGAACTGAAATGGAACTGCTGTAGAAAAGATTCGGTTGCTAGAAGCTTATACAGACTTCAATGAATTGTCTTCTTAGCGTCTTCTGTGAGTCAAGTCAGTTCCTAGTGTCTTAAATAACTTGTTTACAGACAGAGTCTTAGAATATTATTTATTTAATAAAGGATTTCTCTAGATTAGGGTAAGGTTAGGATGTAGCTTGGTTTTTCAGAAGTTAAACTTCCATTTAAATAAGCTCCTTTAAAGAGAAGTAATTTAAATAACAATTAAAATTACATAGCATTTAACTTTTTAAAAATGAAAAAATGTATTCAGGCAGATGCTAGATATAAGTAGTGAAATCTTTTGAAGTTCTTGAATGCAGCAGATCTTGATAAATATAAATCTTTAACGGTAATCATGATGGACTTTTTTTCCTTTATTTTGTAATTAAAAAGCTCATCACAGTGCCCATTCAGAAGGACTGTAGTCATTTGTTCCCTCTCTTTGTATGAGTCTCTTTTACTAGTTCTTGACTTTTATGTAAACATAAACTTTTGATAAGACAAATAGATACTCTGTTATTTTCACAAAGCCAAAAATAGTAAACATTTTGACCTTTTCTATAAGACATCTATTATGGAATAATATCTAGCATGCAATAATTTAAGTTAGAAGCTCTCGATTTTTGTATGCTCCAGTATTATGTTCTGTGAGAATCTTTTAGAATAAGTTCACTTTCTTTCAAATGTATCTTGTACAATTATTTTCTTTTGAAGTAGAAACTAATACAAAATGTGCATGTTTAATAAGTTTACAGTTTAAGTTTAACTTTTATCTGTGGAGGATTTGTTGAATAGAATCGATTTTTAATTTTTTTGAACTAGTAATACTGTGAAGAAAGAATTGTATAAATCTGTGGGCACAAAATAAATGAGGTTGAGTAACAAATTCAGTATGCAGAAAGCATACACAGGGAATGTAGACTTTGAGTTGTTTTTTATTTACTCAACATGCTATTAAGCTCTCTTGGATGGATACCATTTCTGCAAGTAAACCAGGCAGTATCTTTTTATTAAGGTGTGTCCAAAATCAGTGTTCTGGTGTTGATGAGGAGTTTGCTTTGCAGGTAGATTTCCCAGTTAACGCCACTTAGCTAAGCATTTGTTGGAGTGATGGAATGGTCCTGGGACATGTGAACTGGATTCCTCTCTGATGAAAATCAACTGGAAGATGTATTCCAGGAGCACACTGTAGCCACAAAAGGGTGTTCAGTCCGTGGGACCAGGCTGGAGATAGTGCAAAGTGGAAGAAAAAAACCCCACAGCAACCCTGTTCCCCCACCCTCAAAAAAAATGACCAAACCCAGCTCCTTCATGTGCAGAGTGTGAAGGTCAGGTTCTTAGCACCGATGAAGCTATGTCTGTAAAGTTAGCAGGAGTCTTTTCAGTGCCTTTGGTGAGCTTTGGGTCAGGCTCAAGTCCATCCTAATTAATTGTGTTTGGTAATGTTGACTACGCAGTAATAGTGTTCAGGACAGCGGCTCATAACAACATCCCTAACTGATGGCTAGGTGAGCTGCAGGACAGAGTTGCTGAATAGCCCTTCACCCAACCAGTTGTTAAGTGCTAACTGGCTGTATGCATACTCTGTCACTAATTACTCTTATTTACTAATTAAAAGAATGAAGATAAATACATCTTCTGTGTGTTTCTCAGCTGCTGATACAGAAAATATAGAAGTGGTTCAGCAACAGTTATAGGATTTTTTTTTCTTCCCTAAAAGCAAGAAGTGTCCCAGGATTATTTGAAAATTATTATTTATTTTTATTACTACTATTTATTATTGTTATTTCAAGAAGGTTTAAGAAGTATTTTGGAAAAGCAAAACAAAACCTGCCTGGTTTGTGTATAATACTAGTTGTCAGGAAATCACAAAATATGGACCCCTAATTTCTGTTAATCTCTGCTCTGGCAAAGGCTTGTTCTGTGGCTTTGGATAAATCACTTAGTCTCCCTGCTCCTGATCTGTAAAAAGGGGATGATATTTTGTTACCTCTTACAAATGCTGAGTGTATAAATTAGTGTTTTTTAAGGGTTTTATAGATATGGTATTACAGTATTACATAAGTGTTAAGATTGGGGGTTTTTATTGTCTGGTGTAGGTGTAATATAGATATTTATGAGCTGATTTCTTGACAATTTAAAAATGCTGCAGTCTCATAGTGAAACAAGAAACGCTGTTTTTGCAAATATTACAAAATCTGTTAGTTCCAGAGGTTTTATATCATACAGCCAAAGAAGAATTTTTAGGCACACAATATGTCTAGTATTTTTAGCCAGCATTTACCAATGATAGTTTTGTCTTCGTACCTCTTAATCCACTGCTTTGAAACTTTTTACCTAACATTATCTTAAATGGCATTCATTCTTACAATTACTGCTATTGTCATGGCTCTCAAGAGGTTAATTTGCAGTCAGGAGCCACGTGGATTTTGTATTGAACACAGTTAAAGAAATTGAGGGTACTCCTGGAAAACAAAGATTGTTTTGTGCCATGACCAAACCTTGTGCATCATTTCTCTGAAATTGTTTGTGTTTAGGAAAATACACTACAGTAGGCTAATAAACTGATGTGAAAATTTCTCAATTTACACCACTTGACAAGTGCTAAAAGAAAAGCATCTTTAATTTTAATGTGTTATTAGGACCTTTTTAGAGAGATTGTACGAGTTATTAACAAGGTCCTCTGAGACAGGAGACGGGTAATTAACAAGACCTACAGAAAGAGAGTTTAGGTAATTAACAAGATCTTAGGCACTGGACACGGGGAAACAAATAGTCCAATATTTAAAGCTGACAGGTTGTTATTAGTCTGATCAAATTCCAGACCTGGGAAACTGAGTTGATAGGTGTTTGGGAGCTTTCTAAGAAACTATATATATATATATACACACACACACACACACAATAAGAGAGAGACATTAAAAAAACCTTTTGAAGTAGCACTTCCATGACCTAAGTATTGTTAAACTTAGAGAAAAGAAAATAAAGCTTGTGCCTGCATACTGGTTACACTTTATCTCAAGTTCTGGCAATAAATCTGTTACATTCTAAGCAATGTGGAAGATGGAATAGTAGAGGAGAAAGAAACATGTATCTTACTAGGATTCACTGTAACAATTATGAATAATGCTTATATTTATAACATTAGTTACCGGTCCATTGGAGCATAAAATACAAAAATATTATTTAAATTTTTTTCTGTGTTCTTTTACTGCATCAGCCTTTCTTAAAAATTGCAAGTCAGAAAATTAAAAACAAAAACCAGCCCTTAAACTTATCTCTCTTGCATCTTTCTGTTTTGTCTGTCGTTTCCGAATGTGGTTATTTTCTTCAGCCTCTCTCCCCCATACTGTCATCACACATAGCTGTTAGAGCTGCCTGCCTCTCCAGTGTTGCCTGTTCCAAACAAATCAGTATCTGCAGTTTCATTTTTCCCAGTGGATTGTTTGAAATAAGCAATGTCTCTGCATTTTGATATGTTCATTGCTAGATTTGGAAAAAAACAAACAAGTGAGGTGCCATGAAAACATGAGGCTCTTGATAACCGTGATGTGTTCGGATCATATTAAATTGTTAAGTCTAAAGAACAGCTGATGTCTGTTACATTTCAGCAAATACTAGAATTTTGTATGTGTGATGGTCGACTAGTTGGAGAAGCTTTTGCAAAATCATGGTGTTACTCTGACTTTCTAGGTTACTGCTTGTCAGTTGAGCTATGTTACTAGAGCAGGTGCCTGTCTCTCGTCAACTGCAGTTGTAAAGTAAAACCTGTTAGCTTAAACCACAGTGAAGATTAGTTATTAGTGCAATAACTTCAAGATCGTCAAAGATAAATGACTGTTACGTGGTTTCAATCTCGCCTGTTACATATGATGTGCCAGAGGCATAGTTACTGGCCACAGCTCCATTGGAATGAACCCCAGAAGTTGCCTGATCAGAGCAAAGGGTTGTAATGGCTGTGTATTTCTTTACCAAATAGGTCATCCTTTTCCAGCGTACAATACAACTCACTCATTTTAATTTTCATATGTCTTGTTCAGAAATGTTGATCTCTAACAAGTTTATTACTGTGCTTGCTAGAGTAATAAAGTCTGTTCCGACATTTTAATGTATATTTATTTCTCTGTTAGTCAAAATATGACATCAGGTGAACTATGCTATTTTTAGAATTTTATTTCCTCTGTCAGCGTACTTCTGCATTGCTTTTCTTGAAATGAAAGGATTTTTTTCAGTTCTCTACTGAAATTTGACTAGACTTATCTCTAGTCAACTGTGATTATCTATAGTCTAGGTAGAATATTGATAGACTATGACAGTGCATTAATTATACTGTAGACTGTTAATATTTGTTAATTCAGTGTGGTAAAGCTGTCAGTAGAGCATTATTTCAACAAAACAAATACATTACCGGTACGTGAGAGGTAAAGGGAAACTACAAAACAAGCAGAAGTCATGCAAGGATTCTTAGTCTGTCCTGCCAGGACTGTTACCATCCAATTTAGAAAGATCACTCACTGCGTGCGATGAGAGAATAATGAAATCTTTTGCAAAGCTACTACAAAGCAATGGTCACAGTATTTGGGACATTACTAGAGTGGGTTGGAGCAGTCAATTCTTAGAGAGATATTGTAGAAATACTTAGTATTAATCTTGACTTTTGCAGGCTCTTCACCAGCAATCACTTACTCCTAATTAGTTGTCTGTTTTAGGAACATTGTTTTGAAAGTTCATCCTGCTGGCTGCATGACAAGATTTTTTTCAAGCTTTCATTGTCTGTTGCTGCACACTAGGGCATGCGGAATCTTTTTTGAGTGGATGCACGAGGCATATTATCTGTCCCAAGGGGAAATGCACTGCCTGCTCTATTTTCTTTAAAAAAAACCCAAATAAATAGTTATAACCAGTTTCTTTATTAATAAATGCAGAAGCTATGTAAAATTGATTAACTTTTTTTTTTCTGTTGCATTATGAGAACTAAGAATTAGTTCTTAATTTATCTTAATATTTTTTTAAGCATTCAAAAATGGTTCTGGAAGTTTCAATATAAAATTTTACTTTAGGATTGTTTGATTTTTTTGGTTGACTTCTAGATCTCTAATAGTAGGGTCTTCTGGTGGAGGTGCTGGCATAACTTTTAGTATAGCAGTTCTTTAGTGGTCTCTTGAGAATAAAACTTCATTAGTTTTTTAGCCATAGCATAACTGCCTAGTAAAAGGAGGAATATTTATATGCTTAAAAATATTAACTTTTTAATGTAAAACTGTTGTTGTTTGTTTCCAGAAACTTTAATTAAAATTCAGTTGAGTACACTGTGTGAGATCACTTTTGATTTTAGAATGTCTTGTAAGTCCTGAATAATAAATGAATTTGCATGAGTAATGTGTCCAGCAGTGTGCAAGTACAAGTGGAGAAGGCTAGCATTCTGGTAGAGCTCGTGACTGCAGCCCTGGATGCCTCCACTTCCCTCGAGCTGTCTCCAGCAGTATCAGACACCTCGGAATTGGTCACCAGCCTATGGTGGATCCAAATTCATGTCTGTTTTCAAAATGAAGGTGTTTATACATAAAGCCAAAATTTTGTTAAATTTTTCGAGTGGTTTTAACTGAAAGTTTCTGTGTTTCTGTATAGTTGCATTGTTGTGTTTCTGCTGCACTAAATTTGAGATATATGTGAGCTACGAGAGAAAAGGCTACTTCCTTGAAGTGCGTATTGTTCAGGAGCATTATTGAGCACCATATTCTGAAACTGTAACTTCTTTGTCTCATGGAGCCTTCTGCCTTCTATGAATGGCTCCATAGAGTGCAGCAGTATACTCACGAACAGACCATTTCCAAAGGAGTCTATGTAAAGAATATGTAGCTTGAGAACAAATGATTTGCAAAAAAAGTGTGTCTTACATTCAGAGTTCAGGGGTTTTGGTCCAGTTTCTTAACTCTTGGCATGAGACTTTATAGTAATATTAAGAAATGGAGTGATAGCAACAAAACCTGATATCTTTTTGTGTCCTCTTGGGGTTACACAAACTCCAGAAGGCCTTGGAGCATGGCTTGACAGCAGGACAATTTATATAGTGAAGTGTCTTAAGTGATGTTCCCCAGAATCTGATTGGGAAATAAATGATAATATGCTTACTCCATACTTGCTTAGCTGCCAGACATGACAGTCATTCCTTCTCAGAGTATAAAGTGATGTCTGCATTGCCAGGCACAGCAGGCTAATAATATGCTATGGAAAGCTACGTTTCTGAATTTCATTAACTGTATCTGATTTTATTCATTTCTTTTGTGTTTCTAGTACATTGGTAATAACTTAAATTGCATCCTCATATTTCAAGGTTTTGATATGTGTTGTGAGAATCCCAAGAAAAATGCATAAGCAATGTAATAAGAATCAGTCCAACGACCGAGAAGTAGGAATAGGAATAATATTTCAACTCTAATGGAAAATGGACATGGTAGAGCTTTGCTAATTACCTGTACACAGACGTTCCATATTAAAGGAAAAAACCTGAAAGCTCACACTGAGCTTATTGGTATAATGGATATTTTACAGGATGTCAAGTTAGCACAGAAGGTTTCAATGTTGAATAGTAATGATTAATCTAAGTATCATAGTTTTAATTTCTAATAGTATGCAGTACAATGATCATATCACTAATACGAATAGCAAAAGATAAGTAAAAAGCTTTTGCTCCTTAAGAAAATATACTTTCCATACAGCATAATTTAGGAGTCTGATTCCCATTTATTATGTTGTCAGAGTAAATGATTCAGGCACTAAAATGTTTAAATCAGTTATAGGAAAGATTTTTTTAAACATTGTTTTAATCTGTAGGCATTTAGAAGCTAAATATTTAAGTAGACACTAGACCTAATGTTTGAATTTTTAACTACTATTAAACTTCAGAAGACAAAATTACAAGCTCCAGTCATAAACTTGAGCTTGTGATACATCCTCCTGATAAACTCCACTCCACTGTATTGAAGTTTCTATACAAACTGCAAGTAATCAGCATGCAATGTAAGTGTTTAACTACCTCATAAAAAGTAAGTGTTATGAAAAAATGTAAGTTTCATGTAGTTCTAATGAAATGTATTTAACTAGGGAAAATAACAAAGTATAAAATAATATGCTTGCTATGATTATGAAATAGTCATCCAAAACACTCTACAGAATCAGCATTATAGTATGTCGGTCTCCATTATTAGTTTATACTATTTTTATTTCTCATCACTTTTCTCCCCCCAGCAATGTGGAGATAGGGAAGGGTTCTCATCTCAGATGAGCTAAAATTTAAATCCAACCTAATAAACCCCCAGAAATTCAAACAAACTTTACTATTCAGTAAAAATGTCCATGTAAAGAAAAAGTTGCAATAAAATAATGAATACAATTTAATCTGGTAAAAATATCTAATATAAAGTAGCTGTTAAGGAAAGTGATTGAATTCCCAGATGAGTGAAACGGGGGACATGACTAATTTCTGTGCTAGATTGAAGAAGTCTGTTCTGCTTATAGTGGAGTAGGGGCAATGTAGAAGTCGGGCGGTTTGCTTGGTCAGTGTTACCTGCATGATCCTACCGCAGCTGATTTTGAATCTGTGCTGGTGTGATTTACCTCCCTTTTACTAGTTCCTAACTTTCTTGAAGGTGATCGGAGTGAATGAAAGTTTATTAGCTGTAAGAGACAAACCATGGAGCTTCTGTTAAAAACCATTATGGGACATGGGACATGACCTTGAGGCACGTGAGACTTCACAGTGGTGGAGAGGGGGGCTTCTTGCCCTGTCTGGATAAGTGGAAGAGGTAGAAAATTACTTGATTCCTTGAGATGATGAAGGACACAGGAGCAAGAAGGTAGATGAGCTCTTTTCAGTGAACATAAAGAGGAGTAGTCAAGCCAGTTTGTATAGGTTGGAAGGTGTGTCCAGTAAGGAGGCGTTAGATATAACCCCTGGGAGTTACACACAGTGTTAATGACAATGAGCCGGAGAAACTCAGTTTGACTTTAGTTCTCAGGGTGAGTTGGCAGAAAGTCCATTTGTTAGAAAAGAATCATCTTTTTACTTGTAAACTGAGCAAATTTATTTTGGGCATAATTGAGAAACAATAATCATAGAATCCCACAATGCCACTTTTTTTTTTTACAATCACTGTTCACAGAAAAGTGCACCCAAAAAAAAGCTAAAGGAATTTTTTTTCCCAAGCTGTGAACATAGTTTTTTCATGCTTCCATAGCAAAAGTTCCCTGCCAATTTATCAAACCCTGGGGAAAAAACAGAGATGGGACTATAACTAGCAGTATCACTTTGAACTGTGATTGTAACACAGCAAAAAAAAAAGACATTATTTTTTATAATTGCTTAGATCAATGATTTCAGAATGCTCTTAGGAAGTCAAGAAAATGGCTGCTCGAAGGAGGCTTATGATGGTTGTACAGTGTGTGGGCTGTAGTCCTAGAGGCGTGTTTTCTGTAAGCTATTACCGGTAATCAAGTGAGATGGTAACTTTAGGGGTGTATTATTGTGATGAAATTTAAATTAAAAAATAAACGCTGTCATGAATTTCAATACACCAAACGTGCAACTCCCCCAACTGTATGCATTTATAATTTTACAGTATTTTCTTTTGAGGTATTACATGGTCCTCGGACAGTGAATAATGGGTACAGCGGCGAGAGCCTGCATCTGCTCACGCTCACCTCGGCCTGGGAGCGCTGGCAGGAAACCCTGTGGGGCTCAGCGAGGCCGCGGAGCTCCCACCTTACTTAGCAGACAGTCTGATTTAAAAAATGTTATATGCAATCTCAGCACCTGTTTCTTCCTTGAGCAGCAGTATATTTTCCACATATCTCTTTAAAATATGAGTAAGAGTATTCATGGGGTTTGAGTTTTTATTGGGGAATATTTTGTTTAATAGTTTTACATTTTTTGCAAGTATATTCAAATTGCTTCATGTAAAATACGCAGATGTGCTCTTTTGTAATTGCAGTTACAATGTCCGCAATGTTACGGAAATGATTCCAGGTTTTTTAGCTAAAAAAAAAAATCAGTCCATATTGCAAGTGATTTATATTTCTAATTTTCAAACGTAACTTTTCGTAGTCAGAACTGCTGCTTTTCTTCTAAGCTGCTGCTATGAAAAAGAGTCCTAGAACTTATTTCACAGAAACTACGAAGTCATTCAAGGCAGTGAAAGATCTTGCTTTTTTAACCTTTCAGAAAGTCACTCAGTTGAGCAGTCAGGCCGTATTATTCTATATCTTGTCTAACATGAGGAAACAGTCCCAAAAGAAAGATATCCCAAATTAACGCCACACTTCGTTAAATAGAGACATTCTTGGTTTTCACCAAGCTAATTCGATCCAGTTCAGTTAACTCGATTTTTTTGTACTCGGATCACGACAGGCAGCCATGAATGAAGCAAGTTCATCATGTGCTTGACACATCAGTGTGAAACTAAAAGGCAGGCTGTGAGGGAGGGTTCCTGCCTTTAGCTTTTTAGACAATACCCGATGAAAGAGGCCCCTCATTCAAAACTGGTCTCCAGCAAACGAGGCAGACTGCTGCGGATCACTGTTACAAGCAGGTATAATGGGAATTAGCCAGAACTTGGTTCGTCAGACACCTCTTGATTTCTAGTTGTGACTGTTTGTGCAATCCAATCCACTCCTATCTAATATCCTCAGTCCAGCAGATGGTTCACGGGACTTCTGTATGAGCAAAAGACTGCCTACTTTGGAAATGAAAAATAATGTAGAGAATAAAAAATTTTAATGTTAAAAAAAAACTGTAAACAAAAATTTTTTTTACAGAAAAAAATCAGGGTTTACATTTTACGTAATTTATGTTTATAAATTCTGTCCCTTCCACTTTTGCACCATGAAATTTACGGCTTATAAATTCAGATAACAAAGTGATAAACAGTCACAAAATATATGTTCCTTACTTTAAGCTACCTTTAAAATAAAAAAAAATTGTAAACATATTTTTGTAACTTTTTGCATTATTCTCAGTCAACAGATGTCACCCGTGACAGCCAGTACATGCAGTCTAACTAAATAGTAGATTCTGTGATGTGAAAGAATGATGTCTGCTATGATGCTACCAAGTAAATAGTATTTGTGAGCCATATCCAAATTCTGAACATATTTTCAGAGCGTTAGTTTTCTCTACAAACTTGCTGTACCAAGTACATAGGAACATAGCAGCACTGATTTTTGAAGATACTTGCTAATAATTACATCAACCTGAGAGACCAGTGGACCATTTCTTAGGCCTGACACTTAGACAATGGCTGCTTTTATCAATATCAATTGCACTTTTGCAGTTGGGGAAGAAAAAAATCTCTAACACAACAACATCATGAAATAGGTTTGCTTTTTGGATATGTGGGATAATCACTAGGTTTATAAAATCATAGATTATTTAGTCAGTTTTAAGTACGAAACAAATGTTGCTGACAGAAGATGGCTTTTCAGCTCTGACTTAAGCTGATGATCTCACTGGAATTTCTAAAGGACCTTTCTCCTCTGGCAGCTGCCATGAAAGCTGGGAATACACGTTGGTCTGCAGGGTTTTGTTGTTTTTTAACAATCTCATCCCAGGGACCTGTTTCCAGAATATTTAATTTAAAGTATCTCTTTTTGCTTAGAAGCTCAAGGTAGGTCTAGAGATAAGAGAAGAGCTAGGGAAGCCCCATCCATAGTATCCTTTCTTACATTTCTTAATTACTTACTCAAACTTTATGACAAAAAGAATATGAAAAATACAAACAATTGTGAACAAAGAATATATGAAAATTTCCATTAACTTTGAATATTTTCCTACTTTTCCTAAGTTCAACAAATCAAGAAAATAAATCGTATTAAATATTTTATAGCTGTATACCTAATTCAGTAGTGTCTTCTAGTAGATGTTTTGGTCAGATAAGTATGCACTGCTAATATTTGGGGTTTTGGTTTTTTCCCACAGTTTTAACATGAATCCTTCTGGCATTGAGGACCTCAGGAAAACAATGGTGAGTTATGAAGTGTTATGGAAAGCCATCAGTAAATGCCAACTAATTGGTGCTTGACACAATATAAGCTATTATTCTTGTTTAACCTCTTATAAAGAAATGTTGGGGTTTTTTTGTTTTTCTTTTGACATATCCAGAAAATCCAATTAGAAAATTACAGGCTTAATATAAATTTGGAAATAAAGAAGAGTTATACACTCAGTATGCAGTGTACTTCTGGTATAATGATGTAGAGAAGAAGGGAAAAATCAGATCTTTGCACAGAAAGTAAAAAGAAAACTGTTGCTTTGGGGTATTTCAGATGACTCTAGAGAAGTAATAGTCAGGTGAGGAACTCTGCATTAGGCAGTGATGTATTAATTGACCTAACAGGAGTGTCCTGTCACTATAGTCGGAGACTTGAGGACAGCCTTTATATGGCAAATCAAAATGGAAGTAATGAACTGATATATGATAGGATTAATAATACAAATAATAAAAAATCAGCCTCTCAGAAAACACTACAAATAGAAATACTAGAAGTTATTATTCAAAATACTCTTTTGACTCTAAAAGTACCTAGAATAAATTGTGTACTAAGAAAAGACCAAAAAAATCCACAGATGAAATCTTTAAAAGTGGGTTTGTTTTCAATCTTTAAAATATATGGAAAACAAGTTTCACAAGCAAATATGACTTTGTACTGTTTGTTTTTTGCTGGTTTATGTAAATGATTTGTAATAACATTTGATGTTATTGTAAATGCCCAAGTTTTTATAATGTAAGTAACTGGTGGGAGATGTCAGAGTATATGAAGGCTGCTTTGATCAGATAGTAAACTGAATTCTACCAGGCGGTTACTTAATCTCTGACAAAAAGCGACATCAAAAAAATTGATTTAACTTAGCAGCTATTGTCTGTAAAGTAACCATAATTACAGTTTCTATGTGCTTGCAAATGTACTACTGCAAATCATGTAATTTATTGCTGGTAAAAGCATTGGTTTAATTCTTTCAAGAAATAAGATGTAAATTGTTTTATTTAAAGGATTTAAAGGTGATAAAAGAAATCCTTGATGATTTTTCGTTTGGAATACCAGCTATCCTAAACGTCAATTGTAGGATTATGAGGTGGTGCTCATTTAATACAAAATACAAATTAGGAGGAGAAGAAACTATATCTCAACCATAGTTTTGAATGAAACCATTTGATTTTTTTTTTTAAATATTCAGGATTGCTTTCTAAGGTGTTTGAAGTAATTTATTATTAGGTTCTGCAATAATAGCCCTCACCAAGTTATTATATTTCTTCCTTGTGCATCACGTTTAGTAATTATGTTTGTATGTCTTCTACTCTGGTGCCAACACCTGTCTCTGAAAGCAGTGTTTAAATGGGAGCAGTAGCCAGTTGAAAGGGCAGTGCGAGCTCTTTAAGGCCTAATTAAGAACTGAAAGGAAGATGAAGTAAGTAGGACAAAAGATGTGAAAGTAGCTTAGATGATATTCCCAGAGCAGAATTCCTCATTAGAACAATAAAGAGACGATCAGAGATTGCCAGGCCTTCATTTTATCTAACTCCATTTCCTCTGGCTGTCAGTGTGTACCCCAATAGTATTTTGTAGCTGAGACAACCGTTCTTTGCATAGCTTGTTATTTAGAATCTTTTTTTTCTTAATAAAGATTAATGTTTTGTATTAAAATTGTAGTATCTGTTTTTGTTGAGATATAGTTGTTCCTTAAACATTTAAGTATCACTTATTTGCTCAAACTGAACATTTAAAATCTTCTTAACTTTAACAATATTTAAAGTACTAACATCCTTTAACTAGAATTTTCTTGTGTAATTAATGTGATAGGTTATTTCCCCCAAAGATCTATATGGAGCATGTGTATGACAAAACATCTTTAAAGCATATGTATTACACACAATTTTCCAGTAAACTTTATATAATAATTAAAGACATCATTGCATCTTAATTCCCGTTTCTTTGCCAAATCAGAAAATTAGGCAAACCCTATATTTTAGACATGGAAGTGTTAATGATGTCTTTTCCAATGTGTGCAAAAATTTAGTACCATAAAGGGAAAATTTCACTTCCTTCTTGTAGAAGAAAACGTGCTAAAAATATAATGACCACAAAGTAAAGTTATTTTCTCTTCTGTGCTAGTTGGAAATCAATTACTAACCTATTTATAGATTTCATCATGTTAGCAATTTTAATAAAGTGGGAGTTATTGATCACTTACAATCTTGTAACTTGATAAGTTTAAAATACTGAATACACGTACATAAATGTGACATTAAATATCTGAAATGTAGTGAGAAACCCTTAAAAGCACATATTTTCGAGAGCTACTATTAGAATATAATTGATGGAGAGAGGCTGATTGATCTGTCGTACTTCAGCCTATTTGCAGTGCACCATCACTTTTAATTAGGTGTATTTGAAAACTTTGGCCACCTGCATATTTTAATGATTCAACATATGCCAATGTGCAAATATGGAGCTGTATGGAAAGAAAAGGAATGAATATGACTTTATTATGTGGTGTGCTTCCTAGCGGTGCAAGCTTTATCATTTTTAAGGACAAGTTTCTATGTAAACAAAAGCTATCTTGTGTTCTTCTTCTGCCCTGTTAAAGGTGCAGGATTTGAGAGATTAGATTATTTTACTTAATTAGAGGTTCCGTATCTTTTAAATGTCTCCATTTCTGAATCAGTAAAACATACTGTTTAGCATGTCTAACAGTGCTAATACTTTTATAAACCAACTCTCACAATCTTTTTCTCAGTTATACATTTCCAGATTTTTCATAATCTGATTACTTAAGGTCACAGCTAATTCTTCTTGACACAGAATAAGACATTGAAGTATGTAGTGTTTTGGATCGCATGTTGCCCTTTGTTAAGGGGACTAATTTGTCCATCTCTGCTAATACCTGCACTTAGTGAGTCGTCAGAAATCATTACCGAAACAATTCTGTTTTCCCTCCTGCTTAATTCTGGGCCCCTCCTGCTTTAAAGCAAGCAAGCAGACTAGCAAGATCTTTTAGTAGTACACATTTCTGTCTTAAGTGCTCTGGTGCAAATAAGATGCAGCCTTTTACCTTCACCTGAAATTTAAAACTGAAAGTTTTATTATATGATTCAGAGGCCAAGGCCTGGAGAACCACTGATGACTAAAAATAGAATATGAAAGACAGATGAGGGCTGATGTCATTTAGAGCTGAGTAAATGTTTTGCTATGATATGCTGAAAAGGCGAGAACACAGGAAAGTTACAGTAGGATTTGAATTCTCAGGGCTCTTTCTCTTGTTCTTCTATAATTAAGGTTACCACATAGCTGGTTTCCCAAAATGGACCTGCTAACTGTTCTTGTGGTTACTGCTGGTACGGTCATTAACTGGGTATACATCTCACTGAGAACAATATTTTTTTCTGAGGTGACAGTGTGGGAAACTTACTTCAAACTGGGCAACTTATCTCCAGTTGTCTGCTCCAGTGGGGGTATTGGAGGAAAAAGCTCTAGAGCAAATGGAGGTATGTTGTCTAAGAGAAGTTGCTTCTGTCAAGAGGTGCACATGAGAAACATGAAAAGCGATAATCCATCAATTTGTTCGGAACACTGAACTATCTAATAAAATCTGGTGTATTTTTTTAAACTTATCTGTAGGATGGAAATCCTTTCGACGCCACTGCAGGATACCGTAACCTTACTTACGAAGAGGTTTTGCAGGAGCTGGTGAAACATAAAGAGCAACTTAAGAAGAAGGACACCCATATTCGTGAACTTGAGGATTACATTGATAATCTTCTTGTACGAGTAATGGAAGAAACACCTAGTATTCTCAGAGTGCCATATGAACCTTCTCGAAAAGCTGGCAAATTTTCCAAAAGCTAAGATAGCGATACTTGATGGTACTTTCTGCTGAATACGTTAGTGGAAGGAAATCACACTTTAACATTTTGACTTCTCTTCATTCCTTTTCTCCTAAGAAATTTCAGGAATCAGGGGAGGACGGGACTATGGCGTGGGGGTTTTTTTTTGTTTGTTTTTTACTCCAAACACTAGCAGGGACTGCCAAAAGTAATATTCTGTTAGATTACCTAAATAACTTTTTTTTTCTTTTTGAAAACACCTTTAGGTACAGAATACTTACAGTAGAGTTAATAATACACATTAAATATGTCCATGCAGTTTATATAATAGCTTAGTGTTCACCATGTGGCAGTTTCAGCTGGGAAGCCTGTGCTGTTATGAATGTTTTCTTGAATGATTATTGGTATTATGCAAATATATCGATTCTGATATTACAGCATGCCATCGAGACCACTGTTTTCAAGCCAATGTAGTACGCTTTACTAAACCTAAGTGTGGTTTGTTGCAATGGAATGTAGTTTGTTCTACACACATTAGAGGAAAACAGTGATGTACAATCTTTGCAGAGTAAATGCTGTATTCTATACAATGTGCTTTTTGTATAACAATGTAAAAAATACTGTGCCATTCCAGAAATGGCACATGCTGGAATCAGTTATTTTACACTTAAATGCTGAATTTTGTGTATGATGGTTGAACTTTGGTAGTGAGCTCATGACATAAGGTTGTTTTGAGGATCTTTTTGTATGAAGTTATTGCATGCCCTTTTATATGTTAAAGTACTTTGAACAGTGTTAATAGAGTCGGAGGTAGGACTGGAGAAAAGTATGGAATAAAGATATGAATACTTTGTTCAGTCAAAGTCTACTACAGTGAAAATGTAGGAGAAATGAACAGACTGACTTAAGTAGACATGATAATTCAAAAAATATAGAACTGACTCAATTTAAGGTTGAGTTTTACATGATATGTATCTATCTAAGGTTTTTTATGTCTTATGACAACGAAGTATATGCCTTTAGAAATAGGCTATGTTGCTTAAACACATATAGAGTACTTAGAAAGGCTTTTCATTAAAAAAAAAAAATCTGTATTCCTTGTAAGTATTTCTAAAAGTCAGTTTTCATTGAGGCAAATGAAAGAAGAATGTAGTAAATGTCTTCCTGATTATTTAATAATTGTTTGTAAAATGACATATGAAAAAGGTATCTGTTATTCAATAAATTGGCAAAATATAGTGATGAACGTATAATGGGAAATACTGTAGGAGAAGAATCCTCACAATATTGACATAAATAGATTTTGATTTTAATTTTAATTTCCTTCATAAGAGTCTCAGTTGGATTGTCTGTTGCTGTGAAACAGTAAGATGATATTAAAAAAAAGTACAGAGAATATTTTAGATTTGGATTTAAGAAAACTGACTGTCTTTTCTGCCTCCTCTTCTTTTTCTACACCTGATCTGTTTTTTTTTCTTAGACCACCATGTAATGGCTGTTGCTGAGGAGGAAAAAAAGCTTGAAATTAAATTCCAATTTTTTTGTTGTTGTAAAAGATCTAAATAAGATTTCATTTTTAAAACTGCAAAAATTAGTAATATCTTGAATAATTATGATCTGGAAAAGTTGAAAAAGTTCTATCTGCTTTTGACAATGTTAGTATTGTATGACAGCATAGAGTTATTCTTGTTAGAAAAAAATACTTCTTTCTACAATTGTTCTCAGATTTCATGTACTTATTTTTGGCTTTTTCTTCTTTTCTTCTTTCTTTCTTCTTTTTATTTTCTTCTTCTTTTTCTTAGCAACTACCTCCCATTCCCCTAGCGCTATGTCCCTAAAATGTATGCAGTTTGAGTGTTCCCAACCCACCGTTGGGATCCCTTAGTGTAGATCGTTGTGCCTGGATGGTGCCTGAGTGATTTCAAGCCCTACCTACTTGTAGTGCTCTGCATTTAGACGTTTGTAGCACAGAAATGGGCCCACTTCATCAGGTAGTCTCTCTTTTGACAGCCTAAGGATTTATCAAGTTTGGTACCTCATAAACCACATGAATGTTCTTTTGACCCACTTAAGATCTAAATGACTGTAAATTTGTTGTAATATATTCGAAGTGCCAAAGGTTATGTACTAAGTTATGGTATGTTTACTGTTGGAAGTTAGGGTTTGCACTCAATTAGATTTTAATTTCCTAATTACACCAAGATGTATTTCAGTTACGCAGTATTTCCATAAAAGTTCTTAAACATTTTCAAATGTTTGGCCGAAGCAAGTGGTTTTCTCATATTGTTAATGGAGAAGTGGTGTGCAATTGTTTTGAATTCCACAGTCATTTTCAAACTAACTGGTATGAGACCATCTGTAGTACCTACAATGATTAAATCATACACACCGATGGGGTTTAACAAGTAAACTAACCAGAGAATATGCTCCAATGACTTTTCACTTGCAAGCCAACTTATAATTATTAAAATGAAACTCTACTATATTTAGCACCTCTGAAATCACTCCTTTTAGAATGTAAATGTAGAATATCAAACTGCATAATTGACTAAAAGCAGATCATTTGACATATTTGCATACTAAGAACGATAAGCAGATTAAAGGTAGCGAAAAGATCAATTTTTGTGCATTAGTGAAGAAATTTAGTGAAGCTTTGAATGTGCTGTCTAGTCTTTATCTGATCTGTACGTGAATAAAAGCACCTTTTGTTTCTAACAGTTTGTCAAGAAAGAGGGGAGAACGACATGCAATTTAGGAAAAAGGTAAAGTTACTAAGAGAGGTAGAATGGGACATTTACAACTATGAAAATATTTTTATAGAGTTCTTTTAGCTAAAGATATAGGCTGCTTTTGGAGCAATTCTGGAAAGATTACATGCACGTCACTTTCTGCTTAGAAAGAAAATTTTAACATTTTTCTATACTTTGAGATTATTTTTGAAAAGCATCTTCAGCCCACATGTATGATTCAAAAAATACAGCTTTCAAATGAAAATATTTCATACAGAGTAATTTATATGTTGAAAACAAAGAAAGTTCTGTTTCTCCCATAGGATAAAATTGTAAACTTTCTTGCAGATTATTTTAAAACCATGATAACTTGCCACTTACAGTCAGGTTTTTTTGCCCTTTAAAATGTAGGGATGAAAATTTAGCCATCTCCACATTATTTTGATTTTTTCCTTCAAAAATTAGCATAAGAGTTCATCCATGAACACACTATACTTTGAAATTATTCTTTGAAATAGCTCTGCTCATAGCCCTGTACTTTACTTACTTTAAAGAACAAATATCAAGGCCATACTTTAATGTTGTAAGTAACAATTTTAAACTTTCTGCCATTCAAGAAGGATGTTTAATATTTATATATGCTGTATTTTACATTTAGCTTGGTTTTCCACCTACTAATGAATGTAGCATTCTCCCTAGATTATACATAACTACATTTATTGCTGTTGGCTCTGTATCAAGAACTATTTGTAATTTTCCAGCTGTGAAAATGTTGCCTTGCATTTAGAAAGGTTTCATGATTTGGGGACCTAATGAAACTCATGCTCATTAGGTACTAGGCTGCATTTCTTTCTGTACAGGATGCCCTTTTTTAGATGCATCTTAAAACAAACAGAACTGCTGTCTTAATATGTTTACTGCTGCACTGGAGGTTTAGTTACACTTCCAGCTTTAAAGAAAAATTATTGTCCTACATCAAGTATGTAAAGTAAGCTCATGCTTTTTTGCTCTTTATGTATCCGTTACTCTTGTAGATATGATAGAGGCGTTAGCTGTGGGCTTTTAAAATGGTGATATTTAAAGCATGTTGACTAACTTCCTCTCTTTGAAGTACATGGTGAAGGATTATAGCGCTGCTGTGTTGATGATGCTAGATTTAAGGGTCTGTCAGCACTTTTGGTATGAAACCCTATTTTCAGGGATTTATAACTTCTAAATGTAGATACGGTCACTGGAAGTATTTAATATGCAATAGGTAGCACTTTAATCTGTTTATGAAGGGTTTTGAGATTTGTTTCTGTTCAAAAAGTCACGGTCTCCTAAAGCATAGTGAGCATTTGCGTTATCTTTCATAATTTGTACATTGAAGAAGCCACTGTATGTTACAAATGGTAGAGCCATTCCTATTCATCTTAGAAGCTTCCAGATGTCTTGTATTACAATGTACTATAAAAAGCTGAAGATCCAGGTTATATAGGAAGTCTGTAAAAGATATGAACATTACTTATAACATAAGGGTTGATTTTGTCTCGTGCAATCAATGGTAGTTTGTCTACATTTAATAATGGTACAGAATCACAACTATATGCACATGTGAGAACTATAAACTTAGAATGCATGAAAAACTTTATTTTTGTTTCATTATTGCAACTTCAGCTCCTTTAATTTGATAAAAATGTTATCTTAATATTTTAATTTCTGTTCATTAAATAAATATTGCATGTCTAACACTAATAAAGCACCACAATGCACTACCGCAGTATTTCTTGAATTGTGATGTTAATCTGTGTTATGCAAAGCATGTAACTCCTAAGCTCTGCTTAAGTATGTGTTTGGAAGAACCATGCTGTTAAGACTCTCAGACCGCAGAGGTGTATTTCCTTAAGGACAGCTCTAAATGAATATCCCAGCTGTTTGCAGGGTAGCCATGAAGGGAAATCTCTTCAGTAGTGTCCAAAACTTATAACTAGTGAAAAAAAAAGGCATGTTCTTAAATGTGCTAATATGTATGGCTTTTTTTATATGACGGCTGCAGTCCCTTTAAATGCACCATTCCTCTGATTCTGTGGTTGTGTAAATATTACTAGGAGATCTTTGGCACTGCGGGCCAGAACTGCATTTAGCATGAGGACAAACACTGTGAAAATTTTGATATGGAAAACATGATGCGTATTTCTCTTCGTGCTTGACAGAATGAAACCCAGCCAGAATGACAGAAAACTGGAGTATTCTCCCCCACCTCCCTGCCCCATAGGTATTTTTTCCAATGCTCCCACAAGTTTTTCAACACACTTTTCTCTGGAAAAAAAATGCTTTTGCCTGTCGTCTTTTCCTCTTCCTTGAGGCAGCAAGACAGCAAAGTCTGTCCCCTGACAATAGTAGGTTTTCTGGATGCTAAGGACACATGAAGAGTGGTCCTGGCTCAGGAGAAGAATGTTGTGAGTAGTTCACCCAATTACTTGGAGGTTTGAATTTCACTGGGATGTGATTCCTTTCCTTGCAGTTAACTTGCTCCATGACTAGGTCCTTCGTCGTACAGCTGTGGACTTACGAGGTTTAGAAAGGGTTCTTCTCTTTGCGGTATCCATGAAATGTGGTAGTTATGGGAAATCATAGTCAGTTTTTGAGATGTACGTGTACTTACACATGCTTTGTTATGCAGGTTTCCATCAGCTGTTTCATCCTGTGTCTCACTGACTTTGCAACTGTCCCGATGGGTGAGTAGATGAGGAATGAGGACAGAGGAGGAAGGCAGGTTTCTGAAGGCACCATGCTGCATATTAAATACCAGTTTCCATCTGTAATTCACATCTGGTAACTAATCTCAGTTCCTATGCCCATTTGAAAACAGAGGCAGTGCAATTTCCCTACCTCAGAGGCATAATGTTTGTTAGTTGATACCAACCGTAATTCTGTTGACAATATAAAAGCCCAGCTTGATTAAATAGGTTCCAGTTTCCCCAGCATGGAGTTGGTTTTTGAGTTTTCATTATTTAACATCTCAATCCCCTAATAAAGCTTTTCAAGGATATTTTAAATATAGTTTACCAGTTAAAGAGCTATTGAAATATTTAGATGTAAACTAGAAGGATCATTAAGGCCAATTCTCTCTCCAGTTACGTTTATTAAAGCTAATTATGGAACCATACAGAGTAAAAATCAGGATTTCATTTCCATATTTTAAGTTGTTGAATTTGTTTTTATGGGAGTGTTGTGCAAGCTCTGGCTGCAGCTCACTTGGGATACGTTGCCCTTTTGTGTAACACTGGGCACGTTAGTAAAGTTATAAATAATGATGATGAAAAACAAATCCTGTCTCTTATTCTGCATTGATAAATTAAATGTTGGATTATTTTCTTGGATTATTTTGTAATAGTGCCATTTTATGAGAGATAGGAATAAGACTGTCTGCTAAAGGAAGCTCTTTTCTCTTTGTCTGTCCTACTTATTCAGTAATGATGATAGAAGGCTGCCACACTAAGTACAGCCCAATTTGAAAACTGTGTGTCGTTGTCTGTGTAATGTTTGTATAAATATCATATTCAATGCTGGAAGCCAATGGCTATTACAGGGAGATTATTGCAATGTATTTGTAATGTGTTTTTACAACATTTAGCAACGTAGATCAGTCTTTCATAAATGGATGATGGTTTAGGACAGAAAAGTACTCTCTGTGGCTAAATACTGACATGTTTATACTTTAAAAGTAAGCAGCTTAAAAAGGTTTTAGGGACATGCAACATGTAAATGAAGCCAAATATTAAAAAGGGGAAGAACTTCATGGGATGGTCTTTTGTTTCAGCCTTAACAGTATCTGCTGTGTGACATAGAGGGAACGAGTAGAAGCAACATTGGGGAGATTCCACTGTTGGGATCCAAAAAAACCAACAACAAAAAGTTAGTAGGACTAGGATTCACATTTTAAGGGATCTGTTTGCCCAGCATGTGCCAGGTTCTTTTTGTAATAGGAAGAGTTAACACAGCATCCTTCACGAGCAAGATCAGTGTCAGGGTGAAAACGCCCCAAAAAGTGGGAGTTTAGCAGAAGGATTAGTTCCCCAGGTTTTAGGTGCGAGGCAGGCGTCAGGCAGAAGCCCAGTGCTTTAGCCAGCTGTCACCTCTGCTTTTTTAGTCCCTCTGACCCTAGTATTAACTTCAGGGATTAAATGAACCACTTTCCTAGGAAAGTTAGGAAGTGTCTGAGGAAATTTGGTGTATGCAGCCTGGCCAGATTGCCTCTGTTGTTACTTGAAGTAGGTGTCTGGCTCAGGGTCTCGTGGAGTCTTAACAAATAAACCACCAAAATGTGTCATATCACCTCCTTCTCTAAATGATTCATTCGGTGCCTTCTTAGGTGATGAATGCCTCCTTCTCCAATAACTTGCTGCTTACATTATGAATTCCTTGAAAATTGACTCCCTGGGACATCTTTACAGGAGACATCAAGGGTCTCCATTTAAATTTAATGAATATTATGTAATTTGCCAAGGACTTCTACAGTAAGTTAAGAAAATCTGCCTCTCTGAGGCCAGAGCTTTGTCAAAATAGTGGCAGCTTAATGGCATCCCTTAAAAGCAGCTGCTGACTCTCCAGCTATGAGTATTTTCTATTTCCTAATAAAATGTCTTCCCCATTAAAGCAGCTTATTTCATTAGTTTATAATTCATAGCTTAAATATGCTTATATTTTGCTAATTGTAGATTACTTGGTACTTATTTTTAAGGAACACTGAAGCACAAAATGCAAAATGTTATTTTTTTTTAAAGAAAAGTGTTGCCTTGTGCATAGCAATTGCATTTGGATAAGCATTTTTCAATACACTATTTTTAAGGAGGTTTTACGTGCTATTTTAAACTAAGTCATTAAACGTGTATAACTAAAGCGTTCATGCAATTTATAGTTTTAATTCCTTTATAAATATGTGCTCCAATATTTTCTAGTTATGATTCAAAAGCTACCACAGTTACAGATTTTAAATTGTAAGGTAATATTGTGAGATTCCAAATTATTCTCTTCCAAAGTATACAGAGCCAAAGTATCTGATACATTATTTTGTGTGTGGAAGTTAAAAATGAGCTCTGGGAGAATTAAGGAATTAATTTTCCTAAAAAATTGTACAAACCTCTGTGTTGAACTGCAGTGCAGCTAGACTTGGGTATGTAGCCTCGGGCACTCCTTTATCCAACAGGCTAGCATCAAATTTGCTTTATTTCTTTATAAACTGGAGGACAAGAGAATAGGAATCAGTTTACAACAGGTGCTAGGTACTGCTCTTATGACCCAAGGTAAAAATGTTGATGCTTTGTGAGATGTGGTCTTGACTTTTTGGTGTGTGTGAAGTGTACTGAGTGTGAATACCAGGCTTACGTGTTTCCAGGATCAGACGTAGAAAACTTCCTATTTTCTTACATTTTCACATTTAAAAATTTGTATAAATAACTATTTCTTTATTGTTAAGGGGCAGATTAGTGTTGGCTACGATACATGTAACAGTTCACTTGATTAACGTTACTGCCATTTGAGACCCTCTTGTAATTGGCCTCCTCATAATCCACACACAGAATACTGTGAAATAGTGTGAATTTTAAGTTGAGGGACTAAATGAAAGGAACATCCAACAGCAGTGGGGAGAAATAAAATAATCCTAATTAAAAGCAAAAGAATTGTGTGATCTGAATTAAGATTCAGTTGGTGGATACTGAAGAGTATTTTTTCTGGTATTTTTATTATAACTGTCCAGTATAATTGCTTTGGAAAAAAACTCATCCTTCGTGTTTGATGGTATAGACTTTACTAGCTCTTTATAAACCAAATACTAAGTTAAGAACTTGTGCTTAACCTTTGTTTCATCGGACATGATTTCAGAGAGTTGAAGCAGCATTTTATTGCTGGAGTTGATCACGACAGAGTTGTATTTACTAATGGGGTCTTAGCTATCCTTTTATCTGTTTCAGGATTTTCTGTGTAGTTTTAAGTTCTGAACATTTCACCACAGTCTATTTAGAGCATTATTTAAAACTTGTTCCAGTCGTCTTCATTCTTACGCACGCCGATGTGCTAAACTGCTCCAGAAACCAGCTTAGCTCTCACCATATTTGGAGGCTGTTCCTCCTCTTTGCTCTTGGACTGTTTTGGATGGGGACTTGCGTCTAAAGTAACAAATGAAATATGTGATGAGAGCTGACTGCCAAAACGGATCAAAGCAAGTTTCTGAAGGGCTCATTGGAAAACTATCTTGAACTTTGGAAGGATGACCCAAAGCCACAGTCTGAATAGGGCAAAACATACTGAAATAAACGTCAAGGTGAGAACAGACTTCTTGAATACGGGTAGGGTTTGTGTACCCCTAAGACTAGACAGTCACTTTAGTCTTAGGGGAAAGGAAGCAAATAAGCAGCCGAATTTCCAAATGCATATCAATCAGGATGGGTTGGTCAGGGTGTTCTTCGTCTGCAAGCCCACAAACCTTTGCAGTTCCTGTTTGGGCTTAGTACATAAAAGTGTGTTAGCCCAAGAGCATTCAAAATAAAAGGTAACGTTTGTTGATAATGTCATGTGGGACATCATTAACTTGTTTGAAAAGTTGCCAAGTTTGGAGATGTGTTCTGTTAAATGCATTCAGTGTCTTCCTCAGCTAACTTAAAAATATGAGAACATTCAGCTTCGATTCATTAGTTTCAGCCAGTTCATCTGAATAAAGGGGAGACAACATTTTTCCCTGTATCCTTCTAAGAAACATGTAGATTTGCAGAAGACAACTGCTGTAACTGAGTGGATAGCTGTACTTTGCGGTTGAGTGTGTGTTAAAAAAAGCTGGCATTGGAGAAAAGAGAGTTCTTCTGTGAAAAACCTAAGCCTATCTCACAATCACAGTATCTCTCAAAGTCCCAGGACTTTAAGGTGTTCAGAAATAGCAGGAGAAAAGCATTCAGCAATGATGGTCTTTAGCAATTGGGAGTTGTGCATTTAGTTAAAAAAGAGAAATGTTAATTTTAGAAGGAGAGGAAATAAGACAGTTTTTAGATAGTCGCTGTATTGAAGATTGATCAAATGCTAATATATAGGATAGCTGTAGAAGGGAACAGTACCTCTCAGAATATAAAAGGTGAAGAATGAGCTTGTTGAGTTTTCCTGTGGTAGGCATGAGAAGCAATAACTGCTTCCTTACAGGAGGCAATAACTGACTAGCTACAGTAAGCATCACACTTCAGGAGTGTGTTAGATGCTGTGAACACAAATAGTAACAGATTTCTCAGACTTTCCTAGTGCCTGGAAAAAAGTACACAAATTTTCCTCCAAAGTAAATTGCTTGAATTACAAGCCCCTGATTTTATTTATTTGTTTATTTATTTATTTACCAAAGGACAATTAGCAGATACACAAAATAGTAAATCTTGTAATGCTTTATTTGATTCCTCCTTTGACTTGTCTTTGAAAGAAAAATTATGGATTTTAGTCTGACTAAAGGCTAATGGAGTCAATGCTTTGTTCAAAGGCTGACATATAGAAAAAGAGTGATGCGGTTATAAAGGTTATAAAGGGGAGAGATCAGACTAGTAGAGTTCTTATTACAATTAAAATCTTTGGGTGAAATGGTGGTCTTCTGGCAGGAGAGCTTTTTGCGATGTCCTGGGAAACATCCTTCCCTCAATAAATCCCCATACAAAGTAGCCATCGTTCCAGCTTGGCAAGAGTTACTGGCATAATACTGGCCAGTTGAAATAACCACTCACTGCAATCCCAAATACAAAGTGATGCTTTTTCTGAAGTATTTTAGTCAGCAATGCTTGCTCATTAGAGCACTTTAAAAGATACAGAGGGATAAGATCATCACATTATAAAATTTCTAGGATTTCATCTTTTTCTCATTGCTAACTTAGGGCTGGGACTTGGACAGCTGAGTCAGTGTCTGAAAACCTTTGAGCAAGTTGGTTGCAGCCCTTGCAGTTTGCACAGTAGCGGATCTCAGCATGACATCTGGATTATTGTTATCCTTTTGCTACAGTACCCAACGGCACCACCGTATATGACATCAGCTTGTATCTCTCAACTGCTGGATATTAATTATTTAGACCATTGGAAAACTGAACCTCCCTGCTTCCCACAGGTATAAAATGTGTTTATTTTAGATGTGGCCCTGGAGTTTACACTGTCTTTTGCTGCCTGTGAGAAAAGCTGGCAGCATACCTGCTAAAAAATTCTAATTTCTTGTTCTCAGACCACTTCTCATGAGCAGCAAAACTCGGGAGGCTCACTCCTGTTTAAAACTTTTTTTCCTTTGTTTGTCTCTAGACCCTTACTAAGTAGAAAGTTGTGGAATTCTCAATAAGTGTCATTATTTTTTTCAAACTTTGACATTAATGCCAAATTTTGGTATTATAGCGGGTCAAAATGAGCTTAAAAGGCTACTAAATTCCAATATTAACAGTTATTCCCACTTTGCACTGGTTTTAATGACTATCTTAGATCCAGGGCAGCGGACCCTTACCACACCTGTTTTCAAAGTAGCAATTAGCTTTGCTGACATCGAGGAAAATTTAGGGCTGAGTATAAATCCTGGTCCCTAGGAATGAAATATTTTGGCTTGTCTGATGGTAAAGTTACACAAAAAATAATGTGTTTGTAGCCCAGGATTTTTGTGAGACGGCGGTAGCATCAGTCTGTTTGCTTCTGAGGCTTTTTCTTCCTCTGGCACACAGCTAAGTGGTTGAAGACATTGATTTACACAGCTTCGGTTCTGAATATAAGCTTTTTCTTCAGCTGTTGAAATACTTTCTCACATGTTGGTGCACCTGTACTTTCAGTTTGGCTTCAAATCAGTATAGAGCATACACTTCGGCAAGTTGTAAAAATTAGTTGAAGAATAATAATAAATAAAATGGCATACTGCCCGAGCACGTTGTATTTTCTTTACTAATCTAATTGCTCATTGAACATATTTTCCAGATACAGTTCTGTATATTTAAGTATGTATCTGAATAACTGCGCTTTTAAATTCAAGAGTCAAGTAGCTACTTTGTATGCCGCGCTTATCTTAAATAGAGTCTGATTTAAAACATTTATCTTCCCCGGTATCATCTCCCATGTCAAAGTACATTTAAATCATGGTCTGTTCCTAATATCGCTCGTGTTTAAAATGGTATCCGAGTACAAAAAAGTTTCATGAGCGCTCTGTTATTTGCCCACTTTATAGTTATTAGCTGCTCTGTCATTGTTTTGAATATCACTGAAGTTGAGGAGAAGCTTCAGCAAAGTAAACTTTAAAAAATTAAAGCCAAGGTCAGACTCCAGGGTTAGCAACACTAGAAGACTGCAATTTAAGATGCGTCCAATTATGCAAAATCATGTGTTGAGTTACAGCCTCAAGTCTCCACTGGGATCTGTGAGGTTGCCTAGGTAAAAGTATCAGAGGAATTTCAAGAGAGGTTTTCTTTTGTTTCTCCCTTAATCTTGACAGAGAATGATGCAATTCCGGCAGTATTCATCATTTTTAGGTCAGTAACTCAAAAGGAAGACTGTTACTCCAGGAACGTGTGGCAAGCGCATCACTTCGGTGACGGCAGCAGACCCAGCACGAGACTTTGGAGGCATTTGGCACCTTGTTGCGTTTTATTGGTTTGCACAGGTAGAACATTCAGGCAACACCTCTGAATCTAGAAATAAATCACTCGAGGGACAGCAAGTGACCCGCTAAGGCAGAGCAGATTTTACTGATTATATTCTTCATATTTAAACCAAACGCCGTCACAGCTAAGTGTTTTTTTCCAAGACCTTAACTTATCCTGATTTTTTCTTTATCTTTTCCTTCAGATAATTGGAAAGCACAAGCATGCAGTGGTGCCAAATGGTGGCTCCCAGAAAGGCTGGAATGGAGAGGTCAGACTCAGTTTACTTGGATGATTTGTGTGGAAGTTAGGATAATTAATTTGCCAAAAAAATCTATTTTACTTCTCTTTTCTGGGTGAAAGAACATCATGTGCTATGCTTTTAACGTACTTATCCCCAAGCCAAAACACTGTTGAGATAGTCTTCCTACTTCAGAAAACATCAAAACTGACCACTATTACATTTTCTCAACTTCTGTGTGAATCTGAGGTATAAGGTTTCATAATTTTGATCATTTGTTTGAAGGCATTCTTAATAAGAGAAACAGACAGATTATGTTCAATAAAAACAGAAACACAGTTCTGAATATGTTTAAACAAGTTTTTACATTGATAAACAAAACCACTGGGTATTTTTTTCAATTGCGCAGACACAAAAAAGTCATCAGTACTTACTAAAGAATTTGAACAGTGCTCAGGGCAAGTTACAGCTGGATCCTCTTAAAAACCTCAATCTTTTCTAATAAATGACTCATAAAACTATTGTAGCTATGAAGCTTTTCAGAAAATTTATATGATTAAAAGGGATTTTCACCGTCTGAACAAATGTTATTGTAAATATCTTCTTTAAATATGAGGAAAAAAACACGTGTTGCTTTTGCAAAGCATTTCTCTTTCAAACAGCCAGAAATTGAGTTTCAAAAATGACAAATTTACTACAGTAATTGTTCAAATGTTTTTGACAGAGTGACACTTCCTACTAGGCAGGGCTAAGGCACCTGGAAGGAGAGTCTTGTGCATCTCTGTGTAATTAGCTGAGTACGTGGGAATTTGCTGTCCAAGTAACTCTAACAGTTCTACTGAGCCAAACAGTTTTCTTTTCTTATGCAAGGAAAGTGTATGTATTTGTAAATATTACTCAAATTCCATTGAGTCATTGACAAAGGAAGTAAATTCTAAACTCCTTCTGTCACCCTCTGGGATCTGCTCTCGTCTTCTGATGTTGTTTAGCCCCCAAGACATCTCTTCTGCCTTCCACAGCTTGCAGGTGAAATCCTGTTTTAAACTCTTCCTCCCATCAGTAGCTTTTCCTTCCCCTCCAGTATCTGCCACATCGAAAGCACTTACCTCTACTACCTGCGTATCGGTGTGGAGTCAGGAGACCATCTGGTGAGGCATTAGGAAATGCCACCACTGAGAAGACAGTGACACAGCCTGAGAGAGGAGAAAAAGTTGAATTTAAACATCTATCTTCTTCATGTCCACTCTAGAAGAAACAGTCTGTGCAATAAGGCCATTAACAAGTCTAACCAAGAAGGCTGAATTATTTCTTCACGACCAAAGCACTAGCAGGAAAGAAATTCCCGGTCAATTTTTAAAATACCTAATGAATCAGTGGGATAGGACGTTCTCTCTTCACCGAGTGCTGTAGGGACATTTTTATCATAGAATAACTCACGTTGGAAGGGACCTCAGATTGGATCATCTAGTCCGGCTTCCCGTATCTTCAGGCAACATCACCTTTCCAGGAAATCTGTGGTAATTAAATAGTTTCTTCACAGGAATGTAACCAACTCTTATGTTTTTCTATCTCGAAATGCAGAATTGAACTCGGTAACATCTTCTAAGATGTAAAACCAAAAAACCCCTTGCAATCCGTTATTCTTCTATGTTGTCCTATTTATGTTAACAGGACTACATTCGTGAGTAATGAGTATGGGATTAGGTCATCTAGTCAGCTGAATGGTCTGATAATAATGAATTCAAACTGACATTGCAGAACTCCCCAGAGATGTGTAAAGGTAAGTATTGTCTCTATGCTGATGTTAAAAGTGAATACTATTTCTAGGAATCCAAGAGCAACCTTTTCTAAAAACTAGTATGGACTATAATAACAGGTAATGTTAAAATTCATGTTTTTATTCTGATAAAAGAAAAAATATTCAAGCTATATTAGCAGCAAAATTATTACTAAAGCAATAAGAACAACCACAAGCTTTATAATAATACTGTATGATTATGTATCTCTCTAAGGGTCATGTTAGAAAGCGCCAGCTTGTAAAAAGGATAAAACTGTGTCTAAATGTACTGGCAAATAAAGTTCCCATTGACAATGAGGGAGAAAAAATTAAAAATCACTTACGGCCTATAAACAGATTTAGATGTAGAATAAAACATGGAATATTCAGTCTATTGATTTATCTAGTGATATTTGAGAGATAAAAATGATAATGATCTAGAACTTGGCAAAGAATTTAAAATGTGAGGTTGCCGTTAAATGGGTATTTACCCAAAAGTCAGAGGCGGTGAAGGGAGTTGGGCTGACAGAACTGAGATAATGTCTATTTGAACATAAGTGAATAAGTAAGTTCAGGAACCAAGTTGGACAATCATATTCTGGTATCCCATAAAGCTCTGGATATAATGTTAAGCAATGCATTCCATAAACTGGGAAAAATCATAGTCATATAAAATTTATATCAAAATAATATACTGAACTTTTATGAACCAAAACCTAAATTTGATATACCAAATAATAACAAAGTGTGTGCAGCATAGTTAAGGTAGGATAGCTAATGAGGTTAAGGACGTAAAAATGGAAATTATTGCAACACGAGCAGAAGCAAAATCAAGAGCTTAGCACACTGAGAGGACCAAGGTTTCTCTAGCCAGTCTTCTGGTAAGAATGGAGACGTGCTATTAGAGGCTTGCAATAAAGCCTAGAAAGACCAAGCAAGCAGTTCAAAGATAATACGTCTTTTCTTATTCTCTGCAGCTTTCAATTCAGTGTTAGAAGAAAGCACCTTTTTCTATGCATGGTCACCACTTCAAGAAACTACCTGTTTCAGGACAGCACACTAAGACACCTCCAAGAGTGAGCAGCTCTAAAGGCAAATTCAAGCTTGCCATAAAACTTAATACAGACAGAGATGCATCATGGATAAATAAATGGATCTATTCAATGAGTACAGAGGTTGAAAACACATGGTAGCTTTGGAGGTTTTTTTATGGAGTGAAGAGATCCAAGGAAAGGTAAACCTTTTACAAACAAATGTTTTGAATGTGCTCATCAAGCTCATCCAAGATAACCCATACTTGTTTTTTCTAAAAAGGAAAATTCTATGAAATTCATCTTTTTTACCTAAAGGTCGACAAATACCTACCATAAGATTAGACCAAAGCTACAAGCCACAGGAAAAAAAAAAAATCTTTCTGTGAGCCTAGCTGAGCTGATTTAAACCAAAATAGTAAAAAAATAATTTAGATAATATTAATAAGCAAGGAGAACACCTTTAAGGCTTCTATAACTTTGTCTTAAGTTTGCTTATATGTAGGGCACACTATATCTTGTATCTATTATTTAGGCACTTGTATAGATTTTTTTATATTTGCATTTATTATGGGTTGGATAATGATTGTATTCTCATTTGTGTAGAAATTATAATTCCAATGGATAAAAAATCTAGGAATTAATCTTGTTGATGCTACTGAAATAAATTACCCTACGTAGGCTATATATATAAGAAAACAATATAAATTCATCTAAATTCAATTATTAAACAAAGGGAATATTGTATTTAATTAGAAAATTGAATCGATTTACTTACATTCATCCTTACCCTTCATAATTTTAGAGATGATAGATCTCTTCCTCTTACACTTTATTGTTATACACAGAGAGAAAGAGGAGAATAATCTCTCTTCCATTTTTCAATTCCTGTTTCATTTTTTTCAGCTGTGGATGAACTAATCACGAATCAGAACTAGTGGAATAAACTGACGCAAAAAAAGTATTCTCATACAATAGAAAAGGGTAGTGTTGTCAAAAACTGGCTTAAGACTTCAGCACACTGATACGGATACTTAGGCAGGACTTCACCTAGCTCAGTAGCTTGACTTTCTTCAAAATTTAGAGAAAACTTGTATGAATATTTCTTAATTTTAAATAGTTGACTAGATTATAGTAAGATTAGAACTAACAAAAATTATTGTGAATTTAGTGAAATGCAATTATTTTTGAAAGATTTTTTTAAAATCTAACTTTTTAAAATTGTTTCTGTTAGTCACCCCAATTTATAGTGGGTAAGTGGAAAACAAAACAAAGAATACGAAACTTAAGATACCTAATCCAGCGGTTGGAGACTCCCTTAATTGTTCGAGTCCAGTGCAAAGTCTGCTCAAGCTGAAACCAGAAGATCTAGCACGACAAAAGCTAAATGGGGAGAGATATAAACCAAGCATGAGGAGGACATGAACTGTGCTCTGGTTTCCATATAAGCAAAATCACGTTTTTCTTAATACTGAATGAAAATAAGTAAAAAGCATTTTATCTTGGTTTAAAAGAGTGGAATTCGGCCACAGTACTGATGCTCATAAAACATAAATTATTTTTAATCCTCACATTTTATCATGCATTTATCATTATTTAACCCCTCCGAACTCCCCTAAAGTAAGCTGATATGGGCTTAGGCTGTAACTTGTAACTTATGTTTGAAATCTCAAGTCACTGGACTGAAGCAAAACTCGTGGTTCAGAAGGCACAATATTTTCACACAAAGCAAAACGAAAAGAACAAATCTCCTTTTGAAACAGACTTTATGATTTGGGTTTGCTGGACTTATGTTGTTTTCTAAGGGAGACTTAGAGTACTTAATGTACAATAATTAAAAATTGAGGACTTACTATGATACTTCAAGATATCATAAAGGCTTATGCAAACCAGAGTTCAAATTGCAATTGGTCTAGTTCCTTGGAGCTGTTTAAGCTAGAAAGAACTCGTAAGTTTTACAGTCTAGGTTTTTATGAAGCATATTATCCCAAATGGGTCAATCTGAAAATCACCGTAGTAAGAGCTTGTTATATTTGGCTGGGATCTGCAATTGTTAGGAGTCAGTCCAAAATTCAGTGAAGTCATGGATTTTCATCAAGTCAGTATAGATTAATACGGACTAGATCTGTCACGCTTCAGCTAACAATGACCTTTCTTTACATGTATGTGCACTCCCTTTCTGAATTCGATTACCAAGATATCTATTTCTTAAGCCCTACAAAGTACTTTTCTTGGGAAAAATACCTTGCCTGTCAATTTTTCAACCAGTGATTATAAGTAGTCATGGTAAATCCTGCAAACTACAGTGAGACTAATCCTGGGAGAGAAAGACCTGTGCAAGTATCAAGAGCACAGGTATCGAGTTTTTCCAAAGAAATGCAAGTATATTTAACTATTTAAATCATACATTAATATTGAAAAAGATGCACCAATAAGTTTAGGGAGTTTCTGTGCATTACTTTTCCTGAGAAACTATCGGGCTAATTTCTGCCCAAATTTATTATCACATACAAAATTGCTGCAGTTAAGAAAATTGCTGTTTGATGTATAAAGGGGTGAATTGTTCTTCTGAAAGCAAGATATATATAGAGTTTGGCAGTTGTTATATTAGGGTTTATGAACTGTGAATGTTCTACAATGTTCTCCTGTACCTGGTGGGCTCGAACTGTTGATACATCTCTGAATGAATCTTGTAAATGGTGGTCCCATGTGTGCACTCCAATTTTGTAACCTTTGTTACAGCAAACGGAATAAAGGTTTTGATAATCAAGTAACATATGCTCACTGTAGCATGTAAATTACACCACTTCTGTTTCTCTAGATTCACTTTAAAAATATTTGATTGGCACCACACACTTTGTATACAGTTACAGAGTTTTCTTACATTCACTGGCATATGTGGAAAAGTTTTTTGCAATACACTGCAGATTATTCATTGGTGCAAGTGAATCTAAGGACAGTATTGCAGTATTTAAGCTGGCATTTTGATTGACTGGGCCAAAATCATATGTAGACTCCACTGAGCTAACTCTCTTCTGTAATTAAGATGCTTAAGTAGTTCCTTTTAAAAATGGAAGTGATACTGGCTTTTTTTAAATTTTATTTTAATGAAGGGAGAGACGTGAGCAGGATAAAGAGCACATTAGTGATTAGAGGGCTTGGCCAAGCTGTAAGAAATTCAGGTTCTCTGTCCTCTTCTGCATGAATGCATTAGGGTCCAAACCATCTGCTTTCCAGGAAGATGCTTTTGCCACTGGCTGTCATAGTCCTGGGCACAAGGACACTCCACTTCTGTAGCTAAAGCTTTGCCAGCATTGCAGAAAGCACACGAAGTGTGGGGCTGGGAAAGGAAGGAGGCAGAATCTCAGTTCTCTAATTCAGTAATGATAGTATTTGGTGCCTTAAAGCTATAAGAGCTATTGATGAATGTTCAGCGTTGAAGGCAATGCCACTCATGTTTAGGCATAATATTAGAGCTAGGCACTGAACCCTCAGAGGATGATGGTGGTGCTGGGCTATAAACATTGAGGAAGTTTTACTGTTGAAAACGTAGGTGCGTATGTGACCTGAGGAGCCATACTTCTCTACCTGAGTGCCTGCATTTTGTTCTTGTCTTGCTTTTTGTGCTTGTGTCCTTTGGCAGGTGATGGCTTTGGCGATTTGCCACAAATCATGCAGAAAGCTGTAATGGAGAAGGACACTGAACCAAAGCCACCCATCTTTCAGGCGGGTGATATAACCAGCAAATCATCCTCTGGCCCTGCTGTTCTGTTCTGGGTGATCCCTATGAAGAGGATCAGGTTTGTTTGTTTGTAAGTTATCCTCTCCATGGCAGATCCTAGGGGTTCCACAATGGAGAAGTCTAAAAGGCTTAATTAGGACCCGCTGGTGTGACCAAGCAGCTATTTACAAATAGGGGTGGTAAAAACCCCCAAGTCCAACAGGGCGGAGAAGCCTGTAGGGACGCTGACAACTGTCTTGGGGTGGTTACATCCATGCGGACTGGCAGAAGTAAAAAAGTATTCACAATGGAGACCTGCCTCACGATCTTAGTCACCTGCCTCAAGAGTCGTACTCTCCCAGTACGATAGAGCCTTCAGTTACGTGTCACACGCTTTTCCTTTTCCTGCAAAATCTCTGCTTCGTTCGGCCGTCAGTCAGAACCGACTGTGGGCTCTGTGCTTCCACGTCAGCTGCTGAGGCATTAGGACCCGTTCACCTCACTTGGATGTTATAAAATAATTAGTTAACAGGTATGAAACATATCAGATGCAAGACAGTGGAGAGCCTATAAAAGTCTCTAAGAAATGAGTCTTTAAAGCTCGTCTCCTCTCATTAACTGAGAGGGGGCAGGGAGAGAGCAAGAGGTATAATTTCAGCTCTTAACGTGAGCACAGTACATCGTGTGGAAAAAATTAGATGTGAATAATAAGGCAACCCTAATTCTGTTATTTCTCAGCTTTGGAGCATTTGACTTTATAAACTTGTATTCCTAACATTTCTTAATCTATGATTTGGTATAATTTTAACATAAGGCTATTTTCTTCTGGTAGTGGGAGAAGCTATGAACTCACTCTAATGCAGGTGAATAAGCTTACACCTTTGGAGAGTCACCCGAGAGTAAACGACCTTATTAACAAATTTAAGAGTAATAATGCTGTTCATTGGTGTTGCAACAGGCATCGAGGTGTCAGCAAGGTTGGGAATCTCGTAATGTATGCTCTGGAACAGCCTGTTCTTACAGTTTTAAGAGGCATGAGCTGGCACGCATATATTTGCCTCCGGGGCTTTCTGCTGGAGCGGTGCGCTTTGTCAGGCTCTCCTCAAACCTCCGGGTGCTGCTCCTGGGAGACTCTTCCCTGCGTGGGGCGAAGGTGCAGCACCCAGTCGCGCTCTGCTGCATTCCAGGAGCGCTGCCCGAGCCCAAAAGAGAAACTGCTAACAGCCAAAGGTGAGAACTTTGTTTTGTAAATCAAAAAGAAAAGTGTTAGTTGCTAAGCTGGGGGAGGCCACAGAAAAATAGTTGTTTAGCAGTAGGTCTATCCTGGAGCATAAAAAAAAATATACACACAATTTATAGAGTGTGGATTATAAATGTGCATGTTTTAGATCAAATTCTGTTCTTAACATTAAGAAATTCTGTGCAAGCCCAAGCAACACTGACAAAAGCAGTATTGCTCTGTAGTTCGTCTGATTGAAGGGGTCATAATTTGCCCTCAATTACCTTTAGCTAAGCATGGATCTAAACTAAATCCTTGGAGCTGACCCCCCTCAGATTTGCAAAAAGTTCAGAAGAGCTCTGACTTTAAATGTGGCACACAGCTCCCATCTCGCACTTTAACTGCAGTAAACGTACCTTTTGAGTTTACCTGTGCATTTGCAGTTGGAGAACTTCAGAAGATAAAAAGTTAATATGATATAAATTTAGGGCCGACATGCTTGCACTGTGAAGGCAGGTTAATCAGCCTCTTAACATCCTGTATTTCCCCTGGCAAGTAATGACATTCTGCTTCAATCACATCAACCTTTTTTTAACACTGCCCTCAAGAAAGATTTGGAAAAGATAAGCATTTCCCGTAACATTTCCCCCCCCCCCCCCGACTTGCATCAGCTATATATGATTTATCTTTTAATGTGTTAAGGCCAGCTCAGTACTCCCTGCCCAAGATAATCTCTCATTGACTCCACTGGGAGATTTTCTCATGGCAAGAACATTAAACAGAACACCGATTTTATTTTATTTTTAATGTGCTTCTGACAAATTTTTTAATTTTGTATCTCTTTTTTAATTTTCATTTCTGTCTCAATGATGCAGGAGAGAGAATTTATTGGGATATAGTTTGTACACTATTGTTTCAGCCCCGCTTTAACACCTGCCATGGATGATAAATAGATAGCCTGGCTAGTGGTGTAAATTATGGAAGTGCAAGTATTGCATTAGTCTTTCTAAAACATTGTCAGCCACAAATTACTTAATGGTACCCAAAGTTAATAGGACATTAACAGTATTATTGTGGCCAGTAAGGAATGTACAATTGAATGTGGGGCAGGTGTTTGCATGACAGGTATGTAATATGCCATGCACTAGTATATCATGAAATGTGATTCTTCCTCCTATGCTCTGCTTCTAACTTTATTTATTATGGCGGTCTTCATGCATAGGCACTGAGTTGAGTAATTTTTGGATGGCAGGATTGCTGTTATCAGTTATTTTTTCTTCATTCACATTGGCACTTACAATATTTTCTGCTAACTTCAAAGATTCATCCTTTTTTGCTACAAAGGCACTTTGATAGCGACTTGGTTTAGGAAACTGAAAGCGTACATAAACCTTGCCTTAATATTGTGGACTGTAGAAGGTAAAAAGTGATTACACTCTTTTCTTTTTGTACTGTGGAGACAGTCCTAAATTTCATCATGTATTTGCTAACTTTAAATTCCACTCTTGAAAACGCTTGTGTTCATGATTACCTTTAGTAACAAAAAAAAAAAATATGAAATCAATGCTGCTATTTTTGCTATTAAAGTTAAACATGTTTGGAAAGTGGGGTCCCAAATTAGGATGCTATAGAGAAATTAGATTTTCATTGGTGATGTTCTTTTATTTTACTCATCATGGTAGCTGTGATCCATTAAATGCTTTGATTGGAAAATATGTTTTGTTTACTTCTTGGGAATAAGTTTCGATTTTTTTTGTATGATTTTTGCATGAGCTTCATTACAAAATGACATGATCAATTTAAAACAGTTCCCCTAATGATTTTATGAGGCTTTTGAACCTTTTTCCTCATTATGTGTAGTTACTGACATGTAACCAATTGCAAGATCAAAAGATAGTTTTGCTTATGGTACATGTTATGAAGCACAGTGACCTTGTCCTCTTCAATTTTTCACTGAGATGCTTAGAATTTGCATCTCCAAACTTATGCCAGTTCCAGTGTGAACTTTGCCACCCAGTGATATTTAATATGAGGAATGGGGAGGAGTGGGGGGATTGTTTTTGTTTTCCTGTGTGCTAAACAGAGAAGTGTGCCACTGAAGGTGGCAAAGTGTTAGTGAAGGAACCCAAAGAAACTATGTCATTGCTGCCTTCCTCAGTTTCCTCTGATGTCCTTGAATGCAAAGAGTTGGGGGCAGCAGGGTAACACATGGGGAGGTCATGACGTTTCTGTTTGCCTTGGTGGGCCAGTCACGCTGATCAGACTCATTTTTCAGCTTTCAGTTTCAACCAGCAGTAACCCTAAGAAAATGTAATGTCTTACTCGTCCTTGTCTGGTTTTGGTATGTAAGATCCTTTATGGAGATCCACGCAGGGCTGGAGGATGTATCACCACTGTTTTGCGGCCACTGCGCTTCATTGCTGTTTGGCACGTGATATGATGGAAGTGAAGTCACTTGACAGTCCTGTTGCTTAGTTAGTTTCAAAGCTGCAGAGAATGTTTCAGGGTAGACTTTCACTCTTGCTTTCATAAATGAAATGAAGATGTCTCGAACAAAAAAAACCCCTGAATTCCAGCACCACAGCTGAGTCTGAATCTCCATCCAGGCTGACCAGGTTGCAAAGCCCTGCTGTGGAACCGACCCTGCGACACTGCACGGCTCCAAAGCATGTGCCAGGTAACTGCACAAAGTCCAGACTCTCACTTGGATCCATCTGCTCCATTCGTTTGATCTGTATTTTGACTGTCCCCACATCGCGCTTTCCTAGTAGCAGAAGTGGTTGCCCTACCTTGGAAACTGTGGGGCCAGATATAACTTCTGAAGAATAGGCAGGAAAAGAGAAGTAGACCAATCCTTGGGATCCCTGCCCATCTTGCAGGAAGCATTGTCTGCCACAGTATCAGACTTTAATTATAGTAATAGAAAGATGGTAACGCAGCAAGAAGAGATCAATATCTACCAGCTTCAAGTTCAAAAAAAATCACTTTGTCCCTGGGATGATGGGCTTCCAGGCATCCTCAGGCAAGAGTGTGTCTTTCCACGGTTTGGTACCCTCATATGTGAGGCTCATCTACAAAGCAGTCATATTTCTGGCCTGCTGAGTAAGTTACTCTCCCTTCTTCATGTCAACTCTAAGTATACTCAAGCGTTATGAACACAGCCAGTGCAAAGTGGCAGAAGGTATTAAAATCATGCTTAAAATTGCTGCCACGGTGTTTAGTTCATTCACAGTCATTCCCACAAAGGAGGTGGTTTCTAGAAACATTTCTTTTCTGTGCTTGCACTCATTGCAATGCAGACTGAATGCCTCTGCATAAACAATTAATCTGACTTCTTTGCATCAGGCACCCTTTTGATAAATACTGCTGTTGCAACTTGTTTGCACAGGGTGAAGACCTATCACTTAAAAACATTTACTTGATATATTTACATATAATTCTGCATTCTCTCAAGACCTGTTGGCAGCATTAAGTTATTCTACAATGTCAGCTGTTACAAGGTTGTGAGTTTCTTGGCTCTTCAGTGTTGCATCGAAACAAAGCACTTGCAGATGCTCTGCCATTTGGCTGTAATGTTGCTTTCCATTTAACAAAAAAGCATTTCTTGGATGTCATATGAGCATCAGTATCAGATTTCTGAGCGATTAGACTGGTGGTACAGGGAGATCTAAAACTGTTGCTACTGCTGGTGTGTACTAAACCTGTAGTAAGCTCTTTGATGTTCTACCTGAGTGCTTACAAACTGTTGCCACCTTAGTCTGTCAGCATTTTTGATGTTCCAAAATGTGAAGATGATAACCACATATCATTAGCAACCTGTTGCTCTTCCAAGATAAAAGCCAGTGATGGCAGAAGCAATGTTAATAGCTACACGGTTATCTTAGAGACATGTTAGCTGAGCTGTGCCCTGTGCTAGGATTTGTCTTGCCATCCATTAAAATAATTAATCAGCAAAATAGCATGTTAATGAGGACTGTAGAGATGCCTAGATGGGTCCATAAAAATGATCCTGTGTGCCTGAGGCCAGATTCTGTTCTCACAAAAAGGAAAATCCAAAGAAATTCTGTTGGCTTCGGTTGCATTATTGTTCTTACAGCAGCGCGTGAATAAAATCAGAAGCAGATCCATAAAACTGAGGCAAAGTATGATATGAATGAATGTTTTTTAGAATGATTGTTAGATTCATCTGAGGGAGAAAAAAGTTGTGGAAACTGTGAAATATTGCAAAAATTAGTTTTGTTACCAAGAAGTAACTTAGATAAGGCTGTGGTTGCAACTAAATCATCTGTCATTGAAATGTATGCAGGCCTGGACGATAGCTGGGGAAAGAAAAACCCCCTAAATGTTGATAGGAAAGTGCTTGGAAGCAAAGTGCTTAGTAACAATCAGAAGAGATGACAGATTGTATTATTGCACAACAATAAGTCTTCAAAGTATTAGAGGTATCAATTTACAGCGCTTTCTATACCATCATTACCTGCCACAGTCTGACTCTAATCACAGCAATAGAAACCAGGGTAGCTCCATGGGTGTTTGTGACTTTCTCTGAATATTTATGAAGGTTATAAATGAAATCAGGATCTTGCTCTCTGTTCTTAGCCCATCTGTATAACCATGAAGGCCGAATGAAGCTTTTAGTCATTATACTTAATTGGATGAATGGCCTTCAAAGCTGTCAATAAGTGGTGTGTTCACAGTAAGGTAATTAATAACGCTATTTCCTTTTGGAAGACATATCATTAGCCATTATTTCTCGAGATACAACACTGATGTCTTTATTCAAAGAGGTAATTGCAGGTTACCCACCAATTCCCCACCAGTGACATCATCTTTGCAAACTGAATCTCACAATCTGTCACTTCTGAATTCATAATTAGGATATTTTTCTAATGACAAGTGAATGTTATTGAAAGAAATACCTACTTTGTCGTTACAGGAATAAGCACAGCCGTATTGAAGAGTGAGGGGCTTGTAACACAAATAAGGCTTGTGAGTTGTTAGACTGAACATCTGGGACCTTCAGAATGACTGTATTGAAGGATCTAGCAAAAGTCACAAAGGCAAACCAGCAGCTGTATCACAACCAGTGTGTCACCAACAATTTCGATGGCATACTTGAACAGACATGCCGAAAAGATTCTCTGCTGTAGAATTTATTTGCTGATTCAGAGTATTTTATAATAACAGATAAAGAGATTCTGTTAGTTTGCCCCCATTCAGAAAATACGTACTGTACAGTGTGAATGTCCCTTTTCACCCCTCTTAATTAGCTAATGTGCTATGCAGCATAGTTGATTTCTGACCCTGTCCTGGGAGGCCAGAAACATGGATAGCAATGGGATACTTTGGTGCTTTTTATTTGTTCATCCTATTTTAAAATGTATGTGTACAAATAACAAGAATCCTTCACCAAGAGGTGAACAGCTCTTGCTAGTGTTGTAAAGCTATGCAGGTAAATTATATCTATTTATGTCAGTGTGAAATCCCTAAATACAACCACAGTTTTCAGCTGTCTCAGAGAATTACTCCTCTTCTTCTTGCATTAGCCATTCAGGTTTTTCAGTATCTTGGGAGTTTTGTAAAGGTCTAAGCGACAGCAGGGTTTATGCACTGACTTTGATCTGCAGACTTCAAACAAATGTGCTCTGCAAGTATTTGTCACAGACCCAAAAGTCTAGCAGGGGCTGGAACCCATTCTATATCCAAACCCAGATATTTTGATTCTGTTTTTATATCCACACTTTACAATAGCAGGAACCTATTTAACATGGTTTCTGCTTCCCTGATCCTCGCTATTTGTTTGATCTTAAGTCACCTTTCACGTGCATCATCATCTTGCATCTTGGCTCTTCCCCTCTCGGAGCTGCCCTAAGCTCTTTGCTGGAACGGGACAGTGGTGAGGTGCCCGTGGCTGACTCCACGGACCTGCCCCAGCTGAACAAATTAGCTGCTCCAGTCCCACATGAGGTTGAATAAGAAACTCAAGAGAACTGCTTTGCAGGTATGTCTTTGTCATACTCTTTTTATAGCAAGCCTCTTAGCTTGCTGCTCCTCTGCTCCGGTTAGCATGCAGGCAAGCACATGCTGTAGCTGCAAGGCAACAACTAAGATCTCAAGTACTGTTTCAGCTGCAGGGTAGTGTCAGGAGCCATTTCATATCTCCTTTTAGCTCTTAATTCTGCTCTTAAACTGAGTTTTTGTCTGCACCCGACTACATATGTGTTTTGGAAGTGAGCTGGCCTTCAGCTGACCCTATGTCAACTCATGTACCCCAAAGAATTCAAGATGCAGATGAAGGGTTGCAAAGAACTTCACTTAGAGGGCTAATAGCATGGCTAATCGCCAAGCAGGGCATACAGTTTGGAACAGATCCTGAGCAAAAATAGTGTTGCTAGCCTTGGTATTCTTAACTCAGGATAGGAAGATTATTTCTTATTTTACCTGTATAGCTTTGCAACACTAGCAAGAGCTGTCAGAAAGCTGTAATGTAGTGGAAACTCCCTGGAGTTTCTTTCTTGGTGGTTTAAAGATATGGTTCTAAGCAGTTTCTTCTGGTAAAATATTTTAAGTAGTGACATAATTTCCTTCAAATAACTATCATTTTCAAGCCCAATAAAAGTGAGAGCTTTATGGTCTGTATTAACTCAAACAGCCCTTTGGAGAATGCCTCACATTTTATGAATACTTATTGTCCGTTTTTTCTACCTACTCTTAAATAATGAAATACCTAACACCTGGAAACATGTAATGATGTCAAGAAAGAAGATCTAACACCTAGTGCTGCCTGGAATATCGGGCATCAGAATTTCTCATTTGTAAACAATATTTTTCTTACAGGGCTTGCAGGTATCGGGAAATCTTTCTCTCCGAGCCGCTGCAGGAAATGTTCAGACCTTCAGTGGGTGGGTGCACTATGTCTGCTGGCATACTAAAAAAATGTACCTCCCTATGTTAGAAATTTAGGCCTTGAAAAACCATAGGCAGCATGGTTGCAAACGGCTCTTGCAGAAGTGCAGTGTGAAGGATGACATAAAATTCTCTCATGGGAATGAAGAGATGTGGTATTTCAAATTTAATACAATAAAAATTGAGTTCAGTGTCTGATCGCCTTTTTCTTAGCTGACTATATTTGCTATCTAACTTGCTATGTGGAAAAGATGACACTTTTCTTCCCCTCAACGATCTCATCTCTCTTTAATCTTTTCTTTTTTTTTTCTTGCAAACATCCCAGTGTAGTATTTACCTATTTAAAAATCTAAGGAGAACGCTAGTGCATGGCTGCATTTAAAAAGCAGCATTAAAAATACAGCTTCTTGATTTATGAAGCAGAAGGAAAGTGGATTTTCCTCTATGCTAATTCCTCAAATGTATGACAAATTGTAATGCACACTGGTAGGACAATTAAGACATAATTATTGAGAAGTGAAAGTCTGGCAATAAAACTTCTTTGAATTTTGCATTTTAAATACACAGAGTTGAATCCTGGAAATCTTGCTTTAGTAGAAATACTTAAGTGATAAAAGACTGTTCAATAAATGTCCCTTTATCCAAATGCATTTCCTAGATGATAGGATAGATAAAATGATCAAGACCATAAGTGTTTTATGTGCAAGAATAAAGTGACTGTTGAATGAGAGTGGGTTTCCACAGCTGTACTAGCCAGCAGCTGCAGTCAGTGCTGACTAGGAGGGATGAAACACAAGGCCAGAGTATGCCTGCACACAGGAGCTGGGTGCAAATAAGAGGGGGACACGTTCCTTTTGGTTGTGCCCCAACGTTCCTGCAGGCACGGTCAATCATGGTGGGACTTCTTCTCCCATTTCTGCACTGGGACTAGCGTACATCAGAGACGAAACTCAGGACCAAGACTCTCCTGACGCCTTCTCTCCTGTTTTTGCCCAGCTGAATTAGCAGGATAACAGTGGGGTTATGGCGCCTGCCCTAAAGAAGGCTTGACATTTGGGGCACCTATGGAAGCTCTTCCAGATTCCTGAAGCAGAGCTTGTCATAGGGCAGTGGAGCGCTGCCATGATGCCCTGTTGAGTTATTCTGGCATGATACAATTAATTCTTGATAAAGGACCTCAAGGGTTGTCTTAAAATCAAGGTACAGTAACATGTAACAAAGCCTTTTACTTGTCAAAAGTCTGCTTACAAGACTAAACATTACGGACCATGCCCTTCCCTCCAAATCACAAACATCTTTTTTGTTGTGCTGCTTCTTTGGCTAAAGATGTTTGTTTCAGCCCTGCTTCTATGGTATTTAAATCGGTAAGAAAATCTTATTCAGCCTCACAGGAGAGGATCTGGGCATTATTGCTTAATAACTCACACAACTGAAAACACTAAGCCCTAAGCACTGAAGTGAAGCAACTGGATGGTTGTTTTGCACAATCTCAGTATGTGCTTGCAGATGGCTTTGTGCAACAGTAGCTGTCCTAGGATGATAGGCATGATTTGTGTCTTATATGGCTATAAACATATCAGTAGAAGGAGTTATTAATGATCATAACCCATAATTATCAGCAATCTGCTAGATGCTCAGTCCATTGATTATATTAAAGAACCTCTTAGAAAGGTGTAAAGCATGAGCATTATCACTGTTGCATAATGAAATAATTATGTAATGAATATGTAATTATGTAATGCATAAATAATGTTAATGACGCTGCCAAATGTTAACTGTATTAATCACTAGAGGGCAGATTATAATCCGTGCTGAGTACTTTCCTGCTCGCTGCCTGTGTCACAAGGAGGCAACAGCTCTCAGCGGCTTGCTCGCCGGCGTGCAGGCAGGTGGAGGCGGGCAGGGTGGGGAGCGGAGGCAGCCAGCGCTCAACCCTTCCCAACGCAACCGGCAGCGGAGCTGAGAGAGAGGACGCAGGGAAGTAGTCCAAGTTCAGCAAGTCTGAAGGAGTTTGCATCCTTCTATTGAAACAAAGGGGAGCTGTGGACCACGCTGACTTTTAGTAGAAATGGGGTTTGTTGGTGTTTCTGGAATTATATGAATGTGATTTTTTTACCTTGTTTCAAATTTATGGCAGAGTCAAAGCTCCAGTCCAATCATAAGAGCATTTGTGATAGTATAGCTAATTGCATGCAGAAATGTTTGCAGGATCAAGGCATTTCTGATTATTTTATAAGCTGACTGGTATTTAATATGCATCATATCCCCTCCTTTTTTTTTTTGTCTTCTCAGAGTTTATGCAAGCATGTATATAACTGTAAATTTTCCCCAGTAGCAATTTATAAGAATCTACATTTTAAGCTTCCTCAGAGTCCATACCCCACTTGGAGACTCGGTTTTAGTGTTAACATAAAACCATCCTACCTATCTATATCCAGGACAACCACGGGGGATCTGCTGTGTGCTATTTAACTTAAACCAAAAAGAGTTGAATGAAGTTTGAGATCAAGACAGTTCTCTTTTCCTCCAAACCGTGGCATGCTGATAAAATCAGTAACGTTTCAATCCTTTGGATTTTTAAAGTAGAGAGAGACTAAATATAGACATGGAGGCCTCTCGCTCAACCTGCTGACCCTGAACCAAGTGACTGTAGGTTGCACTGACAAGAGCCCCATTGTCCTTTTCATTAATCAAACCCACTGAGCCAGGTAAATCTTTAAACAAGATGAATGGGCAGCATTTTTAAAAAGTAAAATAATTCACTAGGCTTTGGATGTGTTTCTCTTTAATTAGTTTGATGAGCACAAAGTCTGAGGCCTTGTCAGACACCCAGTATTAACTTCTGATGCTGACCTAGAAAAGGAGCACTGCAGAGGTAAGAGAATGGGCAGGTGAAACTAACTGAATAAGAGATCTTTTCTGTTAAAGCCTTTTGCCAGATGAAAAGAATCATTACCACAATGATACTTCTAATTATACTGTCATTAGGGTACTACTGCAGGTTCCTATGGTGCATGAAGCTCTCCCTCTTTCAACAACTTGATCCAAAAAGGGTAAAATACAGGTATTAACCCTTTCGCTGGAAATAAAGCTGAATATTTAGACAAGCTAAAAGAACACAGTTTATTTTAAAGTCAAGTCATAATATTTTTGAGGTTTCTGGAAAATTCACAAGGGCTTTTTTTTTTTAAATTCAAGTAGTAAACAATACTGAAGAGTAAATTACCTGGCCACTGTGCATTCCTGCCAGAGGCCAAAGATGGAGAAATGATGATGTGTGTTTCTCAAGATAGCCAAAAGGGAAAGAAAATGTGCTTTATTGTTGATCTAATTGTTGCCTGACTGGAAAATGTGAGGTGAAGTTTCTGGCACTAAGTTATTGTCCAAACCATTGAAAAGGAGCCAAGAGCAGATAACGCACTGGGCTGCAGACGACAGCGTTGTTCAAGGTCACTTTCAACTCATGAAGCAGCTGTTTAATCTATGAAGTGAAAAAGACTTCCATTTTTTTATAACTGTCAAGCTGCAGATGATGCTATAGCATAACCGCAAGGTTTTCTCTTTAGTTTGGAGGCCTGGACATTCAACTCTCGGATCCAAAATCACAGGCGTGCACACAGCTACAGCCCAAGGTGTAAAAAATTATGCGCTGTTAGATGCTGTCATAAGACACCTCCTACCTTGGGCTAAAATGCTTCTAGACTTTGGATCGCAAGTCCAAGTTGACCCAGCACCCTTGTCTAAAACTGACCTGGAGGGGAACACCATTTCCTTGCTCTGTCCTGTGCAAACAGTGTGTTCTCTTACTGTTCTGGATGGAGTCTGGCTCATGTTTTGTTCTTCAGGAGCACATGGCGGGACCGTAGCCCATTCTGGCAGTATGGAACAAAATTGTGTCATCTCCAGTGTTTCGAGAGCAGGGGACCTGAACCTTGTGGGTTCCACAGGTACAGCATTACTAGAGCATTAAATAGGCTGCGGCTCTCCCATCAGGACCACCTAACTCGGTGGGGGTATCCCCAGGCAGAGGCTGCTTCAGACGTATAACTTAGGTGAGTATTGGAGATCCAAAATTAGAAGCCTGTCATCAGAGAAAAGGGAGAGATGCCTAGAGGAAGGAGACTTGGAGCACTGAATTATGCCTGAGGCAGACGGCATGAATGTTGGGATGAAATGACAGTCTTTCAGTGGAAGAAACTGAGCAAGGCAGGTAGATCAGAGTAACAGATACCACAACAGCCAAGTACATAAAGGCAAAAGGAGAAAGGGCAGCTAGGAAGAAAGAGAGAAATTTCCACAAAGGGGGGGAAAAACAATGATATTCATGTATCCCTGTATTTTGAGGGAATGGCTTTTTTGTGATGCTCAGCCAGTGACACTGCAGTACCACAATACAGCTCATGGCAGTTTAAAGCGAGGATGTGGCTATGGAGGTTTCGTGAATCTCAGAATCTTCTCTTTGATGACTAAGTAGTTATTAGCTCTTTTGAGACCGAGTACCATTTGGATAATTGGTGAGTGGACTGTGACCTGAAGTACTGATAAACTGGAGGGAAATAATTCAAAATTCTTTTCAGTTTTACTCCATACAGCTTTTGTTTCATGTTCACACAACTCAATCTAAAACATGAATCATTATTTTCTTAAGAGAAATCATAATTGGCATAATTTGAAGAAAAAAAAGTAGTAACACTTGTTAATATGGGCAGAATTCAATTAATAAAACACCAAACCACATACTGTGGCTGATTTGTTTCTAAAATAGCCTCTCTTCTACTTTAATAGGCAAATGCATTGTCTGTTGTGGTCAGTTTTTTAAAAAGATGACGGGGTTTATCCCTTCTGCCTCATTTTTTTAATCTTTGCTGTTATCCACAATTTGAAAACAAAGGGCCCAGTCCTTTATGCCTGCAACCGGTGGGAGTTCTGTCTAAAATCACAAGTGACTTCATGTATGGTCATAGAGTTGTACTGATTTAAGTGACATTGCAACACTGCCTGGCGTGTGCAGAAAAGAGACCTTTTCACAGGACATTAAAAGAAAAAATCCTGGGAAATTTACTCCAGACTTTAACATGAGGATGAGGAACACTTCCAGTTAGCAAAGGAAGCAGCTAGTTTTGTCACTGCTGTTGCTGAGAGGCTTTTCTGAAGCTGCAGAGCTAACAGGACCCGTGTCTCATCTTGCTAACACGCTCGTGTTCCTGGTGGATTTCCCACACATCTTTTGCAACCCCATAAGCTGGGCTGTTCATGTGAATGATCCCTACGCTCGTTTTAGAGAAAACAACTGCATTGGCAAAGACCTAGGGCTTACAGGAGTCCAGCTACCTCACCTCCTTTAGACTCGCACGAGCAGCTGAGCCTGCAAACCCAAAGGAGTGGTAACGACCAGCAGGTCTCTGAGCAGCAGAAGGCAGTGCAGCTGGAAGAGAACACGTTGCAATCAAAAATATCTAGGTGCAATAAAAAATAGCTGTATTTTTACCATGAGAGACAGTGTCCAATATACACTGCGCAGCCCTTGGGGAGGCGTGGAGAGAGGAACGACTGGTTAGCGTATGGAGTACTTTCTGAATTAGCTAGTTAGTCTGGGTCTAATCCAGCCTCTAACTGGGTCTAACTTAGCCTCTGTCCTCCACTGCACCGAAACCTTGGGGAGGTACATGTTTTCAGCTGAGCTTTATGTTTCAACATACGCCTTTGTAAAGGACCATAAGGTGAGGTGCTCAGGCCACGTCACTTATTTTTTGCATAGTATCAGACAGTACTTTAAGAAGGCCTTTTAGAATCAGTTTTTCCTTTTAAACTTGGAGTGGTGTCAAATTATTTTAAAGTACTTTAAAATATCTTCACTTACCAACTACTGTTCCTTCTCAAGGCAAAGTAAATGGTTATGGGCAGCCCTGAAAATACAGCATTCGTTTATCCCTATGCGATCCCTGCGCAGAATCCTGCTCCATAGCACGCTGAGGTTTGCTTGGCCCCCTCTGCTCCTCGTCCCTCCACTCTCTGCTGATGGATGTTGATCTTGCTCTGGAATAAAATAGCTGTCCTGGCGCCTTAGCGAGGCATTGTCGCCCTTGGAAAAGGAGGGGAAATCGTAGGTGAGTACTTTAAGAAAAGAGCCTGATGAGCAGCACCCCGAGATAGCCTGAGCTGGCCTTTTGTTGGCTTTATTTTTATATTTGTTTGTAAAGTGAAATCACATGAAGACATAAATTTGCAGTTTACTTTAAATATATTCTTGCTGGAAGAGTGCCTCACCCTTAACTGCAGGCATGATAAAATGGCTTAGTTCACATCTCTTGAAAAATCTCTTTTAATCTATTTTTTTAATCACTTTGGGCTGCAGATAAATTTTTTCTGATATTTTTCATATGCTTTCACGAATGCTAGCCTTTAGTAAACTAATTTCCAAGTACAGGAATTTTAATACTGTGTTCTTCATGAACTGCAAAATTACTTCAATTATTACCTGTCCAGTCATTTGTTCCTGTTTAGGTTGTAAGTGGAAAATATTTTGCAACTTTCTTCAGATAATGTTCCTCTTTTTTCAGCATTTATGGGGCCTCTATTGTATATAATCTCTCCACAAGATAAGAGTTTAATAAAGAACACTCAGGTTTTTTTAATTTCTGTACGTCTATAACACCTGTTTTACCGATGCTCATAGATTTTTAGGTGATTTTACGCTAATTTTTAAATAAAAAGGAGATATGAAACTTATTTCTGATATAATTAGAAACCTAAAATGTAAGTTTGCTCACTGAAAACTATATCTTGGAGTTCTTTTGCAATACAAGTTAATTAACTGGATTTAGATATTCGCAAGATGATATATTTAATGGGATTACTGCTCATATAATGTTCTCAGTGACTGATTTGGAATCTAAGCTTAGGGAACAGAATACTGAATTTCCAGCTCTTTGAGAGTTAATGTTGTGTTAAAGAAAAGTACAATTTGAACCTTATTGTTCATGAATAGCGAAGTTATTCTAGTGAAATCGAGCCGGTCCCTACAAGGGCTGCACGAGGCAGATGCATGAGCAGGAGTGCGCAGAAGCTGACATTCCTGCAAGCGCTCGGGGTACAGAGATACCCACACCTGAACTCCTGGCAAGTTCAAGGCAATTGTGTAGCTCATCCAAACATAATGGCCCTTTATTCAGACCCTGTCTCCCAAGTGGGATCAATTAGATGCTTTGGTCTGCGGGCTTAAAAATAAACACTCGTGTTTTCCTTTATATTTAGAATGAAAATTAAGACATATGAGCACATCTTTTCTGCCTGCTCCTGTCATGTTTTGAAACTACTGTTAATTTATTCTTTCAAAATATTGATTGTCTTTTTAATAGAAAAAAGGGGAAAGTTAAATGATAACTTGCTCTGGGGGAAAATGCAGTAGCCCTGACAAAGAATATTTCCATGTGCCAATATATCCCACATTAGCGTCTATCTTCTTTTTAAGGCAAATATATTTCTGTGTGTCAATTTGGTTCACTACAATGTTAGAGTTTCACTCCTAGCACAGGATTTCTCTAATGAATATGATAATTTAAATCTTACGATCAGAGTACTACTTTTAAAAGGAATTTGAACATTTTTTGTTTAAATGCTATTAAGTGTTTCAATATTAGCTCAGTCAAATAACTATTAGATTGGGGAATTTATATTCTCACTTTAGTGGATGGCTGTGTAGTTCTACAGTTCTTCTGTATTGTAATATTTTTTAAAAGTACTTCATAAGTAAAATGATAATTCATGTTTAACCAGCATAGATTTTAAAATTTAACCAGTATTCAAAAGCTCCAGTGAGTTCAAATGTCTTAACATTTTTATTTGTGAGAGTAATTTTAATTTTAAGCTTTGCTAAAATGAAGTCTAAAAGAATTAACTGGATAAGATCATTCAGTTCACAGTGGTTCACCAGCACACATGCTGGAATGCAGACGAAAATCCCATGAAGAGAAGGAGATACTTACATACCTGCATGCATCTTCCCAAAGTCAGAGCTGAAGTACCATTGGAAATGATACTGTTGTTTGGGGTTTTTTCCCCCAGTTTTAGCTTGTTTTGTATAACATATTTTGCCCTTAACATAAAAGCCTTGGTTTGGATGTGGTTATGTACTCTAATCAGAGGGGTTTAGTGACACGAATGAGAAACAGAGCGAGCTTACCTGTATGTGCAAAGTCAAAAGTGAGCTGTCAATCAGAGTCGTGCCAAGGCAACCTTGAAGTCTCATGTTTTACATGATTGTTACGTTACAAGTATTTCATTCTAAGTATTTTAGTACTTGAATAAACTGCTTTTATTAAGCTAAATTTAGATCTGTTCTGTTTATGAATGCATGAAAATATGCTCGTCTATTTTTCATAATTTGTCTGTAGTCAAGACAACTGTGAAATGCGCCCTATAATACAGGGCAATCACTAAATAGACCACAATAGATTAATAGCTTACAGAAACCTCTTAAAATATTCTCAGCTCATACATTTGTGAAGAGTTTGTGATCTTAAAGTATGATATTCTGTGATTTACCAGTAAAGGAATTTGAATTGTGCCTTTATATTCCTGTCCTGTAGCATGATGTTCTTATTTCTGGCCGGGGCTTTCACTGATGCAAACCCAGATACCGTTTTTCCTGGACTAAACAGCAATGCCACTGTATGAGGGGGAATTCCAGAGCTGAGAAAGAGGTTTGTCTCGGTTCTTCAATTTATCCCATGCATATTATCACTGTATGCATCATAGGAAAAAACTGATCATTTAACAGCTTTCTTCCAAGCGTCCAAGTGACTCTCTGAATTTACAAAGTCAGGTTTTTGTAACCTTGGGCTTTCATCTTCAGGTCTTTTCAAAACGCAGCCAGTTGTGGAAATAGCAAGCAGAGGTGTATGAGTGCACAGCAATATTGCATGTCCAGGAATGCGCGTCTGCAGTGTCAATATGAAAGTATAAGGAAGATTTCAGGTAGGGTGGATTCAATGAATCAACTGCCATTTGTCAAGGACTCTAGAACAAGCAGTCATGGGGCTTTTCTTTTGCTCTCAGTGTGTGGAATTATTGTTCTCCGGGATGAAGTTACAGTCATAGGCACAGACAGCAGGGAGATAACGAACTAATGCTTGGAAAAAGAAGGAGATTTGATCGAGGTATGTGAATGAACTAGGCCAAGGATGGTACGACTGATTTTAAGAGTGTTGATACGGTTGCGCTTGGGGAGTTTTTGTCAGCTGAGACTAAGGGCAGTTGTTTGTGCAGAGTTATAATAGCAGCGAAAAACATATTACAAATAAGTCCCATTAATTTGAATAGTCTATAGTTAAAGAGAAATATAAAATTACATCAGACTGGAGGAACTTTGAAGAGACCGTGTACAAGATACGCTCTATCAGAACACATCACTTGTCAGAAATGAAATACTTTGCGAAGTCAGGTGTTGCCAGAATGTCTGAAAATGTTTTGACAGTATCAAAATGTATCTTTTGGAATGAACTGATGATGCTCTTTTGGCTTTTTGATCCAACTATTAATTTTTTTCAGTATTCTCTTCCATTGAAAGTTGAACTGAAGCTAAGCGTAACGAAGCATCTGTGTCTAAATTAGTGTAATTTTTCTCCAGTTATAGAAAGAACAGTAGTTACAAGCTTATCTTGACAGATGTATTTTACAACTATCTTCTATCTTACATTTTCTCTCCACAGATAAGTGAGAAAAATACAGAGTTATAGTATTGAAGAGGCAATATGTGAAAGCACCAAAAAAATGTGTTGCTGTATTCATCAAAGAATAATTTAATTCTGTACTAATAACAATTCAGAAAACACAAAATGAAGCTAGAACATTTGTGAAATTATCATCCATTACACATATTAATTGACAGTGCACTCCAGGAATTAATTGATATGAGCATGGGATCTGGCAGTTATGGCAGATAGCGATCCTCTTCTCTGAGAAGAGGGGACATGCAGTGCTAGTGCAAGATGACAGCATTCTCAGGCTCCTCGGTGAGCTGTACAAATTGTTTTTCAAATGCATCATTTACCCTCGCAAAGAGCCGTTGGAGATCCTTGGATCAGGCCTGAGAGCAGTTAGGTATTCACTGTCTCAATTTCAGCCCAAATACAACGTGCAAATGGAGGAGTTCATTGGGAATGTATTTGGCAGCCCTGGCAACCAGCTTTTCCCAAAATGAGAGCCTGTGGAAAGCTGTTTTCATCTTCCCAAGCCACTGGCCTTATGGACTTCAGCGCAAATACGTTTCCAAATAATGAATCTGCAGTTCAGTTTCTGGCCAAGGTGAACGAGCACACGTTAACTCATTCAGAAAGGAGATGAAAAGCTCACATTCAGGATGCATTAATCTGAAAACAAGTGTACTTTTGTGTCTGGGGAGTATTATTTTCATTGCCATCAATTTAGAACATAGATAGACTGTGATTCTAGCTTCGCTATCAGGTTGCGCTGCAGGCTGAGACCCCTCCCCAGGCCACTCTATTTAATTTAGACTAATCTAAAGCTAACTGAAACTTTGTACCCTCTCTGATTTCTCCCTATGATGGGGAACACTCTGATTTCCCCTTCCCCAGTGACCTGCTCGGAGCGGCTGGGGAAATGGGGGAAGGAGAGGTATGCAGGAAAGTCACCTCCAGGTAAGGGGAATCGTTATTTGTGCCAGCTGAAAACCTATTAATGCATGGCAAAAGTGTTCAACCACTTCTTCCCTAGCAGTTGTTCTGTTAGGTTGAATTTTCCTTCACTTTTACCCTATTCTTTTGAAGGTAGCCTTTGGTACATGAATTTTTCAATGCATTGCATGTATTAACAGAGATAAATGTTAGTAGAATGAAATCCGATACTTAATGCTACTCCTACACAGTTCTTGTGCCCCTACATTTGCAGTGAAATTTGATGTGGCAGGAATTGGGCCCTGTATTTTTCATGTTGGTTTGTTGTGGTGGGCTTTTTTCATGATATAAAATTCTCGGTAGGCTGAAGGAAGGAGTCGACAAAACAGGTCTGATTCCCATAGGCAGATGCACTGAGGACAATATGCATCCCTCATTCTCAGCTTTCTTTTAGAAGAATGTAATCCTGAAAGGGGAGAAGGGGTCTATGTGCATGTGTGTGACATTGCATGGACGTGCATAGTACAGAGGTGAGCCTTCATGTTTACTGATACTTTCGTGAAACATGCAGTGAGCAGGTATGTCTCATAGTTGTTGCACAGAGTCTGATGATGATAAGGAATTTTACATCATTTGCAGTCTTTTTTCTAGACAAATTTCCATTTACTACAGCTGTGCAGCTCCTTCTGAGATTTAGTGACATTCTACATGAGAATCTGTGTTGGGCAGCGTCTGGTGTCAAGAAGACTTGGTCGGCTTTGCTACATCTTTCCTTCTTGTCCTTTGAAATTTACAGATTGGTCCATACATGAGACCTCACAGAAGTCTCTCTGATAGACTCTTGCTATCATTTCTGATAATTGGGGTTGGTTTGTTTGCTTGCCTTTTTTTTCCTTTTTTTTTTTTTTTAACCTGCCATGATTGCTTTCTATGGATAAGCCAAGTGAAGAAAAAAGATTCTGCCCAGTAATGTTCCTCAACTAGCAAGCACTCAGCAAGCAAATCAGCAGGTTCCCACACATAAAGAATCAGGTTGTCATTCAGTTTGGGCTCTTAACTTCTTATTCGAAGAAGTAACGAGATGCAACTGCCTGTGACTCTTAATCTTTACAAAGCAAAATTTTGGGTCTCTGCTCATAGGCAAGAAAAACTGATCTGCAGCAGTACTAAGTTTAAATGTTTTAATCAGTAAATTTTAATTACTCCGTCAATAACCAATGAATAAACAAAAGTGAACAAGAAATGAAAGCTAGTCTGAGCAGTGCTTGGAAAATACCTTAAAACACTGCTTAAAATGGAACAATTGGGAAATATTCAGCAGGTCTTAAAAGGTACTGCTAAAGTATCAAAATTTTCCTGAAGTCTTTGACTTCAGTGTTTCCATGAGAAAGCTGTTAGATGTGATGAAATTATTAAACTTATTAGTTCTAATTGACCTTGAATTTTCATGACCTTAGTCTCTCATAATTGCAGCGGGAGGAGTTCAGAGGAATGATTTCAAATTTAACAGGTTTCATCAGATTAATGATAGAACTGATGAGCTCCAGATCAAATCTGGAAGATGGAGGGTTCTGGTTTTCAACAGCACAACGGGGAGATATGTTAAGAGAAGAGAGGTCTTAAATTTACCTCCTGGGTGCTGCTGGGCTGCAGCTCTCCTGGTGGTGTTTCTGACCGTAGTTTCATGGCAAGAGACGTACCTGGGGTGCAAATCTCTCGAGGCAGCTTGGATGCAAGGGGCGCTTGCAGTCCGGTCATCTTTTTCTGACCGTTGTTCAGACACTTTACCTGAACATGGCAGAAACACAAGTATAACCTGCACATCAGGGATTTTCTTCTTCCCTTCGTCAGTTAGAGGGCAAATATAATTTTTATTGTCCTGTCTAATGTAACTGTGGGTCAGTCATCTCATTGTTCTCACAGACGATTAATTCATCTAAATTCTTTATTGCGTTTTGATCTAATGACAAAGATCATGGACAGACAATTAGCAACAACCATGCTGCTAATTAAAACAAAAAGGGCCTGATTATGTTTCTCAGAAGCAATTGTGTTTTTCTGATTTAGAGATGCAATGCAAAAAAAGTCAGCAAAAAAAAATCTTATTTTTGTCTGGTGGCTCACAAAACTTGCACAAACAAGACTTTTATGTGTGTGAAACTGCCAAACTGGAGCCAGGGTTGGAACTCTCAAGGGGCTGAATATTGAGCAAAAGAGAGAAATGAAACAGCTGAGTTACTACACTGAGAAACATATGTGCTGTACTTACACATTTACCAATGTTTTTACCAAAGACCTTCTGATATGTAGCTGCTCTCTTGAAAATTATCTACATGGTTTTCTGGAGTTATAACATATCTGCTGGAGCCATTTTGGCCTGTCAGGTAAATTATACAGCGTTGCAAAGAAGTTTATAAATGGGTATTTATCCCTTAGATGGAAACCACTTCGGAGGAGCTCTGCCAGCCTAATGGGTGAATAACAAGCTGTTTGAAAACTGTTTGTATGTATATGCCCAGGACAGCAAAGCAGCCTTTCTGAAGTAGAGTATTTTTATTATCCTTCTTATTTTTTTCTTAAAAAAGCCAAGAAATTATCTTGAAACAACAATAATGTTGTCACACATAATAAAGCCAGGAAATTCAAAGTTATGGCTGACACTGATCCTAATTCATGCAGCTGACAGCGCTTAGCCTAATCGACCATTTCACCACTACCATCTCAATTATCTGAGATCTTTTATTTCAGTGAGTAATGTGTGCTTAAATTAATCAGGCATGCTACACTGGCAAATCCTCCTGCATGTCCTCTCCACTCCCATAGAAGTCAACAGACAGACATCAAACAGTCTTTTCTGGGGAAAGATTGGCTTCTCCATGGCAGAAACCATAAATAGTTCTTCCAACTTCAAGAGAATTAGCTGGGTTTTGTGGTGGTGTATTTGCAGAGATTTTGGCCTTTTATCTTGAAATGGAGAGTTCTGCATTGTGGTAAGAAATAACTAGGACTGCTTAACTCTTCTCCCATTTCATTTTCCCAGGTGTATCTATTCAATCAGTTTTTCATATTTAAGTATGTAGTATGTGTTTTATGTTGAGAGGAAACTACATTATTAGAGGATGGTAGAAGAAAACTAGTGTCAGAAACAAAGGAAACGAATATACTTGAGTTATACTGTAAAGAGTATGAAGGAAATGTCTACAAATACACACAGAAACGAGGCTGTCTAAAAAGTGCATTAAGGGTTCATGAAAACATTGCTGATATCAAAGGAAATTGTTCACGTTGACTTTGGTGAACACTGAATTTGACACTTGTTTTACAGACTCCAAAAGATGTCAGGGTAGGGCTTTTGCACCTTGGTGCTTGTGGAAACCAACCCAGACCCTGCAGATTCAGTGGCAGGTACAAGCAGTGAGGACACCAGCTCCAGTTGGCAATCTCCCTCCCCATCCCTCCTGCTGTCCCCCGCACTGCTGCGGCAGGATTCTCCAGCCTGGTTTGAAAACTCAGTGAAATCTATTTTGTAACAGACAGACAAGGCTCTGGAGCAACTTCTGCAGAGTCCTACTGCTCCGACTCATGGTAACATCTATGGGGCTCTCCTGGTCTGTAGCAGGGACAGTTGGCCAGAACCAAGGTTCACCCTTCTGGTAAGGTTGTAGGTGAACCAAGGTTCACCTCCTCCAAAGAGGAGCAAATGAGGTTTCCACCTTTCTGTGCCTCCACGCTATTTCACTGTTCCCTCCTCTTCCACTGACTTTTCTCTGGGGGTCAAGATGACACCCGAACCTTCTCTAATTGCGGCCTATCTCGTTCCAAATGGACAGTTATGTGTTGTTTCTGTGTTCTTCCTATCTATCCTTTCTACTTTTCTTTCAGGTAGCTCTATTTGTTGCTATCACGTGTTTTTTTCCCATAAATATTCTCTTTCAGCTCTTGATTCCTCTTTTTGTTACCGGAGTCATACATTCTGCCCCTTCTCACAGTATTCTCATGACCTTCAGGTAATATACAGTACTAAAATAGATGAAGTCCTTTCTCTTTCCTCGGCCAGCACCTAGTTTCCAGCCCTGCTAACATTATGTGCCTGGGGTCAAGTTAAGATGAGTTCCACGAAAAAGATATTTCTTTCTCTTTGGTAATTTAAGATTGAGATTGAGACCCAAGGGTACAATACTTCAAGAATAGCTCTTCATGTAACAAATCCAGTTGGACTGTCAGGAGCAGAGAGTAACCTTCTAGCATTTTGTCAGAGATTCAAAAGTATACTGAAAGGGGGAAAATGATGCTTCTACAATCAGAGTCTTAAAATACAAGAAGTTGACTCCTTTTCTTTTTCCTTTCCTTTCCTTTCCTTTCCTTTCCTTTCCTTTCCTTTCCTTTCCTTTCCTTTCCTTTCCTTTCCTTTCCTTTCCTTTCCTTTCCTTTCCTTTCCTTTCCTTTCCTTTCCTTTCCTTTCCTTTCCTTTCCTTTCCTTTCCTTTCCTTTCCTTTCCTTTCCTTTCCTTTCCTTTCCTTTCCTTTCCTTTCCTTTCCTTTCCTTTCCTTCCTTTCCTTTCCTTTCCTTTCCTTTCCTTTCCTTTCCTTTCCTTTCCTTTTCCTTTCCTTTCCTTTTCCTTTTCCTTTCCTTTTCCTTTTCTTTTCCTTTTTCTTTTTCTTTTCTTTTTCTTTTCTTTTTCTTTTTCTTTTCTTTTTCTTTTTCTTTTTCTTTTTCTTTTTCTTTTTCTTTTTCTTTTTCTTTTTCTTTTTCTTTTCTTCTCCTTAATTTGCTGTCTGTGTGGCATGAAAGGGTGCAAATAAATGAAAACTGAGCTTGATGGCTGAATGGTATGACACTACTTCTTGCTTTTAATACTATTGAAATTAAAACCCAGAGACAAAGTAAAAGAGAAAGGTCTGAAGCTCACCATCTCATGTCTACAAACATCAGAGCTGCCTTGAGGATGGAATTTTCATCACATGAGAAATCCTGACATTTCAAAACTCAGTCACATCATTGAAATTCTAGTGTCTGATGAAAGCAATCTCTGTTCAGGTCCCTCTGTTAAAAATGCCTATGCTGTCACTGCTAACTCTTTTTCCTATATACAGGACCGGCTTATCAAGTCCTTTCATCTAGATCAACGGGCATGTAAGGTGACTGAGCGGGAGCAGTATCGGTGAGTTATAAATCAATAATATCTAATTTACCTAAATGCAAAAAAAAATTTGTCTTATAAGGGGTAACCCATGGAGAAAAACATGCTTCTCTTCATCATAACATGCAACAACTTTAAAAGCTTGACAGTTTACTTGGTTCCCTGCCATTCTACAACCCAAATGTGTGGTCGTACCTGCGTTCAGCCACACTTTGTGTCCAGAGTAATTTTCTTTTACTATGAACAAAAATTATGCTCCATGCAAACAAAAGGACTTTTGCCAGTTATACCACTAGAGGATCAGGTCCCCATATATTTGCATCTGCTTTACCATTTTAAATAATCCAAAACTTTAGATCTATCCAAGGGAAAATTTCATTTAAAAATCCAAGAACAGCCTTAAATAATTTTCTACCTGAATAGAGGCATATGGATTTTTTAAAGTCAAATGATATATTTTATCATTTTAAATAAAATGCTAGCTGTTGTAATGAAATAGGACAGTGACAGAGATGTTGGGAAGACCTCTTTCTTAGCTGTCTTACCCATCAAGCTGTTACTACAGTGCTAGCCAGTGCTGTTATGATGGCTCCAAGTGGAAGATGTACCAATGTGTCACAACTGGTGTTGTGTTAATAAATACCATATGCATGTTATTTTCGATTTCCTAAGAAGGTCTAAGGGGAAGGAAAGTATTTGATGGAAATGATGTTTAGTCCTGAACTTAGTTTCACATTGTGGAAGAATGAAAATTAAAGCTCACCTAAACATAGAAGGAAATGCAGCCAATCACAGCTCCAGGATTAGTAAAAAGTGTTAAAAATATTATATGAAAGTTTTAATTACACAGAAAAATTATAAAATGCCCAGTAATTACAGTATATTGATTCCATTTTTTTTTCTTGAAATGCTAAAACTATTTCAACACACACAGAATCAATAAACATAATTAAAATATGAGCTCATCAAAACAGTAATTAAATGTACTTAACAGCTTTTGTGGCTTTTCTCCATATGGTTACTGTGGGAGTGTGAATCTGGCTTGCTAGATAAATGTAACAAAATAAAGTGAAAGCCTGGGAAAAGATTACTGTGGTATCATAAGCAAATACAATAAAGTCTAGCTCTATAATAAGTTCAAATAAATCAAAAAGTTGACAAAGGAAGCAGTGTTTACAATTATTAGAGAGAAATTCTGGATGTTTTATATTTTTATGGGATTAACGCTATCATGGACTTAATATAGAAACCAAATCAAATCTTTCTTCCATCATTAAAGGTGTTCTACTAGAAGACTTTCTGTTCAATGCAAGATATTTGGGAACGTTATGGGCTTGCTGGTGTTGGTGACAAATCACTTGACAGCTGTCATTCAGGGGGCAATTCAGCTCAAGGACCTAATACAGGTGCTTTGAGTTGCCCTTTGGAGCAGCAAATCTCTCTTCAGCGATTAGATAAAGCAGCATGACTGCCAAGCAGAAAGTAAATTAGGTGCTTAAAGCGGGGTGTGTGAGTATCTCTTCTCCACCCTTCTCCCTTCCTCCTCCCGGGGTACATGTGCAGTGTCATAAGTAATACAGAAAAATCCATGGACAGTGCTTTAAAAAACAACAACAACAACAAAGATGCACATCTCTGGACCTGATTTCTTCAGAAAACACCATGGGGACCTGTAGGCTACGCAGCTCCTCCTCTGCTGCCTTTTCTGGAGTCCTCACCGTCTCTCTCTGCCCTGTCTTTCGAGACCCTTGGGAAGTATGGCATTTAAATGCCATTTTTGCATCACTGCCATAATAGGCACATGCAGAGCACATGCAGTGCATGTGTCTTATGTGGTGCCTGGATATAAATGTTTGCACAGGTGTTAAGGAAACCCTTACCACCCCATGCTCCATTGCTTGAACTGACGTTGTCATTGATTTAATAAGAAGATATGAAAGTAATCAGGGTAGATATTGTGTAGTAAAAGATATTAGAAGTGTGAAGATGTGATGACATACCATGTCTGTAATTAAAAAAAATGAGATAGGTATATTTTTCTAGTGCTCAATGCACAGCCAGTATTGATGACATTGGCTGTATAAATAAAGTTATTGCTACCTCTTGTTTTCCCTAACCACCTCTTGACCTGAAAAAGCAAGTACATTTCAAAATGTGATGCATAGCAGTGTATTGCAGAGATATTCACAATTTTCTCAATAGCTTATGGCCACCAGCATACCTCACACCTTAGTGTTTTAAAAATTTGAACATTCATTTTAAAAGCTTTGTTTAAATCCACCCCCAAATCCCTAAAGCCAACTAAACCCAGAGAAAGGACTAAGACAATATATTACAATTTCTTACACATTTTTCCAAAAACAATCACTAGAGCTTTTTCTCACCCAGATCAGGCCTCACCCTACAATGTATGTACTTCCCTGTCACCCCATAGGCTGAGAAAAAAAGCGCTTTAAGATTGTGAAGCAGAGCAAAAAGGTAAATAACTCCTTTAAGTCAGTAACTCCTTTAAGAAACAGCAAGATTTGGTAGCTAAATAGGTGTTGTTAAGGAGGGAATCCTATTACGGTTTCAAATACTCTGTCTCTCCCTTCCTCCTAGAATAAGGCACAGAGAAGAGGAACCCGTGACACAGCAGATCTGAATTCTCATCCCATTTTTAAGTATTAGTACACTTCAGCAGTGCAGGAAGATATTACTACTTGTATATTTGCTGCCTTCAGTCCTTCCTCACTTACCAGCTTTCCTTCCATCTTTGTCACTATTTACAGATGTTAAAAAAAATCCCTCATTTTTCTTGAAATGATTCATCATTTTTTTCCTTGTTCCTGAAAGCATGTAATCTTTCTATAAATAGGACCTGGACCATAACTCCTGAAATTCCAGTTCCACTGACCTTTTTAAATCTTTACGTAGGACTCAAATTGTGGGAATAGAGTTATTTTTATTCCCTAATGACAGAATTACATTGTATTAAATTCCTTTACTTTTATCACATGAGCTAATGAAAAGGCCACTTTTTTTTCCAAAGGTAGCTAGTTGCTCTAAATATGCAGATAGAAGTACACAGCTCTCACCCCAGCAGTATTTACGCAAAACCAAAATCCTCAAAATCCTATTATCCGAATAAAGCACTGTCTGTTGACTACTGTTTGAAAATTAGTCAATATGTTTCTGTCTTTAGCCACCTTTCAGAAAATTGGAGCTAGCACTTGTACATGTGAAGAACAGGGTATGATAATCTGTTACGGGGCCTTGATAGAAATTGTTTCCTGCTTTTAACTGAATATAGCATCCTATTGCCTCTTCTGGATGGTGCTACGAATTTATTAGACTCTGCATCCAGTTTCCTCATCTTGTATTATGTTGCCAAGTAGGAGACAAAAAGTCTAGTAATTAAGGCTGCTTTTAAAGTTGAATATGGCCTTTTAAAAGGCCAAGATTGAAATGGAAGATTGAAGACAAAAATATCTTTAACGAAAATAATCAAAAGGGAAAAAAAAATAGAAAGTTTATTTTAGACTTGGCCTGAATATTGAATTACAATGGATTTAAAATATTCAGCAGGCAATAATAGTTAGGAAACAAATATCTGGCAAATTAGGCACTGCAATCTGTAGCAGGGAGCTTCATCACCCTTAGAAATAAGTTTTGCAGGCGCATTGATTTTTTTTCTCCCAAATCAGCCAGCTAGATATAAGACTACTTCACCCTTAGAAATAAGTTTTGCAGGCGCATTGATTTTTTTTCTCCCAAATCAGCCAGCTAGATATAAGACTACTTCACCCTTAGAAATAAGTTTTGCAGGCGCATTGATTTTTTTTCTCCCAAATCAGCCAGCTAGATATAAGACTACTTCATCTTACAAATATATATTGTCATAGGTGTTCAGTGGTCTGTGCTGTCTGCGTGTGTATGAACAAGTAGTAAATATCAGCGTAGGAAGTAAAAAGTCAATTGAAAAAGAAACCCAACCCTGCAGTGTATTACTGCGTCATGAGAGGGACACAGTAAGATAGGGTCAATCTACCACCTTTAGCCATTCATAATTCTATTTAATTTTGCGTAGCCCCTGATGACACGGACTGTGGATGATGACTTATTTGCAGAAGACGATAGATTCCCAGCAAGTTTTCCTGAAATCCCCATAGGGTAGGGCCAGCCTGACGGAAGATTTTAGTGTGTGCATGGCCTTTTTCATCACTGCTACCATTGACATCAGTAGAGTTGTTCCGCCTACAGCATGCTGTACTGAATTAGGCCAGGTTTTAGAAATTTTCATTCAGGTATCTCCTGATCCCGTTTTCCTTTGTAAGGTAATTTCTTTGATAGGGCTACATCTCTTGTGTTGCTGTGTGGTTTTGTCCCTGCAGGGATGCATCTTCTTGGTAGCTGAGAACAGACACGTAAGGGGCTGCCAAACCCCTGTTTTTACAGAGCACTGAGGCACAGCTTTTATCAGTAATTTTTCACAACAAACAGAAATTCAATATTTAGATTCTGTAATGCTGCAATGATCTGTTTGGTTAGAAAGGCCAAAGTGAACTTTTTGATGCTTCCTAATTAGGAGGTTTTACGCCTTTTCCATTAAATGATTTTTTAAATATTACGAGTTGTTATTCCTTATTTGAGACAAAATGAAGGTTAACTTTGGTGTCTTTCATAGGACAGTAACTTTTAGTACCTGACTTCTATCTGTCTTTCAGTGGTGCTGGTGACTGGCATAAACCTTGAAGCAAAAGGTTTAAATATAAATTAAGTTTGTGCAGAGCTTTGGCATAAGATGGAAATGGTGGAGAACAGTAGCTAACACTGGACAGGAATGATGCAGATGTAAAAAAACGTGTGACTTTTCAGGGGGGGAATGAAAGTTGTTACGGTATGCCACTGGTTTTTTATGCCTACTTCCTATTTTCTGACAGTCTGAAGAGAACCTGGTTAGGCATTTCCAAGCCCTATGCTTTATAGTAAAATACGTATTCTGTGTTTTTGAAACATTGATTTGTTTTATGTTCTCTGAACAACTGAAACTTGACTCTTTTTAAATCTGGCATATAGGTAAGAAAAAATGAGGAACAGCTGCCTATTTTAGAGGGGAAAAAATAATAACATACCAATAAAGCTCTGATATTTGGAAAAAGTGTAGTAAGCATGTATAGTACGTTAATGTCTTATGAATTTGAGCACACACACGTAGCTAAATGCAGGCCCAAGTTTTGAACCTGGACCTCTTGCAGCAGAGCCTGCTCTCCCCAATGTCTATACAAACGTGCGCTCCTCCATGCATGACTGGTCCCATTGGCTTCAAAGACACTACTCATGGGAGTAAAGTTACTCATGCATTTAAGTGCTTGCTGGATTCAGGCCAAAAGCTTAATCTTTTCCATTTAATACCCTTTTCCTAAACTGATAACAGTCTTCAAGTTTTCAGTATCATGTGCAGCAGTTTAAATAATGTAGAACCAAAGAAAAAAAGTGAAATAACAGTATTGTAATTTAAGGAGTATCATGAGATAAACAGCATAGCACAGGCACAGTTTTATTAGTAGTAAGTAGTTATCTGCAAGGCTGCCGTATGTTACTTGTCTGAAGGCACTTCATGTCTCTCAGTTTCTGACAAAGCAAGGCAGGGAGGATGGGCAGCTCTAAAAAGGCAGGTACAGTGTAAAGCAAAGTGTAAAAGATCATATTTTATCTGAATTGACAGAGAGTAAACAAAACTCATACTGCTCTTGAAACTCAGTACAACGGGGCAAAAAATTTCATTGAAAGTGTACAAAATTTTGTCAACAAAGACATAAATATGCTTTTGATCGTTGTTTCTTTTTAATTGTTTTGATTTTCCATCAATGGTGGAGGCTTCCAATCTATTCCAGTTCTTGCACTAGTCTCCCTGTGATCTTACCTTCCTTTTTATTGCAGATGAGCTCTGAATGACATTGCTAACCTCTGTTAGAGGTGTTTCATTCTTTCTCCCATTAGGTCCTAAAAAGGATATTATATATGCAAGATGATGTTCCATTTTCTAGAAGGTGTTTGGTTGGGTATCATTATTTATATAAATGCTGTTCACATGCATGTTAGAGTAGGCAAAATCAAAGAAATGTGCTTTACACCTGGAATGGAAAATACGTAGGGTTTATATGGTATTTATTTCCTTTGTCTTGGCTGGTCCTTCACAAGACAAGATATGGAGGGAGCTGCTTTCTGCAGTATGGGTAAGGTTGGATTAGGAGTTGAGAAGTTCTGCTGTCCTTAAGGAGCGGGAGTGTTGATAACCTCATCCTGCAGCTTCCAAAGATCTTTCAGACACACCAGGCTTCTTCTACGTATCTCCCTACAAAGACCATGAATTTTACTAGATATTTGCTTTGAGAGGAGTCTAGAGAAGGAGAGATTTGATGGGCTCGGAGAAACCTATCTATCTGCAGTAATAGTCAGAGATGGAGTTTCATAAGGACTGATGGCTTTTTGCCCAGAAATGCTTCACTGATGTAGCCCAGTCAGGGACTTTTCCCAAGGGAAAAAGAGCAGGCACAAACAGAGGGGGAGGAGATAGAGAAGAAAAGGGGAAAAAAAATTTAGTCCTTTTTGAATTTTTTTGAAAATCAAATTGTATTTCTCTGGGTTTTCCTCAAGGAGGAAAGGGAGAAAGTAAGAAATGAAAGTAAGATGCTAGCTGAAATCTTTATAATAGCAATTTTGCAATTTTAGCATCATTATTCATCAACATTAACAATAACGATACATCTTTGAGGGGAAAAAACTTGAGTAGGTATGTTTTGAACATATGTGAGCTGTATGAAAATATTCAGGTCTATAAAGTACAATATTGATAATTCATCTTTTAAAAATACATTTGTGTTATTATGCTGCATAGTTTTCACACAGATTAACTGACTTATTCTTGCATAGTCACATCCTGAAGTATCATGTTAAAGAATATGTGCTGAGCAGCTTCTCTCTGAACAAATACGGAGATAGTGGAGTCTGAGGATGGGTAGTACAAACAGCTATGTGAGGAAAAAGATGGTTAAAAGAGACCATGGAGGTGGGAATTTCCACCGTCACAGTGAAAGGAATGGATGAAAATCCCAGCAGAGCAGGCATGGTGGAAATAGTCTCTGGGGACAAATTCTAATATATAAATATGCCACGTTACTGTGCAAGCCAAAGTGAATTTAAGTCAACAATATCTCTACTACGTTTGGTATCAGAGCTGCCTGTGTAAGGGAGAAGAGTGCTGAGATCCTGTGATATCCCGAAGGTGTTAGAAAAGGGAAACAATTGGTATAAATATAGAAATTCAACACTAGAAACAAAATACTGACCTAATCAGTGAAATGAGCATCAAAATCAGTCTTCATGCTAAAGATTTAAGGGTCTGGCGTATCAAATAGAGCATGAATATCTTCAGGAATATGCCAGAAGCTAATTGGTTTAAGAAATCTGGCTGTATATAGAGACCATTACTCATAGATATCACGTTTTTCTGTTGCACAAATTATCTACAGTGCTCATGGTGTCTGCTCAAGGAAAAGTTTATTTTCATTCAGTCTTTTCTTTCCCCCTGACCTCAAAGGACTAATTAATAAAGTATTAGCATGTTTCTAAAATATGACTGAATTCATCTTCTTAAGAAAATGTACTGAAGAATGTACCCTATTATTAGAAATGACAGGATGTATATAGGACCATATGTTTTCAAAGGGTTTTCTGTCAGTGTTAATCAAAACGTTGGAGAACTTATGAACATACTGAGCAGCACGTCAAGCATATGGATAATATCTTCCCTTTAATAGTGAGAATTCGAATTAATAATAAACACTGGAGAGTAACCTAAAATGAGACAGGAACAATAATATTAAGACCAGCAAAAGCACAATATCACATCAGCCTGAAGACTCCTGGGTATTTTTAGAAAATCCTATTGTGTGTTAAATCCTGGTCATGGAACTACATTCATTAATTTTTCTTAGTTTAGCTTGGAAAGGTAACTCCAAAGATGCAGTTTATTTTTACTGAGTTTCGTACAGGACAGAGTTTGGCTCGTATAGCATGCTACAGCATGCATCGGTGTCACGTGCTTGTCTGACTGGTAGATGTACATTCATTATCGCAGTCTATTTGTTATTGAAAAGGCATTGGAATATTTGTTTGGTGACACATACGTGCACAAATCATTTCATACTATACAAACAGCTGCAGGAAGAAAACTGAGTCTGTTTCTAAGTTTACTAACCTGGAAAATGGATTGAGACTACTTTATTTTGAAGAAACCTCCAAGGGCTCAACTTCAGAAACTTACCTGCTTTTACAGATGGTGAACCCTCTGAACTAAATATTGAGAAACCTGCTTGAGAGATAATTAATGTTGTAAGTGCAGTTATATGCTTCTACATCACTTACAGGAGCACACAAGAGATAAATCCATCAAAAATGCAAAAATTTTAGTTATTAAGTACACTAAGAAGTCCTGCCTTTGTGCTCACAGTTGCCTGCAAGCACACAGCCACACGCATTACAACTGTCTTTCAAAGTCAAGCCCTTTTGACCGAAGGCAGTTCTGCAGCCGGGGGCTGAGCCGTGACCAGGACAGGGCTCAGTTCCCTGCTCTGTTATACAGGAATTCTCCTTTCTCCATATGGGAATTGCGTACTTGCTCCTTGGCATTGCCCAGAGCTGCTGGGTGCCACTGAACACCAGTGCAACACAGGGAGCTAATTACATCACCAGGAGACACCAGGAGGGTTTAAGCCTGTTGCCCCACTGCCTCTGGACCCCCAGGCTCAGCCATCCCATTTCACGCCAGCCTTGGTCCCCGACCCCCAGCTGCCTCCAGAAGTTGCACCTCTGCCTCAGCTGGTGACAGGACCGCGGTGTTTCTCATCACCTGATCGCAACTGGGAAGGTTTTATTTTCACTGATGCCAGTCCTGGTTTATTTTCTCCTTAGTTAAATACAAATGTGCATTTAGACATTTGACTACTCGCACTGAGACGTAAAACCTTGAGCTGCTGAGAAGCACAATCCAGCCTTGGCAGGGTGAAAACCTGAATCTTCTAACAGATAGGGAGAAGAGGAAATACAACTTCAAATCTTTGAAGCTATAAATTGAGATCTCCCTATTATATAGTTATGGTTCTTATTGGTAACTATCCATCTGCATCAGTTCCCAGCTTAGGAGTATTTTCCTCTGACATTTCTTTTTCATTTTCCCCTTGAGTCCATTCTTGCTTTCCAGCTTCCTTTTCTGATGCTGGTTGAAAAGCACATTATTATGGATAGCGCCTTCTGACAGGTAGATATTCTTCCACCTGCTCTTAGCTTTGTTTTTGGAGTAGCCACAGAGGACCCTGTGACAAGGAGCAGAGTTCATCCCTCCCTTCCCCTCTGCGCTATTCCATCAGCTCCTGTAATTTTTCTGCCAGTATTTGTTCTGTTACTCAATAGCCTGTGACTCTCCTGCAGATCTCAGAGGAGTTTCTCCTGCACCTGGGAATCAGTATCCACCTGTAATTTATTGGTAGAAAGTATGTATCAGCTTTCATTTTTTCCCTGTTTCAGAGGCAGTACCAGGACCCCTGCACATAATGTGGCAAAAGTCTGCGTTTCACTGTGAACCCTCCATTGCCTACCACTGAGAGGCGGAGGAAATGCAGCGGCTGAGGACACCGTACCTGCAGGGTGTAGCTCCTCTAGTGACTTTTATTTTAAAGCTGGTTCCCAGGGCACCCTCCCACCACACTGTGATCCAGCCACCTCCCCAGCTCTTGAGAGCCTCCTACAACAATTCTGTTCCCCTTATGGACAAAGATTTCAGCTTCCCAGGCCCTTTTTGTTCCTAGCTTCTCCCTTTTTCTTATACACTCCTCTTCCGCCAAACATCATGGACTACAGCTTCTCTCTTTCTGGAGGAGCAACATTTTCCTCCTTCAGATGTTCCACTTCTTTCAGACAATCTCTACATTAAAGTTTTAATTGCTAGGCACAATTTTCAAAGGCCTTCCTTATATCTTTAGAAGACACCTCTCTGGTTCTCCTGCCTATCTTCCGCAGCAAGCACAGTCGGCAGAATCGTCTGAAGGCTGTAAGCTGTCCGGAGGCCAGGCCAGCATCCCTGCTTGGCACAAGCCTTCAGCTGGTCTCACCAGGAGATTCTTGGTGGAGATTCTGTACAGACAGCTTATGCATCTTCACAGATCCCTGTTCTCTTGTGTCCCATGAGTCCTTAAATACTTTAAATACTTTACTTCTGCCACACAAACTATGAGAAAGAGTCCCAAAACTGGCATATAGCTCCCATCAGCCTTCTGCCAAGCAGATGTTGAGCTATAGGAGTGTTGCATGAGGCATTGTACTGATGCTGAAACGAATTCCTTTTGCCTCCAAATCACAAGAGGAGGTGTTAAAACCTAAGATAAACAAATAAAATATAACCATTAGTCAAAAGAGAGAAGGGGTGGGCGGAGGAAACATGCTTGTTAAAACTTCCAGGCACCCTGGCAATTAATCTCACAAAGGCATAATCCTGATGAGCTTTCATATCTCCTATTACATTTGGTACATAGTGTTTGTTAGCATTTTACTCCATCTGCTTCTATACAATCTCCGTCAGCTGAAGGAGGATATTGTTACTCCAGTCATTAAATGTTGATGATCCCTTTGCTTGTGGTAGTTATCTGTTATGTTAACTGTTACGTTTCCTCCTCACTCTTGGAGGTGCTTTTTCCCCCACTAGCACCTAGGCATTTGTTAATAACAAAATTACTGCTCATTTTATTAAGATGTTGACAGCAGCATGACTTGCACGGTCAGTAAAATATGTTGGTTAGTCTTCATTGCACTTTGCCTGAATGGAATAAACAAATTTTTTCCTAGTATGACATTCAAATTTTTAAATGCATTAACTTCTGGGATTTACTGATCAACTATCCCTCATTAGAAGAGATATCTCTTATTTTCAGACCTAATCTACTCTTATTCTTCTAAAAGGAAATAATATGCCTTCATATTCCTTAAAGCCAGTTAGTAATAGATTTAAGTGGATAAATATATTTGACATTCTTTGCCTTTCCATTTCTCTTTTGCTAGCAATGCCAAACAGACTGTGAAAAAGAGAATTAATTCATTATCCCAAGATATTCATGAAGTTCTCTAAGCTTCTGATTCTTGGACTGCAGGTCATTAGCAATCATTAATTTTTAAAGCTACGGATGATGTCCTCTGAAGCAGATATCATATGAAATAAACAGATCTAATAATGTGGTAGTAGGATGAAGCTTGGGCAGGTATAAGTGTATGGAAAAACAGAATTTTAGCTATGCAAAGATATTTAACGTAAACTGAGGCAGTGCTTGGCTTTAGGCAGCTATACTACAGTGTGCGTAACACAGGGTATGAGGATTATCGTTGTCGACTTTAAAGACCGACAAGGTGGTCTTCTGCATCCTTCTATTTCTGCGCTCCAAGCAGTGGTAAAGTAGTAGTTACCTTTTATATAGCCTTTGCCCAGTCACATCATGGTCAGAGAGAGCCTACAGCTGTCTGCAAGAGGTCCTGCCGACAGATACATTTGCCGCCTGACATCCTTTTTTTTATGTTTGAGTGTAGAACATTTTGTGGTTTTCCTTTTTCCTTCCTAACAAATACACACATCCCTCCCCATTTAAGAGTTAAACATGCCTGGACTACCCCCATAATGACTTTCCTTTTGATGTTTCCATATAATGATTAACCCATATTAATACGTAGTGCTCCTAACCTGAGAAAAGATATGAGAGCTCAGGATTGTTTGAATGCCGACTGGAATATCTGTGTTAATAGTCAAACCATATGTCCTCCTAGAAGTATGATGTTGATTGCGACCTCAGAAGAAATCAGGCCTGCTTATGGCAAATATATGGAATTGATTAAATGAATAAATAACCCTATTATTTAGTTTTGCATAAAAATATGTGGGACCCAGGTCAAAGATAATCCCTAATTTTTCTATGCATAATAGATTCCAAAGTGTAAACATTACCAGTAGCATGAACCAGACTAGATGCTTTAAGTCAACAGTCAAAGGTGCGAGTGTAAACTCAGAAATATTGATAATGTTTGTGGATAACTTCAGACTAAATTATACTGGAGTTCCCAAGCTGATATGAGTGCCTCTGTTGTTTTAATACTCCAGTGTCTGTTATATGTATGAGTTCAAAGACTGACCACAGTTTTTGCGTTGGAGGTTTCTCTGTAATATTTGGCATCTTTGCTTAATTTTAGAGCCCCAGCTTCTGTGTCAGAATAGCATAATTCATTGAGGAACTGAAGTAATATTTTCCTTCAGCCCCTACCCAGGCACTCTGTATTTTCTGATCATGATCCTTTCCGTACTTGATTTTCTTTATTTTTTTAGCTTTGGTGCAGAGATTCTGGACCATAAAGATTAGAGCCTGCAGATCTGATCTTTCTTCCTCTGTACAACTCCGTGCTGGGCAGCATGCAGAGAGGAAGGTCCTGCTCTTAAGAGCTCACAGAGCGGGACTGGGGGGCAGCAGGGGTACAGGAGGTTAAAGCACCTTCATAAAAATAGCAGTACAAATGACTGTTTTGTCTGAAAACACAAGCCAGGCATAGCGACATGCTACCTGTTGCGGGTTGCATTGCATTTTCTTCTATTTTGCTCCACACGCCACAGGCTGAATTATGAATAAAATATTAAACTTTGATTTTGCTATGAAGCCACTAAGAGATCTTCAGTCAAATTCTCCACTTCTCAGATTAATTATGAGCATACTAGGTGTAAGACTAGCAGAGCACGTACAAATTATCCTGCTTGGAAGAATTTTGTTGCTAAGCCGTGCATGCTGCAAATAGCCTGCATCCCTGGACCCCATTGTGCTCTGCTGAGTCTGAGACACAAATCCAAACTTCCTAGCTGCTTCCTATATGTATAATGGTCTCACACTCAACCCTCACACTGCAATGTTGTGTTTGATGAAGTTCAGGTTTGAATTCTGAACAGAGCAGCTCTTCACAGTTGGATCTTTTATCTGCTGAATGCACAGGGGTGAAAAGAGAGCAGTGCATCTGGTGATGCACAGAAAGCAGACCTTATCTAATAACATACAGGCTCGCAATTCACATGTATATAGAATGCAACCCAATGTGCCTGTAATATGAGATGGATCCAAAGTCCAGGGAAACCAGTGGGAGCCTCTTCATTGACTTCAACTGATTTTTAGATCAGCTCCACAATATACAGGACTATCTCTGATCATGAAGGCAGAATATAGGAGTTGACAGGTCAAGGGCATGACTCATGTACTGATAATAAAAGTAAGTTCAACTAATAGGCACAACATGCTGTAAAACGATGCCTAACTGGGTGAGAAGGGAATAGCAGCAGCTCCACCCCCCGTTAAATTTGGATTTAAGAAATGTCAAGAACTTTCTGCATCTCAAACATTCTTCCTAGCAAATGATAGAGGGTATTAGAATTGATGTTCAAGAATTTGGAATCGCTGATGAATAACTATTTTGGTTATTTAGCAGTTTCTTCAAATTCAGTGTTTAAATATGATTTCTTTTCTGTCTCCCTCCAGCACAACTTCAGGCAATATCTTTAAACTATAATTAAATACACATAAATATAATAATTATTTTCAGTAGACATTTGGGTTGTTTTATTTTATGCAATTCTCTAATTACCATAGTTGTCCTGTATTCTGTAGGTATCCATGGTTTAGTTTTTGCAGCATCTCCTAGCAAATTATGGTATGGTGTTTGGTCTGAAAAATTATATGATTCGGATTATGTATTTATAGTTCCCCAAAATGTGCATTGTGTGCTTCACAAACAAAAAGAGAAGAAAAGAATCCAGGGTAACAGCTGAGAAATTCTTTTTGCTATCAGCAAAAATAAGCACTGCTTTGATAAATTAATTCAGCCACTCCTCCACCAAAGATAGGATGTATACTTACATAGTATCTACATAAATACAATTTGTGTGTGTGAAATACAACCGAATGTGTTGGCGAGATGGACCAGATCCAAAACCCACGGAAGGTAATGAGAGAATATAATACACCATATTTTATGCATACAACTATGTAAATAAGTGCTGTGTATGTATACAGGTGTGAGAGTGTAGGCAGGAGCACGTGTCCTACCTGTGCATCTGCATACGCGTGCACGCATACACAGCTACACTATAGCTTGCATTTTTGCACGCACACAGTTTGTACGCAGGGCTGGCACGATGTCATTGCAGGACATTTAAGCTTCGTTTGAATTTAACCTACTGCTTGAGGCATTTAGAGCCTCTGTCACGATGCCTGGTGCAGAGAAGGAAATGTGGAAGTTACTGGTTTGGTGTTAGGTGATTTGTGCTCTGGTGGGGAGAGGGGATCGGTGATCCCAAGTGGGACCGTTTAAAGTCCACCAGGGAAGGGGACACGGCAGGAAGTCACCATCTTGTTTGGTTTTCTTTTTTAGAAGTCAACAAGCCTGCAGGAATCACATTGCCTTGAAGCCACCGCACAGTCATGAAAAGCAGCTGAAAACATAACTCAGCCTCCTCAGAGAGCACCTGGCTGTGGAACAAACTGCAGTCTTTCCCTCGCCCAGAGGAGACTACAAAAGCCCAGTAAGTGACCTCTTCAGCAAAGTTTTGCATTGGCTTCTCCTCTCCCCACGTATCACTTACACTATATATGCACTGTTGTTCCCACCACCTCTCACCTGTGTCATTGTACCTGCCTTCTAACCTCATATTTTAATTCTGCAAAGGCTTTCACGGGGAAGTCAGCATGCAGAGATGGTGTGAGTTTAGAGCACGTTGGCTGCTTTGTGCTAATTCCCCATGTGGACACTTTCGGTGCATATTAAAGGACCTTCTGTAGGCAGCAGTTTCGAAGCCGAGTATGGTGCCTTGCATGTCAGTGGGCACCCAAGGGTTTGGTGTAGAGACACTAGTCTGCGCCCTAGAAAGGTAATTACCTTTTTGTACAGAAGACAAGCCCTCAGTAACATCACCTCGGTTAGCTACACAGAATTTATAACCCTGCCTCACCTGCCTTTTTAAGAAGAAAGCCTAGAAAACAGGGATACGGATGAGTGGAGGGTTTCTTTATTATCAGTGAGTCATTGCTTGAAGCAAATTTTATCTACCTGGTTCCATGGCATACTTGGGAGTTACCTGGGAGTTGCCCACATATAACTCATCTATTGCTCTCAGCCCCAATAAATATATTTAAAATGCAGCCGAGCAAATAGATCAGAAGGACTACTAAAATCATATGAGTCTGGAAACTTCTGTTGCTTCCAGCTATTTATTTTTTTGGTGGTGATCTTTAACTTGAGAGATAAATTACTGTCTGATATAATAGCTTATGACAAAGAGACAGTTTCTCCAAAAGCATTTGCTATGAGACAGTAAAAAGTCCTTGTTATAAATAGGCTTTTCTAGGTGGGATGGTGTAATATCCAGTATAAGATACTAAAACGCCATTGATTGCATTCTTTGTTGTGTTATCCTGCATATAAATCACCAATGCTCCAAACACAATACATTTAGGAGTTAAGAACAGTTCTAATCAATAATTTACTACATTATTGATAGTTTTTGTAATGCAGACTTAATCCTTTGAAATAATGTCTTTAAGACATTTGAACAATACATATAGTATCCTGTCTAACAACTAGTCTGTACAGAGGATAAAAACCCGCTGCTGTAACCTTCATGTCCTTCGCTCAAGTGCCAGACGTCTCTGCTTAGAGAGCACTGGAACTTCTGGAGATGATGAATGTGAACAACCAGCCCCCAGATCCCCTTCTGAGTACCTCGAGCCCTGCTGAACACCTGCACGTTTTCTGTGGCATGTGACCCACGGAGAAGGGTGGACATCCAGGCTACCCCTCCGGGACCAAAGGAGTATATTTGTTGCAAGGTAAATTAGATCTTAATGTAGCATTCGGGGTTGTCTCTGTGCAGGTGTCTGGAGGACAGAGCGTGCTTGACACTGGTAAGAAGGGAGCCATAATTTATTTGACTGAGCTCCCGTTGTAGCGGGGGCTGGAAAGTGGAGGCACCAGCCATCACTGCCTCAGAGCTGCACTGTTTTCAATATGCAATTATACCATCCCTAAAGGTAAATAGAAGGTTTGTGTGTGAGAAATATTTCTGTGAAATAGTTTGCAGCTGAAAAGATAACACTATTCCCTGCCTCCTACTTGGCTGTACAATTTTAATTATGTCAGGGAATCTCTCCTATTTTATATTCCATATATATTTATGGAATAAGCTGTTGGCAAATAGGACATTATTTCAAATAATTTAATGTATTTATTAAAAGAGATTACAAATCTATCCAGGCTATAGTCATTGCACTTAGGGCAACTATTATGGCTATATTATTGTTCCATTTATTTCAAAATATCTTTGGCAAGGACTGCTCCTCCATGAACAGTGTAAGAAAGGGACTCTCTGTCTGATGATCTGCCCTTCTGTGTGGCAGAGGGCTCTGCCATTCCCTTTTGCCTCCTAGCCCTGTCCAGATAACCACGCTCCGCAGATTCAGAGCAGGGCCAGGGCAGAAGAGGAAGAGCCTGCTACACCCTGGCTTGGTTACTTTATTGGTGCTACTCGATTTTAGCCCATAGTGGAACAGAGATACAGAGACAGCCCCTGAGACGCAGTCAGTGAGAAGCTGCAGAGCTGCTGAGGGACACGGATCTCCCCGTCCATCCCTTGAAGTCTGATGGAGGAATCCAAGGACGCCAAAACCAGTCCCTTCAGCAGTGCCAGTTTTCCGAGGTACAATCCACCCCAAACATGATTGACTCTTGTCACTGGTGAGAAACTAGGTGAATTTTTCACAGCACAATGGTGGTTGCAGATGTCACACGTTTACCTGCTTGTACTCAGGTCCTTGCTCCTTGGATGTGAGGGTCCTTGAACTCTCTTTGAATGGTCTGCAGAAGATGGTGAAGAAAGATCAGGCTTGTGAGTGGGTTTAACTTCACAAAAAGAGTCCAAATCTTCATCTGAAAAATGTTTGGCTCTGCAAAGCAGGAAAGACAGAGAACTGCTGCACATACATAGTTGCAGAGCTACAGCAAGAACAGTGGAAGAAAAAAATCTCGCTTTGGCACCACAGCCATATGGGTGCTAGATGAAGAGGCAGGAGCAAAATCCAACGTGTTGTAGAATATGACCCAACACAATCCTAGCTGATGGGGGGGAGTGGGGGCACCAGGGTCTGCACACAGTCACTCACATGCACTCACACACTTAGTATGGAGAGGAGGGAAGGGAACAGAGCCTTGCTCTAGCCCTGACTGGGGATCTCCCAGGGGAAGCAGTAATGGGCTACAAAGCCCATTGCACTGACACACCCAAGACCAAGATGAGAGAACATGAAAGGAGCCTGTGTTTCCATCTACCCCAAACAGAAGGGCTGGTCTAGATAGACCGTTATTATCATTATTGTTGTTATTATTTTTTATATTATTATTTCTGCAGCATTTTTACTCTGTTGGTGAAAACAGAGTTGTCATTCCTAATGTGCAGCCCCCACATAGCAACTTGCATGACTGTTACAAAGCTGCTCATATAACTAAGGGGTGACATAAGCACATTTACCTACGAGAGAGTAAGAGAGAGGACCGTATCCATTGTTAATGAGTGCAAAACATTGTTCGGACCCTGAACTGTAAGTGAACCCTGTGTCTTCAAAAACCAAAGGATGAATGTGAACAGTGTCTGACATGTCTCTAGAGCAGCTCCTGAAGCATCCCATGCTGAGACACAATTACTGCCAATGACTAAGGTATCATTTGCTGCTGTTTAATCAGCATCTAGAGCGTTCTAGTATTTTTCACAGGTTTAACATGGTATGGTCAAATAAGTAACTGTATGCACTGTATTTATTTATATGCAATAGATTCTGGGTGATAAGCTCATCAATTGATACATATCTTAAGAAAAGCATGGGTTGAGTAAACCCCACATGTATGGATTAACAATACATCCCGCTGTTATAAGCACCTGTGTGCCATACTCCAGAGTCACTGTGCTCTGTAGACATCACAGCCTCTCTGAAACCCTTGCTCTCTCACAGGATGCGGCCCCAGCCCTGTGAGCGCTTGCAGACCCGCTCACATGCACTACACCTCCATTGGTTTCACTGGACTAGCCAAGGTCATAAAATTAAACATCTTTATAACTGTTAGTAGGATTAGAGCTGTAATAACGTTTCGGGTGCTTCCTACCTTCCTGAATTGCTGCCACTGCTGCTTGTTTGACATAACGTAACCTGTAACATATTTTATAGGTTTCCAACCTTTGAGCACAATGCATTAGAAAGGAGGTTAATTATGCATAAGATAGACAGAAAGATTTATGTAAATATAAAACCAATATAATGTATTATTTACATACAGCCTGTACTTACCCTAAGTAACTTCCAGAGAAATCTTGGCTATCACGAATAGCTCGCACCTCATTTCGGAATCTTAGTCCAGAAAAGAGTGGAGGATTCTGGCTACCTTAAATTGCTGCTAATATTTTCTAGACTAGAGCATATTTGTATAAGAACATAGCTCAACATAGCTCAACACAGATGGACAACAAACAGGATAAAGCTCTATCATTTATTACATTTGCCTAACGATCAAAAGTGTCGAACTAGCCATTTTGCCTCATTGGTTGTTTGCATTAGATATGCAAATCTTCTTTCTTGCAGAGCCATTGCCGAATATATTTGCAAGGCTATTGATGTCCATTACTTCACTTAAACATAGATCAGAAATACTGACAAATATTTTCATTCAAAGAGTTTGATCATTTTCAGATTACTCGCCATGCTAGTAATTAACCTCAGTCAACACCCTTCCATAGCACTTTCAAACACAGTTCCTAGCAAACATAAAGTTTCATAAATATGTACTAAATAACCTTAAAGCCCTTTATGAATAATTATGAGTTTTTAAGTTTTTGTGAATCTGCATATTAATTCCATTCCATAAATAATACATGAAGCAAAAATCCAGCTTGTTTGGTGTCTGGGGACAGAGGAAGAAAAGGAGGGGATAATTATCAGTTTAATGTGGGAAAATACTTAACCTAAAAGATTATCTTCAAAACTGATGACTCCATAGGTTTGTATATATGTGTGTATAAACATACATATATAAAAAAAATACATAAAGAAGTCTATATCTGCAGACACAGTTGAGACGTGCATCCACTCTGAAAGAATGCTTTCATTTGAAGCATGTTACGCTTCTGTCTCTGCTGTGCCATGCTGAGCTCTTTAAGTGAAAAGCAATGTGATGAGCTTAGCTTCCATATAGTCCCTCTTTCTATAAATGTACGTTCCCCCAAAGGTAGAAAATTAATGAGAGGCTGCTGACTAAAATTACTACATTTTGCCTTCTGTGGGACATTATGGATTTAAAAGATAAGAGAGAGTGCAGCAAGTCCAAAAACAATTTCATTTCATTAATCCCTTAAGTGCCTCGGGACGCGCAGCCCATGTCCAGCAAAGGTGATGTTACACCAGCTTTTGCATGCCTATTGCACGTCATCCGAGCACAGTACCTCAGCGCCTTGTGTGCTCTGCTTCTCGTCTCTGGATGGAAAGCATCCAGTAAAAAGATGGAGTGGGAATGATATATGGCTGAATGGTCTTAGACTGATGCTTCCTGGATGCACACTGACAATAATGGGAAACGTAAGGGGTTTGCAGAGCCAGCTCTCTGCTGACGCAGTGCTTGGGTTTTTCAGAGTTTACAGTAAAGAAAAGGTATTTTCTGGTCAACTGTTTTTTCCACATAACAAAATGGAAACCATTATTTTTTAAAAACAGAACCCAAGAAGATATTAAATGTTTGCCTTTGTCACAGGACTGTAACTGTGTATATTTGGTAGAAGTGTATTGATAACTGCATCTTTTATAGCTGTGATTGTTTAAGAATATAAACACAGCAAGACTGGTCAGATAAAGTACAGCAGATGTGGTTGGAAAACGCACACAGATTTTGGGCGCTTGAAACAGAATTTGCATGTGTGAAACTCTGTCTGTACCCCACTGCCATTTATAGTTCCATTTATAGTTCATAGAGTCTTTTGAGAGAAAATTATCACATTCAAATTTTATATTTTTAAATAAAGAACTCCATTTGTTTTTTAGGTATTAATCCACCTACAAAATAAAAATAGATTTCACTTTTCTTTTCAAGTCTTTTAGATCTATTTCATTTCATGGTCCTGTTCAGCGGCTGGTTTGAATCATGAAAGGCAGTATTTAAACATTTTAATAAAAACGAGCAACTAAATAGCAAGCCTGTCCTCTTGGGTTTAACACAAACAGAAAGAAAGAAAGGAAAACTAAACTTATACAAGAATTTTGAGAGATGCAAGCGCTCCGTTGTTGCTATCGCTATTTTCTAGCACTGCAGCATCACCGGAGGAATGCCTCATTTTTCAGTGCAGGTGGCAGAGAAGCTGGCCAGGAAGGTGCGTTATACACAAGGTGATGGGAGCTGGTAGCACGAGCCGTTGAACAACAGCCTCAAGGGACTGGTACAAGTCTATCATCCCAGCTGAAGGGCTATCCCAATCCATGGATGAGTCCTCCTATAGATCTCTGCACCTCTTTCCCCAAGCAGGAGTGTCCTCCAGGCAGCATCAGGAGTGCCCTTGGCAGCTGGGTGACCACGCTCACTGAAACGGAGCGGTGCGAATGCTCTCTATCCCTCGCTCAAAGTGACCTGTGGTAGCAAAGCTCTGCTATTTAACCTGTTTAAACCTATTTAACCAGCTTGACTCACACAGTCAGTAATAAATGCAATTAGGCGAGTGGCTGTACCACCATATCGGAAAGGTTGATAACCTCTGGCTGGAGAGTGGTGAGAAATAGGGTAATTTAGCCCACCCTGCAGCCACAGCGGGACGTGTACACACAGAGGAAATCACCATATTTCACTCTTACGCCAGCCCTGGCTTCTGTGTGTACACTGAAGAAGCAGAGGGAAAAGGACCCCACAGAAGTGATTGAATCAAAAGCTTGACCTGAAGCCGCTCTAAAAGTTTCTGGGAGTGAGGGAGGGACTGGTGGAAGTTTTGGTAGTACTACGTCTCTTCACTGAAAGCCCGTTAATTAATCATAAAGACTCAGCTGGAAATGGTTTCTGGAAAAAAGAGTATGGAGCACCTCAAATTTGTTTTCTATTAGAAATGAGACACAGAGTTGAATGAACTATTTTAAAGGCCAGTATTACTGTTATTTGGGAATCCATCTCCCTTGCAAATTGAGAGGTCATTAGGAATTGGTGAATTAACTATTTTTGTTGCACAGAAAAAAAAAACCCAACCCATAAAATATTTAATCGTTGTTGCTGTTTATCATGGAAGGCAAGACTTCTTGCCTCTGAAATGCTTTATGTGGATACAAACCTGTTGATGAGTGGTTTAAGCTAATTCTTATGTGTGCTGGACTCATAAATTCATAGACTTTAGTATGAACTCAGCTGCAGCCTATGTTATTGGTTAAACTGTTTTCATCTCAAACCCACTCTGAATCCCCAACAAAAATAGTAGGCCAGATGCCCAGACTGCAGCTAGAGACCCTCATTAGGCATCATTTGCATCCTATTAACCACTGAGCTGTGGGTCATTCACTGCCTGTCAACCATTCAAGTCATTTCTTTTGTGTTAATTAGTAGAGAAATAAGGAGTTAATGAAGATCTTATGATCTGTGATGATTCATCTTTGTTGTTTCAAACGAATCCCTGCTCTCTGAGCACTCCAATGAGCTCCTACACACCAAATAATAGGGAAATAGTCAGAGGGAGCTTACGGCAGCCTTTGGAGTGTTGTTCTCCAGGGACCTTTTGCATGGTGGGCTTTGTTAGCTAAAGATTAGAAGGAGTTAATTGCTTCAAGATTGCTAGCAGATTAGGTTACAGGGTGTGTTGTATCTATGTAAGCATATGTCAGGTCTAGTTAAAAGATAGAAGATGCTTATTTTAATAAAATTATGAAAGAAAGAATTAATTTGTCATTATAGTGAAAATCTTATTTCTACTCTTAATTTGAGCACTTACAGATAAATGCAGTGCTGGTTTTGCTCTCGCTTTCCTTCTCAAAACGGGAGAGCACGGCTCTTTGCTGGACAGCATGGCTCCCTACGCTGGTCCCAGGCTTTCGCCTGACTTTCCATCCCTGTTTGAGGAGGGTAGAGCAGGGCTGGGCTGCGCAGGGGGCTGCAGCTCACGTCTCCTGTGGCTCCTCTTCCTCTTGCTCTGAGGGGATGAGGGCTCATGGGCTGGCTGAGTCGTTTGGCAACCCTCCTCCCTGGAAAGACTGTTTTTCCTGGAATGCAGGAAAATCCCATAACCTGCAGTCCCGAACACCTGGGACCTGAAGCCTCACCCTTCCTCACCAGGACAGCGATATCACTTCCATGGGGCAGGATTTGCTCCGGCTCCAACAAAGAGAAGCAGCTCCTACAACCTGAGGTGTACACATTGGGGTTTGCCCTTTCTTTAGTGCCTGCTGATCCCTGTCGCTCTAGGGAGCCGCCGGTGCGAGACCTTTCCCAGGCAGAGCCAGCCAGCAGATGCCATTGGTCCTAGAGATGGCTGGAAACTCCTTTTTTCAGACTCTTAATTTCAAAAATAACAAACAAACAAACACAAACCCCACAGCCCCCTTCCTCAAAGCGATTTCCTCAAGGCTTAAAGAAGAAATTGTTCCTACGTCCACACCAGCTCTGATACTCAGGTGTATTTATTTTTACAACAGGGAAATAAACTTGAAAGTTTTGTTTCTTCATTTCCTATTTGCTTCCTCTGGAGCAGAGACACTGGCTCAGGAAGCAGGCTGGCACAGCTGGAAAGGTTAATGCCTCTTCTCCCCCCAGTGCCTTGCTGCGGGCTGCTGCTTCCAACAGCAGGAACGTTGGAACATGCACAGACCTTCATCATTTATACTGGATCTATACTAATATGGATATATACTAGTCTGGATATATACTAAAATAAACCCAAAATTTAATATTCTGGGCTGTAAACCAAAGCAGGTCAATAAAGAACTGCTTCTTGATGTGGAGGATAGTTGCTGCTCCTCTTGTTGTGGTGGCAATAATTTCTGGAGAGAAGCTGAGGCGCTCCATAAATTGGCCTCCTCATGCAGAGGCTCTGCTGAACTTCGCAGCAACTTTCTGAGTTCCCATAATGGGGGGGATGTGGACTCGGGGCATCAGGAGCTGCTTCAGGACAAGAGATAATTGCTTCTCCTCTTCCTCCTTGCTCAAGTTGTGACTGGTCCTTTAGTTCTTTTAAGAAATTAGTGTCTTGCTGCTATTTTAAAAAAAAAAGCCCAGAACTGAAATTAATTATTTAGGTTTGCCAAATATTATGAAAGATTTTATTTAGACCTTCTTTTTTCTCTGTACATCTATCAGGAGGAAAATAAAATTAATTATTTGTTCAGCGCTATATTAAAGTGACTGTGAATCTTGAGGTGCATTTTAGCAATGAACAATGTCCTAAAAGAGCTCAGGATCTGCCTGAAAAATATGCCACGCACTCTTCTCCGGTTTAGCTCTCACAAATAGTGCGTCAGTCAGAAATGGCTATTTTCTTGTTTGTGAAGAAACACTGTGCAAATTGCAAAGATATATCTGGTGAACACTTTTTTACGTCCTGTTGTGCAAATTGTATAGAATTCATGTCTTCCTGGCTGTTAAAAAAAAAAAAAAAGCCGAGTCAGCTATTTGGCTCCTCTTAAATAGTTTTTTCCTCATGGTTAAAGGCGTGGGGATAGGCTTGGTGAGGCAGGAGGGCAGCATAGATTTGTCCCATCCCCTATGGCTTGTACAGGTCCTTTGCACTGCCCAGCAGGTCAGAGGGTGGACGCAGGACCCGGTACCCTTGTGTGCTGCATGAACTGGGCCAGGCCGCTCCTGGCACGGGGATCCCATCGGCACCTGGAAGAAGGAGACACCCTGCGATGCTTTGCCTGGGCTGGGGCTGAGGCGGCAGCAGTGGTGAGCCCAGCGACCTCAGCAGCAGTTAGTAAATAACTCCCTGGCTGGTTCGTTATGTTAGAGTCCCTCTCAACTTTAATTGCTCTAAATGAAGAGAGGTTTCGCGCCACTCAGATGTTAAAGGGAAAAAACCTTACCCTGCCCCTACACACGCACGCCCAAGAGGAAAAAAGGGAAGGCAGTGCAAGTGATAAGGGAAAGGCGGCCATGACTCTTGTGCAACTTCAGAGAGCTGGAGGAGGTGGGAATGTAATTGGAGGCGGATCAGGCGCAGGAGGAATCGCAGAGAGCGGGCAGGGGATGGGGTGGGAGCGGGGACGCAGCCTGCGACGCACAGCCCAGCTCCTCTTCAAATAACCAAAGCTAAAGCTGAGCAAGTGCGGGGCCGCTCCTTAAGCATCCCCTTAAGTCTAGCCCAGGTTTCACTGCCTGCAGCGGCCGAGTGGCAGCTATAGATATTTTTTTTCTTCTCCTGCGACATCAATCAGAAAGAGCCGGCTTGTGCGTGGGGGTGGGAGGGGGGGAAGAGGCAGAGAGAGAGAAGAGGGAAAAAAAATAAGCAGAAGTAATTTATTCGGGATCTTTGAGAGGATAATAGCCAATTATTTGTTTATAACACTGGTTAAATTTTCATTAGGCAGATTAATGGAATATCATGTACTGTCAACATTGGACTGAGGGGTGGTCTGTAAGAGATAAACGGGCAAACAGTCGATGTGTCTCCCTGAGTAAATTAGTTTTTGCTTTCCTGTTTTTCATATGAAAATGGAAAGGTGGACAAGGTGGTGCATTTTAAAACAGGTCTCAAGATGGGCCAAATCAGTTAAATATGAAAGCAATTCTGGTAATAAATACATTATAATAACTTAGCATCGTGCCTATCATTTTGATTTCATGAAAGTCTGGGATAATGTAGATTTTTAACCTGCTCTTAATACACATTTCCTCTTCCTGAACTTCAGCATTTCTTGCTGTGAGGTGAAAGCATATTACTTTTTTTTGCCTGATTTTTCTGTGTAATCTGTTCAGTATTACAGCTGGTAAGTGCTAGAGGCTCACAGCTCTTTCTTGTGAATTCTGGTATTATCATACTGGATAGCATGAGCAGTCCCCTCTAAGTACTGTATTATCAGCATCAGAACCCCTGAGTGGTTATGGTTGCATATCCTCCTCTTTTGAAGTCAGAATATTTCTTAACGTATTAGCCTGGGATTTTCAGACGAGCCACGGAGAGGCAGACACCCAAATTTCAGTGGGAGTCGGGCCCATAAGTCCACTTAACCTCTTTGAAAATCTCAAGACATTTTATAGAAGAGCAAAGCCGTGCAGACGGTCTCGTCAGCCTCGTCACCTTAATTTGACTTCACAGCTCTGCTGCTCTCGACGCTGCGCGGGCAGGTGGAGATGAGAGGTCCTCTCCAGTGAACACAGCTCTGGAATACACAGCGGGGTTAAAACGGCTGCAAGACATTTCATTCAGACTTGACCACTAATAATTACAGAGCACAAAAATGGCCTCTTGCTATTAGGAACGGTAAAATATTTATTTCTGATGACATATTATTATATGCCACGTAGGTTTCCATTTACAGACCGCACTTGGTGACATTTGCTCTTTTAGGTCACAAGTCTGCTCAACTTTGAGGCTGTATAACGCTTCCAAGAATAATATTCATTCTTGTGCTTCTTAAAGTTGCAATTTTAATATCCATCTCTACAAAAATGAGCTGATACTTTGTTTACAAAATCCCCAAGTACTTACATAACATGTTCATAAAAATTCTTAGACATGGTGAGGGGACAACTCATACTTCTCACGTGTTACCCTGACCTCATCAGAACATCTGTAAAGAAAACAGAGCTGAGAATTAAGTAACGATGCATGGTACTGGTCTGAAACCATATTCCTTGGGTTTGTTGTTGCAGCCTTCTTAAAAGTCTCCCTCTCATGTGATCATAGACCTACCTTTGGAAGTCAATTTTCTCTATTTTCATCAACCAGGAGGCTCACTACACTCTTCTTCTGCCACACAACATGGCACCTTGCCATGTGTCAACAGAAGGAGCAGCAGCAGCAGCCTGGCTCCAGGCCACGTCAGTGTCTTCATACTGATCTCGAGGGATAAGAAAGTTCACTCCAGATTCTTAAATTCATTTATCTCCTAAGTGATGTATTGTGGACTGTTTTTTCCAAGTAGAAGGTGTTTATTGATACATGTAAGTTGTTTCTCAACGTGTATAAGGTGTTTCTCATCTATAAATGGTTCCTACCTGCTTGATAGCTTTAACGGTGGTTTATTCTCTTCCTGAAAATGTACAAGTCCAATGAGGCAGGACCCCACCACACATGAGTAGTCAGGTGCATGTTCATAAATCAGTCTGAAATCAACCTGAAATATCGACAGCTGTCGATAAACACTGGACATTGGGTTACGTGTGTAACAAAAAGATACAGCTGATGTCTTTGACTTTCAAAAACTGAAAGGAAATCCTGTTTTCAAAGCAACCAAGATTTTAGCTGAGTTTAAATCTTGACCAATTTAAATCTTGCCTACTTCCATGAAGAAGCCTTTAATTACACCTGTATTTAACTGGTGTAAATGAGATCAGAACAGATCCCTGACAGCAATGCCCTGTGAAGTATGCCAAGTGCTGTTGTGAAGTATATTTTCTAGTTTCCATTCTATTTTTGACTGAAAGTTGTTGCTGTGATGCAGGATCTATGCTGACATCTTTAAGGAGTTAAAATGTTTGCTAGCAAAGTCATGGATGTCTGTAATGAATGGGATTATCTGTACTACTCATCAGTGTAGAAAGAATAGCACTAATAATGCAAGTAAATTCTCATCTTGCAGATGTTTTTCTGTTTCATCTTGGAAGTGAATCTGTTCACTCATAAATCTTGCTTTGGTTTAAAAAAAAAAAAAACAACCAAAGAAAGAATTAGTATTCTAGCAAGTCCTCTCCACGGAATGACATTCATAATTTTCAATGTAAAAGAAATGTTGCAAGAACTGATAGGCTCCATTTTTCTTGTATGAATTTAAAAGATATGTGAATTTTGGAGGGGAAAAAAAGAGAATTAGTATGTACTTGATTTAAAATGCTGGGAAGTATGAAGTCCATCCTGCAAACAATTCCTAAGAGGCATGGTAGCAACTAGCAAAGGTGTTACTCCAAAACTGCCAGCAGCAGTTTTGTTATAGTTCCATTGAAGAAAAATATTCACTAAGAAAGGAATTAATTCTCTCTCTGTGTCCATCCAGAGATTATCCATTTGTGTGAATGGAAGATACATGTGTGTATATGGAGGTATCTTTTTTCCTAACAAATAGTCCATATGATAAGCTCATAAGGGGTTTGTGGAATATTTATATTTCCCTTGCTTGCTGTGAGCCAGACTTCTCTCACAAGGGATATAATTAGCAAAAGCATCAAAGCAGACATATTTTTAGCAAGTATTCTTCATTTCCACAGCATTCTTCCAAAACCTTCCATTTTGGGAAAAAAAAAAAAAATCCCACCCATAAGGATGAGGCAAAATGTGAGATTCAATTTGTGCACACAGATATCTGCCGTTTCAGAGGATGGCAAGTTTCCACTTCCCTAAATGAACAGGTCTGCTTTCACTGAAGAACTAATGAAGTCTGACCCTCTATTAACTATAAAAGGAGCCTCAGTTTAGTTGGGTTTTTTAATCATGTTAATACAATTTATCTACCGCATAGGGAGACTAATCTCCACATTTCAATACATTAGTTAAAATGAGGTGGTCTCTATACCGTTTTGGGATTAGTAAATCTACTAGAGACTTGCCTTTTTCCTGGGATGTAATTTTTTCTTTTCAGGCCATCATCATTAGTGCCCCTTACCTGCAGTACTCGAAATAACCAGCAACAAACTGTATGCAAGCTGAGACTTTTAAAGGAGACTAAATCAGTTAGGCTCCCAAATCCCATCAAAGGACGGTTGTGCTTGGTCCCTCATCAATCTTAAATCCCTTTGGAAATCCCAACACTAATTCATGCTAAAGGATCAAATACGTCCTATAAAGCAAGGGGTTCAGCGGCTGCTCTGTTAGCAAAACAGAAAGAATAAAGTCACTCTCCAGTGACTCCCCAAAATACCTTCCTTCAGAAATGGCCTTGTGAGATCTCCTGGCGTGCTATCATACATTAGTTTCATTTAAAACTGATAAAATCCTGAGACTCACAGATACGATCTCTGCTTCCAGTTATATTCGAGCCTCTGACAGCAAAATTTGGCCAACTCGCTTTTAAATACAACACCTAGGATGTTAACAAAATACGTTTCACGTGGCTGGTAAAGTGGCTGCTTTTTATTTCAAAGCCATTGACTTCAAAGACTGCTTGGATTTGTGTGTGTGTGTGTGTGTGTGTGTTTTCTTTTTAAAATCTTCATACTGTTTCTGTCTTTTTTTCTCACTATCAAATAGATCATTACATTTTCAACACTTAAGGACAAAATTCTTCTCTCAGATCTGCACGGCAGATCTTGACAGTAGTATTCAGCTCTTCCCCGCATGCAGGGAACTCTGTTGACATCAAGGAGAGAAATGGAGACGTGCAGGTAGGTCTGAGGAGAATGCCGGCACCAACACCCTCCGGACGAGGTCTGGTGGGAAATCTGACCCCCATTTTCCAAACACCCAGGGCCTTGGGATTTTGGTGCCCAGTTTCCCCTACATTTTCAGCAGCTGATCTTGAGGAGCCATTGAACACCCATTTTCTGATACCATCTGCACTCAGAATTTCAGCTACAGTGTTCAGGGCCATATAGACACTCCCTCACATTCACCTGCATGTTATTCCCTTGCTGCCAGGGTTATTTCTGATAAACAGCAGATTTGGTTACCCCCGTCACCCAGTTAGTTGGCTGTGCGTTTAGGAACAACCTCCAATTTTTGCTTGTCTTTCTTAGCGCTAAATACTGTGCTGCATGTTTGCCATGAACCTTGGCATCGGGAAGTTAATGTTTGGAGTTGAGTTTATTCCTATCCCACAAACTCATCAATAACATGAACTCCCTAGCAAGTGTCAGTTGATGGCCAAGGGAGGGGATGGTTATTTGTTTATTGGTTTTGTTTGGGCTTTTGTGGGGGTCTTCACTTCATCTTTGTTAATATTAACAAAGTATTTGCGAAACAGAAGAAACTTGGACAGATAGCTGCTTATTACAGTTCAAAATGCCAGGAGGTTGGTGCTGCTCTCCACTAACGTGTAAGGCTTTGTTTCATTTCTCCTTCGACTTTTACCATGAATGTATTCTCGGAACTTTTCTAAGCATCTTCTTTTCTCATCTCTTCAAACAATGAAAACAAATCCAATGCCAAAAAAGGCCAAGTACGAAAAGGAATAGCTCGGCCATGTTAAAATGTCTTCCCCAAAACCCAGCTACCATGGAGAAGGATTAGCCATTTAAATGGGCCTATTTAAAAAAAAAAAAAAAAAAGCCATTAGGATAGATTTGTTCCTTCACTTCTCATTTCAGTCTTCCATTGTGTATGTTTAATGAAGAGCACAAGGAGGGTAAGTGAAATAAGACAAATAAGTCCATGGTTAACTTAACCAGTTATATGATTAATTCTTTGCTCTAGCTATTTTACTCATGTGGGAGTGTTTGTGTGTGTTATGAAACATATATTCAAAATCAGTGGTTCAGTTATTTGAAGTTGTAAGGTTTTTATTTATATAAATGTACATCTGTTTTCAAATAAAGCAGCTTAAAGGGAATCTTACTGTGAACAAAATTCAGACCAAGATCCAGGATGATGGACAATCAGTCCTTAAATAACCGGAGGCTTTTATAGTTCTGGTGCAAATATTTCTCAGACGTACCCTAACTGACCTCTGTAAAGAACTTTTGTGTAGAATAACTGTACAGATCATTGCCTTCGGTACCATCGTCTCTCTGTTGCAGCCATCCCCTCCTGATGGGTTTGTCCGTGGTCTCCTCTGCACGTTGAAGGGAGAACAGAGCAGAACACACTCATGGGAAAGTTCATCAAAAGCTGTCCTCCAGTGAACACAAAACCCTCTCTGAAGCTTTGCAAGAACCACTCCTGAGCAAGAGCTCCACGCCGGAGCCATTGTCCATCATCAGAAGTGTAAATCACAGAGTATGGGCTTGCACCACTCAGAGGACACGTGAAAGCAAACTTCTTATTGTACTTCGTGTACATGTGTATGCAGTCCCCCAAGCCCACAGCCAAACCAGAAAGGAATGAAGGGGACTTGAGACACAGCCAGTGTTGACTTATCCCCCCTATGTTCAGTCTCATAGTTGAATTTTCTGTGTTAGAGGTTTAATTGCACTGATTTCTCCCTACAGTCAGCTACAGGCACATATGGAAGGTGATTTTGATCTTCAGCCCACCAAAGAGTGATTCGGCTGTCTACCCCTTCATTCACTGTGAAAGATCCTGGGACAATTTTACTGCTAGGTTAGGATACTAGTTTCTAAAGGGAGATGAATCTAAGCAATGCTGAAGAAGTACAGCCCTTGTTAATCAGGAGGCAATATAGATGGGAGTGAGGGCGTGGGGTAAACAGCGATCCTGTAGGAGATTTCTCATCCCTGCTGCTGCTGGCTGGTCTGGGAATCATGTACAGGAGCTTGTTTCAAAATTCAAAATTCGGAGAACACTTTTGGTGGGACACAGGGTCTCATGTTGCTCCCTCCTGGCATGAGCAATGGTTTTCCCACCAAGCCAGCTTTCAGTACCTGTATCACGGGTTCCAGTTCTTCTGGTATCTTTCTTAAACAGTTGCACAAAACTCACTGGTCTACAATAAAAAGAAAATAACAGAGTGAATACAAAGGTTGTGTGAGTAGATGAGCCTAAAGTTTCAAATGATGACTCTGTTGGCCATTTATTTCATTCCCTCTCATCCAGCAGAACCCAGTGCTTGAACTGTCCTTTCACTCTGCCTTGCCAGTCTCTGCTATTTCAAAACCCTGCTTAGATACCCTCCGCACAGGTTTAAATACAGAAGCTGAACGGACACCAACTATAATGATTTCACATGGGTCTTTTCAATCTTCACCACAGCAGACAGCAAAGTGATAGGAATAGGATTCAGTCTGTTAAACTGCTTTTGGCCCAGCTCGGGAAAAGAAAATTTACCACATTCTGTCAAACCCTTATATTAATATTTGTGTAAACAGAGGGAGGAAACTCATAATGTGTAATTCAACCGTATAAGATGAAGGTGTTTTTCTGCCTTTTTGCTGGATAATGGGAAGATTCATGATAACCTGTGACCTTCCAAAAGTGTCTGAAGGGCATATCTGACCCTCAGCAAAGAAATATTTTCCCAAACTTGCCAAATGATGCATACAAAAGAAATCTATTCCTGTGCTGCAAATCAATGTATGTCTTTCAACAGAAACTTGTTTGAATTCCAAACTTTTAACGATGCCTGATGATCTATTTACACAGAAACTTTCAAAACATTAGTAGCAAAAACCCGCTGACCTGATGGGTTTTCTTCCAAATTAGGAGAATTCTTGGAATGGTACCTCTGTCTTCACCCGTATCCTCTGTTTTCTCTGCGTGCTCATGACAAGTTAACAAGGAAGATTGACATTTCCTTATATTTTAGAGCTGACATGAAAACTTAGCCAAACTTTGCATCCTTAATCTTCAGAATAACAACAGGAACAAAGAATTACGTCTGATATCTTTCTTACTGTTGGACAAACATTGCTGAACTGTGCTGACACTCGCTGGCGTTCATACCCAGCTCACACCAGCTACAGGGGTACCGCTGATACTTGGGGGATATTTTGGGGACCGTGAATTGCCTGTGGATTTAAGGCCGCCCTGCACAACGGTGAGAGAAGGGACTCTCACAGAGCCTGGGATGGCTTGGGACGTGCTGCCTGGGGGTGCAGCCCGCTGTCTGCAACAGACACCCCATGGGGAGATGGGATTTGGGGCCGGGGCCAGCCCCCGCTATCGCACCCAGCTGCCTTCGGGGTGTCCTCTCCCAAAAGGGCCAAGGTGGGCTCTGCATGGAAGAAGGAGCTACACCTCCAACGGGCTGTGCAGGTCCCTTCCCAGGGAGGGCATACAGGACTCTCAGTCTCTGAGGTTATTGTTTTTATTTTAATTTTGGAACTTGGGTGTATTTTTTTGTTGTTACTGCTGCCTGTCACAATTTTTCAGAAATGCATACGCACACCAGAGCTTTAGGATCAAATGGAAAACTGAATAAATCAACATATTATTGATGATGGATTAAAACTATTTCCGGCAGAGTAATCTCCTCTCACGGTGCATCTGTTGAGGAGGATTCTGTTATCCTTTTGGGCATCTTTTAGGTGTATTAATTAGTACCAGCTGTAACTGGTACCAGCTGTAACTGCTTCAACTCCGAGAGCTGCTGAAGGGAACTCCCTCCGGCATTCGCACAGCCCCTTGGGGTGAACGTGCTCTCCCTGACAGGCGTTAGGGATGCAGGAGGATGACGCGTGCTGGGATGATCAAACGCTCTGTGTGACTCCAGACTGGGTGTGTGAGGTGGGATGTGGCCGTAACCCCTTTCATGACATACATGCTATCATACCATATTAAAGTATACATTACCACTAAACATAAGAAACATCGTTTTCCATGTTAGTGTTTCATGCATTTCATTTATAATTTAAGACTGTTATGAACTAGGCTGATAATCAGTCAGAGTACTTGAATTGTTCTTGAACTGTTGCAAAAATAAAATATTACAGGACTATTTCAACTTGGTCAGATACTATCTTCCTTTGTACAGCTGGTACTGCCTTTTCATTCTGCAGCAAAGTGTCTGAGGTCAGGGAGTGCCTTCCTCTTTGTCTGGTCTCTATTAACTCTCTCTGGAAAAAGTTGTCCTCTAACAGATTTTTTCCCCCAGCATGCCTTTTTGGGGCTGATCCTTTAAATTTCACAGAAACAAGCTGCTATAGCTTTTGAATGAACTTGCTGCTATTTGCTCTCGCCCTCTCCCTTTTCCAGCTGGTAAGCGTTAACTCACATTGCCTTTCCTTGCAGGTTTTCATTTCTTATTCCTGGGAAGTACATTTTCACATAAGGAAAAAAAAAAATATCCCATAAGTCCTAGCAAATCCATTTAAACACAGATGTAGCCATTTTATGGTTGTTGCTATGACAGTTTGGCAAAGGTTATGCATACTGTGAAACCTATCTTCCGAGGAGAGAAAGATCCATGTAGGAGCAAAGACAGAAGGTGGAACCCAGTCTCATCCATGCTGTTTGTTTGGTAAGGAAAGGAAAAGGTGGAAGGAAACTCTGCCCGTCATGATAGCTCTTCCATTTCACCCGCCAGCATATAAATGGAGCTCAGGGTCAGTGAAATAACAGCAGCAGAAGATTAGTCATGGGAATGGGAAGATGAAAAGGAGGTAATTTTTTGTTTTTTCCTGGTTATTCAAACAGAATTCAGCCCAGACTAGTAGAGAAAAGGGACAAGTCTACCAGAGAACATCTCCTGTCTGAAAGTAATATGTTTTAATCCATGTAATGCTGCACATGGTTCAGCCCTTAATGTAGACACGGACATGGCATGTTTAAAAATAGTTTTTGTATCTCATAGCACTGCTAATAAACCTTATTCATTAAGCGTAAAGCCATATTTAGTGTACTGTGAGGTATTCCCTGCTAGTTAATTCATTTTCTAATATGATGTATTTCTCAGTATAAATAAAGCCCAAGAGGAGTCAGAGCTCTCTTTCAGAATTCCAAGGGAAACATCATTGATACCTTAAGAAATCTTCACTGAAAATCAAGTTATATGCACCAATTAAAAAACAACAAAAATCTATAAAAGTCATAAAAGTAGGGTAGATGTGCTTCAAGCTCATTGCAATAAATGAATCTACCACGATTACTCTGCTCCCTACAGAACAAGTCTGTTAATTTTTTACTCTTAAAGTGGATTTACATTAAATCTCATCTTGACATAAATTCTAAATTTTAGTTAAGAGCTGAAAAAATGTAAGCCAAGATAACAACTAAGATATGAGTTGGAACCAAATTAAATGTTTGGCTAATTTTTTTAAGCTACCTTAGGGAATAGTCACTGCATATAAATTTATCTGACTACTATTTACAATATAGAAAATACTTAAATACAGAGAATAAATGTATGCTCCTTGTATAAACTAAGTTATTCCAGGGGTGAATTTGGCCCAGCAGGGTTTAAGCTATTCTTAATACAATTGGAATATCAGAAGTCTTTTTTTAGCAGCATTCGTCTCATAAATGGACAACTTTGATACTGTAGGATTTATAATTACTTTGTACATTTCATACATGTAGCACAAAAGATACAAATGCAGTATTTCCTTTGATAGCCTATTATGCCTGACAGGAATTCCCTATCACATCTTGTTAGGGAAATTTATCTTATGTGGGAGATTTTTCAAATTACATTTGCAAAATATACAAACACCAAATGAGTCTGTAGCTTAAAAATAAAGATAAACTAAGGAACACACATTTAAACACCATTACAATCATTTTGAATGGTATTTGACCGTATTTCAGGATACATAGTCTGGAATTAGTCCTTTCCCTGCGAGGGCGGCATTGCTTTGCCCCGGTGCAAGAGATTCAGCTCCCTGCGCTGAGGAGCACAGCACAGCCCCGAGGCAACGTGATGGATGTAGTGACGGTGTTTTAAAGTGTATTTAAAGTGGCATGAAAAATTGTGGGGAGAGGGAGGGATAACATCACCTTTACAGCTGCCATCCCTTGGTCACCAATTTCTCACGGTCCTTCTGGTCCCCGCAGCCACTCGTGTCCCTGTGCGTCCTCCAGCATCCCAGGACCTAGGTGGACAGCCCAGGGGTAGCAGGACATCTTTCTCTTCCTGCCTGGGAGGAACATTTTCAGCACATCAACCCCCCACACACACACCCCTTGACCCCCCCACCCAGGTGTGTTGAGGAGTGGGAAGGAATAGAGGAATCACCTGACTGCTGACAGGTGAAAGGATGAAGTTACCCAACCTTGGTGGCACAAACAAATCCCCGTACTCCTCCATAAGCTCCTTTGGGACAGTCAGGTCTAGGGAGGACCAGGAATACCTTAACCCCAGTCCTCTCTGGTACGAATCTCACCCTGGTAAGAGCAGAGGCCAGAGAGGGGTGGTGCGGGAAGCGGTGGTGGTACCTGCCACACAGGTGTAGCCCTGCATCTCTGCTGTCCCCCTCCCCGCGTCGCCAGCGGTATCATTCCTTTCAAAGGCGGCGTAGCTCCAGGCAAATCTGCTCTGCAGATTGTTTCCATCCTGTGTTCCCCATGGTTCTGGCTCTGTCTGTGCCTTGTAGATATAGTAACTTTGCAGCTTGTAAAGATTTGTCTGCTCTCCCACCCCCTCCCCCCACTCGCTCCTTAAATCAGTAATTGGGAGAAGTCTGTTCATGTTATAGGTGTCGGGGAACATAGTTACGCACCAAAGACTTCAGTGTGCCAGGTCCTCCAGCAAGACTGAGTACGAGACCCCATCCTCCCGATGGTGAGCTCCAGCAACCAGTCCTTACAGAGGGTCAGGCCATGCGAAATCGTAGGGAAGTCCAGACATCCAAAGCTTGCATGTTCCTGATGCTCAGTCATTGAGGGGCTCAGCTGAGATAAAGAGTGATGGAGAAAGAGCCAGTACCTGGCTGGCACCTCCAGACATTACCACTGCATAAATGTTTACTAACAATAAATAGTAATAATGAGATTTTATTACTTCCTGACTCCTAGTCTTACCTACAATCCCCCAAGAAAAAAGCCATGCGTCTTGGAAGAGCTCCAGTGGGAAATACAGCGCAGCTGCGAAGCAGAGGGTCCCTTGGAGCCCGTTACCTGCTGTACCAACCTCTGCAGTGGCTTGCGCTGCGCACAGGCTCCAGTTTAATGCATCCATTTCCCAACTTCTCACGCTCCAGCTGTCTGAAAAGAAGCTAAAAAAAAAAATCCCTTCTCCCTCTCCCACCATGCACTTGCACGGCAGCTGTATTTCCCTGTGGTCCCCGTGCTTGGAGAGCAGGTTGCAGCAGAACTGGACCTACGGTCTGAAACTCCGTTTTGTGAGAAACCAGGCTGCTCCCCCCACTGTCAGCTCTCTGCGAAACTGATTTCTTTCTTCAGTTTTTCCTGCTTGATTTCCCCCACTTTTTTCTCGAACACAGAGTCCTGCAAAATGTGCATTTTTGTGTTACTACAAGCAATTTCTCATCTAGCCCGTGAAGGAATGAACACCAAAGGGTGGGTCTGGGGTTGTTTTTTAGAAAAACGCCTCATGCATACATCTCCTGGTACCCAAGTCCATGTGCAGTTCCCCTGGTTACTCTTCACCAGGACTTCTGCAGACAGATAGAGATTTGGAACTAGACTTTGGTCCACCATATCTGAAATCCCCTATGCATGCCCACGTTGGCTTTGCAGAATAAATTTCAGCAAACACCTACAAGCAAACAAACAAACCCTTTCTTCCTGCAGCAGAGAGGGAATGTTAAAACTCGAGGGCTGCAGCTCTCTGGCTGATACCTTGTTATGCCAAGTTGTAGCACAGAGTAAATTTCTCACAACCGAGTTATAAACCCCCTGAAAATAGGTTTTATTATGGAAATGCAAACACAACCATGGCTATAGCAACATGAAAGGCTCTGCTATAATAACGCTTAGATCCAACTCTTTGTGCACAATTGGCATAGAAAAGTATTTGATTTTTGTCGTTTTTTTGCTGGTACCTGTCAATGTCACTTCACAGTTGGTCTCAGTTTATAACAAAATGCATAAAAATTGTTAGTAATCCTCATTTATAGCTGGGGTCTGAGAAGCACCATCTCAGACATTACTTTACCTATCAAACATGGCTAAAACAGCTATTGACATTTGGAACTGTTATTCCTGGAAAGAAAGATGTGATGTTCACAGTTAACTAAGCAGAGTGTCTGTTGAGTTTAGTGTCTCTCACACACTGTAAAGCATTAGGCTCACTGACCAAGCTTTGATAATCCATTTGTTTCAGACTAGAAGGAAAAAAAAAGACAGGAGAAGGGGAGGAAATCATGAAGACCCTCTGTTTGAGATACTCTTCTTTGCTGTAAGTTCAAATGCTCTGCATATTTTCAGAATCCTGAGATTTCCCTAAAAATACCCTTATGTTTATATTTCTGTTTTTTAGTCAAAAAGAAGAAGAATAAAAAGAAAGAGAGGGATTTCATTGTACTCCTACAGTTTCCACCATATAAAGAAAGTCAGGATCTTATGGAAAGCTGTGGTCTATTCTGATCCATTGGCTGGGGGAATAATCCCAATTCTAATAAGGAAATACCTTGCAAATCAGAGGAAAAAAACTGCTGTCCTCAGATTTTTTAGCACATTGTGTTGAGTCACCCTGCCCTAAAATCTCCAAATGTAACAATTTCTTTTCTATGGATGGAAAATGCTTCTAAAGGGCCATGTTTTGCTTAAATTACTCAAATGAGTAATTCTGCTCAGTTCAGTATATTGAGCCCCATTGTGCGAGTAAAGTTGTCACTATTCAGCCACATGCCTTCATCTTGAAAGCAATCCCTCATCTGTGCCTATCTATTTTCCTAAAGTATTCTTAATGATCAGAAGCAAGAATCTCTGTTTCACAGGGTCAGACACATCCCTGGCACTCAGCCATCCTTCTCCCCATTTCTCTGTAGCAACTTTAGCAAATTTATTTTGACTGCCATGGTCCTGGCACCTCAATTCACTAAGTATCAGCATTCCAAAAACGGTTAAGATAACAGAATACTTAAAGATCAGTTTCGTTTGTTGGTTCTTAATCTGAGTATCCCTTCCACTCAGTAGTTTAATTAATGATTACATGTAAATTAAATAACTTTAAAAGGCAAGTTTACAGATGAGGTATTTGGCGTGGCACAGGAAAAATGGAGCACATGCTGAAAAACCTAAATAAATGTGAAAATATACCCTTTTAAGAATTCAAATATCTTTCTTTTTCCCCCCCCTATACACCTCAGGAGTATCTCCAGCTGGAGAAAGCCAGGCAAGTGCCATGTGTTTGTAATACACGTATAACTGTATTGGCTCTTCTGCTGCTATTGTGGTGCTCTTGGAGATACTCTGCATAAAACATAAGCCTCTATAGAGGAACATAAAGTTTAAATGTAAACTTTGTGGTGAGATCATATTGCCCAGGCCAATTTAGATCACCTTTTCATTTTGATGCTCTGCTTCCACAAGAGCTATCTAGGAACAACTACTAAATTTTATCCAGTTTTCAAAACTTCACATCATATTTACAGTATTATTACCTTTGCATATACGCTGGTTGGACCAAGAAACATTATTTATTGTCTTAGTCTCCTGATCGGAGAGAGAAAAACTAAGGTCTCACATTTTTAGAAGGGAATAACCTTTACTGGGTATAAAATGCACAGCTATAGTGAAGTTAAAAATCAAGATTTGCCTCTGGTGGGCATCTGGCCCTCAACCAGCCTCACTCAAAGCTATTTACAGAGGCTTAGAGGAATTTCCAGCAGTCTTTTCACACATAGATAGTTTGTAATAGTTTGTTGTTTGGGATCCTGGATTGTGTATTCATCAGTTTCCAATGATTTGTTGTGACAGTACTTAAAGGACTCATGAGTGATACTCTCCAGGCAACTAAATGAATAGCATATTGCTATGAGCAAAGGTATTTTTACTGTTCTTTTACTGACTTTTATGTTTACTCTACAACTGTGTTATTTAATATGCAGATTCTTTTTCTTATTATTTTTTTTTAAATTGGAATAACTGGTTATGTCAATTATTGAACCCTCCCAAAGGAAGGTGATAATGTGGAGCCTAAGTGGGAACAGTGTTTTATTTGGTGTTGGAAGTTTTGTCTGCTTGTGATCTACAGGGATTTGCCTATTGTGGACTTTTTCTTCTTCTTTTTTTTAACTTTCCATTATTTGACTCATTTCAATGGTGAAGCAATTAATTTTTGTCTGAAAACTTTCCATCAAAATTGTCCCTTTTTTTCATTCCATTTTCTAGACACTCAGCCAGTCTGTTTCCTTATTTTTATAGTCTAGTTTATTGCCATTTGCCTAAGAATCTGTCATTTTTTTCTGATGCTTAGTGGTTGCTGATCATTTTTAATTTATTGCCACTTCCTTGTTTTTTCATCATGTTTGTCAACGTAGTTATGGCTGGAGTTATATGCACACAATCAGTAACGCAGTTAGGGAATACTTTGTCTTTTGGCTAACAGAAAAAGTCCCTTCAAATGATTAATAGATGAAATGTAGAAAGTGTAGCATTTCAAAGTTGCCAAAACTTGTGGAATATTTTACATTTCAGTGGAGTCATCTGTTTAACAGCCCCTGTTTTGTTTTGTGTATTACTCTCCCATACATATGCTTTTGGTTTTGAATCTTTATTGGTTTTGTCCTTTATTTCCACTCTTTCCTTAGTACAGACACATAGGAAATCATAACTGAAATAATATTCATAGTTTGGTGTATGGTGTGAATAGAAGCAAATACTCTCTGTTTCCATCTGAGAAGCAGACCAGGATTTTAAAAAGAAAAAAAAAAATTAATAAATTTGTATCAGACCTGGTGCAGTGATGCTTAAAATGGAAGCAGGATCAAGTCCTTATCATTTTTAATAAAAGAAATAGGTTAGGCCTGGGAAGAAAAAACAAATACAACTAGCTGAAATATTCTTTTAGTGAATTATTATCAAATTCTTGAAGCTGTTTAGCCCATTACATTGTCAGATAAAGCTCCCCATTGGATTTGAAAGTGTATTTATTTATTTTGTTATTAAGAAATATATTTGGAAGTTTAAAAAGTATGGATCAAAATCTGGTTTATGCAGAGTATTAAATTTATACTGTTGAAGCTGGAAGTAAAATATGGTCCATGGTTTTTAAACCCTAAAACGTTTTTGGCACTTTGGGAGGAAGCGAAGAACGACTGTTTAAAATCTATTTCCTTTTAGCCTCATCGCTATATGTCATCTGTTAGCAAATATCCACTAGCGCTATTAATAGCTAAGGGAAATATTTATTTTAAGACACTGTTTCTGGGGGGGTAAAAATCCAGAAAAACAGTGCTTTCAGAGCTGATACAAACTGTAATTAGTGGTTCTGGGTTTTTTAATCCTATTTGAAGGGAAAAAATATATCCATATAAAAATATAAGACTACGCGTAAGACTTAATTGCATCACCTGCATAGTGAGATGTCACATGTCAGTGTACTGATGTGGGCAATATCCTTAACTGAACTATGAAACTAGTCAATTAGCTCCAAAACTAGCAAATAAAATTTGCACTCCGTGAGTTAACGAATGCTCATTGTGTCAACAAATGGAGGTAGTACCTGAGCGGTGAGATATTGGCTGAACTCCTCATCTCAGCAAGACTTATAAGCCCATTTGTAATTTTAAACATAAAAGTGAGGGCCAGGAAGGGGACACTTACATGCTTAGCACACATCTGCTAAGATGCTTTGCTGACTCGGGGCCTTAAAACTTGCCTCTTCTGCTGCTTAAATCCTGGAGCATTTTTTAACTGATGGCAGGAGTTCTACTGGCTGCTGGAGACAGAGTGGGGATGCAAGTGAATCATTTACACCGGGGAAAATACAATCCACGGCCAACACTGTCTTGTTCGGGAACAGCAGCCAGGGCTCGAGGATCAGAGGGCTAGCAGGGAAAGGAGGAAAAGAGAAAGAAAAGATTGCCTCATCCATACTCTCAGAGCAACTTTATCACTCACTATCTAAGGGGGGAAACGGTTTCTTGGCTCTTGGTAATTTTAATCACAGTGTTTCACAGGTGTTTTTCTTGAATCCACAGCCCCTGGAGTCATGTGATTATGGAAGACTTCCCAGTTTTATTGAAGTTTAATTTTCTCTGCAATCAGCAGAGCCAGAATTTTGGACATTAAAAACCTCAAACACAGAAAAACAAACCAAAAAGAGTCCTGAATTTGTTATTTAAAAAAAAAAAAAAAAACCAAAAAACCCAAAACCAAAATCAAGGGCCTGACTCATAATGTTCATAGACCAAATGGGAGGACTCTTTTTAAACACATGGTATGCTCATACTCACGACCCAAGAGAGCACCATCACAGCCCAAGTATGTGAGCTGCAGTGGCCAAGAAATACCAACCGCAAAAGCATGCAACCCACCTTTGAAACGTCATCTCTCCCCTGCTCCCTCTTTTCCTCCTGCCCGGCACTGGCTGAACATCTCTGCACCACAGCGGCCAAGTTCCTCCTTCCACCCTGAAAAGCTGAGATATGAAGAGGAAGATGAGTCCTTGGTTCATTTAAGATGACCATGGTGAAATAAAGTTATCCAGAATTGATGCCTTGCTCCTGCACCTCTCGATACCTCACTGAACATTTTCATTTCTGACATGAACAATAGCTTTCTGCCATGCAACCTAAGGCACATCAAATTGTCATGGTGTTTCTCTTCCCCATAACTCCTGTCTTCATCTTAGATTGCAAGCCCCTAGATGCAAGTGCTGCCTAGATGTGAGAGAAGCACTAAGCACTTTACAGGCTTGGTACTGTAAATAAATTTAAATGTGGTGAAGGGAAGAAAGCTTAGTTAAGGTGAGGCTTTTCAAACTTATAAGCTTTGTTGTCAAAAGCATATGCAGGTTGCCTGTACCTTTTTACAAAAAAAAAAGGCAACAAACAAACCAACCAACCACTTAAAAAACATCTTAACACAGGGTCTTATGTCAGCCAGAGCTCTGGGTATGGAATGAGCAGGACGGACCCTGAGCTTTTCAGTGTTTGAAAGCAGGTGTGCATACTTCCGGCTGGCATTTTGGATTTGCTCCTCTCTAGAAAAAAAAAAAATTCCTATTAAATCCTTTTAAACGTTTCAAAGCAGCTGGGCAGATTTGACCATCTTTCTCCAACTCTCTGCTTTTATTTAAAAAAAAAAAAAACAACCAAAAAACCCAACAGCCTGAACTCTCCCAAGCTCCCCAAGGAAATTAACTACAAAAAACCTATGCTAATGGAACATTAAAGTTCTAATGTAAAACCATAAAAGTCAGGAAATTCAGAGTTAGGGCTCCCATGGCACCTCTAAGTCTGTCACCTCATGCACATGCACTACCATAGGACCCTCAGAAATGAACAATTGGGGTAAACGCAAGTATCTTGCTGTCCACTCAGGTATTTTATTTATTCCTAAGGTTGTTTTGTTGCTGGTAACCTTGCTCAGGCACTGCGCTAACGCAGGCGGTGCTCAGCACGGGACCGCAACAACTGAGCGTTCGCAGAACAGCATCACCGCGCAGGCAGAGGCACCTGGCAATTCAGGGTGCTTGTCTAAACTTAAAAGCAGCGGAGGTGCATAGATTTGTATTTCTTTTATGTGTAACTTTAGCATAAGGTTAGTTAATCTCAAGCAGCAGCCATACAAGAGCTGCAGTTTTGTTTGGGCAGGAGATCAAGTTCTTCGTAGCATGATTTTAGAAGGAAGAAAAAAGAGGAGGGGGGACAGGGGCAGCTGTGCACGAGCGATGGCAGATACCTTATTCTGTGATTCTGTAAAAATAATATTGTAGCGATAGCATTTATGAGGGGGATTTATAGGACAATTTTGCAGCCCACATGTGTATAAGAGTCACCAAAGCAATTCATATCGAGGGAAGAGGGCAACACATTTCAGCAAAGCAATTTTTAACAAATATCCCTCCCGATATGCAATATATATATATTTATATAATCGAAGGTCTGCACACAATAAACCAAGCAGATCACTATCTTTCCCAAGTTTTACCTTTTGACACCCTCCTCAGCCCTAAGCATGAACAATGAGCCGCGACTCAATAAGCACAACTGACCGGAAGAATCAAAACAATTCCTGGAAAAAAATTAGGTTATCATTCATTAGCTCTCTATCATTTGGCCACCAGTAGGCTGCAGGATATGAGGGCCATTTAATTAGGCCCTGCACTACTCTCTGGTGTGAAAAAGGCTCTCAAAAGCTTTGATTCCCCACAGCTTCACAGCAGGAAGTTGTTGGCGATAATTGACACAGGATTTCCTTGTTAACCAGCAGCAGACATGCTGGATTAAAGCGACAGAGATCTAGAGAAGAAAGTGAAAAGAGATAAGAAGCTCGGAAAGACTTCTGCTTATTTTGCACTTGAGGATGATGAGCAAATAGCAATAACAAACTGGAGTGCTGCTCCCTGTGAGTAAGGCCTCCACTTATCAGACCCATTTCAGCTTGACTGATCAAAGATTGACTTCCCTTAAAATAACATAGGCCTGGGGTTTGTTAGTTTATTAAGCTGCAGGTTTTATGAATTATCACAGTTTTAAAGATGGATTGCAGTTTATGTGAAGGAGTAGAGGATTATCAGGTTTTCATCTAAACAATTATAAAATATCACAGCTGAAAGCTTGCTTGCAAATGACATAATTTTCTCCTGCAAACTAAACAGGTCATTGTATGCCTTCATGTAAGCATTTCCAGCAAGTGCACAAATACAGTAAAATTAACTCTACAGCTGAGATGATAACCCAGTAAAATATGTATTTTAACCTCCAAAGTGCATGCAAACCCCACATTCCCTTATGCTATTCCAAAGGTAATTGTATTTAATTTTTGACCGGGACCTTTTAGGTCTAGTTACGTTAAAGAAAGGAAAGAGAGAAAAGGCCTATTGAAATGTTTCTTAAAATGTGGTCATGATAAATGGTACTGAAACAGATCCACATGAGTATAGTTAAATGAAACGTCCACTTTAGAGCAGAGACAATTATTGGATATCACTTAATAACTTAACCTTACAACAGCACATGTGGCATTAATAAAGAACTGAGAGTAATAAAAGCTACTACTACTACTATGCTCAGTGCATGCAGGCAGAAGTGTGTATGTATGGGTAGGAGCCAGGTGAAAACCAGGGCACTCGGGGGGCAGGAGGAGGAGGGAGAGGACAGAGGACCAAGGCAGGAGCCAGGCAGGAGATAATATGCTAGCGGTGGCGGTAGATGAGGTGGAAAGGGAGAGGCAGGTGCAGTCAGGGATGGGACGCTGGCAGGTAGGGTCAGTACGTGTTATTCTGAGCCATATCTACAACTCTTTGCTGGCTACCGCGTACCTGCAAACTCCTTCATCCCGGCAGAGCCCCATCTCCCGCTCCTTCGAGGCAGCCCTGCAGGGAACTGCACAGTCTTGGGCCACCAGCGGCGTTACTGCAAAAAGCAAATTAATTCCCAAGGTGTATTCCCTCTTTTGGGAAGGGGGAGAGATTGTGTGACTGCTGCTACATCCAGGATTCTGCAGCTAAGCCGTGCGATCCCTGGAAATCTCTACAGGGTGGAGACATCCAGGAAAAACCTGTCCATATGGGTACGTGCTACACTAAAACATCAAGAGCCTTAGGTAGTTTTGGCTGGAAAGTAGCAGTTCAACTATGTGAAAAAGTGGAGGCATCAGTAATTATTTTTATTCCAGTGCAGAAACTGCTGTTAACAATTTTTTAAAACAATAGCAAAACCCTTCCATTCTCCCACCTCTGTTTCTAAGGTCTTGAAGAACTCATTTTGACCATTTTAATAGGTTCTGAGCCCAGAAACTTCTGTCCTTGCAACTGAAGCTAGGAGAACAGGAAAACAGACATAAAAACAGCCTCAACAATGTGGGGTTTTTAAAATCCTAAAAGGAACTCGGTAATGTTCTCTGCAATGAATGTAGCACATGCACCATGCAGAACTGCTGTGCCTCATGGCAGTCTCAGCGCCACTACATTTAGGTTCACCATTGACTTCAACGCATCTGAGTAATGTCACCATCCCACAGTCACACCAGGAAATTCTCCTGGAAACTCCATCATGATGTACTAGGCACTTCCATACACAATCTCATAGTCTAATGGTTTTCTTAGGAGTGTTTAAGAAGCATTAGCCATAAATTATCATTTATTGTACAGCAGCTGCTCCTAGCATGACCAAATTGGCAAATCATTTTTATGATTGCATCTTCTCCTTCCTGAAGTTGCCATTCTGCTCAAAGAAGCAATACGAAGCCCAGGCAGCCAGCTAAGCACACTGGACACCAATGACGCTGCTCAGGCTATGATCAACCTCAGTGTCTTTTTAGCCTTAGCATTCTTTTTCCATGATAATGAATTATGTTTTGCAAAGTGATGGGCTGTTACGATGTACACTTTATAATGTAAAATGATGAACTAAAGGCTGGTTATGTTAGACTTAGGTGAGTATTCACTGGAAGTGAACTGGAACCAAAGATCTGGTTATCAACAACCCTACGCTTCAGTGTGAGAGGCCGAAACCCAGACCCACACTTCTCATCTGCTTCAAATCTCTGTCATGAACTCCATTAAAATTTTAGGTTAGAACACCTTAGACTAGACTGAAAGATCTCCTCCCTCACAGTTCTGTGTATCTGTAGCCCTTCAGCAAATGAAGTTAAAAATCCATATCTTAACTATGTGGTTTGCCATGACCTTCTTTTTATTTCCTTTCTGACATGCTTTGTAATTCCCCCATCATGCTTACCTCTCCTTATTTTAAATTGGTTGCATATGAATTAATTATCATGTTCTCCTCTCTATTAGCAACATCCTTTTCAGCAAGGACACCCAGCTGGTAAATTACCATGTGTTTTAACCAGGACAATATAGCACCCATTCCAGAGGCACTGCAAACATATAGAAGTTTTTTAAGTTCAGTGGCAGTCTTACATAAGGAGGATCTCCTGAATTAGGCCCAGAGTGCAGTATCTGTTCAAAGACAGTAAGAATTTTTTTTCATTGGCAGATAGAGGTCTCATACTTAGTCTTGCAGTTCCTTTGTATTTGTACTAAGATAGCTCACACACACACACACAGTAACTCACTTACTATTGCATGATCAAAGTAAATAATATTTGTTCTCATTTAATATCATTTCTAGCTTATAGCGAAACCATTGTCTTAAGCTACTTCCTAAGAGCTTGATACAAACCTCACTGTAACCATTGACAGGCTTCATGTCGACTCAAGTGAGTCGTGTGCCATATCACTCTGTCCCATCACAAAAAACAGAAAAAAATGAGGTTCTGGTTCAGTATTTCAGGGTGCTTGAGCAACCTGGTCTTACTCTACACAGAGCAGGGAGAGTTGTTAGCGACCACGTGCCACCATCGCAGCATTGGACCCTTGTGAAGGATTAGTACCATAATATGTCATGATGCTAGGCGTTATTTTTTGTTTTGAAATATAGAATGCCATCATATTTCAAAAAAGCCAATTTTGCACATTTTGAAGAGAGAAATATGGATTAGTGAGTTTATTGCTATTTTTAATATTTATTACAATTGATAGTTCTTGCAGTTTCTAATGGTAAAGAACAGAATTAAATTACAACTAAACTTCTATGAGTTCCTTTAGTTCCAACGTTGAATGTATTTTTTTGAAGGCTAGGATTACTTCAGTGGACATATAAACAAAATGAAAAACATTTCTTTTTTATATAATATAAACAAAGACTCTATTCTATTTTAGTTTTGACACAGCAAACCAAGATTTGTGGTCAACTAGTAACCAGCTTCACCGACTAATCCATCTTAATGCTAGCAAAAGAGTTTGTTAATTTTCCTGGGAAAGAAGGTTTCTTTAATTCACATATCTACATATGGTAGATATGATTCTTTCATTTACAATGGCATTTGATAAAATCCTACTTTTATAAATGATGCATCTGCTTTTAATGTCTTAAATCCTGTGATTGAATAGACAAATCTTCCCCCTTGTCTTGTTTTTTTTTAATATTTAAAAGGCCTTACTGCCTTAAAACATACATCAAGCAACATTGTAATAGAGAAATACACTTTTAAGACAAAGTGACAGATTTACATATCTGTGTGATGTGACTGTCTTGACAACCAATAAATGTATTATATTGATGAAGTGAATATGTCCTCTATCTGGTCATTTTCAACTGGAAACTAATAACCAGCATCACCATATCAGGCATGCAATAACCTGGGTTAAAACTAGGTTCATCAAATAAATCACTCAGGAATTTTTCTATTTCTTTCCCAAGACACGTTGCACATCTGCTTAGTGAAAGGAGGAAAGAAGCAATATTTCTTTGATCAAAGTCTTTTTTAATATCCTTGTATCTGTCCTTTGGGAATGCTATCTCTGGACTTAGGCCTGGGAGAGACGCTCAGCATCTCCTGAAAGGTGCTAAGCACCCTTTTACTGCCATTGACTGTGGCAAGAATATTCTGTTCCTTGCAAGACAGGGCTCCTTCAGAACAGTTGCTGATGCTACATCACTTTCTAATGATCCAGGGAATGACATAAATTCAACATTTCTAAAAACAAAACACAAGGTGTTTTTAATGAGTCCCAGTTTATATCAACAGCTTTCAGGAGGAAAAAAAAAAATTCTTAGGCAGAAAAGTATATTGCATTAAATTTACCCCAAGCCTCTATCTCATAGACATGAAACACCTATGCATATGTAGAGATCTCTAAGAAACACTTTGAAAAGCTACGTTGTGCTTTTAACTTTTTATAAAGTCTTATTAATATCATTTAGAGTTGCCATGTGGCTGGCTTCCTGCCTGGCCTCTTTTACTATAGACTTGGCAGTTGTTATCCCGAGCACCGCACATGTGCGGACGAAGTTGAGCGTGGGTAGCAGCCATTTGTCTGAGGCGGCTGGGTTTTGTCATATTTCAAACTGGCAACCCTAATGCCTGTTCTTACGGGATACAAATCTGGTATGAAATTCCCGGAGTCAAGTCAAGGCCTGGCCTGGCACACGCGGATCAGTTTTTTCGCGTGAGGATGGCTGCAGGAGCGCGTGGACAGCGGGGGAGTTTTTCATCTGCTTCCATGTCTGCCGGAGCCTTGGTGGAGCCACTGAGAGTTGGGGCAGGTCTTGAGGATTTGCAGGATCAAGCTGTTAAAACACACCTCCCTCGCACACTTCTGGCTGTGGATATAGGGCTCTTCCTTGATTAGGAGGTAACAGACATAAACACGGCATCCGTAGCTCAGACTTGCCCTGGTTTCAGGCCAGAAGCATGCTGAAAAGGTGGCGATAACACAGAGAAGGGAAAGTGGCAGCTACATTGCTTTTCTTTAGCCTGGAGCTGGTAAATGTGGCAGAGGAGGACCTGGAAGTGGCTCAGAGAGCAGCCTTTCAGTATCCTGATGTCCCCTGGATCCACAGCCCCCCCAGGAGCCTCGACCCCCCCATCCCTCCGTGCAGCCACAGAAAGGGCAAAGCCCTGCAGGAAGCACAGGGCAAGCCTGGTGGAGACTCCTGGGTTTCTACTGTCTATTTTCCATTTTATGGTGGGGCGGAACAATACAGACACAAACTAAACAAAATGTGGATAGGAGTTGGTTTCCCCCGCTTGAGGCCAAATACTCAAATAACTTTTGAATTAGACAGCATGGGCTTGGTGTCACTTTTCTTGCTTGTTCCCTAGGTGTTAGCTAAGAATCAGGTCTCTCATGCAAACTACAGTGAGATGCGTTACGGGCCCATCACTATATTTCTACGCAGGGCCTGTGGCCCTAAAGTCCTCCAGCACTTTTTGCTATAAAGCACCATTTCCGTCAATGGCATAGGCAGGCTTTTTTTCACGTTGCGTGTCTTGGGCTAGGATTTTTGGGTGAGGCTACAGTAGAAAATATTCAACAGGGATTTCTTTCTATAGTAAGGGATGTGCCACCTGCAATTTTGTATAAATCCATGTCCATTCAGCTTTGGCATAGCTGTAAACCTCTTTGCTCTTGCTCACCAGAGCCTTGTTAGGACTTCAATTTGCACCAACTATGCTCCCTTCCTGTATAGCATCTCACTTGCAGCTGGACCATGTTATGAAATAAGGAGAGTACCGTAAGGAGAAGGGGAGATGTTAGACGACAGAGGCAGACAGATCTTTAACCATCTTTCTGCTAGATCCTGCCTTTGTATGTAGGAATAAACCTGCAGATCTACTCTGCCGGCAACAAATAGGTGGGAAACCCACCTGCTGATGTCTCAGCCCTCTCTAAAGGCTGCGCCATAGATGGGATAACGATCTACTAGTGCTATTTATTGTTCTAGTCACAGAATTGACAAAACATATAATCTAAAATAAAAGTAAATCCACTCAGTTTGTATAGTAATCATAATAATATATATAGGATACAAAAAATACACAAGAAACAATACAATTACAAAAAAATCCCAGCAATCTATATTTTCACTTAAACAGTACGTAAACGGGAACATTTTAATGACAGTATAATTCCCCAAATAAACTGTTAGATAACATATCCAAGGCAAAGCAGACATGCACTTCTGTAAATGTGTGTATGACCATGACTTTTTTTTGTCTTGTATTTGTATGTGTGTTTCATGCCTGTTCACCAGAATATGTACCACCTAAGGCAGCAATACCCAAGTGTAAGGTGTTCGGGTGAGTTGGTTGGAATAATTTGTGATACTGCGTTCATTACCACAAAATGAAATTCAGCATGGTGCTCACTAGAAGATTTCCACCCCATCTAAGATCTGAAGTTAAATCCCAGTGCTACTGATTCCACAGGGCTTCTATCTTTGCTCAGGAGATAAGTGGGATTGAAAAGCTCCTGACAACTTGACGTGGGCCCAGCAGACTTGGATTAATTTCACTCAAAGATTTTCCTTAACTGGATGTCATACAACTTTTAAGAAGTTGTTTGCTACCAAAAAAAGGTGTACAGGATTGCTGAACTAACAGAACATTTAAAAGAAAAGGAGAAAAACCTACTTATTCTGACCTAGAAGCAAAAGCTGGTTGTTTTGGCATCATGGTGAAAATATCTGCATGCATCTGCATAAGGAGGAGAATTCTCTGCTCGGAGCTGTCTTTGAAGATAATGCACCTGCCTAAATGGGTCTAGCATTTCCTTCTGCTACACTGAAGGTTTGTATCCTGTGAAACAGCAGTCCCAGGACTGCACTGCTCTGTTGTTTACATTGTCACTCAGCGTGGAATGGTTAAACAGGCAAATCTGGACTAGCTGTCACCAGACAGGTGGGTTTAGATGCAGGTATACAAGGGTGAAGTCACTGCAGGTCTGTATATCTCCCTTCCTCAAGAGCAGGAGTCATGGGGAGGAAAGTGGAATGTGATGGATGCTGGCTCAAGGTCCCCTTCCTCCAAACTTCCTCCAGTAGCAAGGAAGAAACAGCAATGGGTGGAAGACATTTAAAGGAAGACACCTCTGAGGAGCAGTGGCTCCAAAGGCAGTGGGGCAGATGGAGTGTGCAGTTTACAAATCACCCCATGTTAGAGCTGCACCTGAAATTACAAATATCGTCTTACGTACCAAAACTCTGAATTCTGAACTGCAGTTATGTGAGGAGTGAAAAAATGTGAATGTTTGCCTATGTTTTGATAGCAGTATCTCATGACAGAGGCAGCTTTCGTCAGTGCTCCGAGCTTATGCTGTCTTTATTAAAAACTAGTAGTTGTACTAGTAGCTTGCTTTGTTTTTTAACTCCTAAACATGAAAAGCAAATGTGAATCAGCCTCTTTAAATTAAATATGAGAAACAATTACATTTTGACAGTTTAATTGCATTCTTCCTCCAACATGGCATTCTAAACAAGATACCACATGTATTTAGCATGCTGATTATATTTTTAGATTGTTTTGCAATTAAGAAAGTATCCCTAAAAGAGATAAAATAATTGGTTGACTAAATCACTATTTCTTGAGGGAACAATATTAAGAAATGAATGTTGAATGGCTATATCCATAATAATTAGCTTTTAAATCACTGCTTAAAGGTTTTAGGTTTTTAGCCTTCAAAATTGTATCTGTCATTCAATTTGCTGCATATTATTCAAATTTGCTTATATAAAAAAAGAAAAAAACGCAACCACTGCCAACAAAACAGCCTTAAGTGTAACTGACAGGATCTCATAACTTTGAATGGTGAAAAAAACCAGGCACCCAAAATGTCTTTCATTGGGACAGTCCTCGTCCACGTCTCTGATGGGCATTGTGCCATTGATATTGCAAACAGAGAAAAAGGTACTAACTTATTTCAAAATCACTGAGTAGTCAAACACAGTCCAGCTTCCCAGGAGTGCTGGATGACCTTTACATTGCTTTTATTATTTTGCACAAAGCTGTTTCTTATTTTTCTTGAGAAAAAATAAAGATTAAATACCAAAAAGTTTAATGAATTTCTGTTATTTTCCTCAACAGTTGATTGCAATGGGATGGTGGGGTCTGAGTTTGAAAAAGAACACGCCCATTCCCCAGGTTAAAACCACCTCTGGATGACAATCTTCTGAAATTTTATTTTAAAAATAAAAGAATCTATTTAAAATATGCAAGTTGGAATCAAACTTTCAATTCTGTTGAAACAAAATTGTGATTTTAATATCATTTCAATCCACACACAACTCCCAAATATTTTTTTTTTATTTTGACAGAATATTTTTGTTCGACTTTTCATACTGACAACAAACTAAAAAAACCTCAACTTTTTCCAGTGAAGTCAATGCAAGTTTTTATTCTGATCATTTTCTGTGTAAATTTGTGCAAAGCCAAGCCAGTATTCAGAGAAGAGACACAGTAGGCTTATGATCCACAGCAAGACCAGATGGAATTTCCTGGAACTTGTTTTTAAGACACCAAATAAAATCGTATTTAGAAGGAAGAAAGTGAGAGGCTGAACTGCGGCTGAGTCTGAAGCAACATCGTTAAGACCTTTCATTAGGAATATAAAGTTTGACCTGCTTGCGATGTTCTTTAAGGTACATTGATTTCATACATTTCCTACTGAGGTGCATACAAAAGTATGTGGGTAGAGATGCCAGTAGTTCACAGAGGAATGATTTGTAAGGGGAAAGGAAGGTTAGCCCAAACATATGGGACAAAGTGAAGAAGACATGCTGGTGAGAACCAGAGTGCAACAACGCTGAATGGTCTAATCAGCTGAAAACATTCCCAGGCCCCAGCAGGAGTGCTAGAGCAGAGAGGGCCTGCTTTAGCAGGTTTAAGAACAGGACCAGATAGGTAAGGAGAGAGAATTGGGAATGCCCAGCAGACACAGCTGGAATAAGCACACAGACATTTGAACACACAAGCTCACAGCCTCACACTTTACCTCTTCTTCTATAAAAGGCCTGAGAATGCATCATCCACACTGGTTGTTGAAATAAATGCCTTTTAATATTGTAGTGCAAAGTAGTTCTATAAAATAACTGGCAAATACAGGGTAATAAGAGATCATTATTTAGTGCACAGTCCCAAGTGCAAGGTCCCAGAGAAACAACAGGGTAACAAGATGTACCTCATCATGTGCAGGAGATGGTTTCAGAACGGTTTCCAAACAGGGGTTTGGAAAGAAGGAAGTGGTGGCAAGGTATAGCCATGAACTCTTTCCATCCAGCATTCCTGAACTGTGAAGATCGTGAAGAAAGTCATGACAGAAACGTGAAGGAAGGCTGCATACCTTGTAGATATTGCTGGTTTTTCAACAGTAACTGTACCAGTAAAGGACACTGCTTCCCCACAGACCTTACAATGCTCAAGATGATGCTTCTGTGTTTTACAGGCTGAGAGCTGACCCATCTCCCTTTGAAGTCAATGGCTGTCTCCTGATTCTAAGCTGTTGAAAACAGCACCAACATCACAGCAACTGTAGCTGGAATAGTTACACCCAAAATGAGCTTTTAGCTAACAGGTTTTGATAGCAGCTTATCACAATAGCTGACAGCTGGTGTATTGATAAAAAGGAGCTGAGCAAAGATAGCTTCTCACATGCCAGCTGCTAGGTGACAGCACAGACATCTAATTCACATGGAGCTATATGGCTAGCAAACCCCAAAGTCATCTCATTTAGCAGTGGCTTAGGTATGTCTGCCAGTGACATAGCCAATGTCTCAGTTCACCATCACTGAACAGGGAAGTTCCATCTCTACCTTGCCCTTGCCTGCTCCTGGCTCCAAGCTCCTCCATGTACTTTGTGCTGCTCCAGCCTTGTTGGTCTTTCTGCCAGGTTACCAGGCTGCATGAGGCCAGCAAAGGCCTGAAAAAACTTAGTGGAGCGATGGGGAGACTCGTCAGGCTGGGAGTGCAATGGAAGACAGAAGAATAGGGAAGAAAGGGGAAGAGTGAGAATTCCCCATTTCAGCAACAGCAAAGTGTTAGATGAGCTCAGCAACCCCTGCTTCATCCTGCGTAAGTTGTATGCACTGCAACATGGACTCTAAGTCAGAAGGCATTCTTTCTATTAAAAGAAAGGAGTATAGATAGGAGAGCTGGACGTTCAATTGTGTCAGTTGCTGAAGAGACTTCTGTACCTTTTTTTATAGGAAGAACCATTAGTGCCACTTGCACATTTTTGTAAAGACACAGTGGTCACTCCTAGCATGTCACTTGCTAATGGCAAGTGCCTACCAAAAGCAGCAAAGTTGGCCTAATGATTCATGAAAATATTTAGCTGAGTTTGGCAGGGAGGGGAAGATCAGACATTTGTCACAAATACACCCGTATATACGATAACTGCTGTGAGCGAGTCTTGTGCTCCTGAGAGCCTGCTAACCATCTCCAGACAGCAGAGTATCAGACAAAACATTCAGCGTGGTTCAGATGAGCTAGTTATGCCAAATGTGTAGAAGCAGTGACGTGCAGAACTGCTTAAAAGTCAAGTTCCAACTGTTTCTGGGATACTCAGTCCAATAGGTTGATTGATGGACAAATGTATTTCTTATGACAAAGAGTCAATGTTCATAAACCAGATCCCAGCATCTCAAGAGTCCTGTCACCAAGCTCCCTCTATGGAGTGGAGTCAGGGCGGCAGCTCAGGTAAGATTTCTATCTCTGTGCATTGCCTACAGGAACCAGGCTACCAGTTTCTTAACACAGGTGCTTAAGTTACGGATCTAAAGTGAGGGGGAATGAGCCTGGGCCCCAGTGGCCACTCAGAGATGCAGGAACAGCAAGCGGATGCTTTCATAGACCTGCTCCTTCCTACTGCAGCAATAAAACTGAATAAATTTATGGATCTGTAGCGTGTTGCTGAGATTCCTTCCCCAGCTGTCTTAATTCAACAGAGCTGATCCGACCTAGGTATGCCGATGATACTGTCTAAGAAAAAGACGTGGGGAACCTCTAGTTCAGAATTAGACTTTGGACTTAAACGACGGCCAGTTTTTGGCACAGGGGACAGACTTTAAATGAGCACAAATTGGTGAGCTACAGATTTAGAAAGGGGAGAATTATTTAGATTCAGGCCAGACATTTTGGGGGAAACAGACCAAAAGTAATATCTATTCTAAGGAGAAATACTGATAGGCTGTGGAATTACAGGCCAGCTCTTTCTTCTTTTTCCTTACAGTCTGGAGTATGCCTCGTAGCTCATCATATTTTTGGCTTCTGGCACATATTTTATTAACTTCCATTATATACAGAAACAAAACAGACCACTATTTTAAAAAAATGCTGAGAGTAAAAAAAGAAATGTAATGGCATATTCAAAGAGTAATTAAAGGCTCTCTTATGAAAGTTAAAAGCCAAGAAGCGTTTGAGAGACTTTCACACACAAAATATTGCACAAAAATTATATGAACCTATTTGCATCCACATTTGTGAGCCATGTGACTTCCCCTGAGATTTAGTTTGGCTCCTCCGTTTAAGCATTACAGATACTGAAAACTGAGGACTATAAATTTGGCTTGCTATCAAACCCAAGCTTCAGTTTAGATGATGCAGGAGAAACCGACAGAATTGAACCTCACTTAACTCATTCCAGTCTGCTCAATTACTGTCACCATTAGAAATGAATTCTTATGCCAAAACCCTTTAAGCCCAACAGAGCCTGATAAAGATGCCTGCAAAGCTAAAAACTGTACAACCATCGGCATACTGTGCATAGGCTGAATGCCACAAAGGACGAAAGATATCCAGGAACACGGGTTTGTTTTTCTTTTCTGTTCTTGCTCTTCCAGAGATCTGGTCTTATCTCAGATACTTGTAAGTGGCATGAAGATCACAAAAAGCATTAACATGAAATATGCTATCAACCGCCTTGTGATCATGGAGCTAGACTACAGGCAAGTTAAAGCCTGATAGCTGTTGGTGTTGGTGTTGCTACTCCTGTTATTCTTTCATAGTGAGCATTTTGCTGCACACAAAAAGCCCAATCTGCTCCTCAGTTTAGGTGTAATATAGGCTTAAAATAAGCTGGAGAATATGCAAGAGAGCCCCCCGTAGTTTTAGCCATGTCCTGTGGAAGAAATTTGCTCAAGGGAAAAGGCCTATTTTCAGATTGTCACTGTTTCATGGAGATTAATGAAAAAGACGGAGAGGCTGCTCAGGACTTTCCTCACTCCCCCTGTGCACTGCAGAAATGGGCATCACAGCAGCTCCAAAGACTTCTCTGCTGCAACAACTGTAGACCAACAGGAAAAAATGGTCCACAGAAATTACAGGTATTTTTGCAACTATCACAAAAGCTCCTTAAATTAGTTAGGTGGTGAAGAGGAGAATGAATGCAGGCTGAATGGTTATTAAGTTGAGCTTCCCTGAAAAACACAGTTTATAATTACACCTGAATGAAACTTTCTGTGAAATCTGCAACGACACTGAACTCACTGTGTAACTGATTTCACGATGTGTTGAGGTTCGGTTTCTGGATCAAATTGTCAGCTGATGTACACAGATGGAGTTCCCATGAAGTAAATGGGCCTCTGGCAACTCATTCCTGCTAAAGGTTGGGCCTAAAATTTGTTAAAAAAATTTCCAAATCTGCAGGTCTTTTAAATGAACATGCACCCTGTCCCTAACAAAATCTGACAGATTATAATTCTGCTGCAAACTCACTGAAAACCTACCCTTTTTAATGTGATTTTCACCTGAAACCTTTTGTACTTTCCATAATTTTTTTGATTGAGACTTAGGGCTCATTTGAACTTAAGAATCAAGGGGGAAACTTAAAAGGAGGGGAAATCACATGACCCGAAAATAAAAATCCAGGTATAACCAGGTATGAATCCAGATCATAACCTCAGACCAGCAGACGGTGATATGTCGGGAGGCTCCTGACCCCGTGCCAGCAGCAGGACCCGCAGCACCCAAGCACCCCTGCCTCCATACCACCCACCCTTTTTCATTGCTGGCGGGTTTTGGGTGTATTGACTAATCCACTTATTTTTGTAAGATTTTTCTCACATATCTGTGCTCTACCTCATAGCTACGGGCTGATGGGAAGTTATTAAATAATGTGACACAAGACTTTATTTGGATGATGTGGTGAGAGGGCGACTGGTTTTCCTCCTGTCCCTCCCCAGTTCATTCCAGTGCGCAAGATAAAGGAGGACTGGCCCCAAACCTGAAAGTGTATTACATAAATAAAGGCACAATATAATACCCGATAGAAATAAATTATCTTTTCATATAAAAATCTTCTAAAGCCCATTTTCAGAAGAGTAATAGGGCTGCCAGTCCAACACCTGCAGGGTTGGAAATAATTTACTTAGCCTCGCTGACTTTTAGGCAGGTTCTTCATTTGACGAATGGCCCAATTAAACATCTGTTAATCACGACGTTATCTCATCTCGAGGTGGAATACCTACTTCTCCTACCCTATCTTTCTGCGAGATAACATCAGATAGCCCCCAATCCGCAAGGCGAGATGCCTCTTAGGGCTCAAACGAGCTGGCCGGGGTGCAGGGCCCGGGGCCTGCCCACCCTGAGGAAGCGGCTGGGAGGCCTGTGCCTTGCGCGGCCCTCCCTCCCCCTCCGCACAACCTTCCCGTAACCTCGGGCTCCTGAACCCTCGTGTACATTTTAGGCCTTGATAATAAAGCAACATCTGCAAACTTACAAGTGCTTTACTCGAGTTAATTGAGTAAATTGAAGCAAGATGCGGTGCAGGGGTGATCTATGATCCCAGGTTGCGGGCCTAGAAGGGAGACAACAGATTTACTGCAAAGACAGTGGGCGGCCTTTTGTTCAGGCCCTGGTTCACGGGAAGTTTGAGGTCACGAGGGATTAAAATATCTTCAGAAACAAATGGAATAATTTGGCTGAAATATAAGGCACACAGTGCCAGCTCATGCCAGGAAACCAGGGGTGATTTACGTGCCTTCAATCCAACACATTTTTCTGATATCTGCCCCATTAGGTTGAATTTATAGATTATTGGGAGAATATGTATCCTCATCTCTCCTTTTCTGACATGTTTGTACTCTGGGGAGCAGTTCCAAGTATTGCAAAACAAATAAAACAGTGCGTTTCCTTGCGTTCACAAGGGCGAAGGCCTGCTCCATTTAAATCTCAGGGGTAAAAAAAGAAAAGAAGAAAAAGAACAAACCAAAACAAAACCCCAACCTCCCATTTACTATACTTGTTCGGGAATTACTTATTAAAAAAGACATTAAACAGGTAATGCTCTTTCTCCTATAATCTGTACAAGTCATTAAGTTTAAGCACAATTCGCCACCTTGAAGCAATTGGATACATTGTAATTTGTTTTATGGTCTCGCAGATGCAAGGTATTTGCTGAGCTATAAATACATAAAAGTGGTTTATACGAGCAGCCCGTACCCCGCGTGAGTTACGAAAGGAGAACCTCTCCTGGTTTCCCTATTCGCATCCACACACACGCACACACACGCGCGCGCTCATGCACTGTATCTGTTTATATTATTTTTTTAAAGCCTGGCTCACTTTTAGTGGGATATATTGTCCCTTTTGTAGTTTCTCTGCTGCTTTATTAAATCCCAAATTCCTTACAAAACTGTACAATTTTAATAACACAAATCCATGCAGGTCATAAAGCTGTCGAAATGTACATAGCACCAGCCATGATCAGCTGCAGTGATATCATCAACCCTGATTAGCTAGAGCTGGTCACACGACAAGGTTTTATTACAAGTGTCATTTACATTTTTGACAGTTTTACAAGGCTTAATGGCTTTGTATTAAATACATTGTGTTTCAAGGAAACTGACAGTTCAGGGTATCTTGTAAATACAATGCTATGGCATTTCCTCAGAAGCAATACTCAGGAAAAATGAAACATCTAGTATTCCTATTGTAAACAGGGACATTTCACCAAAAAAAAGTTCACCCGAGCCAAAGTTTAAGTCCAACAATCAAAAAAAGCTAAGAAAAAAATATTTTCTTTTGTCTTTTTTTTTATATCAAGCTACATATGTCTTGTAACATACTAAAACTTTTTGTAGCAAAAGCATTAACAATCACTGAAAAACCTGAGGCATGTTCCCCACAGAAATTAATGGGAAAATGCTCTTTGCAAAAGTTTCCTACAAAAACCTGATTTATTGTTTGGTTTTCTTAAAAACAAAAAGCACTGCCTGGGGGCATTAAACTATTTCTGAACTTCTTTACCAGGTTGGTATCTATTTTTAATCTCATGAAGAAATCTTGCCTAAACTGATCGTTTCTCACATGGTTTTAATTAGAAATGAGAATTAAATTGACAACATTACCTCTGTTTCTACTTGGACTTTGGGGTTCATTTGGGCCTGAGATAGGGACATTCAGAAGGAAACCTCCTATACTTTGAATGGCAGTGAGTCAAAATCCAAATCGGAATCTGTGCTTTTTGATATAGACCAGTTATTTCAGAAATTAAAATGAATCCCCCAACCTGAAAACCACCTTGACTTGAAACAGATAGGCATTTTCACAACAAAATCCAGAGCAGACTGACCATTTAAGACCTGTGCATCAAATGTAAGTTTCCCCCCCACAGAGTATCTACTTAGGCATGTAACAGTTCTCTAACTGATTAAATTTGTGGAACCTATTATTTACTATATGAATTAGGTTCTTATTCCCAGATGTATTTCATTCACTGCTGTTCCTGTGCCAATTTCTCAACAACATGGCACTAATATCCCTTATCATTTACACACACAGGTTTTATTATTTTGATTATATCAGCATAATAAAAATGGTGCAGTCTCTTTATGTTACAGCCTTTTCTTTATGTGGTGACCAGTATGAATTTACTCACACCAGTAAAAATTCCACAATTACCAGTGGAAGGAAGGCTTTTGCTGGTATGGCTGAAGACACACTAGAGATTAACTAGGTTAAAAAAATGAACAGTGGCAAAACAGTACTCCCAAATGAAATTGTAACAAACACCAGCATAAAAAATTATTTTACTCTGGGCCTTAAATGTTAAAAGACTGATGTTACTTCTTTCTCTGGCTTGATCTGAGTAAAACGTTAGAGCTGCTTTAATGCTTTTTGAGTATGTAGTTCGTTAAAGTCTTAATTCATTAAGAAAAAATGATTCAGTGTATGATGACTAACCATCTTTGCTGATATCAAGGAGCAGTAATGGAGCTGCTGTCTTGTTTTGCCACATACACACACAGTAGTTTAAACTTTAGATAGTTTCTAGAGATGATTCTGGCATGTCACTGCATTTGTTACCATGGGGTTTTCAACCACCATAGTGATTACTTAAAAGAGGGTCAGCCATTTGATTCACCCTAATTCTAGGTACATTATTTCAGTGGTGTCTGTAGGCCATATGCAGGTGGTCTACTGAACAGATAGTTCCCAATGCAAAAGTGCTCCAGTGTTCATAGAAATTATCCCCGAATGCTGTAGAAGTACAAGAGGGAGACAGGTATTTGGGATAAATCATGGTAGAGTACTTTTAGTAAAGTAAATCTGTCATCACTTGCCCAGTGGAGCTTGCAGGCTGTTGTGTGTCCTGTTCCTTCCTTCCAGGCAGTGCTTTCTCCTAGAAGTAACCACAGAAAGGCTGAATGTAATTTATGTTATTCTCAAAGGCTCTCTCCTTGTGTCACACACTCCAGGGAGCCTGCTACCACTCATTCCCTTCCCAAGGTATCTCCTCCCTAAGCAATGTCTGGCCAGCCACAGGACAGCTAAGGGGCATTCACCCTTCCAATCTGTCACTGAATCCTTTGTTGGTGCTGTAAAAAAGTCACTTTGACCTAATACCAGTGATTTTCTTGATGGAGACCTACCCGCTGTAGAGAAGAATGTTACTGGCTTAGGTTCTTCCAGCCCAATGCCTATGGTAGCTCCATCACTTTTAGGTTGGTGAGAAGGAAGGGAGCAGCCAGACCCAAAACCCTGTTGGGTGGCATATGGGACATGGAGGAATCATTTGCAGGAGTGCGTTCCTCTTCTCCCCACTCCCACCTCCTCTGCTGGCACGTCGCCATTGTGGCTAAGGGATCCCTCTCGGGGGTTGCTGCCCAGGCAGAGAAGTCCTTCCTCCTGCCCATGGCTGCACAACCCAGAGCCAGCGTCCGTGGCCTCCGCTGCCTCAGCAGCAGGTTGTGGATGGGCTGTTCTGTATTAAAGTTTAGAAATGAAAGTGAAAGCACATGTGAGACCTGCTGAACAGAACAGCAGAACCGGAGACTTAGCTGTATGCCAGAAGCCACAACCAGATAGAAATCACAGGTTAGTCAGGAAATTACTTGCATTTAATTTGGGGCCATGTCTCCTGGGAGGAGGCTGGCCTTTTCCTGTTGTGCAGCGATGTTGCCCCTGGGTATAATTTGCCTTTTTCATAAGCAAGGGTGCTATCTCCTCCTTCCTCAAAGAGACCTTTCAAAGCCAGCTGAGGAGAATCAAATGTGGTACATTAGCAACAGGACAATGGCAAAGTCATTATAAATTGACTTCCTTACTGTGAGCTTCAGTAATCTGGATGTATTACTAGCATGATTCTGCAATAAAACTGAAGCAGCTAGTTCCTCCACTTGAATTAAAAACACCCTCTCCCTACCACTTCAGAGAGGTAAGGCGTGCTCCCATCTTCTGGGGATGAGGTGAGGTGCCCGGCGGATAAGTCTTCTGCTCCTTATGCATGTGCCCAAGGGAAGGATCCTTTCCAGGCAGGTGTGGACATGGCCACGGCATGTAGACCGCTCTGCAAGTCTCACAAGAAGAAGCAGCAGACTCCGTGCTACTTCCTCCCACCTCCACATCCCCAGTGGGTTGCAGTAAGTGATGGCAGTACAACTGCCACGTCGCCGCATTTCCCTCCTCCCAAAAGGAGCCTGCCTCGGTGATTAAAGAGGTCATCTCTGACAGCCATAGTTAAGAGCTGGAGCAAAAGTTGATGTACTGCTCTGGCTCCCAAATTTCCCAAGTGCTGCAGCCTGAGGTCCTTAGTCAGGCACATGCTGACTGCAGTCAGCGAGGCTGCTTGTGCCAGTGACTACTTAGCAGAGCCAGGGCTGGGGAAGCCATCTTAAAAATGGCTAGGATGCAGTAAGTTAAAGCATCTGCCAATTTTTCCCCTTGGTTTTTTTTTTCCTCCCACTTTCCACACAAACAATGGCAACTTTTACAAGCATGTGTCTGCCATAAAATGAGGACTCATTGTAAAAATAATGTTTCATTCAGAGCAAATAGGTTTTTAAAAGTGCATTTTCTTCAGGGCAAAGTTTTTTACCAGTTCTTGGCTCATGCTTCCAGAGAATTCATTAAAATGTTGCTCTGGATCAAATGAACAAATGCTTAATATAGTTATGAGTTTTCCCCCTTCCTAACTTAAATTTAAAAATTAATGCTTGTGCTCAAGTATAATTTCTATTCCTATTCAAAATGTTTTGCTACCACATCTGTATTCTCTGTACGATTTGTTATGACCAATTATTCAGTGTCAGCAACTTCATATTTTGCAGCCTTTTGGCAATTAATGACTCTCAGTGTCCCTTGCATAGAGCATCACTCCTTTACATCAGCTGTGTATGAGGTACGTGCAGAGTTCACTTGCTGGAAACAGCCAAATCTCAAAGGTCTGATACTAATACCTCACTCTCCATAAACTGTGATAAGACTCCACGTGATCATCACATTACCAAAATATGAGCAGGATTAGTCTCACAGGACTCCAAAATTAGTGACTTGCATCGCATCTGCAATGTTTATTTTTTCTTAAGCTTTCCAGTAGCACTGATTGCGGGCACCAGCTCTTTCCATTTTGCACAACCTGAGCTATCCAGCAGCTCAGCCTCGTGAAGATAACATGTCCACTCCAAAGCGTCAGCGTTCCTCTGTTCCCAGGACTTGTCAGAGCATCAGTAAATAACAAACTAATGAAATAAATGAAATGGAAACAAACAAAACAAACCCACCAGTGCAGGAACTGCAGCCTGGCCTGCCTTGAACGGGTTAATGAATTCCAGTTTGATATAAGTTTGGATAACTAAGACTTTCCCATGGCAATAAAAGTTCATATTAAACTCAACTGGTCTTGGTTCCTCAGGCCTCACACAATCTCTTTTTCAAGCGAAACTATGGGATGCTGGTGGGAGTTTTGCCACGGAGACAGGGCAAGGAGAGCCCTTGGTGGATGTGATCCCATCTCAGGGGACAGGGAGTTTCTCTGCCAGAGCCAGCTGCAGGATCAGGCCTACCTTGGGTCTCCAGGATTGGGCTCAGGTAACTTGAGCCAGATAGGTTGGGAAGAAAAATGTACTGCTTCTTGTATTTCATAAGTTGTGTTTTTCACATATGCTTAAGAAAATCTATTTACAATATTAAAACAATGTAGACCATAAAAATGGTTTAGTGGGCTACCAAAAGATTTAGTTAAGCCCTCATCTAATTAAAAATATCCTGTTAGCTGTGAATCTGTGGGGGGCAATTTAAAGTAATTCTGGAAAGTAGTGTTTCCTGGGGTTATAATGTGGAGTTTTTCTTTTCTTTTTCTTTTTTCCTTTACCATTTCTTTTCTTTTTTGGTTTTGTTTTGTTTAAAGGGTGAATTAACATCTGACTGCAGGCTTCAGCATTGGCTTGCTTTTAATACCATATACTGTCACTTCTATTAAAAAGGAAAAAAAAAAAAGATTCCGAATTTTTTTATTTTCCCCCTTTGTCTACAATGTGTGTAAAGAAAAGTGACCGAAAGGAGAGGTTAAGAATAAGTTCCTTTTTTCAAATCTATGTTGATTGAATTAAAATGTTTGAATTTTATTGAACAGGGAAAAAGAGATTTTAAAAAACCTATCTGTAGCCCCCTATAAAAGCCTTTTTTTTAATAAACTTCTGTTTAAAAAGTATGTTATTAGCAGTATATCCTGTGCTGCATATTAATAAAACAATGGAATTTTGTATTTCTTTTTCTCATAAATTACATAATTCAAACCTTAAAACACCTTTAATGAACACTGACTCGGCATGTGGCACTTAATAAAACTGGGCTAAACTCGTTTTCTGCCTGACAGGCTACCAGTGGAGAATGTGCCCTACAAGTAAATGATTAAGAGGCAGAAATCTTTTCTGGACTACTATTAAACACTTCAAAGATTTTCAAAGTCAGATAAAATGAAAAGCAAATGTGTTTCACTGCCTCTCAAATACCTCAAATGTTTTAGCAGGTGCAAGCAATGAAACCTTCTGTAGTGACAGCACTTTAGGGTCTGCAAAGTGCACCCTACTGAATTATGGGAAAGCAGGGCTTACTTCATAAAAATTCATGATTTTAGATGAGGAGAGATGCATGTCCTTAATACCCATCTACATATGTAGCACAGAAAGAGGGTCCCGTTGTGTCTCCCGGTGTCGCAGGCTTGTCTTAACCCTTGCTGGAACTGCTGGACTGTTTAATGTTGCGTTTCATAGCCTTTAACACTTGCAAGCTTTGCCTTTATTTTAATGCATCGATGGAAGAGCGGACAGATAGTCTGTCCTCTGCGTTGTTTGTGCTCCAGCAGATATTGCAGTCCGGGAGAGGAAAGTCCAGCCAGCCAGCAAGAGCAGTCCCTGGGAACCGGGCTGACCTGGGCGCTTGTCCTTACAGCAAGGCGCAGCTAACTGTTATGTAGCTTTAGCCGCGTTGTTCAGCCTCCCTGTGCCTCAGTTTCCCCCATGCACTGTGTGAGCAATGCTACTTCTTGCCTCACGGGGTGTTACGTGTACTTAATGCCACGAAGCCTGCAAGTATTAAGGAAACAGGGCTGATAGTCCGGCTGGATTTTTAAATGGCACTTGCAGACTAAGACGACTGAGGAAATTTCTTTAGTATTAATTTCTCTGGCATATAAAGGAAAGTCTACACATATTAAATAGTTGTAGCTGCTTTGAACTTTCTCTTCTAGAAAACTGTAAATGAAAGTAGGGCTTATAAAAGCAAAGATAGGTACCATCTGGGCAGGTGCTGGTAACTGCTCTCAGGCTCTGCCAATTTACCAGACCATATACCTCAATCTTGGTCTGTAACTACTTGAATTTGGATTCAGGAGGATTTTATCAGAGGATTGCATACGTTTGGAGAGCCGGACCAATAGTCTCTTTCTTGTGCAAGTTTGTTACGTTTCCTTTGATCGTGCTTTATTTTAACATTTAACTGACAAATAGTTTGTTGAGGGTTAATAAATGACTAACACAAGCTAAACATGCTACGGACCAGAATGTTATGGGCCATACGTAATCAGAGAAAAAGCAAGATAAAGTGGTAGGATGGTTTTAAGCAAAGAGTTGTTGAATTCTGCAATGATTCTGCATTTATTAGAACATATGTTAGTCAGGAATTAATTCTTCATACATTCTCTTTAAATGCAATGTAAATACGTTGTATTTGCTTGCGCCCTAAATGGGATTGTGTAGCTGGAAAGATGGATCACTTTTTCCTGGGCTGCTGAGAGGATATTTCCCTGCCTGCATCTCCAGCCGCCCCGTGCCAAGCCCGGCTGCACAGTGTCTGTCCTGCCCCGAACAGGCTCTGCGGCGGTGGCTGCACACCTGCCTACCACATCCCAGGGGCTTAGCGATGAAAGGCCTGAGTGTATTCACTAACGCCATAATAAACCCAAACCTTGTGTGTTGTACTTAGGAGACAGAGCTATTGCAAACAAAATACTGCACGGAAAAGGGGACCTGCAGTAAGTGCCGTTACAAGAGGGGAAGATCACAGATTCAATAAAATCTCATTATCCCGCTACTCAGCATCTGTGGGATCTATTTACCTTCGTGTCAAAGTGCGAAGTGAAGTGTCCAGCATAAACTCCCTGATGAATAATAACATGCATGATTAACTTTAAAACCCCACTAACATAACTACATGCAAAGAACTACACTTACTGTAGTGTTACGGTGGAAATTTTTACATGACCAACAGCTTGACATTCAGTGCTGTTTCCCACAGCAGCTGCAGCTTCACCCTTTCACACCAATATATGACTTCCTATGGATGGATGGAGTGATAGTAATTCTTCTGTTAGGATGTCTGTGAGTGCGTAGATGGGAGGATGTGCATTGAAATCATGTTACGAGCACAAATGTATTCCGTTGTGCAATAATAGAACCACACGAATGGTCCCACATTAGAATAAATTCACAGAGCCTGACATTATGGAAGCTGAGAACAAATGTTTTGCCATGTAATCCATAAAGAAAATTCATATAATATATAAAATAACCCAGATCAACTGAAAATATTTATGGGCCAGCCATGCAGCTGGTGTAAATCAGCATAGCTCCACTGAAGTCAATGGAGCAACACCAGTTTTAGGCGTATGAAGATTTGGCACCCAAGTAATTTGGATTTTCAGCAAGAAAACCCAGAGCTACTTCTCCTGTGGATTTGATGATTGAACCTCTCTTTAAAAGGTTGTGTTTTGAAATTCTGAATCAAGAAAATCATATATTACATTTTGGGTTTTGAACAGCTTTTGCTGGCTGTGGAAATGTTTAATTCATCACAGTTGGCACCGAGTATTATCTGAGATAGTGTAATGGAAACTTTTAAGGATTGATGAGGTTTTTAACATTTTACATGTGTATTTACCCTTTCTATTTTTTACTGCATGAACAGGGTTGTAGGGCATTGGACTCTGATCCATATTCCATTACATTCAGGAACAGTCTTTTCATTGGCATCCAAGAGCTCTGGGTCATTCTCTTGGTCAGCCAGACACTTCTAAGCTGTACATACATGTATATCTCATGTATTGTCTATATTTATTTTGTGAGATGGGAAAAATTAACATGCCTACCATTTACTGAGATGTTTGCACATGAACATTACATCACACGTTTAAATAAATACAGATGCATTTATTTCAGCATGTGGATATCCAGACGTCTATGCTTGCCTGGCATACATCTGGATAACTGAAGCATACTATTTCCACTTGTTTATAACTCCTTTCTTTCTGAACCAATTTTTTTTCCAACTTATCCAAGCCCACATTTCTCACTGGAGACTACATGCCAAGCTTGAACTGTTTTCAGTTACCCTAGCACAAGTTTAACATCTGAAACAATTCTTTAAGTATACTCAAAACCAACCATATGGATTTTTACCAAACTTTCCAAAAGCTACAAAAGTATCACCCTAAAGGAGTAATTTTCTTTCTGGAAACTCATAAAGGGGCTTAGAAAGGAAGTACCTCTTTAACTAGCAAGGAACACTCAACTACCAAAGAATTATATTCAAGAAGGTCTAAAAGTCTATTTCTGGGCAAACACATGTCCTGCGCTGTCTTCTTATGTCAGGCAGGTTGGGTAAATTCCGAGTTCAGTCCCAACACAGATAAGATCCATAAGAGTGTCTTTTAAAGCTTATGTTGAAACTATAAGTTGGAATTTGGTCTCAACTTTTGCCACGCTCTCAGAAAGGTCTTTCTACCTAGGAAACCCTACCATAAGTTCAGTGATGTGTCCAGTTGTGCTCCTGAAGGATCAAGGTTAGGACACATGGGCTTCCAGTCTGGTTGAAATCTGGAATGAGAGATCAGATCTGCCATAGCAGGAAACTTGGGGACTGGCTCTGAATTCCCTCCTCAGTGTTACAGGCTGTTACAACGGTATCTTGCAGCATGGCAGGAAAAAAGTAATTTGTGTTCAGGCTCAGCTAACAGGGAAAGTGCAAACAGAGGAGCCTGAGCAGGCAAGCCTATTAACCTAAGCACATCCGCTAGATCCTGACAGAAGCAATGTAGATAATTTCCATATGGTATGTTCCTAGTCTAACAGGCTTCAAGTGTCGAATTTCTGGAGCTCTCTTTTCTTTTAAGATATGAGACTTTTTTTAATCAAGTAGTAGAAATTAGGTTATCTTTCTCTTTAAGGTGTGACAGCAGCAGACAGTGCAAAGTCATTAGGAAGCACTAGTAAAGAACGCTTTATAGCCAGAGTCAGGACTGCACCACTGCTCCTGTCCAAATAGGTCTACACACCAAAAATCACTGGGGTTTGGGCTGCTGAGCATGAGGAAGGATGACACACAGTCCTCCCTTGTTGAAGCATACTCTAAACTGGTGATGATCAAGCAAGGTAACGGTACGTCAGGGCTTTGCTCTCTGCATAGCTTTTGCTGGCTTTGCTTTTGTGAGCCTTAAGTTGTCGGTGTTCCCATGAGAAACTACACAGACAGCAAATGTAATGGCAAGCGTAAGCAGTATTTTAAGGACATAGGTGACGGTGAAACACTATCCTGGCTTTCCTCCCCATTTAGTCATGCTTTTCATTCCACCCTGGCTTGCAGGTGACATGAATTTGATTATCCCAGCTACTCAACCACCCAATGAAAAACAGCAGCTCCCATCCAGAAACAAATCAGCATGAAATCAGACAGTTGACAGTGGTTTCTCAGAAACTCCCTTTAATGTAGTTACACTGGGGACTGAGTTACCTATTCAAACCAAGCTGAACTGACACATCTGACCCAACCGAGCATCACTGTGTTTACGCTCATCCCATCCAATCCTTTCATGTTTTCAGATTACAGCGGCGGTGGGAGGGAAACCTGAGGTGTTTAACAAATACTATTATTTTATAAGCTTCTGTTAAACAGTTAGACAAATATTCTGTAATCTTTCAGGCTCATCTCAGGTCAGCCACATAGTTAATGAACAATGATAACAAATGAGCAAGTTCAAATGGAAGCTTTGGGGAAAATGCCCCATCCCTTCATCACATGCCTGTGTGCACATACGCACAGAGTCTGTTAAGCATTTACATTTTGGTTCAAACTTACTTGCCACACTCAAGAAAAATAAATTTGCTGCTTTTAATAAGAGGATTGAAACCAAAGGGCATTTAATCTTTTATGATCAACGATAATATTTAAATGCTAGAATATATTAAATCTACTTATAGCAATCCCTCATTACATGAGCTGTGTTTTCTTCACTAATGAATTGCATGTTTAAAAATACATTGTTAAAAAAATGTTTGTAAAAATCTGCTTTACTTTTCAAATGTTTCACAGTATAAACTGCAGGTGTTTCACATTTTTTACAATTCAAGCTTTAAAATTATGCAAATACGTCTAGCTGAAACACAGACTTCCTGCATTTGGAATTATTAGACAATAGCAGAGCAGTCCCTGTTTTCCTATAACCATTGTTTTTCCATAACCATTGTTTTTCCCACCAAATGCTAAAATTTACGGCAAAGTATGCAAGCACAGTACTATGGAGACACCAAATAGCTTACATCTTAATACACTGATTAAACAGAATACCTAGGAAATGTAAATGACTGGATTTCCATGCTAGTATTGTAATGATTAGTTCTTGTTTTATACCATGCTCAAAAGAATGACAGGCACCATACAGAAGAAGAAATACAAGCCTCTGTCACGAATATCTTACAAAAGCCCCAGTCCTGCAGATGCAGGTCGAAATTGTGCAGCTTTGTTCAGGTGAGTCCCTTCATGTTACCTTCCCAAAAAAGCCTGCAGGTAGATCCTGATAGCAGCAGCAAGAGAGAAACCTGTGGGGTCATCATTCAAGAAGGTTTTTTTTCCGTTCCTTTTAAATATTTCCTTCTTCATTTCTGCATATTGACTTGGTATCCTTTAATGCAGATAGGGTCATTTTTTCCTAGAATTTTATAGGATTTTAGGCACCTAAACTGTTGCCATCTTCCTGTCATCTTTTCATTGTCAGGAGACAAAGCTTTATGCAGCCCTGCAGAAATTTAAGGGAAATATTTCTCAGTGAGGTCCTGATGCTGTAAGGTGCTTAGCATCAGATAGGACTGGGCCCTCAGACAGAACCTATTCTGTTTTTAAGTGGTCTGCGAGGGACGCACTTTGCCTGAAATTCATTCCAGCCCAAGATTGTGAACATAGCGTACAATAGATGGATTGGTGTAAAACTATCCCAGATAACTGCTCATACATCTTTCCTCTGTCAGTGAAATTTGCCATGATGTGTTCAAAGCCAAGAGGCATTATTTGTGCTGTCCTGGATCTGTTAAGGAATGGCAGGGGGAGGACAGAGATACTTAGGGATTTAAAAGCAGAGAGAACTCTATGAAAGAGATAAAAGGAGTCAAATGCACAAACCCTATTTGAAGTCCTTAAAGCATAAGAAAAGAAAGTATTAGACTTACCACATAGGGAGAGCTGGAATTTGTGTAGCTCTGGCCCCTGTGAACTGTAGCTGCTATTTTAGGGGTGGTCTGAATGTTTGAAAAGCTAGCCTGAATTCACAAAACTTTTCCCTGGTACTTATAATGCTCTTTTTTTTTCTATAAAAGTTGATTCTTCTTGCTGTTGTTTTTATGAACTACATCCTAGCTGATGTATCTGTTGTCATGTTAGATATCAAAACGAGGAGAGAACTCTATGGAAGCTGGGCAATAGAAAGGAGTGAAATATATTTTATACTGTAGCTATTTGCATCTAGAAGTATTTTCTCTTCTCCGTCATGCCAACATGCTAGGTCTCGGACAGTAATGTTTGACTGATATTTTTCCCTGCAAGTATTCTCTGCATCTTTACTACCTCCTCTCTCATATAATACAGTTTTATTGTCAAAGCTTCTTTCTGTTCTTTTTTTCCCACTGTCTCTCCTAGGCAAAACCAAGCCCAATATTGATCAAGTCAGTTTTCAAAACCAATGGGTTCCAGTGAGTTTGTACTTTGGTATCATATATTTCTCCTTTATTCAGTATATCTAACATTTAAAGGATCTTTTTTGATTTAATATCCACACTAAGGTCCTCACAACACTATTGTTCATTTCAGGTTGCCAGCATCATAGATCAGGGAAGAGCTCAAAAGATATTGTTTGCTGAGCTGCCTTTCAGAGGCTCGTCTTAACCCTACTATTGTATAATAAGGCAAATCCAAATTACTCTGTTGCCTGGACTTTACAACATTTTGCTGGAAATCTGACGATAAGATGCTGACCAAGTAGATTCTGAGTGTTTCCTATCTCCTGTCGGCTACAAACGTGTTGAGGAAAGCCCCTTTACATACAGTAGTTTGTCAACTCTACTGTGTGTCCCAGACCACAGTGTTGGAAAACCTGCAGAGATGAAAATAAGAGACAAGAGAGGGTTACTCAGACCTTACAGAGATCCTCTGTATTCCCATCTCTCTCAGCCAGTTTCCCAGTTCCCTGCCACAAATGTATTAAGAGGATCATACGAACGAGGGTGTCTCTGTCAGAAGGGTGGTGTGACCATCTTCTGAGTAGAAAAATCCGCATCTATGTCCTTAATGCCTTTCAGTATTGCACAGAAAAAGAGCCAAGTTCACAAGGTTCACTTCCAAAACAGAGCAGCCAGTTCCTAAGATAATTCACACTGGGAGCCCGTTCACAATCATCTCTCGTGTGCCTGTTTTGTATCAATACTATAAGCTTTTTGTATAAAGTTGAGAGTAAGTGTATTTCTTTGCCCCTATATTGACCGTGTAGGGTTGAGCATTAGAGTGTTTGGCTCCCAAAGTTATTGTCTCAGTGCTGCACACAACTTCTTCCCGAGGACTGTGAGTTTAATATGTTCTTTGCCTCATCAGAAGCTCTTCTCTGTAGAGTTATGTTAAAGAAAAATAGCAGGTGGCTTTCTTCCGCTGCTGGGTATGGTGAATCTCTTCTTGGATGTAATATTTGTAACTCAAAGGTGTTTTAAATATCATCCAAAGCATGCAGTTATCCCTTGTGATTATAGTTACTATTATTATTTCCACTATGCCACAAGGAAGCACTGATACTATGAAGCCATGTTGTTTTGATGTTGGAGATTTATATAGGTTAATTCTTAACAGTGAGAAAATTAAAAGCAAAATATTTTTTTATAGTTTTGCTGGACTTTATTTCTAAATTAAATGGGCACTGGGAGTATAACATCATTCCTCAACCAGTGTAAGCACCTCAAGCAAAAGTCTGTGCATGCTGAGATGTGCCCTACTATAAGGGAGGTAGAGCAACATAATTAATTGTACTTTTCATGACCTGTCATGCTGGCCCTTTCCTGAATCTCAGCCAATACATATATATGTATATTTGTGTATTCATAACTCCACAGCAGTATTCAAAAGCAAATGTGCATAGAAAAGTAGGCACATCAGAAGGTATGATAAGTCTGCTCCTGGAAAGAATTTTTGTTACGCTGAAGGCAGTTTGTCATATTTGGGAGATTTTGTAAAATCTCTTTCCAACATTTTTCCCAATAACCAGTATGTTCACCGTACGAGCTACTGAAGTGACATCTAAGCAATAGCCCATCTTTTGCAGAAGTAGAAGTTATTTCGGTAGCAATCCAGTTGGCTGAGTATTTCTCTAATGCACAGACCTCTCAATAATTCAAGTACGGCCAATACAAAAAGAGTCAAGGGAAATCTTTAGCTGCTTTCTTATAGCACATAACTGAATGGATAGAAAGAACAGTAAAAGGGCAAGAGTACCAAAGAGTGTACTGTCGGACTAGTGTTAGGAATATAGTTTTAGCACATACACCAGCAGATCGGGTGCAGTAGGCAGATCTTCATGACTGTGACTCCCGTAACAAGACAAGTATCTTTCAGGAGAGATGGTCATCCAAAGAAAGAGGTTTGGCAGTAGTTACCTTGCAGGCACGTCATCCGAACCCTGCAGCTGCAGCTGCCATGACTCAAGATGTACATAACAGACAGCTGAGGGCTTTGTTAATGACTCCAAATGCTCGTCTGTATCTGAACACATTGCGGCCCAAGGACTGCCTATGATCTGGGCAAGCTCTGCAACTCCCGACCAGAACTGTTTGCAATGACTCACATGTGAGGATACTTTCCTTTGGGAAGAGTTGTTGCTTTTGAGGAGATTGCCCATGGAGCTCTGTGCTATCAATCTAGTGCTGATCTAAGAGTTGGACCCATATGTTCCTAGCACACCTTTAAAAAGTGACTTATTGGATCATTTGAGCAATTGAAGCAAGTGAATTAAAAAAAAATCAAATAAATAACAGGGCCATTCTTCTTTAACACCTGCTTTATATCTCTTACAATATTTTTGTGCTGAAAATCCATTAGGGCTGTAAATCCAGCTATATCCTTATGCAACAAAACAGCAGTTGTCTATCAAGCCCACCACAAAGCAAAGGTACCGCAAGAGATACCACAAAGAAGTTACCACCCTTAACTGTCACCTGCTGGTCCTCAGCCAAAGGTTCCCATGGCCCAGCTGCAATGTCAGAACTGAGCTGTTGATTGCATGCAGTTCATTCAGAGACGCTTAAATCACATCTAGGGATCTTGTTTAATGTGGCTAAGCAGGTAGTTACCATGGGTTTGAAGAAGCTTCTCTTCAGTGCATTGTCAAATTAATAATAATGTTTAGATATGAAATTGGTGGGTGAATACAAGCCCACACTTAGAGAAGAAAATGTCGTTTATTTTTCTGAGCCTTAGCACTTCTGTACATGCTCAATTATATCTCATTAGCTTCATTGACCACTAGTCATATTTCATCTAGGATTCATAGAAACTCTTTTTTAATGATTAATCCAAGATCAAGTATTTTTAAAAGAAGGAAATAATCAGGGGTTCTATTTAATTTCCGGGAACGTGAGGTTTACAGGAAAGTCTTGATTCTGAAACTCACAATTTCATTGAGTGATCACACTGGAATCCCATGTCTTCTCACCCGGGAGGTATTTGTCAAGAAGCATAGCTGTGGTCACAGATGTAATCAAGTAGGCTTCCTTACAGGCACACAGTTCAAGTTCCAGCTCTGTCTCCTTCATTTACCCGAGACTGTATTGTCTGGAAGTCAACGCACAGGGACAACTAGTGAACAAACACTATATCCAAGTAAAGCTGCCACATAAGCCTTTTGAAATTCAATCTCATAGTGTTTTTCTGACGTGAGTGAATGCTACTCAACAGGTATCACAAGTCAAGCTCGAGTCTTTGCCCTTTTAGTTTCCATGAGCAGGATCTATAAAAGGTTCTGCAAAACACTAGATTATAGGCTGAGCTGGCTGGATGCAGAAGCCAAATTAACAACTTGCCATGGTGTAGAAAGCTGCAGATTTGCTCTGATGAATGGAGTTCATAGTAATTTTTTTTTTTCAGAGTGCGAATTGAAACATTATTGTACAACTATTAGTTTCCAGGAAAAAATGTAATTGCTTCTAGATGCTGCTCGCTGTTTTCAAGAGCTCTTTAACCTTTAACTTTTTCAGTACAAAGGAAGCCTTGCTGTGCAGTGAATCTAACAAGACCATCATTTATAGTTGGCAGAGTTCATTAGTCAGTCGTAACAGTTTAATTATTAGCATTTTAATGCATGAGTGTTTAACTAGACAGAACAACAGTCTTTTAGGTACGGCATGAGACTTCTTAAAAGAAAACAAATTAATTGGTGCTGTTGTTTATATTGTGGCTCATTACTAAAATTAGACAACTAAAATTCAAGAAATTTGGAGTCAGATTTTGTCACCCATTAAATTAACATTATATTTGATGGCCTTTTCAGTACATTTCAGCTTTAATGAAAATGTGTCTCTTTATAGGAGTAAAAACCCTTTCGTGTTTTGTCTTAAAAAATAGTTGTGGTGAACTGGGCAAAGCCAATTTCTTCAGTTCAGTCCCTGTCTCAGAATCTGGTTTTGCTGTAAGTTGATTTCTCTCCAAGTTACCTCTGCTTCAGAACCAGTAATGAAGGTACAGTGTCAGCCATGAGACAGGTTACTAGGTATCTGAGGTAAATGAGTAGTCTGAAAATTAAAAAGCTGCATGTATTTGAAAAGCCGAATATTTTACAAAGAATAGAATCTTTTTCATTAAAATGTTTTCATCAGTCTATTTTCCATTTTTTGGAAAAGGTTTGATGAAAACTTTCTCCTCTACAATTTAAAATAATTCTTTAGGATGTTTTTTATTTTCTAGATTACACTCTTGACTTAATCTTTGTAGGAGCTCTTTTTTTTCCCCTTTTTTTATGGATTGCTGGAAATAATAGTTGTGTGGGAGCTAGAGGTCTGAAGGGGGATCTTTGGGAACAGGTTGGATTGCTTGGGAGATCAAAGGAAGAGAATTAAAAAAATGCGGATGCTTATCAGAACAGCGCTTCCGGACCGTCAAAGAATCTCATTTCTAACTGTGGACCAAAGGAAAATATGTGAACGTGGGTTATCTTCATTATCTTGGCATGGCAGGTTAATGGTGCTGGCAGAATATGTACTAAGAAATCCTACAGTGTTGTATCATCCCATGGTGATGATGCCACTAAACAGCGTCCCTGACACACTCTTTTTATGGTTTTTACAGTGTACGTATGTTGAGGGATAACTTCTATTAGTCCTTTTCAACCTCTGCTGCACTGTGACCAACAAATAAGGTATGACACAGTTTCCTCCTTTCATCCACCCTTGTTCTGCTTTCCCTGTGATCCTTCCTTCCTCCTTCCCCTCCCTTCCCATCCCTCCCTCTCCCCTCTGGAGCATGATGGCCTTCATGGATTAAAGCAAGGTGTGGACTACAAAGCTCGAGGAACATTGGTTTATAGCATTTTGATGGGGAAGAGGGAAGTGTGCAGATAGATTGGCTGATTTTTTTTTTTAAATCCTGGAGTACCAAACTGGTTTAGATTAGTGGTCCTACACTTGCCCATACCATGATTTCGCCCCTGATGCATCTGCCCATAATCTGACAGCATGTCTTACCCCCAGGGCAGTGACTGGCTTCTGCAAATTACGGGTGCCCTGAGTACTGGTAAATCAGGGGATTTCAGGAGCTGACCCCTCAGTTACTTACCTCTCCATAATCTGACAGGTGATGGTGCATGGCAAGAAAAGTTTTGCAGAGTCTTAATAGAACTGTGGGGCGATGCTACCGGCGAATAATTTTTTTTTAAGATTTCCTGATAAACCGACTGTCTCTGTGGCATTCCTGTGTTTTGTGGATGATGAAATGTGTTGCAACAAGACTGAAGGATCATTTAAAACCTGTCCCTTCTTACAATTTATTGCAGACAGAAGTGTTACATCATATTTACAATGTTAAATTCGAAGCTCCAGGTTTTATGGAAGGAAGAAATACCTATTCGGTTCTAGCATATAATGATGCCTATCCAGTTTCACTGACATTTTATTAGTGCTCATTAATTTTAGCAGGATATTTATAATCAGAAATAAACATTTGCTGTGGAAATGCCTTTTCCTCAACATTTCCAGACACAATGTGTCTTTAGTCAGACAAAGGGGTTTTATTTTCAAGGAATGGTATTTCAGAGCTGGAAATGCCAGCTCCCTGGTGCTGAGATGTAGTTTCTGGAAGTCTCTTCCAGATGTGAAGCTTTAAGGAATTAAGTTATATTGGGAAAATGGATTATCCCTAGTGGAGAGCATTTTATCACCTCGTTAGGTTTAGGAAGCCCAGGTGATAGAGCGGGAGAAAGATGTTAGTACAAAATGCTTCAAATCACAAAACAACAGGGAAAGACTGTCACTGATAATATACTGATACCACTGTAAAGTCTATCTCTAAGTTACTGTATGATTAATATGTTATCATTTAAATAAGTGACTGTGTGAAGAAGAACAAAAAGACGGAGCAAGTCTGTATTGTCCCCATCCAGCATGCTAAGAGAGTCACTAAGCAAATGATAATGTTTTGATGGCAGAGTGACTCCACATAACCAGCCAGCTTGCTGACAAAGGAATGCCACCTGATTTCTTGGATGTGCATTTTTTACACTATTTCTGCAGTTGTTTTTCTTGATTTCTGCTTCTGCTGTCTGTCTGATTATGCTTTGCCTCTGTGCGTGTGTGAGAGAGAGAGGAGAGTGTGTGTTTTGTACATATCGTCAGATTTGAGCTTGCCCTCTGAGGATATCAGTGCCCTCATTAGCACATCAGTATTATGCAAAAGGTAGAAGCATTTCTGGTTCCCTTTAGACACAGAGGGCTTGCTTATCCTGCACAGTCTTGTCTCAGAACAAGGGAAGTTTGTTCCTGGTGTAGCTGGTCGGTGTCCCCTCCCTGTGAACGGGACACTCATTCCTCTTGGGAATTCCTCTTGAGTTTTAAATAAAGTGGCAGCCTGTTTTTCTATAACCCTATAAGGCTACAGGTAACACAGGAAAACAGACTCTGGTGCACAAAGATTTGTAAAATACACCACTTGTCCGTAGTTTTTACCTGTATGCAAGGGAGAGCTGAGGGTGTCTGTGTCTGTGCTGGAGCTCCAGATGTTGATGCATGGTTAAAAGCTTGTTAGGGTTGTAAAGGAAAGCACTCAGAAATCACGAAACGTCAAAGCTAAAGCTCATTTATAAATTCATCCTTCTTTAAAATACGAGTAACAGCGTAGGCAGCTTTTAATTACATAGCTATGTTCCGTTTTTCCTAGATGTGCGCGTGAGTGAGAGTAACTCTGTGTGCACATATATAGAGCTATGCAGTCTGGGAGAGCATATATTAAACCCCTTTTTCTTACCCATAAATAGAGATGATTCCAAACTAAAGCCCTAGCTTCAAGCTAGCTACAGACCTTAGGGAATTCAAAATCAGAATCTGGATTTGGATCTGAATTTAGCAGCTTAGGCCCATCTGCAATAAATACATACAGGATGAAATGTAGATAACTGAGATATAAGGCTATATAGACTTCAAAGTGGCTCTGATAAAATCATGATAACCACAAGAAAGAAGTGGTGTGTGATCTCAGATGAGATATCCCCAAGATGTCTATACAGCTTAATTTTCCCACATTGTGTCCTTTTATCTTCAATGGATAAAAGGTGAATTATTATTATTATAGGCAGTGGAGTAGTAACGCCTGTTATTCAGGTTGTCTAACACTTTCCATTGTTCCCCCTCTAGTCACTCGCTTATAACTTTTGCAGACTAACCTTTCAAGCTGAAGTTTCCCATACTTGGTGTTTGCCTCAGGTTGAATTTGATCGAGAATAGGTATTCCGCTTTCAAGACTGTAGCAATAGTGCCAGCAATAAATCATGTCAACATTTGCTTCTGCATTTGTAAACTGTCATTTTAAGATAGCTGGAGAGAGGACAAGGGAGCGAGCAAACAGACGACTTTAAAAGCCTGCACCGTCATACTCACCTTATCGAAAGAGCGATCATGTTAAATCTCCAACGACAGAAAGTCAGACAGCAGGTGGGTGTGAGATGAAGGAGAAAATGGCATTTCTCACATGATGGCACCTGTGCTTTCCTTCTCATAGAACAGCCCCTGCCTCAACAGAGTAATCCACCTGCTTTAATATCTGTCGTTTTCACATAGCAATGCAAAAAATAAAAGAGGTCTAAGGCAGAGAAATCTACACAGCCTGAGAGCTGTCCCACATTCCCCACCCAATCAGCAGATAGGAGCTCTGCTCAGCCAACCTGCCATGGTAGCTGATAATTATTGTTGTATTAATTGGTGCTGTCCAGACTAGACAGAATGTAAAAGATCCCACTGTGTCCAATAATTAATGTTTTTCCCTCACTGCAATGTCATTAATAAGGGGTTCCTCCAAGAAACAAGTAATTGGATGGTTCAGCTTCATTAGGGTATTTTTAGATAAGGTTTGGTCTAGAGACGTATAGGAAAGCTTATTATGTTTATTTAGACTGTATTATCTATCACTAATGTGTTATACTGATTTTGTATCTTTCACATTCTCGGGGATTGTAGTGATAAAACGAATGCACAAATTATGATTTAAATGAACAGAAATACTGCCTTTAATTTAGTTATATTAAAATGATGAAAAAATGCCATCTCAAAATAAATATCACCAGTATCCTATAAATCTCCCCTTTTCTCAGAGACACAGAAAGCTATTGTCACCGGAAGACAAAAGTCAGATTTTACTAATTAGAGATGAGTGTAGTGGAGCACTCTTGTTTTGGCAATTATCTGAGCAGCTTTTGAAACTGGAATGTGTAAATCTGGTTTTGGAAATAACTTTGAAAAGAAGACTAAGGGGCTTTTTCAGGGGTATCGTTTACATGGTCATGTATGACTTTATTATTCTGCAAAGATGCCTTGGGAATCTGACTCACATGAAAACTTGATATGCAAGTGAGCTATAGACCAGGATGTGGCGGATTTACACAGGAAACATATATGGCTAGTCAAAACAGCTCTGTTTTACCACAAAGGAGCTTTGCACATGCTTTGCAAGGATTTTATGTGGGAGCTTATTCTTGAACATAGCACATAGTTTTCCACAACCCAAAGTTACTCTAGTTAAATTTTTAGGGCAACTTAGCCAAACTGGTCCCATTCACAGCTGCATCCTTCTTAATCTCATCACAAGACACAGATCTCCCACTAGGAAATGATAATCCACAGTTTAGTGTCTGTATTATACTTAGTGCAAACACAAGAGACCACATTCATCCCAAAGTAATTCTCTAAATATGAGACATCTTGTTACAACAGGGATGCACTTGGCCCACAGGGTGTCAGACGGTGAAATGGACTCATCACGCAGCGCTAAATAAAAGCAAAGAAAAACATCATCAGGGAAAGTACTCGGAGACTTAGATGATTTTAGTTGATCCTTATTAAGTTATTGTGTCAGTCAGCATTTTCAGTAAGTTCTAGCTGTAGAAGGGATACTGAGCCAGAATCTGACCTCAGGTATTTACAAATCTAGAGTAATTCCATTAACTTCTCACTGGGGCAAATGAAAAAAAATTGCCTCCTCCCTCCCTGTCAGATACTTCTTTGCCAAGAATCCTGTATATTGACAGCTCTATGCAAACTGTTACCATCAGTACTATTTTAAAAATAAGAATTTTTATAAACAATATGCCGGGCACGTCCAGACAAATGTCTAGACCTGCCACACTAAGTTCACCTCACACAGAAGTAAATACAGCTCCAGGGAAGTCACCATATCATAATTTTCTTTTGTACTAGAATGTGGTTTTAACAAACATATTTCATTAGTATAAATGACCTTAAAAAGGCACAGAATTTTGATTGCTGTCCAGGTCCTACCCCAATGTTTCTGGACCCCTGTCTGCTTTAGGATAGTATAGAGAAAATCACATGTAATTCTGCTGAAGTCAGGGGTGTTACACCAGCGCAAAGCATAGCACAATAATGTCCTTGGTGTCCCGTGTTCCTCAATAAGATTCACAAAAGTAAATTCCATTAGTATGTGTAGAAATACCTCTTTCTCATAATGATATGACTATAAACTTTTGTACTTGAGAACGGTAGCAGAGAGACCCCTCGAAAGCCAGATATTGATAGCTTGCTTTATGTTTAAAGATGTCAACAGAATACAATGGTTCTCAGCATCCCTATTAGTTATCTTTAGTAAGAGAGAAGAAGATTTAAAGTAAGGGAATGAGGTTTGCAATGTAACAAGATAAAGTCTTCTCCTGCAGCCTAGAGGATTTCTTTAATCTTATTTTTAGAGAAAAGCTGAGGAGCTTTTGCAAAACCGGCTTGTTTGGATTCAGTTTCTATTTTATCTCATCCATGAAAGTTTAGAGTTGAAGGGGGAAACAGATAAAAGTTTTGAGCAAACTGGGGTGGTCTTACATTGCTCTCATCAAGCTTCTTAATCTGGGTTTGGTTTTGTAAAACCGGTCTTAATCCAGATCTCTTCTTATCCAGTCTACAAAAACACGAGGAATTCTTAGAAAAGTTTGAAATTAAAAGACTTTTTTTTAAAAGTCATATTTTCTTCTAGTTTGCATCTAGAAAATTGTCAATTATATTTTTCCATTGACAGTACTGTGTGTCCAGGACAAGGGTTTGATAGTCATAAGTAGAAATATTTCATTTAGATTTGTTCATGAGGAAATTTCTCCCAAAATTAACTTTGCCCAAGGAAAACTTGAGCATTAGACAAGGCCCTCTTTTTCTTTAGAGCATTTTTTAATATTTCTACCAACCTGAATACTTTTAATTCAAACAAGAAAGGTCATTTTCACGATTCAGGAGTGCATCTGTATTTTGTTTTTCAGGCCCATAATTTTAATAGACAGAGAATCGTCTCTGTATCTGCAGTGAGTTTATGTATCACTAGGAACAACAGGGAGGAGTGGGGATCAGAAATAAAATATCTTCCTTTTAACCATACAGGATACAACCAGGACATGTTCTTTTGACTTTGGTTTTTCCTCTTCCAACATAATAAAAGATTTATCACTGAAGACCTCTGCTAGGAACATCTTCTTGCATGAGGGAATCAGTTATCTGCTCTAAAATATGCAATAGTCCAATCAACAGGGGAAAAAAAACACTTGAGATAAAGTTTTTCTAAATTGACAGTTCCTGGTTACCATTGTGATGGTTCCTTGTGAACGTGATTCCAAGGTCCCAGAGCTGTCAAAGAACCACCAAACCTCTACATTTCTCATCAGCCTTCGCAGCAGCTACACAAAACATGAAAGTTGATAAATGTTACTGCAGTCATTCACCATGGCCTTTGATCAAGAAAAACAACATCTCATTTCCCTTGTGTGTCCCCTCTTTCTGTTCAAGGAGAAACAGGTAAATCAACACTCATCTTTCTGGATTGCTTTGCAGTATCTAATTCATTCAATAGTGCCAAATATTTTTGTCGTGTCTCCAAAAAGCTTCTGGGGATAAACATTAAAGTCCTGAAGGACCTCAGGCCTTTCCCTAAAGCCTGAGCATTCTTAGCATTTGTTCCTACGTCTCTAAAGTTCCTGCAGGCAAAGATTTACAAGCTCTGTCCTTTGCCTGATATTGCTCAATAAGGAGGCTGCTGGAAGAACAAGAAAGACAGAGTGGTTTGAAATGCCAGGAGTGAGAAGATTATACCTACTTGTACATCTCCTTGCTATCAAATACAGCATCTTACAGATTTGTCAATGCTTAGCTGCAACGAACAAGTGGATTCGCATCTACTGGAACCCACTGGCTGACAGTCAGAAGAAGGTGTGCTTGGTAAGGCTTGGTTCCTTTATGATGAAGGGACCTTGAATTGCAAAGTCAGTCTTGGCATACTTTCAATGTACTTGCACAGACTCACACTTGGCTTGTAGAGCCAAACATAGCAGTGATGACCAAAATCCACTGCGTCTGTCTGCACCAGCCCCAAAGGGCGTGATCCACTCTAGTAGACTTGGATCTAGCCATAGTGATTTGGAAGCTGATGAGCTCCAGCCAATATTGCTATAATTTGTAAAGAGGAATAGAGCCACAAATGCCAGTAAGAACCATAATTCAACACTCTGTTTGCTTAGCAGGTCAGCTCTCCAAACCAGATGCACAGAGCAGTCCAGTTTAAGGTTCTGTCTTGCTATTCAGAATTACCTGCCCTTAATTCTTCATGAAGCCATTAGCTTCCATGACAACTGACTCACCAGAAAGTAGCAATCAAGCAAAAATCTGAAAAAACAAAACTAATGAAGTGATTTCTCACACAAAGATTTTGTTTCTGTTCTTCTTGTTACATACTTGGGATGCTCTCTAGCACTACCCAGAGGGTCTGGGTACCTGGACCAGCAGTAATTCTACAGCATCACTCGTTAAGTTCTCTAAAAACAGAAAGCCTGTGTAAACAGGTTCTTCTTTTCTCTGTGCTATGTTGAGCTGCTGTGTTACCATCAGGGAAATGCATTTTGATTATCAACAGAATATATGAATGTCCAGCGTTTTTTATTGTTTGTTTGTTGCAGCTTAAACTGAAATGGGGAGAGACAACCCTTCTACGGCTATCACACAACCAGACTGACTGCTTTGAAAATTTGTTTAAAAACAAACCCTCAGTGCCTTGGGCAATCTGGACACCGACACCAACGGTTAGGAGGAAAGAAAGAAACTTAGGAGGGAACGTCTCCTTGTGCTCACTGCCAGCCCTTGAATTACTGGGAAGGCATTCCTAGAAAAAGGGCCTGCAGTCAAGTCGGTGAATGGAAGACCTGCCTCCAGAAAAATCAATTCTGTGTGGTAAGAACCCAGTGCCTCTGTTCTGGAGGCCTTCCTTCTTTGAAGCCGTAAAATCAAATGAAGCTTCAAAACTTCATCTCAGCTCTAAATTGTCATAAATCTTATTTGTGCTATGAAAGGAAACAAAGTAGACTGAATGGGTAATCAATCGGCTGATGTGCCCTGGAAGTCCTGCAGCTTCCGAGTACACGGAAAATCCCTTCCCTTGTCTCCAGAAGGTATTTTATTTTTCACATTGCTTGGGGTGCTCCCAGTTTTGCACAAAGAGGGGAATATCACAGGCTGACACTCGTGAAATCATTTTCATTTACACGATTTGATTGGAAGATGAGCCAGTTTTATTTCAAGGGGATAGCCAACACCAGGAGGAAGAAGAAAGCACGGATAAAACCCACACTGATTGCGAATACAATAAATGATACACACGCACACACACAAAAAGGAAATTGAAGAATGGAATCTGACCCTCCTTGAAATGTAAACTCTGTACAGATTTACTTTTAAAAATGAACAGATGTTTCTGAGATTAGGGGAGACTACTGTATAAAACCTCTGCTGGGTGCCTAATATTTTAGATTCCACAGCCCACGGTTTCTTAAAGCCAAAGTTTCAGAACTCTCTACTTTCTAGTAAACTACGAAAGAGTCCAAAAGGTGCATAACTTCTGCATCTCTCCAGTTCCTGATTTTATATTTAGTTCTCAGCGTTATCAGAGATCACTTACTGGCCTGAGACCCAGCGATCTGCCATCTTGCTCTGTTACGTTTCATAACATTATTGTTGGCAGTCCGGGAAAGGAGACAAGCATATTTGATAAATCACACACATTTTTCCTCCAGCAAAATATGCACAGTTGAATCCTTCACGAGACATCAAACATGGTTGCAGTGCATGCATGTTGCTAGACTGATTTTTTTTATGTTATCTGCAGTGGATAAAGAAACTACAGAAGGAAACATGCAAGATTTTACCTTGCCACTTACCTTTTGAATGGCAGCAGGCTGGAAGCCACAGCCTTAAATCCCTTACTGACTCACTGGTAAAGAGGGCTTATAATACATTTTACCCATTTCATACGTGTCCAGTGCCTGAGAGAGGCACTTCAGTGTAAATTTTACATCTGCTGCTCAATTCTCAAGTATCCACTCAGGGACATGAAAGTACTTGATTAATTTTTGTTTTTAAAGGGATATTTCCAAATAGAGCATTATTATAGTACCTTTCAACTACAATGTCTGCGTGAAAAGGTTTCAATTAGAAAAATATGTTAGATTCATGTGTCAAGGGACTTGGGAGATAGCTGTTGGGATGCCTGCACCTTTGTGTTTATTCAATGCCCGATGATACAGCAGTAACACTTCTATATTCCTGTTTCTAGCGATCAGAAAGGTCTTAACCTCATGGGTTCACGCACACTGCGTGCGTTACAATACTGTATTTTGGCATAACTGGAGACGTATGACATGTATTCTGTCTTATGCTGTGATGTGAAACAACTGTTTTCAAAAGTACCAGAAGTAGTAGAACGTACTGGTCCCATCTTCACAACAGCCCTGTCTTCAGAGACCTGCAAAATTCAGTTAGCCTTTTACAGTTTTCACACTTAGCATCTTTCAGAGCAATATAGAACACATGCTCATCCAGAAGTATGTATATATATACATAAACATACATATATATGTTTATACACACATGCACACAAAAGAGGAGTCATACTTTTTTGGTGAATTGGCTCACTCTTAAAATGGCTTTTTTAATTAAATGGAACAAGTCAATTTGGGAGCTATCAAATGCAATTTAGAATTTTTCATACACCTCAGATGTGTAGTACTGACTCCAAAGAACATCAGCTATGCCTGCGAAATGTGTTTGTAATATTTATGCAATAACACTGGCCGCTGTTGTGGTGGCTAATGAAGAGATAAGCCATGAAATACAATGCTCCATGGACTCCTGCAAAAATTAAACTGTGACTCTGTGATGAGTCCAGAGTAGGCAAAAGAGATACTTCTCCATGCCTATAGCGAGCTGACTTTTTAAATATTGCTTTTTTCTTTTTACACTAGCTGATTTCTGAAAAAGTAACAGAGTTCTGCATCATATTTACAACACTGTTGAATGCAACTCTTATTTTTATCTACACTTTGTTTGACAAGTTGATTCTGTGATTAAAGGATACAGTTTTATGGATAATAGAACTATTTGCCAATTTATATAGCTAAATAATTTCACTTCCCTATATATTCATATCTGAATAAGATCTTTAGCTAGAATGATTACACTGAAGTTGACACATCAGCTGAAAACTGGGTGGTCCATAATATGTAGAATTAATAGAGCTACACGTGTGAGCCAGAGCCCACAAAAATATCTTCAAAACTCTTAAATTGCTTCAAGGGGGCTTGGATCAGGCCAGGAATGGATGGATAGAACTTCATCTCAAATTGTTTTAGAGACTCTTTCTTATTCCCCCTCCTCGTTCTCTCCTAGGACTCTTTGAAATCACTAGGTAGTTAAAAAGTAGAGCCAGAAAATGAAAATTGTGAACAAAAGGGTGTTTGGGGTATTTAGAAATGAAAACATTGGTCTAAAACATGTATAAGAACAAAGAGCACCTGTGCACGTCAATACCACAAGGCAGGTACCTAATGAAAATTATATTGTGTTGCTAATTTACTCTGAAGCTTCTTGTCTATTTATAGCCTTCAAAGTACTTCCATTACGAAGATGTGAGGCACCACAGTTTGATTACCTTTTTATGTGCATTACACATGCAGTGCCAAATGATGTAATTCCTTGATTGTTCTTACTAGACCTTTACAACATATATACGTATATGATATTATGCATAAATCTAACAGGCAAAACAATTGACTTTAGAACCTTTATTTTAATTCACAAATGAATCCAATGCAAAGGTGGTGCCAACACCGGTTATTGTCTCACAATTTGATTTACATTCTCCATGCTGTGTCTGGTATATACAAGTAGGGGCAAAATGGCTGATGTTTGCAAATGCCCAAAAGGCGAATAAAGATCACCCTGCTCCCAGCATGCTCGCTGCTGTCAGAAACCAGCAATTAACTTAATAGAGTTCCCGAAATCCGGTAGATCCATGAGATGTGGCATGTGTTGACATTCTCTGGCTGATCTAAACAACCTCCCATCACTGAGTAGCAGGATATGTTTGCTATTTGAATTATTTAGGAGCTTGTTATGTGAATTATAAAGCAGCACTTTGCAGTATTAAGTCTAATATTTTATGATCTTCAATTGATTAGGTAGGCTTTCGGGATTACCTATAAAGGTTAGGATAAAACAATACAGATTCTGGCAATTTGTGTGCAGAGCTGGAGTTTCAGGCGATATGCAGCAAAAGGTGGGAAAAAGAAGTTCTCTTCTCTTAGCTTTTCTTCTAAAAACACTAGGCTGCTTTACTTTTTACACACAAACTAGCAGAAGTTTGTCTTCAGATGTCCAAAGGCAACAGGGGAAGTGACCCTTTCAGTGAACTTGAGCAGCATCAATATTTTTATGAGTTTTAGCAGGTATTTGTGCAGCGAGATGTTTATGTGAGGAAGAGAATGGCAAAGCCTTGCATGTGGCAAGGACTAAGGAAGAGGAAAAAATGAAGCACATTGGATTTGCACAGGAGTAAACCGTCAGGCCTGAGACAGAGTCAAACAAAGGTAGTGGATGATAAATAAGATGATGTGGAAGAAAGCATAAAAGCAAGAGGGAAAGAAACACAGAGGGAGAAGAGACCAAGGAGCAAATCTAAGATGAGGTGCAGAGGGAGGTTGAAAAAGAAAATATAAAGGGAAAAAAAGCAAGATTTTCAAAGGAATTGAGACTAGCCCATAAGACCTCACAAAGCTTACGTTTGGTCCTGCTTATTTCTTCTTTCTCGCTGCTTCGCTAGTTCTGTGCTACTGGCCATCACTTCTAAAAGATGTAGGAATATTGGCTCCCTATAAACATAATTAGCAGATTTAATGCTTCTGCCGCTGCAGGGAAGAACAAGAAATCTCTGATCTTTTCTGACTGGCCTTTTAGTGGAGCACAGGAATGAAATCTATCAGGCCTTCAGAAGCTGTGTAGCTCCCATTAAAAGCCACACTTGCATTTATTTTGAGAGATGAGGCCCAATCAAGTAGCACTTTCTTGGACCTTGTGATGGTCACCATTTTGAGATCATCACACAGTATGTATCTCAAGATTACATGAGACTATATGTCTCTCTAGGAACGTGGCTTCCATGTAATGAGCTGCTGGGTCCCAGCGAAGTCTAGTGAGCAGAAGCTGGGTAATAAAAAGGTATTACCTGGCACAACCAGATACATTTATTTGTGATGATTGATTTTTGTCTGTCAGGCCAAACATTCAATAAATATGGCAAAGCAACAAAACTCCTCAACATTGCTGAGTGGAGCTGTACAGAGCTGCGGAAATTGGTACCCTGGCCGCAGCATGAGTGCCCACGTTCCTTGAAGTTAAGCAGACAACTTTCTGTCAGACCAATGCAAACTCTGTAAATCCTGCAAACAAACCTGGCTTCTTTACCTGAGCCAGATTCAGCATCATTCCTGCACCTACAACCCAGTGAAGTCAACCTTCAAACAAATTCTCCTTCTAAACCTGGGAAGAGCCTCACATCGCGCTCCACGATCAACACAGGGTGAGCAATCCAGCCAAGCAGTTATATGGCTTTTAATCTCACCCCAAAAAATCAGCAGTTTGCGTTTACACCGGCCATGTGATGTGCCAGGCGAGGCGCTCGGGGCCAGTCCCGTGGATCCCCACAGCACACTGGTGGCAGCTGCCCCCCTCCCACCAAGTAGCTGAATCCCCTTTAAACCAGACGTGTCAAGACTTTCCTGTTATTACTTTATATGGTCAAAACCAGAAGGGTGGCAGGGACACCCCCTGCCCGCGTCGGAGCGTTGTGGTCGCGTAGGCCAGCCCCCAAATCCACCCTCGCCAGTCCCCTGCCAGCGCCGGCTGCCAGCTGGAAACCACACACACCTCACCTCGCCACGGGAAGAGGGAAGGACCAGAGCCTCTTCCTGCTCTTGTTTTCCTTTGCACACCAAAACGTATCCGTCTCGTAATTTCTGAAGAACGAAATTGTAAATGTCAGCGTCTTATCTTTGCTCAGCAAACAGTTTACTAAACGCAGCTCGTCATGTTTATGGAGCACGCTAATCTTGTTGCCAGCAATGGGGATCGAGGCACGTTGAATCTGGGAGCGGTGGCATTATAAAAGGGAGAATAAAATAAGGCAGAATAATACAGAACTACATTAATTTATAACACTCACTTTATTACAACCAGCAGCCTTAGATTAACGTGATGTAAATTATTGCTCGCTACTCCTTTCGCATATGCGTGGGTTTTTCTGAGCAATTATTTATTTTTCACTACTCCCCACTGTTCGGAATGCAGTTATTGACAAGTAACAAGGTATGGATTGTTATTGCTTTTCTTGTCATAAATCCCTGTAGACATTTACTTAGCATGAATTAAATCACAATCATGTGTCATTTATTTTGCATAAAATGAGACATAAGTAGTCTTAATCATATAGCTGTAGAAAGAACAACCACACCATTGTTTTCTATATTTGAACAATAATTCTATATTTAAACTTAAATATTATAATTAGCAGCTTTGTTTGCCTTGCTTAGAAGTAAGATAGGTAAGATTGACACCTCACTTTTGACACCAGACATTAGATTTAATAAGCATAATTTTCATTTATTTGAGTCTAGACTGATTTTTTATCAATGTATTTATTGTAGAAAGCAAATGTACATAAAGAAAGTTGGCATATTTATGAAGAAAGCTGAAATGACTTTTATGTGTTGCTTTGTCCAACTGATAAAATACCTACTGGCATGAAAATACCTATAACAAGAGCTGAAATTACACCAAACTGTAATTGACATGTGATTTTAAAAAATGCTCAAAGTAATAATATACTATCTCCTAAGTAAAGATTCTTCTGTTCACTCTTTATCCATTTCCAAGAATCTTTTTGTCATGTAAATTTGCATTGATTAGTTTTTAATTTGAGTTTCTAAAAATGTGCTCTGAATACTTAATTCCAGCAAAAGTACATCTTTTTTTGCCAGTATTAATAACAATTGCAGTCCACAAATGGGGAGCCTTGATGGGTATTTTTTAATACACATAAACTTCTGCTGCTTCAATGATCTTTAATTTTGCTGAAAGCCTTATATTAGTTAACTATGCCGGAAAACATAAATTTCAAGGAAAAAAGGAACACAGCTATTTAAGTCCCAATCCTGCTCTGCTTATGCAAGGAAAACTGCCAGTTGCTAGGCCAAAAATTGCAGTGTGACACATGATTAAATGAGAATTTTGTCGAAAGTATGATCTGTGAGTAGGAATTCACTACGGACCTGACGCCTGAAAGCCCTTTGCCGGCACGGGGAACCTGCTCTGACGGAGGAAGGATCAGGTCCTACATCGAGAAGGGCATTTCCTAAGAGTCAGAGGCCAAAAATTGATGGAGAGTAGCTCTTCCCCCAGTAAAAGTGAACCTGAAAGCCAGGTGAGCTTTGCTGCTGCGTCCTCGCAGTATGACAGGGGCTTTGCTGCGACCAAGCGCTTTGCCGAAGCCTAGACCTGCCCCAGCAATTGCAATGAGAGAAATGCAAACCTAGGGGATGGCTGGGCAAAAGGTAGCTCTTCAGCTGCAAATAAAATCGCTGACGGCAGAGTGCGTTTCCAAAATTAACAATAAATCTGAGAAACACTGTCATCAAACAAGAGAGGCGAGGGGCAATAAAATAAATAAAAAGCAGTAAGATTTAAGACTTAGTAAGGAGGAAAAAAGAGATAAAATGAATTAACATTTTAAGTAAGTTTAGAAATATAGGCATTCGTGCAAAGTTTGGGGTTTTCTCCAACAATACCTTAAAAATACAGATTTTTTTTTTAATTTCTGTTTAGGATTTTAGAAGACGCTTCACAAAGAATATTAGCTTTTGATGTATTTTTTTAAAATCAAAGTAGGCAATTAATTTCCTCTTTCTGGACATCCAAAACCTTATGTATTTTTATAAAACTACATTCATAGATGTATTTTTTATTGTTCATACATTACTTTTGAAGCAAGCTTTTTATTTCTTTCCTCCTTTAAAGCAAAAACATATCAAATATTACAGTATAGGCATAAAAACAAATCATGTTTGAAATAATCTAAAGATTAAACTTTATTTTTCTTAGCTGATTGTATTATTTGAACAATAATATTTTCAAAAAAAATTATTCATCTGCCTGATGAAAGAAAGTACCTGATACATATTTTTATTCAAATATTACTCCCGTGGAATATTGGCAACATTTTATGTTTCAGCCTAAGCTACAAATTCCTTCAGAACAAATCAAATGTCTTTAAAGAATATTTCTGTTTGAAAAGGAATTAAGCTTTCCTGAAAGAATTTTAAAGGTTGTGATATTCACAGTCTGATAAAGCAGCACCTTTAATGAAATTCTAATTAGCAATTTCATGCACTTTGCTATTAGTCATATCAGATTAGTGCACATTTTCACAGCCTTCCTTTAATTAAGTGCACTTATTCCAAGTTTCAAACACTTTCCTTACAAGATGAAAACTGTGCTGAAATGTTATTTAGTAAACAGCAGATGTGTGAAAGTAAAGGTGCGTATCCGTGCGCTGATGGACATTTTTAAACTGTCCACAGATGTATACATTTCTAGTTGCTGCCAGCTGCTTTATGTGCTTTGTTTTCTGCTATTTGTTTGCATGCATTTTGCACGTGCCTTTAAATAACGCAGAGAGATGAAGTCCAGTTCTTCAAATGGCTCCAAAGATGTTCAAAAGTTTTTAGTGGCTGACTTGTGCACACGTTTCAGATTCAGACAATGAAAGCAAAATTTGTATTAAATACATTCAGACAGTCCAGCCTGAAGTACCCATGTTTGCTTTCCTGGATGTCACCTTCCATCACATCACCTTGCACCGTCACAGCACGTGGACCCACTATTTTACCCACCCAAATCATCAGCAAAACTCCCATACACTTTAGTGGGAATAGGTTAGGCCTTATCTCTCATATAAGGATATTGCATTGCAAAGGCAAATACTTCTAAAATACTGTACGTAACACTCATCTCTCTGCAAGCTGATTAACTTATGGTCAGCATTGTAAAAGGTGAGAGATTACCAACACTGCATTAATTCACAGTACACCTTGTTGTGCATGATAGGAGCAACATAGGGAGTGATTTAACATACATAATGATAAGCAAGCCTATTATGTACGGGTAGATAAAGGATATAACGCATTTCTTCCTCTTTCCACAATGCACAGCTATAAAAACCCCAACGTGATCATTTTCCACATTTCCCATATTTTTAAATATATATATGAATGTTTTCTCATTCTCCAGAGCAGAATATTTTGGTTTGGTTTTAAATGCTCCTTCCCAGGTTCTGCTCCTTGGATCTGTCGTGTTCCAGGATTTGCATTTTATTGTATTAGCTAATTGCACATGTTTTTAAACACATGTTCTCTTGCTGATGTCATTCATTTAGACTGTAACATTTCTGACATTTTTAGGTAGTCCCCCAGGCCTCATAGCCCTCTTAGCAGGGTCCTTTCAGTGAGGGGTGTTTGCTTTATGATTACTGACTGACATCTCAATAACTTGGAACATATTGAGCAGTGCATGTCTAGTGAGCAGCTTTTTTAAATGCATGGTCCACTTTGTCAAGTCATGTGCGAGCCATAATTTAGGCTAATAATTACCAGACATGAATGCTATGAAACATTGATGTCTACACTTTTTTCCCCCTCTAAGTACTGAATTTTAATACATTCAGAAAAGGTTTTCCTAAGGCCAAGATAAACCCCCCAAAAAGCTCATATGGAAGCACTTTAAAAGTGATAAATGATTTGGAATCTACACTGTCTACTGATGTACGTCTCAGGAAAGAAAATTAGAGCTAACAGGTGTTAGATAGGGAATGGTGAAGCATTTTAATAGAATTGTCAAAATGTTGGTCCCAGATGTTGACATTAATGCATGCAACAAGGAATGTAATGCTGCACTGCCATTAAATGATTATTTGTTTAAATTTCAAGTCGATGGCAGGAAATCCTGACTTTGTCCACTACTTCTCCGTACAGGCCATCCCTCCTGTGCTTTCCTCTATGATTTGCATCAAAGTGTAATGGTTATATGGCTCACATCTGCATGCTTTAAATAATCCATGCCTGTCAAATTTCATTTTTTCCTCTCATATCAGAACCATCATAACCCCTTCTCTGCCAGCCTTGAAGTAGCTACAAATATATTTGTACGTTTGGGGGAAAATAATTTAAATACTGCCAGTTAAGGGATAATTAAACTTTGAACTATTTTCTTACTTCAAATGTATTTACTAAGTAATCTGCACGAACTTGTAATTATTGTGTATTTGTAAGGTATTTTCCATGTAATCACAAAGTAGTTACATGGTCATATGAATCCTGTAAATTATAATGATACTGGGGGAAGGGGTATGAGGAGGGGAGCTCTGCTGCCTACATTAAAAAGCTTTTCCAGAAATCTTTGGAATTCTCTTCAGTGAGGTAGCCTGAGAAGGCAGAAAAGGCACGTCCTTTAGAGATTACTAGAATTTCTGCCAACAAAAGAGATCCAATATCCATGTACAGTTCAGCTGGGTGAAGGGGGAGAGGGGAGTGCAGATAGTGACATATTTTTTTTCATCTCTTGTTTTAACAGTAAATCATTAATTTAAAAGTTGCTGTTCTTTTTCAGGGGAATTGCGGCAGTTTACAGACTGCTGAAAGCTCAGCATCCATTCATGCTTCAAAGACAAAAGGGAGATTTCTCTTTCTAATCTTTGCAGAAACCTAAATAGGATGTAGCCTGTGGTCAGACCATCTCCAGCTGTAATCTTGTCAGAGCTCAGCACACATGCATAGGCGTGCTCACACACACACACAGCATTACAGTCACAGCATTAATAAAGCCATTTCTCCAGCATGGTTGAAAGCAAGCAAGCAAGCTGTGTGATTATTGCCATTTTAAAATACATGGGAGACAATAAACAGATATTGGGACAAATGAACTGATTAGAAGTGAGCACTACGGTGGGTCGGATCAGAAATGTGGATGGAAGAGCCTTGGATATGCAGTCACAGGGGGAAACCTCCTGTGCTAGAAGAGCAGGGTTAGTTCATCCATAACTGGCATCTTATCTCTCTGTAGAGCCCGCGGTTGAAAGCCAATGCCTTTTTGGAAGCTTTTCCTTACAGATGAGATATAAAAGCAATGCCTGCCTAACCACTTACATACTTTAATGATCCCACAGTGCTTTCCAAAAGAGGAAAATATTAACTCAGGCACCACAATAATATTCTGCTTACTTATAACCCCCATACAATTTAAATTCAATCTGGTGTTATGTTATTTTTGACTTCCTGACCCAAATTGGTGTGCGTGTAGCTGAGCTGTTAAGCAGATGATCATTCCAGGCCAGCGGTAGATCCATCTCTCTGGTGCCCTGGAAGAGATTTCTTAGCCTGCGTTTCAGTGAGCCTCTCCTGGAAAATGTGCCGTATGTAAAACCGTTGGCTGAACACGACACAGCATCCACAGGGCCATTTTCACTATACACACACATCCTTAGTTCCCTATGGCTGCATCATTGCCGGAGACTGCAGATGGAGAAAGGCTCTCAAATCCCTCTGTTGGTAAAAAGGCGAAAATGCTCCAGAAAGATTTTCCTCTCTTTTCTGTCTGCCCACAGCTCCCTTAGACAGTGCCCAGCTTATGTGAATAGCGAAGTGCATTCCTCTGAGTGTCAGAGCCGGGAAATACACTCTCATTTCACAACTGAACACTTGGGAGCTGAAAGGACAGACGCTTTCTTGGTTCCTGTCCTGTCCAGATTTTCCTGGGAGAGCCCCAGTGCCTGGGGGACCATCACCCCCCGGAGCTGCACCGTTGCGGACCCTATCATCTGCTCTGCAAATTAGCAGAGCCAAAGCAGATGCTGAAAATGGTCAGTGAAACAAAACAGACAGCTTGCTGGCAGCTGAGAAAACGTCGCCCCGGACTCGCTGGAGTGGCAAGTGGGGCTCAGTGGTCGGGGATGGCGTGGTGGGGGTATTCCTGTGGCGGCTGCTCTGGGGCAGCTGCAAAAAAGACACTGGAAGGTAAAGTTACTGGAAGAGCAGACTACCTGACTTGCTTTCTGCACCTCTTTCTATTGCTATGCCCCCTGAGCATGTCATTGCCTTCCCTGGCTTGTAGATAATCTTGAGTGCTAGAAAATAAGGAAGTTCAGCCTGAGAAGGCCACCTGAGGATGGGGGATTTGGTGTACTCAGATTTCAGGGCAAAGGCTGGAGCCAATTTAGTTACTAGTCAAGTAAAACTTGTACCCACACTTGAACCAGCCCTCCTTGCTGTCACCAACCCCCTGGCAGAGGGCTGCTCATACAATTGCATGCAGACACACCATGTATCAGCTCTGCACTTGCCCTTGTGATGTACTGGTGTGTCTAGAGGGCTGAACAAAACAGAAGGTACGCATGAGCCACTCCGTGTATTTGCTAAGGCATGAAAGAGATGTCTGTTTGTCATGTCCTCATCAGCGATTGCAATAGTCACTTCAATGGGGGGTTCTACTAAAAATGAATGGCATGAAGTATCCTGTCATCATTCCTTCGGAAAGTAGCATGGTCCTCCCCAGCCTGTGGTCCCAAGCAGGTTTAGGAGTCTGCTTGCTGTCACACGATTGCGTGAAATGAAATGAGCTCCAATTTCCATTTATGAGCTTTTACAATCAACGATACGGTGAAAGATTGCTTGATAACTATGCCCGCAAATTTCTGTTTCTGACTGTCCTAACAAGCAGCCATTAGATGTTTTTAATTGCACATATTTTACAATACAGTGCTGGGCTTGTACATTTTATTTCAGTATCATTAGTGCAGGTGGCTGCTATCATTTTAGAAACTTTTTTTGCGGTATTTGCAGCCAATTAATTTTTCCATGTTATTTTTCCTTCCTCTTTATCATGAAAGTATAGCTCTTGGTATAATTCATGTTAACTAGAAATGAGCCCAGACAGAGATCAGATTTTGGATCCCTCAAGCCCATTGATGTGAAGTTCCACAGTCGGCCCATTGTAGAGAGAAATTTGGAGTCTGTATCCTCTCCTGTCAAAGTCCCTGGGGTTTTGTTCAGCTCCATTGCTAAAATTAACTTGAGTGGGTAGTATTTTCAGTGGCCTACTCACCTCTGCTGTCACAGCCCCCTTACCCAGCCGAGACCTATTCCCATCTAAACAACAAATTGTATGTAATGAACGGTCAAATATCAAAGATGGGGCCAATTGGGCACCTTGTCTAATAAACACTAATTCAAGCTAAAATGGGTCA